>NC_140947.1:137371042-138081884 GCF_014529385.1 Adiantum capillus-veneris
CTCCTTCCTAAATCAAGAGATGAAGTGAAAAAGACGTTGAGCAATCTTGGATTTGATTACAACACCATGCATGCATTTTTCCCAACGATTGTATTTTGTATAGAGATGAATATAAAAGTGAAAAGGCATGTCCAAAATGTAAAACATCTCGTTATAAAGCTATGAGCAGCTGAATCTCTTGTAAGGTGCTTCAATATTTTCCGTTGGCACCCCATATACAACACATGTTTTGAACCACAGATCTAGCGAGACTAATGGATTGGGGAGCAAAGAATGCAAGTAGAAATGGGATTTTAAGAATTTCCTCGGATTGCCTTGCTTTCAAACATACCTACAAAATGGCTTGAACTGAAGCAGAGCCATGACACATTAAGATGGGCGTTGGCTTAGATGGTGTGAATCCATTCTCCATGCGCTCAAGTAAATGGTCTACTTGGCTAGTAGTTCTAGTTAACTACAATCTACCACCCTTTATTTGCTTTAAGAAAGAGAATTTACTTTTGTCTCTCATAATTCCAAAAAAAACGTCAAGTTAAAAACATTAGCATATACTTTGCACCTCTAATTGACAACCTCTAAGAGGGTTGGAGAGGCATAGAAGTGCTTGACATGTCAAAATCAGAAAATGAAAGGAGATTTAGAGTTTGAGGAATTTTAGCATGGACTATACATGACTTTCTCGGCTACAGATTCTGTGTCGGTACTGGTTTGTGTTTAAGTATTACATGTAGATACTTTTCATTTCATTCTATTTTTTATCATCATACTTAATTATTTACTATGGATTTAGGATGCTCAATTGAAGGTTATAAAGCTTGTCCCTCATGCAGTGATTGGTTGAAATCTACATATAATAAGCATCTCAATAATATATATACCTTCGACACAAATGATTCTTACCCAAAATCATTTGCTACATTGAAGAACAAAAACTAGACATTTTGATGGAAAGGTCAAGAACGAACGATGTTTAAAACGGAAGACACTCGCACATATATACCTAAAGTGAACCAAAATGCCCATAATTGATCCACAGTTAGAGCTTACAAGCAACAGAGATGATAACGAATATTGAGGACGACCCTCTCTGACTCCCTCTATCTCTGTATGGTTTTCTTTGGAGTATTGAAGTATTTGAAGATCTCTCATCTTCTTGATCCTATGCACATATTCAAAAATATAGGCCGCTCTTTATGGAAACATCTTATTGGTTTGAAAAACATGGCCCACTTGACCTGAGGTGGGAGCCATTTAAATAATTTGTTTGAAACCGATCCACGTAGATTCTCTAATGTCGCTTCTCAAAGAAAAAGAGAGAGGATTTACACTTTCACAAATCTTTACTTCTTTCCTTGCTTCAATGATTGCTTTTAGCATGAATGATGGTTCCTTTTACTTTCCGTGAAGAGAGGGAATGAGAGAGAGCAATAGAGATATATAGAGGGAGAAAGAGGGAGAGAAGAGGAGAACGACGCCCAATGGGGTCTCAACCAACCCTCTCAAGGACCATCCACACCATTGATGATCATGGTATTTGCTTTTGATTGCGTAAATAAAAAGTCACCGCAATAAATCCTCACAAAGAGGCACCTACAGGCTGTTTTGATGCATTGTTGGATCCATCTCTATGTGGTATTGTTTGTGGTCAGCAAGGGATAGATCTGGGTTTGTGTGCTTTCCATGAGGTCTCACCCAACCGTAGAGGCACCCACAAAGTTGATTTGGGAAATCATGGCTCTATACAAGTCAATGGTGGGGAATGTACGGACTCTAGAGGGGATTTTTGGTTTGGTTCATTCCACTTTTGAGGTGAAATAGGGCTGCCCGCTATGTCCTACACTATTTGGCATGCATGTGAGTGAGGTTGCTAACTACATTGAGAGGTTCAGTGATAGGGGAGCATAGTTGGCATGGACATGTGGCGACGACGACGACGACAAGGTACTAATGGGGTCTATGGATCCTTATATCGAGCAAAGGCACAAGTGGTACTAGGTACTGGGGCAACATGCCTTCAACAAGATTCATGTCCCCAAATCTTGTCTCATGGAGTGCATTGTTTGCAAGATATGTCCAATACAGTCAGGGCTAGGCAGCTCTAGCTATACTTAGTAGATGCATAGAGAGGACATCTCTCTAAATCCAATCACTATACATTTGCACCTAGAAGGCATGAGGCAAGATGTTGATATGGGCAAAATAATTCACGATGATATTGTTAGTTAGGGCTTGTTGAAGAAAACGTTGTGCTTGGCATTGCCTTGGTCGACATGTATGTTACCATATACATGTGGTAGTGATGTGTGTGAACACACTAGGACCGCCGGGGCATTTTTTTCCCTCTTTAGGAGGTTTTTTCCCCCGAGCATTGTATATACGCCCATCACTCTAGGGCTATCTATCTTTCCATTGCACACTAAGTAACACACTCTCTATTGTGTGCCTTGAGCTTCCTTTGTCTTCTCCAAGTTGTGTGTGTCTCTCTGCAACCCTAATTCCAACAATTGGTATCAGAACAGGTTACGTCCTCCCGGGCTTAGTCGCCAACTGCTCCAACACACGCCTACTCACTTTCTCCGGTTTCAGTGAGCTTTGGCAAGCGTTCGTCGGTCGACAAAAATTTCAGGTAAGCTCGTTGAGCTTAGTCTGCCCAGATTTCTTATTCGGGCTCATTTCGGCCTCCGTTTCCACTACAGGTAGTACTGCACAGGCTATTTTGTCATTTTGTGCAAAATTTCTGTGAGTGCCGTTTTTTGCATAACAGGTGCCTCATAGTCTTCTACGGTTTGTGCTATATAGCAAGTGTTGTTCCCGCTCGATTTCTCCTATTTTTGGGCAGTTTTCACATCAGGTGCAGCATTTACATTGCCTGACAACAACACAAATGTGTTCAAGATGTTTGTTGCTTAGGACTGGTTGGATGGGGACAACTACCCTATGTGGGCTTATATGATGCAACATGTTCTTGTGTCAAAGGGTGTCTGGAACATTGTGCAGGGCATTGATGTACGTCCTGGTTCTGAGGATGTAGGTGATGTTGAGGATGTTGCAGGTCTTGCTACAAGGATTGCTGCTATTAGAGTTGTTTTGCCTATGGCAGAACAAGCTCGTTGGGATGTAAAGGATGCACAGTCTCATGCATTGATTGTGTTTTCTGTGAAGCGCACAATTGTTCCTCACATCTGTTCAACAAAATCTACAAAATAAGCTTGGGATATTTTGGCTGGTCTTTATGCAAGCCCCAATGAGGCTAAAATTGCTTTGCTGCGTAAAGAGCTGGAGTCGAAGATTATGCTGGTGTCAAGGATATCAATGAGCAACTTATTTCTGCAGGTGAAGTCATTTCAGACAGTTCCCTTGTGCAGACTGTTCTTGATGCCTTACCAGATTCTTACCAGACTGTTCTTGATGCCTTACCAAATTCTTACCAGACTTTTGCTAGTACTTGGAGACTTATGACCCAAGGAAATCCAAAAGTTGTCAAGTTTGATGCATTATGCACACTACTATTGCAAGAGTCACTTTCCAGAAAAAACGGGACTAGACAGCTGTTGAATAGGCTTTTATTGCTTCTCAAAGAAAGGGTGGTAACAGCAATGCTGCCACTTCTTATGGTTCTGCTGCGAGTGGCAAAACTTCTATTCCTAATGCTTCTACTGGTAGCACTTCGTCTGGCAATTTTGGTGATAAGGACAAAAAGAAGATGCGTTGCCCTTATTGTAAAGCTAATGATCACTTGATGAAGTCGTGTCCTAAGTTGAAGGCCAAAGAGGCGAAGAAAGAGGGTGGTTCCACTGCAAATGCTGGTTCCACTACAAATGGAGCCATTGTTGAGTCTCCTATGAAAGGAGACTGTGTTGCTGATGTTGATGCAGAATGGGCTTTTAGTGCAGAGTGCACTTACAATCCTGTTGTCCATGATGCATGCTTGTCAGTTGTTGGTGCAGATTCACATGTGTGGTATTTCGACAGTGGTGCTACAAAGCACATTACCTCACATCGTGAATTGTTCACCTCTCTCGAGTTTGTCCCTCATGGGAATTCAGTCACTTGTGCCAACAATGCCTCTTATCCGGTTCAGAGAGTTCGAAAGATTGTGCTTACTACTGCAAATGGCAGTTCCTTCACACTTGTTGATGCACTATATGTACCTAGGATCAAGAAGAATCTCTTGTCTGTATCCGCACTTGCTAGACTTGGACTTGTAGTCAAATTTGTGGATGACAGATGTACAGTTCATGATCTCAGTTTTGGTGATGAAATTGTTGCATCTGGCCTTTTGTGTCGTGGGCTGTATACGCTCACTTTGTAGACAAGTGTGGATAAAATTTTGCAAATGTTGTTGCAGATTCAAGGGCTATATCAGATGCAAAACTTTGGCATGCACGTTTTGCTCATCTGAATTTTGCCAGTTTGCTACATTTGCAGAAATCTGATATGGTTTGTTTGCTACCTCTTGAAGCACCTGCCAAACATGTTTGTGAAGGCTATATTTTGGGTAAGATGCAATGTTCTAAGTTTCCAAAGGATGGTTCAGTTCAGACCACATGCAAGTTGCAGCTTGTGCATAGGGATGTTTGTGGGCCCATGCAAACTCTGTCCTTGGGCAATTACCTTTACTTCATGACTTTCATTGATGATTACTCGATGCATGCATGGGTATTTCTGCTTAAAGCGAAGTCCGAAGTTTTTATGAGCTTCAAACAATTTCTGGCTATGGCTGAAAATGTCTCAAAATGTACTATGGGCACTCTCCTTTCCGATCAAGGGGGGGAGTATATGTCTCATGAATTTAATGCATTTTTGGCTAGTCGTGGGATAAAACACCAATATACAGTGCCTTATACACCTTAGCAAAATGGTGTTGATGAGAGGAAAAACAGGTCACTGACGAAAATGGCACGATGTATGGTCAAAAGTCAAGCTTTGCCGCATTCTTTTTGGCTTGAGGCCATCATGTGTGCCACTTATGTACTTAACAGGTGTCCTAGGAAAGCTTTGCAATCTATTACTCCATATGAAGCATGGCATGATAGAAAGCCTTCTATTGAGCACATGCGTGTTTTTGGTTGTTTGGCATATGCTTTGGTGCCACAAACACAACGCAGAAAATTGGATGATAAGGCTGAAAAATGTATTTTTGTTGGTTATAGTGCTGAAAGCAAAGGTTACAGGTTATATCATTTGCAAACAAAGTGTATTCTGGTTTCATGGGATGTAGTGTTTGTGGAAGATTCTGTTCAGCCCTTGTTGTCATGTACTAGAGACAGTAATGTAAGCTCACAAGACATTTATGACACTTTGTTGCCTCTTTTCAGTGGTGGAAATACGAATGTAATTTCCAATGAGGCAAATGTACAGCGTATGGGGGTTTCTGAAAATGTTACAGATCAGCCTATTACTAATGCAGATGTACATGATGTACTTGATGAGGAAAGGGCTGAAAATGAGTAGGCTAGAGGTATGCCAAAATGGTTGGTGCACACTTTGCATGACAGTAAATTGGATGCGCCTTTGTCTAATCATAATTGTTCAGGCTCTTGCCATGCATCTTATGCATCAGATTGTTATGCTTTGACTGTGTCTAGCTTACATGATGTTGAGGAGCCTCTGTCTTTTGATGAAGCAAGGAATTCAGAAAATTGGATGGCTGCCATGCAATCAGAATATGATGCACTTATAGAAAATGATGCATGGACTTTATGTGATTTGCCTCCTGGCAAAAGGGCCATTGGTAGGAAGTGGGTTTACAAGTTGAAACGCAAGCCGGATGGTGAGATCGATCGCCATAAGGCTCAACTTGTTACAAAGGGTTATGCACAACAAAAAGTCATAGATTATGAAGAGACTTTTGCTCCCACTTGTCGTATGACTACTGCGCATTTTCTATGTGCATTGGAAGCTCGTTTTGGTTGGGATGTACATCAATCAGACATTGTTACTGCTTTCTTGAATGGTGACATATTTGAGGACGTTATGTAATGCAGCCTCGCGGTTTTGTCATAAAAGGACAAGAGGACAAAGTGTGCATATGTAAGAAGGCTTTGTATGGGTTGAAGCAATCTTCTCATGCTTGGTATGAGAAAGCTGACACTCGTTTGGTTAAACGAGGCTTTCATAACAGTCCAACAGAAAGCACATTGTATGTAAAGCGTGAGGGTGATGTACTTCTCATTGTGGTTCTTTATGTCGATGATTTGCTAATCACTGGACCAAATGAGAGACATATTGCCAAATTTAAGGTTGATTTGAATGCTACTTTCAAGATGAAAGATTTGGGGATGTTGCATCATTACTTGGGTATACAGTTTAAGCAGTGTGATGGTGGTATTGCCTTGTGTCAGAAAAGTTACATAGAGACATTGCTATGTAAGTTTGGACTTGAGGATTGCAAACCTATTGCCACTCCCATGGAAACAGGTTTGAAGTTGAGTCTACATGATGGTGGCGATCCTGCTGATGTCACTCTTTACCAAACTGTTGTTGGTTGCCTCATTTATGTATGCAACAGGAGGCTAGATATTCAGTTTGTAGTCTCACAGGTCAGCAGATTTATGCATAGCCCAAGGTCTAAGCATTGGAAGGCTGTCCAGAGGATTTTTAGATACCTTAGTGGCACTTTACATCTTGGCTTGATTTATCCCAAGGGGGGATCATTGCCGCCAGACTTACATGCTTTTTTGGACTCAGATTGGGCTGGTTGTTTTGACATGCGAGTGTCCACAAGTGGTTTTTGTTTCATGCTTGGCAGTTCATGTATATGTGATTGAGCAAGAAGCAACCTACTGTGGCCACTTCGAGTTGTGAGGCTGAGTATAGGGCAGTCTTCATAGCTACGCTTGAGTGTGTATGGCTCAGACGCCTTATGGATGATTTGGGTGTTGGACAGGACACTGCCAACACTATCTACACTGACAGTCAGAGTGCATTGGTAGTTGCAAGGAACCCAGTTTTTCATGCTCGCACAAAGCACATTGAGGTGCTTTACCACTATGTCAGGGAGAGGCTCTCAGCAAGAGAGATCAGCTTGGCTTATCTTACTCCCCTTTGTGGACTGATCATGTCCTCAGGGCATGGCACTTCCCTTTACTCATGTGCCAGCTCTCATTCACCGCATCACTCCAGGGGGGATTTGTTACCATATACATGTGGTAGTGATGTGTGTAAACACACTAGGACCGCCGGGGCATTTTTTCCCTCTTTAGGAGGTTTTTTCCCCCGAGCATTGTATATACGCCCATCACTCTAGGGCTATCTATCTTTCCATTGCACACTAAGTAACACACTCTCTATTGTGTGCCTTGAGCTTCCTTCGTCTTCTCCAAGCTGTGTGTGTCTCTCTGCAACCCTAATTCCAACAATGTATGCCAAATGTGGTGCATTCCATAAAGCCAAAAAAGTTCTTAAGGAGCTTTCTATTCAGGATGTTGTTTCTTGGATGCACTGATTGCGAGATATGCTAAATTTGACAAGGCCGAGAAGCTCTGGGCTATTTTTGCCGAATGCAAAATGAGGGTCTCTCTTCAGATGAAATTACATACGCTTGCATCTTGAAGTCATATGGCTCTATGTGAAGTGCGGGAGGTTGAGGGTAGCTAGAAGCGTGAGCGACACTATTCAGAGCCATGAAAGTACAATTCACTTCTCAGAGCACAACACAGAGCACTGGCAAGTAAGCAACAATATCTGCTACACAAGCAAACATGAAGCGAAAGAGAATATCTTTCTTTTATGAGCTCACTTAAAAGACTGTGCTAAGAAGAAGGATTTGTACCAAGGCAGTAGATACATGCTAATATTTGTGATAGACAGCTACTTAAAAAGACTACATGCTTAGGCAAAAGGTTAGTCAGTATGTATGTCAAGGGTAGCAGCATTTCTCAAAGCGCAACATATCCTTGACGAGCTTCTTGTCTCCAATGTTGTCTCATGGAGTGCATTGACTGCAAGATATGTCAAATACGGTTAAGTTCAAAGAGCTTAAAGGCTATTTTTGATGGATACAGAGACAGGGTGGTGCACCTCTCAAAGATCAACAGGTTCTCGACAAGGCTAGGGATGAGATCTATCGCCGAGGATGGCGGCTGAAATCCACTATCATTCAAAGCTGAAAACGCTGGCTATCTTGGGTTGAAATGCTAGTTGTCCAAAATTAAAAACGTTGGCCTTCCAGCATACAACCAGACGCTCCCCAGACATCTTGAGATGCGTCGTGTGGAGGTTTTCTAGCATACAACAAAAAGCTCCCAAAAATCCCATTTGCACTGTTTCGAGGTTTTCAAGCATACAATAAATGATCCCCAGACATCTCGTATGCATCCTTCCGAGGTTCAGACAATACCAAAACAATATTTCTCACTACTCCACCTAGGAGTAAATCACCAAGCATTGCAGTATTAAAACCAGAGTCAAACAATTCAAATCGGCACCAAGACATAAATACAATAGCTAACTGTAGCATGGTCCATAAGCTCTTGAATAGTCGAAACAAGCTTCAACAGACACTGTTCCTATGACAGATTTAGGAGAGTACCAGCAGAGGCCAAGATATGCCAGTTGTGTCATATAGAGCCAGAGATAGAGTTACATCACATCTATCATTGTCCGTCGATTTCACTGTCTATTCAAAGAGGGCTTTGGACTATTGGCCAGAGTCATGAGATATCAGGATCAGAGATGCCTTGGGTTGTTTTTGCTATAGCTATGCAGACACATGAAGAGTCTCTTGAGGAGATCAAACAATGGGAGACATTCACAAAGGGAGATTACTTGCTTCTTTAAAGCAAGGAACCAATAGCCAGATGATCTTGCTTCATAGTAGACTTCATAGTGCACTTAACCAAAGGTATATTAGTTGATAGAGCCCTTGAGCTTGAGAGAGCTAGACGCCCTCATCTACAAGGGCGACCACAACATCGACGAAGGCTCCATCAGAGGATCAGGACCATTCTAGCATGAAATGGGAGATGCCCATTACCACTATTTATAGAGGTGGACATTGACAAAGCTCTTCAATGGCCGATGCAGTAGTTTCTTGGACAACACCCAATGTCAGGCATCCTTAAGCACTGATCCTACAAAGCCAAGAAACTATGGTACTATTATGATTGGACACACATTGGCACGGTTCTAAGCATCTATCCTTGAGTAGCAGTTGAGCAGATGGGCAAAGAATGAGGGCATATGGGTAGTGGGACATGCTGGTTTTAGGAGAGGCTTCTCCACTCTTGACCATATTCTGACACTCGAAGCCATCATTGAGGAGGGTAGGGCATATGGGAGATGCATTTATTGTAGCTTTGTGGATTTCCACAAAGCATTTGACATGGTGCCTAGAGCCAAATTGATGTGCAAACTACAGGATGTGGGAGTGCCCATTGAGTTTATTTGGGGGATCATGGCTTTATACACATCAATAGTGGGACATGTACGCACTCCATAGGGAAAATCTAGTTTAGTTCACTCCACTATTAGAGTGAAACAAGGCTGTCCATTTTCTCTTAATCTTTTTGGTATGTATATAGATGAGGTTTCCAATTACATTGACACAGAGGGTGATAGAGGTGCCCAACTGGAAGGGAAATTGATCCCATTGTTGTTATAGAATGATGATATTGTTCTGACTCATTGGAGGGTATGCAATGACATTTGAATGCATTACATAGCTTTGTGGAGAATACTGGATTGTCTATAAACCTTGTAAAACCAAGGTTATGGCATTTAACACCACACCGTAGTGGATCACAAGATCAAAACCTACATTCACTTATGGTCAGGAGACTGTGGAGTACACATATGCATACACTTATATTGGGATAGTCTTCATTGGGCCAAAGTTTTCTTTGAAGAGCCTCAATAGGGACTAGATTGACCAAGCATGCGGCCCTGGGAGGATTGGAGAGGATGTGTTCACAACTTCAGTTCCAAGAACCTTGAACAAAGCTATGGCTCTTTGATACCTTGGTAGCTTCAACTATGCTCTATGTATTCAGTTTGGGGACCCTCTCTCGGGGGGGTCACCTCTTAGACATGTAAGTTACCACCTGAGTTCAAATGAATGGGTTTATTAATTGCCAAAATTTTAAAAATTTAACATAATTATATTAATAGAAATGGTTCTTTAATTAATTAGAGAAAAACTCATAACGTTTTTAAGAAAAAGGGGTCATTTTATTACCTTAAGCATATAAGTAAAGGGGGTCTTAAATACCCTTTGAATGCACATTATATGAATAGTTTCTTAAAGGTGCACCCCCTGAGGACCCTCTATGGGTGTTAACCACTGAACACGAGAAAAGCCCAATTTGTATTATTTATTCCGTCAAACTCAATGTAATTATTTTTTGAGACTTGATTGAGTTTACAGATTCTAATATACCAAATATGCAGATTAGCCAAACCCATGGTAGAAAGTAGGAGATGATTTTGATAAGTTAGAACCTCCAAGGCTGAATGATAAAAGCCTTTTTTAACCATAAGAACAACTTTTGAATTAATCAACTTTTGAGCTCAACTAAGTGTGCCGTAAGTTTTGTGTGAGAGAGTGAGCGATCTTCCTCTACTCTCTATGTGCGCTACGAATGCTACATTGCAAAGGCGTCTTCACCATTGTTTTAGCAACAGCAAGAGCTACGCTGACACTAAGCTTGCACGGTTTTGGTCTCTTCACGAAGAGCTCTCCCACAGCTTTGAGGTGATTTTTCTCTCTAACTGTGCGTCCAATTATAGATTGATATGTCATTGCATTCACGGTGAGTAGAACTACACATTAGGATTAAACATGTCTAGAATTGATGACTTGTAATTTTTGGCATGTCTTCCTATGTGATTTTTGCACCAAGTGTTTACAAGAAGTGAGCTGGGTTAGAGACTTTTGGCTAGTGTCCTTTAGGTATGTAGAGATCACCCCTTAAGTTTTGTGGCAATTTGACAACGTTAGGTCTTGTTTCGAAGAGTGTAGACATCGTAGATATGATAGCTTTCATGCATACATAGTGTGTTTTGAGTTGGTTTTCCTTGTTAGTGATCTTCCATAGAAGGTCAAGATGCACCTATGGGTCAAGCTCCATCCTTGGTTGACATCTTGTTTGTTGGCCTAGTTCTTACTTTGCTAGCAACTGGGAGCAGTGCATCTTCCTGACATTTTTGGCACCACTATCGAGTACAAGAGCCCTAGGTAGGTGACCTTAGACTAGTCCTACAAGGTGAAAGTTCCTCTCGTTCTCCAAAGCCTTGTTATTTTACCCTAGGTAGGACTCTTGAGGTTTTAGAAAGGTTGCATGGAGTGTGTGTCTCGCCTGGGTCTTTCACGGTAGACAGTTTTACTTGGTTTGGTATAGTTGTGATTGTTGGTGTTTGATTGGTTGTCCTAGGTAGGTGACCTTAGACTAGTCCTACAAGGTGAAAGTTCCTCTCGTTCTCCAAAGCCTTGTTATTTTACCCTAGGTAGGACTCTTGAGGTTTTAGAAAGGTTGCATGGAGTGTGTGTCTCACCTGGGTCTTTCACGGTAGACAGTTTTACTTGGTTTGGTATAGTTGCGATTGTTGGTGTTTGATTGGTTGTGTTGGTGTGAAAGTGCTTAAGAGTCCATGTGTGGCAGTAAAGTGTGTTTCTACCCACAATTGTAAAACCCCAGATGATGAGTAGGAGTAGTTGTAGATAGGACATGTGATTGTGATCTAGAGCCATCCATCATTGATATTATTTGCTTGTATGCTTGCTTGCATATGTAATCTCTAAAAAGTTGATTTTTAGAGATAACTTGCAATAAAAAAGCTTTAGTAGACATTATGCATGGTTGAGCACATATGTAAGAGATCTGAATGAGAAATTTGCAATATTTTATATGCAAACATCATACGTGTATGATGTCTTAGGGCCTAGTAGGAGACCTAATTTGACAAAACAGACTGCACCAAAGTGTTCTAAAGGGGTGTACCCTATGTACACCTTGGGACTAAGGTTTTGACCAAAATTTGGTCCCCAAAAGACAAAGTCGAGTGTAAAAACGAAAAAAACAAGAAACTTGTGATGCAGTGCATGTTTTTGCATTGAAAATTTGTAAGAATCTTTGGAAGCAGTGTTGAAGACTTGGGGAAACATGTGCTTGAGTTCTGGACCGAATCTCCCTAGCACAGACATCATATGCGTATGATGTCTCAAGAGTAGATCTAGCAACAAAAACGGACATTTGACTGGACACCCATAGTCTGCATATTATATAGAGCATATACACCAAGTTTCATCTCATTTGGGCATATGAACTAAGCATTGAAGAAGTTTTACTCTTTTCCGAAAGCACTTTTTTGTGAGCACTTGTGCATGTTGTACACATCAAGGGGCACCTAGGAAACAAACAGAAATGCATTCTAACAACTTAGACATCATACACGAGGCCAGATTTTGGGTAGAAGGGCTCATTCTTGTGAACCATTGTGTTTAAGAGCTACCAAGGAGTAAATAGGCCAAGTCCCATTGACTTTGAAGCAATTTAAGGCTAATAGAGACCAAGAGACGGATTTAAGCATAGTGACTGCTTGATTTGACCATATCTAGCACAATAGGTGTTGAAATTACATTCTGTAAGTGGCAATGAGTTTCTTGTGTGGTGGGGATCCTTTGGAATGAAATTCACTCCATTTTGACCAGATAGACATCATTCGCGTATGATGTCTCAGGGGCATATTTAGTGACTAGAACTACCAACAAAGCTTACCAAAGTGTGAAACATCTCAAGGCAAGCCTAAGGACCAAGTTTCACCCAATTTGGATCAATTTTGACCTAGTTAACTTCTTGGATAAGTCGACAGTGACCAAGTCCTATATAGAAGAGATTGACCTACCTACAAGGGTTAGAACTTCAAAGTGAGCCTAGTTTTGAATTAAAAACATCAAGGAGAGTGCCTGGTTCAATTTTGAGTTAATTCTGAGAAAGTAGACATCATATGTGTATGATGTCTATAGACCAATTTTAGAGCTCAAGGTGAGAATCTTTTGCTCCAGAAGCCTTTGCTGATATCCTAGCATTCCATTTGTCTTATTAGAGTAGGATTTGGAGCTCATATAAGGATCTTGTATTTTTATACAATAAAGTGAGGATTACTGATTTGACAAAGAATTGAAGAGTCGAAGTTTTGTACAGATAGCCGGAACCAAGGATTTTCCAAGTTGGTAATCAATTGAAATTGCAAAGTACTCTCCAGTTTGAAAAACTACTTGGAAGCAAACAAGGACAAAGGAACGACTCCTAGCAGACTTCTAAGGTAAGAGGTTTGGGTTGATAGTTGTTAGTATAAAGAATTTGATGACTTTGAGATCGGGAAGGTATATTCAAAGAGAACAGGCAGCGGTCGGAGATCAGGTTAGCTTAGTGTCGATAGAAGAGAGTGTAAACCAAGCAAGGATAAATCCCTTAGCACCTATCATAGAAGAGGGTACTGATACAGACACCTCTTTTGAAGGATCATATCATTGGATGGCTAACCGAAAACTTGGAGTTTTCCAGCAGTAAGGGACCATGGGGGGTAGTACCTCTCAAAAACCCTTAAACATGCCAAAGTACACTACAATATTTCTTGAGGGAACCAATGACCATGGAGCCCTGATGTATGCTAATGTTCGAGGACATCAATGCATATGTATTAAAGAATGGCCTGCGAGAGGATTAACATTAATCATGGTAATTGATGATGGTGATAGGCTTTGCGATGAGGAGGTAACCAATATCTCATTGTCAAAGACCCTAAAAATAACAATCAATATGGAGACAATGTGGAAAAAGGGAAGATAATTATGGAGATTCGAGAGATACCTCCTAAACTCACTCTCTCCTCAGCTACATTCATGACAAGAGAGTGGAAAGAATGGTGACAATCCATGAAAACATTGGGATTTACAAGCACAAGGAAGTAAGAATCACCTCTTACAACCGGTGCATGGGAACCCCATGTGAACGAGTTAAGCATGGAAAAACTCCTGTACTTGTTTTAATATGAGTCTATAACCAAAAACCGTATTATTATTGCCCATAAGTATGGACGAGAATACGATCCAATTCACCCAGATGATGTAGGGAGAGTGATAACACCGAAACTGATGGCACAAGCTTTGGTAGGGAAGCAAAATCCCACAAAAACCCCAAGCAAGGCTACAAATCCCTTCTTAGATGATTACGACACCACCGCATAGTCAAATAAACAACCACTACCTAACCCTTAGAACTCACAAGCATCGCCACTATCATTTCAAGCATGGCTCAAAAAGTTTGCAACACCAGACGCAAACACAAAAGGGGCTAGATATATCAAGCTATGTCAGGGCTAGAAACACCACCAAAACCACCACTCCATCGGCAATACCAGAATGAGAGTAGGACAAGAATGCTAAATCCTATCAGGACAGAAGCACCACAACAAGAACGAGAAGAAAGAAGCCGAGAAAAAGAACGAATACTTGCTAGACCAATCAAGAACTATGGATTATGAGCACCCTTAGGGGAGGAACATGTACCATATCCCAGGTTAGAAAGGGCTTATAGAGGAGTAATAGAGGATCCTATGTTTAGGATGGTTGATCACCGGAGGATCAAATCCTCCCAACATCCAAAAAAGGGTTAAGAAATATTTGGGAAATAGAGATCCAAGGGATAACGTGGCAGACTTTGTGCATGTCATCAAGGCTAAGGAAGTATTGGGCTTTTCTACACAATTTGCGGGATTTAGGTTAATCCTAGAGGAGGATGCTGCCACCTGGTTTGACTCTATTGAACGTAGAGATTTTGAATCAATGGAGGAGGTATTTGACGAGTTTATTGAAGAATCCTCTCAAAGAAGAATAGCTCATAATACAGACTCACAAATCCATAAATTCAAGCAGAAAGAGGGAGGATCCATTAGATAGGCATCCTTAAGGTTGAAACGCTACATAAAATTCTATCCAGTGGAGAAATTTCCAACTCAGTCCCGAAGGACTGAGAAATGCAGATCTTTTAATAAAATTCCATATGAAGAAGAGCTCAACTCTAAACGAGTTGACCAAGGAGGCTTTGTACCTAGTAGAAGATTGTGATGTCTACAAGGAAGGTGACTACAAAGACTTAGATGATGACTCATCATCACAACAAAGCGGAGCTAAGTCTATAAAGTCAGCACAAAAGAGCGAGGTAACGATGAATTAAGAGAAACTTGTTGAGGAAGTTCTCAAAAGGATAAGCATGTTTGCTAAGCCACAGGCTAAGCAACCTAAATGGTGTGACAATGAGAAAAAATGAACAAATCATGCTATGAAACAATGTTATTATAACAAGCGGTATGTGAGAGAGTGACAATATGCCCCATCAGCCAAAGTAGCACCTCCCAGGTACCATCGATGCCTATGTATGCGGTAGGAAATTTTCCAGGAACGGGAGGGGTTGAATTGTTGGAATATGTGCGCTCCTTGCCGCACTGTCGAAGCAAGGGCCTTGCCTAACACTGTGTGCGAACCATAGACGGCTCCAAGCACACAACTAGCTTAACTAGTAAGCTCAAAAGAGGGCAATGGTGTGTCACTCACCGCTCTATGCTCCTGCCATGGAGGATTCCTCGCCGCGAAGAAGAAGGAGACGCCGCTACGTCGCGCTCAACCGCTTCACCGCCGTCGTGCCGCCGCAATGCTCTCTTGCTCTCTCTCTCTCTCTCTCTCTCTCTCTCTCTCTCTCTCTCTCTCTCTCTCTCTCACACACACACACACACACACACACACACACACACAAGGAGGTGAAGAAGAAGAAGATGGAGATGGAGATGGAGCAAGAGCACTCTTCTATTGCACAAATGAGAGAATGCATGAATTTTAGGTTTAGTTGGCTTTTATATGAGCTCACCCCATTCACACTTGGGGGCCCATGCTTAGCCAACTAATCCCTTGAATGTCCCAGTTAGAGTGCGCCTCTCATCGGCGATCACTCTTACCCTTTTCCTATTGGTCCGACAAGCCCGGTACCTGACTCTACCAAATACATAATACATGTCCGTCGTAGGTGATGGGGTGTCCGTGAGCCGTGAGGGTTAACATGCCCCCCTTCCTGATGTAGATTCCATCCTCGGAAGCTATTGAGTTGAAGCTCGTTCGTCGAGGTAGAAGAGCATTTGAGATGAATGTCCTTAGCCTTCTTCAGTCACTGCAAAATCAAAGAACATTGGCACAGTAATTGCATTCTCATAAGTGATTAAAAAGCATATGCAATTCTAGGTAGACAAATTGATTGGTAAAAGAATTTCAAACAATTTGTCAGCAATGAACATTAAATTGCAATGTAATCAAATGCATAAACAGATGTAAAGGTAAAAAATTAAACAAGTCTGGGGTCGCTAATTGACGGTCGAAAGGCACTAGAGATCGAATATTAATACCATGGGTAAGCTTCTTAATTTTCTATGGTCAATTAAGTTGTTTAATCGCGAGAGCCAAGTATTCATGTTCGAGGGCTGACTAGAGGCTATATCTAGAAGACCTTGTAATTAAGCTACCATAAAAGGAATTTCTCATGAAATCATCGCCTGACTGATTACTTTTTCTTTGACCCCCCAAATTCTTTTCACAGTGATTCAATTTTGATGTGTGTGCTTATTTTGTATGCCTTGGGTTTTTTGCTTTTCAAGAAAAAGCGCCCATACTGGGAACCTCTAGGGCTCTAGTACCATAGGCGATACATGTGAGTGAAGTACCCAATCAAGCTGAGATTTCTCTTCCAGCTTAAGATTTTACAATGTGGCACTTTGATTTTTTGTTTGTTCATTTTCATCATTTTAATTTTGTAACTTTGGGGGGTCATATAACACTGATACACCTCCCCAGGCTCATCACACTAGTAAACTCCCTTTATAATACTTAAGCTAAAGGTCAATAGGGTCAAGCCCACTAGAAAGCCCTAGTACATTTCACACAATGCTGCGTAAATCGGATTAAGAACCTAAGTAACCATTAATTATTAGGAAGGCATTCCCCATGGTATTAAGAGAAGATCTCTAACACCTAACTTGGTCAAACTAGCTTAGTCAGACTGCTTGATTTTTAAACCTAGACAAGTGATTATGACAAAAAATTACATTGAATTAAATGTTTGATACTAAGCAAATGCGGTGAATATTAGGCTACCAATCACAATTAAAGCAGACAATCATAGATGCAAAAAAGATAAGGGGAAATTCTAATGGACAAGAAACACCTGTTTGTGTCGATGGTCGCGCTTGATTTGAAGAGCGAGTCGAGATAAAGATTCCATGAAGGTCCAAATCCTATCAATAGCAACACGCTCCTGTACACACTAGGAAACAAAAGGAATACCTGCAGGAGGCACATTAGTGGGAAAAGGTACCAACACTTATTGAACACAACAAAAAACATAAGGAACCCTAACCTAATTATTTTCACTCCCCCTAGAGAGTCAAGGGAATAGGATATTGTAGAGGTTGGGGGGAAACCCTAAGGCTAAACCCCTATCCTCGTCGTCGAGATAAACAAAGTCATCATCCATGAGACCATATGTGCCATCTGTGTAGTCCTGTAAATTTTCTTCTTCATCATAGGTGCACATGTTTACTAAAAAGGTCACTAGATGCCTATAGTCATCTTGGTCAAAAGGGTAGGCTTGTGCAATGGGAGAAACGCTCTCTACTAAGTATGGATCAGACATGGTCAAGAGACGTACCAACCATTCTAAGTCCTCAAAATTTCTCTCACATGCTAGCGTACCTATCAAATCCCATTCACATGCAAGCACTGGAAAGACCATGTGAAATATTTGTGAAAAGTAACGAGGGTACCTCTCACCCAAGGAAGGAGTGGATGACTCTAGCGTACTAGCCATATCTGTACACGCAAATAGATGATGGTTAGAGTGCAAATATTACAAGGGTCGTGTTCTTGTGCATAATTTGTTTTTATGATTTGTGTTATGGCTCTTGCTCTTTTACTTTTTTATCTTGTTTTTGTGAGTATAAGGCTTTATATATACATTCCCTAAGATTGGAGATTAAGAGGTCAGGGAGAAAGGTTGAGAGGGAAGCAAGTGAATAATGGATGTCCACAAACACTCCCCCCTTCCTTGGGTAGATCATACCGTTTGAAATGAGCTCGTCACCCTTTGAAACCAATTGTTCCAGTTGGTAATAGGTGAGGATTTTTGCCAGTAGTTTTCTATTACCCTAGGTGCCTCGTCAAGTTGCAAGGGTGGTAAGGTACTCTCCCAGGATCGAACTTGAAGTGGTTCATCAGGTGATTCTTGAACACTGGGAGGTGTGGATTCTTTTGTAGCTTCATGGAGGTCCACTACTATAGATGGAGGCTGTGTAGAAGCTTTTACCTCTATGGATGAATTACATGAGGAGCTAGAAGCTTCATGGAACTCCCCCCTTCCTGAGCTAGGTGGAATAAATTGGTTTTGACTTGGAGCCCAAACTAGCTCTGGACTAGGTGTGTAGCATTCTGTGATCTTTCCCTTCCCATGGTCTGCCATTGGCTTTAGCGTTACACTGTTTGACTCATATGGGTTTGTTGTCGATAGGGAAGGACACATTTTACGTTTAGGTACCCAAATTTGCTCATTTCCATCATAGTAGCCTTGGGCTTCTAATAGTCATTTTGGAATCCATCGTGATTTGGTCTTGAATCTCCTAGAGCGCGCTCTTGGTTCTCCAGGGAAATTTTTTCTTGAAATGGATGGGAGGGTTGAGGTAGTTGGAAGTAAGGCCTTGGGGACCCATTGATATGTACTCTTAGGTCATGCAGGTTGAGTACTTGCAATATTACTGCTTGCTGCAACTACAAGTGTTGAAGTGCTAGGTTCATGGGTAGCCGGCAAAGACGAGTTAACCACCTTGGCTTGTGAATGTTGGCTCTCCTTCAACTTTCTTAGAGTTTGCAATGTAGGTGACTTTGCTTGAATGATAGGGGTAAGAGTCGGTGGTCGCGTCGTGACACTACCAATATCGCAATCAATAGTGCATTTGGTTGCCAACATCCACGTGCGTCCCAGGTTTACGTTGCCTTCCATAGCTCCCGCGGGCATGACTAGAAACCTCTGCACTATGCTTCCATTGTCATAGACAACAGGGGTCTGAAGGACTCCAAGAATAGCAGTTTTCTTTTTATTAATGCCCTTGACTTGCATTGTACTCGAGGATAGGGTCGGTTTTCCTAATTGACACCAAACTCCATAGGATAACAAATTGTGTTTAGCTCCCGTATCTAATAAGGCATTGTATAGTACTTTCCCATAGGGGCTATTTAGCTCAATTGGGTATCGTAGCGGTGGCTCAAATTCTAATGAGTCGTCATCTGTGTCCTCGAAAAATGCTTGCGTTATTCCCAGATTAGCCTCTCATTGGCGTCTAAGACGTTGTTGTCGTTCTCGAGCCTCAACTCTTGCTTGGATTTTTCTAAGCTCTGCTTGTTCCTTGGCAACCTTCTTTTGATGGATAGCTTGCAACTCTTCCTGGCTTAGAGGATCATAATATCTTTTGAATTTACTCCCATTAAGGAATCCAATGGTTTCAACTCCATCTAGAGTCTCCACACGAATGGTACCTTGCGGGGTAATTTCACACACTCGATATGGTCCCTTACCAGCGTATTTCAATTTCTTCTTTCCATTACGTACCCCGTACATAAGAACTTTATCACCAACCTTGATTTATTTATCCTTTAAATGGCTATCAAACCACTTCTTTCTCCTATCCTTCTCCACTAGAGCATTTCGCACAACTAATTGCCTTTCTTCATCTAGCCTTTCCAAGATATATAATCGCTCCACTAAGGGGTTACCATCCCAACCTTCTTGAGAAGCTACTCGAAGACTAGGAATGACAAACTCCCATGGCATAACTGCTTCTTGGCCATACACCATCTTAAACGGTGTGCAATTAATAGCAACTTTATACGCAATACGATAAGCCCATAAAGCTGATGTAAGCTTTAGGTCCCAATCAGTGCGATGAGCCTCGACTGTCTTTGTCAAAATGGAGATGAGAGTTTTGTTGGTACTCTCAGCTTGGCCATTTGATTGGGGATAATAGGGTGTAGACTTGTGGTGAGATATCATGAAGTTTGATGTGAGTTCTTTTATTACTTCATTTATAAAATGAGTTCCATTGTCACTCACAAGTTCAAAGGGGCATCCAAAACGTGTGATAATGTTCTCAAAGAGGAACTTAGCTGTTGTTTTTGCATCCACCTTTCGTGTTGCTTTTGCTTCAGCCCATTTGGTTACATAGTCGGTAGCCACAATGATATATCGTGATTGTGTGTTACGTGCAGCCGGACTAATCGGTCCTACAAAGTCTAAGCCCCACTTTTCAAATGGTTGGGTTACCTTGATGGGATGTAGAGGCATCCTATCCCTTCTTTGTGGCTTGTTGAAGCGTTGGCATTCATCACATCCCTTTGCAAAAAGTGATGCATCCTTAAACAGAGTGGGCCACCAATAGCCGAACTGTAAGATCTTTCGGGCAGTCAACTTTCCTGAAAAGTGACCACCAGCTACGCCCATGTGTGCCTCTTGTAGAATATATAAATACTCATCCTCGCGGGCACATCGTCTAAGAACATCATCTTTTCCTCTCTTATAGAGAGTTCCAGCCAGTAAGCAATAGGGTTCGCATTCCTTGATTAATTTTCGAGCTATATCTTTTCGCAGCTCTTTGGGTGGAAAACCATTAACTAAGAAGTTAACAATCTTTTCACTCCATTCAGGCATTGTCTCAACAATGAACAAAGGAGTATCAAGCAATTCATCATCAACCCCCGTAGGAGCTTCGCCATTAGGGATACGAGATAAATGATCCGCCATGACATGTTTCCTCCCAGGCCTCACAACAACGGTGAAGCCAAACTCAAGAAGAATTAACAACCATCGTGTAATTCGACCTGTGGAACACGGCTTGTTTACCAAATATAGCAATGCTTGATGATCAACATAAAACACAAACTTGGTAGCAAGAAGGTAATAGCAAAATTTCTTTACTGCGTAAATCATAGCTAGACCTTCGCGCTCTGTAGTAGTGTAGTTCATCTCGGCATCATTTAATTGGCAACTTGCAAAGCTAATAGGGTAGTCCAATTTATGTTCTCCTGGTTGAGTTAGAACACACCCAATAGCAAAATTTGATGCATCAATATGCACATGAAAAGGTACATTCCAATCAGGTGTTCGCAGGATTGGAGCACTTGTTAGAGCCTTCTTTAATAACTCATAAGATTTATGACATTCTTCCGTCCAGTGAAACTCGATAAGAAGCTTGTACAATGGACGCGCTATCTCGGCAAAGTTTAAATAAACCTTCGATAATAACCAACATGGCCCATAAATCTTTGAACTCCTTTATAGTTAGTAGGTGGTGGCAAATCGGCAATGGCTTTAATCTTACTCTCATCTGTGGATATCCCGTTCTTGGACACTATATGCCCTAGAATGACTCCATGCTTAACCCAAAATTGGCATTTGAAAGGGTTCAATGAGATGCGATAAAATCTGCACCTTTCAAATATTTTTCGTAGATATAACAAATGCTTCTCCCAAGAAGAATAAACACAAAGGTCGTTTAGGAAAGCTTCACAAAACTCCCTTAGAAATTCTTTAAACACAGTGTTTATTAATCGTTGGAATGTAGCAGGGGCATTCGTTAAGCCAAAAGCCATAACACGAAATGAAAACACTCCAAACTATGTGATGAAAGCAGTTTTAGCTTGGTCCTCTAATGCAATTGTGATTTGATTGTAACCAGAGTACCCATCTAAAAAGCTATAAGCTTCCTTGCCCGCAACTCTTTCAAGCACATGTTCTGAATATGGCAAGGGATAATGATCTCTCCTAGTGGCTGCATTAACTTTCTTGAGGTCCACGCACACTCTTAGTTTCCCATTCTTTTTTGGCACAATGACTATTGGAGAAACCCATTCTGAGTGCTCAATAGGGTATATGAATCCACATTGGATAAGTTTTTTAATCTCCTCTTGTACAATTTTGGCGTACTTAGGATTCATTGGATAGGGTCGTTGCTGGACGGGTTTAGCAATGTTGATCATGGGAATTGTATGTTGCACCACAGAAGGTGGAACGCCCTTCATGTCATGATATGTCCAAGCAAAGATATCCTTGTATTCCTTGAGGAGCTCCTTAAGTACAGCCTCTTCAGTTTCGGTAAGGTCTTGAGCAATAAAGACTGGTTTAGACTCCTCACATGGTTCTGCTAATTCTATCTCTTTAACTACCGCTGGACCATAATAGACTCCACTGCTTCCATTGGTAGGTATTCGTTGGGCTTTGGCATACACAACCTTTCGCTCCCCCGTGGTATAAGATTTAAAATGTTCAGGAGCCGTATGTAAGTCAGCAGGCTCTTGTCCTGACAGAGACCTTTCTTTTAGTTCTGCCTCCTTTTGTTGTTGAGCTAACTCTTGGTTTTGACGTCTTCTTATAGTTCGACTCAATTTCGGCTCTGTAACCTCCAATTGAGCGAGGTCAATGGGTCACGGGCTGCACCACATAACACTCTGGAGATGTTCACCCCAATTGTCTACTAGCTTTCGATGAGCATCACATGCCCCTAGATAGCTAAGCCATTCTGTAGTAGATCTTTCCTTGTTTATCCTAGCTCTCACATTTGCTCGATATCGTCGTCTCTTATATGACCTTTGTTTCTTGTTAAGGTTTTGATTTTGGTAAATGTTTGGACTCGACTCGCCTGATAGGTCTTCGCTTGTATCTTCTTCACTCTCATATAAATTACCATAGATGGTCGTACTAGGCCTTGAGTGTTCAGTTTCTATACTTGGTTCACTCGATGTTTCCTCAGGTTCTGAATCCATTTCTCCCTGAGATTCCGTTTCTGATGTGTATTGGCCTGAAGCCTTTGAGGAATCATCGGTTTCACTCTCAGGTAGGTGTGCCTCTTTCTTATCATCGGATGTTACATGCGCTACACCTAACATGTTTACTGGTGCAATGTGTGGTATCTCTTCCCCATATGGTGTTACCCAGGTTGTTCCTCTAGCTCCCCATGTATCTATAGTTGCCGCTAGGTGTACCCAATCGACATTGTCTGACTCAGCCATTCCGGGTAGGATATCCATATAAGGAGAGTTCTCCCCAATATCCGTGTCTTCGTTACACGTGTAACAATACTGTAATGGAGCTGAGTGAATTGTTGTGTCTGATCGATTATCAATGATGAATTTATTTCCTAGAGGATGCGTTCGACCACTTAAAAGATCAACTTGAATGACAGAGTCTTGGAACTGTAAGTAGACGTGGTTTTTGGACCAGTCATGCACCATTTTTGCTTCCCTCATGAATGGACGCCCTAAGATCATCTCAAATGACATAGGATGCTCGGAAAAATCCATAACAATGAAAGTATGCCTTACCTTGTGTCCCAAGACCTTGATCGTGAGATCCTTTAGCATTCCAATAGGCATAACAATAGATCCATTAGCCATTTTTACCACTACGCTTGTGACTTCAAGGTGAGGTCGCCCCATAGACTCCCAACAACTCTTTGTCACCATGTTGACTCCCACACCACCGTCAAGGACCCCCTTTACAGTTAATCCTTTAGTAGTGATTGGTAGAGTAGCATTAGATTCATCACCTTCAAAGTATTGCCCCAACTTGTTAACGGGTATTTCAATTACAGATTCATGTCCCGCTAGGTCAGATGGTGGTGCTAAATGTTCCTCATCATTCATCACCGAGTCAGGTTTGTTCATATGTGCAAACTATGGTAATCCGGCTTGTAATTCTCCATTGAGAAGCGCTCGCAGTGCTGGGAATAATTCTGGATCTCCGTATAACTTAGTTATGATAGTTGTACGTGTTTCTGAGGACATGAAATCCATCAGCTTGGCAACATTTAATGGCATCTTGTGGGACGTAGGACCCTGACAAGAGAATGGTGAAGATGGAATCTCCACTTCCTCAAGGGGGTCGGGCATTCCCTCATTGAACATTCTCTCTAGTAGGAAAGGTGTGTGTCCACTTTCAGATGTCCTACCCTCACTCTCTTCCCGAATGATACTGGGTATAGCTAACGGCCTGTAGTTCTTGTGAGGTTGAACTTGTGTGGGAAACACTGTGTCCGACATCTGGATATGTTTGGGTTCAGGTTCTAATTTTCGTTGAGTTTCTTCCACCAAACCCCTCAGTTGTTGGACTCGTTCAATTTCCACTGTTGGGTTTGGATAGGTTCCAATCTTTCTTTTGCAATCCTCATTTTTTGTCTCTCGTGGCTTATCTTGGGGGTTCGCAACTGGGTGGTTTAACTTTGAATACTCTTTTGGTGTTCGTCGTAATTCCCTCTCGTGATCCTCCTCACTGGCTTTTTCCTTTGTAGTAACAGTTTTGGTCTCCGTGGTCTCTATCGAATCTGAGTCATCCTCAGGGTCATTCATATACACGGGATCCTCTCCTGTCCCTATGTTAGTCTTTGAACTAGGTTTTGAGCTAGAAGCATTAAGGGATTTCTTTCTTCGTGTTTTCTTCTTTCTCGATCGGCCAATGGATGCAGCATCTCTCTCTTCGAGGATGTAATTTTGCTTTTGGAGCATCGACCGTGTGAGTGCATTCACTGGTGCTATGTTTATAGTTTGTGGTGTCCCATCAACAATCTCTATTATGTTCAATGGTGTGATTTTCGGTGCGTTTGGATTGTTAGGACACTGTGCGATCAAATGATCTATGCCACAACAATTACAAGTGAGTATTGGCATTGCCAATGCACTCCCTTGACTTGTTTGCATTAATGCGGCATTCTTTTGCATTCTAATGGGGCACTCAACTACTCGATGTGGTCCACCACATTCGTAGCACTGAAGAGGTGGTCTCCGGGCAAAACTATTAATGTTTTGGCCTCTTGCTGCTAACGCAGTAGCTTGATATACCGGTTTGATTTGTCCCCAATGGTCTTCCATATAGTACATGGGACACTCCTTAAGCATGTCGACTCCATAGGTGATACTAGAGTCTATGTCCTCTTCGCAATCTACATAAGTACTAGATGACTCGCAACCTATTTGGTTCATAGGTGTAACTCTTGGATGAGGGGGTTGCGGTCCTAGCAGTGGAGGTGGCAACGGTGTGGTTTGGACCACATTTTGGGTTCTAAGGACCATGTGCTGTAATGGCAATTGTTGCTCCATGGGTGGGGTAGGCATCAATGCAGGAACTCGAGGTGAGTCTGCCCAAGCTATAGGCGGTCTATTTTCCATGATGTGTTTAAGCATTAGGCAATCCTTCGCTTGATGGCCATACCTACCACACGCGTTACAAGTCCCGTTAAACTTTACTCTGAAAGTAGGGCATTCACTCGTAGTATGTGAGCCCAAGCAAATTGAGCACCATTGTTGCTCCCTTCTTGGATACATATGAGTGTTTTGTGGAGCACGATTACCCCTAAGGCTTTCTTGGATGGCCTTGGTGAGATCTGCCAAAGTCATCTCAGATATCATTTGCTCTTTCACGATTGGCTTTATCTTCATTGGCTCATGCCCTGACGCTTGCGAGTTACTAGACTTCGGCTCGGCAGACACTCTTTCTCCTGCAATCATTAAATTATCCTCCAATTGGATTGCATTCATGGTGACTGTATCCCAAGTAGTGATACCTCTAATGACTAGGCCATTATAGATACTTTCATGTCGTAGTCCCCTAATGAATCTATCGAGCAATTGGTTGTTGTTGAATCGCTCGTTTGGATTGCATCGAGAATTCAAATTCTTTAGGCGACTAATGAAGTCTCTCACGGATTCACCTTCTTCTCGTTGGGCTTTCTGGAGCTAAGAGGCTACACCCCAAAGTACTCCCTCTCGTATGTATTCTTTTAAGAACAGTCTCCTAAGAGTAGAGTAGATCGTTTTCTCTTCTACTCTTAAGGTTCTATACCAATCTCCAGCCTTTCCGCTTAGGCTCAAACTCAAAGCCTTACACTTATGTAGCTCATTGTGCTCTTCCAAGGAATCGCACACATGTTCAAAGACTTCCATATGATTTCTAGCATCTCTGTCTCCACTCAATTTCTGTGTGAGCTTAGCTACTTGAACTGCCTTGCTCCTAGGCTCTCTATCAGGTGCACTACGCATGTTTTCCGCAATAGAGCGACCGATAGTTTGAGCAAATGCTGCCAAATCTCCTATTTGAGCAGGTATAATGGGTGTATGTGCTCCTGGAACCACATGTGAGATGGGAGTTGGCCTTGGCCTTGGCATACGCGCGGCTCTTGGGTCCCATATTTCGTATGGTGGTGTACCAGACGGTGGTCCAAAGTTTACAGGCATGGCCCTAGGCATAGGGGGTGCCTGATATGGCATGTTATTATTAAATGGCATGGCTCCACTTGTATAAGATCTTGGATAATGCCATTGTGGATTGTAAGCTCTTGGAATAATCAGAGGTGTAGGAGCTACATGAGGCTGAGGTACGACAAGTGCACACGATTGATACATACATGTAGGTATAGTTGGGGACACTGTGCTACTAGGCATCGGCGCAGTGTTAACAAATGAACTCCATGGTGTACTTCTTGTCACGCTCACCACTGGGATATGCATGGTAGCCGTAGTGTCATTAAGAGAAAGATGAGCTAGATCTGGGAAGGTAAAGCTGCCACTTGTGGGCTCAGATTGTATTGAGGCTCCTGGCGAAACAACATATGGAGGATCAATGGGGCTCACTGAGGGAGTCTCCATTTGTGATAGGGTTGGTTGGTTGGCCTTTCCCGTATCCAAGAATCTCATTAGGCCTGTTGAAGGCATGTTGATCCCTGTGTTCTGTCTTTCTAACTCGACAATCCTATGGAGGACATTACAGACTTTCTGTTGTTGCTCATCTATGCTAGTAGCACCCGATGTGGATTGTAGAACATCTAACCAACCCACATGATAGGTGTGTCCTGTGTACCGATCAGTTAAAGCTTCTGCTTGTAGGTCATACTCCCAATTTTTGTTTAGGAATATCCCATCTAGGCCTGGCGTGCTGGAGGTTTCCCTCGAAGTGGAAGCATTATTGCTCCCCATCGCTTGCCCCTCCATGACTGCTACCTTGGGAGCACTCGGTTGCTCGGCTGGCATGATTGTTGTCATAGGAGCCTTTGCTTTCAGGGCTCGACTTTGTTCTAGCCTTCGTAGGTTCTCAATTTCCCTCTCCCTTGTTGCTTGCATATAGCGTTCGATCTCTTGCACTTCGGCAAGACTCCTACCATCGGGTAGTAGAACCTCAGAGGGAGATAGTCCTAAAGGATCAGGAGGTGCAGTGGATGAAACATTCACATGGACACTCTCAAGAAGAATAGGGTCTATTTTAGGCATGAATGACGAATTTACTTTCCCACTCCCTTCATTTATTTCATTAACCGCATGTTCGGAGCGAGTAGCTCTACTAAGGGTCTCTTTTAAGCGGCTAAACACGCTGGACCCGGGCCGTGGGCCCATGGCATGCATGTCTTGACTTGAACTATCAAGGTTTGGTGTACGATACCCCTCCATGACTTCGTAGTCAGAGGAAGAATCACTAGACGCGATATGAGGATCTTGGGTCGCGCTACCTTGAGTCCCGGCCGAAGGTCCAAAACCTAGGGTGGAGGAATAATGGGTGCCCGCGTAAATGGAGGCACTACCAATATGCTCGTGCTCTAACACTCGTCCAGAGCGTAGGTTCATATGACTTGGATCCCCTAGAAGTGTCAGTGAGTGCCCGTGAAGGCTGCTCACCTAGTATTTTTGGGTGTTTTGCAACCCAAGTCTTTTCTTAAAATTTTTTTATTTTTTGATTTTTTTGGTCCTTTTTTTTTGACCCAGCTATAGAATAGAACGTATGATAGCTCAAAACGAGCGTCTCGGTCAGAGGGACGTGCCATGCTTTACAGCCCTCCGTTTGGTCACTTTATGCCCTCGGAATCCCTAAAACCGTCAATTTCTAGTAGGGAACTAGGCCCAAATTAGAAAGTCTAAGGGTGCAAGTGGAAAGAGAAGGGAGGAGAGTGGAGGACTTGCCCCACATGCTCTCATTCCCTCTTGAGGGGGTAGGGTATATATATAAGAGTGAGTCTAGTATATATCATAGGACTGAGGGTTTGGGCTTGGGCTTGGGCTTGGGGAAATGATCCCGATCCCAATCAAAATTTTAGTGTAGCCCCCCAGTCACTCACGCTTAAATATTTTCGGTTTTTCTTTTCTTTTTTTTTTGGGCGACGACCGCGTACGGTTTAGGTGACCCTTTCTTGGCCACACACATTGTCAACACCTACCTAACCTCTCTGTCAACAGCTCACAGACAGCTCACTACCTTATCTATTTACTAACAGTGCTGCTAACCACTAACTAATCTGTTAACCACTCTACTAACTGCTTACTGACAATGGGCTAACTGTCCACCTACTTCCTCTCTCACTGCCTTACTGTGCAAAGGCTGTGTGCAGGCAAACCTTGACAGAAAACTGTGTACAGACTGTGTGCAAACAGAAATTGCTAACTGCCTTCCTACTTATTCATTCACTGCGAACAAGCTAACGACTACTAATTGTGCAAAGACTATGTGCAAACAGAAAACACAACATTATGCAGGAATCACAGAACTTGCAGACAGTACAAAAATTAACAACTTGCAGAAAAATAACTCATTCCTCTTCCTCTTCCTCTTCTTTCCTACTACAGACAACTCATAGGAGAAGCACAAAGTGCCTCTTGGGCTTAGTGCAGGGCGATTCCCCGGCAGCGGCGCCAAAAATGTGCGCTCCTTGCCACACTGTCGAAGCAAGGGCCTTGCCTAACACTGTGTGCGAGCCATAGACGGCTCCAAGCACACAACTAGCTTAACTAGTAAGCTCAAAAGAGGGCAATGGTGTGTCACTCACCGCTCTATGCTCCTGCCATGGAGGATTCCTCGCCGCGAAGAAAAAGGAGACGCCGCTACGTCGCGCTCAACCGCTTCACCGCCGTCGTGCCGCCGCAATGCTCAATCGCTCTCTCTCTCTCTCTCTCTCTCTCTCTCTCTCTCTCTCTCTCTCTCTCTCTCTCTCACACACACACACACACACACACATACACACACACACACAAGGAGGTGAAGAAGAAGAAGATGGAGATGGAGATGGAGCAAGAGCACTCTTCTATTGCACAAATGAGAGAATGCATGAATTTTAGGTTTAGTTGGCTTTTATATGAGCTCACCCCATTCACACTTGGGCGCCCATGCTTAGCCAACTAATCCCTTGAATGTCCTAGTTAGAGTGCGCCTCTCATCGGCGATCACTCTTACCCTTTTCCTATTGGTCCGACAAGCCCGGTACCTGACTCTACCAAATACATAATACACATCCGTCGTAGGTGATGGGGTGTCCGTGAGCCATGAGGGTTAACAGAATAGGGTTGCAGGGAAATGCACACAGCTTGAAGAAGATGAAGGAAGCTCAAGGCACACAACAAAGAGTGTATTACTTAGTGTGCAATGGAAAGATAGATAGCCCTAGAGTGATGGGCGTATATACTATGCACAGGGGAAAAAACTCCTAAAGAGGGAAAATTTGCCTTGGTAGTCCTAGTGTGTTCACACACATCACTACCACATGTATATGGTAAAAAATCCCCCCTGGGAGTGATGCGGTGAACGAGGGCTGGCACGAAAAGTAAAGGGAAGTTCCATGCCCTGAGGACAGGATCAATCCACAAAGGGGAGCAAGCCCAAAGCTTTGTGGAAAGCTTTGAACTTCTCATGAGACAATTCCTTTATGAAAAGATCTGCAAGGTTGTCCTGTGTTGGCACATAAGCCATGTTGATCTCTCCTGTTGAGAGCCTCTCCCTGACATAGTGGTAATGCACCACAATAAGCTTTGTGCGAGCATGAAAAAGTGGGTTCCTTGCAATTGCCAATGCGCTCTGACTGTCAGTGTAGATGATGTTGGCAATTTCTTTTCCAACACCCAAATCATCCATAAGGCATCTGAGCCATACACACTCAACCGTAGCTATGAAGACTGCCATGTACTCAGCCTCACAACTAGAAGTGTCTATAGTAGGTTACTTTTTGCTCAACCATGAAATACATGAACTGCCAAGCATGAAACAAAAACCACTTGTGGACACTTGCATGTCATAACAACCAGCCCAATCTGAGTCCAAAAAAGCATATAAATCTGGCGGCAATGATCCCCCCTTGGGATAATACAATCCAAGATGCAAAGTGACACTCAAGTAGCAAAAAATCCTCTTAACTGCCTGCCAATGCTTAGACCCTGGCTATGCATAAATCTGTTGACCTGTGAATATCTGGCCTCGTGTTGCATACACAAATAAGGCAGCCAATAGCAATTTGGTAAAGAGTGACATCAGCAGGATCACCAGCATCATGTAGACTCAACTTCAAAGCTATTTCCATGGGAGTGGCAATAGGTTTGCAATCCTTGCATTCAAATCAGCCTTAAATTCAGCAATTATGTGCCTCATTGGGACCAAAGATGAGCAAATCATTAACATAAAGAACAACAATGAGCAGTACATCGCCCTCACGCTTGACATACAATGTGCTTTCATTGGACTGTTACAAAAGCCTCGTTTGACCAAATAAGTGTCAGACTTCTCATACCAAGCACGAGGAGATTGCTTCAACCCATACAAAGCTTTGTTACATTTGCACACCTTATCCTCTTGTCCTTTCTTGACAAAATCACGAGGTTGCATTAAATAAACTTCCTCAAATATGTCACCATTCAAGAAAGTAGTAACAATGTCTGATTGATGTACGTCCCAACCAAAATGAGCTGTCATGCACATAGAAAGCAAACAATAGTCATACGACAAGTGGGAGAAAAATTTTCTTCATAATATATGCCTTTCTGATGCGCATAGCCTTTTTCAACAAGTCGAGCCTTATGGCAATCAACCTCACCATCTGGCTTCCGTTTCAACTTGGAAACCCACTTTGTACCAATGGCCTTTTTGCCAGGAGGCAAATCACATGAAGCCCATGTGTCATGTTCTATAAGTGCATCATATCTAAGTGCATGGCAGCCATCCAATTTTTGGAATTATGTGCATCATCAAAAGATAGATGTTCCTTTATATCACATAAGCTAGACATAGCCAAAGCATAACAATCTGATGCATATAAAAGGCATGGCGATAACCTGAACGAGTACGACTAGACAAAGGTGCATCCAATTTACTGTCACGCAAAGTGTACACCAGCCATTTTGGCATACCTCTAGCCTGCCCATTTTTAGCCCTTTCCTCATCAAGTACATCATGTAGATCTACATCAGTAATAGGCTCGTCTGTAACATTTTTAGAAACCCCAATAGGTTGTACATTTGCCTCATTTGAATTTACATTCAAACTTCCACCACTGAAAAGAGGCAATAAACTGTCATAAATGTCTTGTGAGCTTACATTACTATCTCTAGTACATGACAACAAAGGCTGAACAGAATCTTCCACAAACACAACATCACATGAGACCAAAATACACTTTGTTTGCGGCGAATGGTACAACGTATAACCTTTTTTTTCATCACTATAACCAACAAAAATACATTTGACAGCCTTATCATCCAAATTTTTTTGTATTGCGCTTATGGCATGAAACCATAAGCAAAATAACCAAAAACACACATGTGCTCAATAGATGGATTTCTATCATGCCGTGCTTCATATGGAGTCATAGACTGCAACGCTTTTGTAGGACACCTGTTGAGTACATAAGTGGCACACATGACAGCCTCGAGCCAAAACGAATGTGGTAAAGCTTGACTCTTGACCATACATCGTGCCATTTCCATAAGAGACCTGTTTTTCCTCTCAGCAACATCATTTTGTTGAGGCATATACAGCAATGTACATTGGTGTTTTATCCCACGACTAGCCAAAAATGCATTAAATTCATGAGACATACACTCCCCCCCTTGATTTAAACAGAAGGTGCCCATAGTACATTTTGAGACATTTTCAGCCATAGCAAGAAATTGCTTGAAGCACATAAACACTTCGGACTTAGCTTTCAATGGATATACCCATGCATGCCTGGAGTAGTCATCAATGAAAGTCACAAAGTACAAGCAATTTCCCAAGGACGGAGTCTACATAGGCCCACAAACATCACTATGCACAAGTTGCAATCTGCATGTAGCACGGACTGACCCATCCTTTGGAAACTTAGCACGCTGCATTTTACCCAACATACAGCCTTCACAAACATGTTTGACAGGTGCTTCAAGAGGCGGAAAAGAAGCAACCATATTAGATTTCTGCAAGCGTAGCAAACTGGAAAAATTCAGATGCCCAAAACGTGCATGCCACAATTTTGCATCTAAAATAGCCCTTGAATCTACAATTGCATGTGCAAATATTTGTCCACATTTGTCATACAAAGTGAGCTTATACAACCCACGACACAAAAGGCCAGATGCAACAATTTCATCACCAAAACTAAGATCATGAACTTTACATCTGTCATCCACATATTGACTATGAGTCCAAGTCTAGCAAGTGCAGATACAGACAAAAGATTCTTCTTGATCCCAGGTACATAAAGTGCAACAACAAGTGTGAAAGAACTGCCATTTGCAGTAGTAAGCACAATCTTTCCAAATCCTTGAACAAGAGAAGAGGCGTTGTTGGCACAAGTCACCATATTTCCATGAGGGACAGGCTCAATAGAGGTAAACAAATCATGATGTGAGGTAATGTGCTTTTAGCACCACTGTCAAAATACCACATGTGAATTTGCAGCAACTCACATACATGCATCATGGAAAATAGGATTATAAGTGCACTATACACTAAATGCCCATTCTGCATCAACATCAACATCACAATCTCCTTTGACAGAAGACTCTACAATCACTGCACTTGTATTGGACCCTGTAGTGGATCCAGTCTCTATTGCCTTCAATTTTGGATACTGCTTGATCAAGTAATCATTCCCTTTACAATAATGGCAACACATCTTCTTTTTTCTCTTATCCCCAAAAATTGCCAGACGAAGTGCTGCCAATAGAAGCATTAGGAACATAAGTTTTGCCACCCGCAGCAGAACCATAAGAAGTGGTTACATTGCTGCTTCCACATTTTCTGTGAGTTGCAATAAAAGCTTGTTCAACTGCACGCTTCCTAGTCCTGTTTTTTTAGAAAGTGACTCTTGCAACAGCAATGTGCATAATGCATCAAACTTGACAACTTCAGGATTTCCTTGGGTCATAAGTCTCCAAGTACTAGCAAAAGTCTGGTAAGAATCTGGCAAAGCATCAAGAATGGTCTGCACAAGTGAACTGTCAAAAATGACTTCTCTTGTAAAAATTTGTTGCTCATTAATATCCTTGACACTAGCAAGAAAAGTGTCCATTTCATCTTCCTCATGCATAATCTTTGATTCCAACTCTTTATGCAGCAAAGCAATTCTAGCCTCATTGCTGCTTGCATAAAGACCTGCTAGAATATCCCACGCCTATTTTTTAGATTTTGTTGAACGGATGTGAGGAGTGATAGTGCACTTCACAGACAATGCAATTAATGCATGAGCATGCACATCTCTTACATCCCAAGGAGCCTGCTCAGTCGTAGGCAAAACAGCTCTAACATTAGCAACCCTGGCAGCAAAACGTGGAGCATCCTCAACATCACCTGCATCCACACTACCAAGACATACATCAATGCCCTACACAATGTTCCAAACTCCCTTTGATACAAGTACATGTTGCATCATGTAAGCCCACATAGGGTAATTGTCCCCATCCAATCTATCCTCAGCAACAAACATCTTGAACACATCTGTGTTGTTGTGAGCCATGGAAAATGCATGCACTTGATGTGAAAACTGCCCAAAATGAGGAGAAATTGAGTGATACCAGCACGTGCTATATAGCACAACCCACAGTAGACTGTATGGGACCTGTTATGCAATAATTAGCATTGACAAAAATTCTGCACAAAATGACGAAATTGCTTGTGCAAACCTGGCTGTAGCGGAAAGGAGGTCGAAATGAGCCGAATTTTTTTGTCAACCTGCTAACGCTCTCCAAAGCTCGTTGAAATCTGAGAAAACAAAAAGGAGTGTTCTGGTGACGCTGGCGACTAAGCATGGGAGGACATGACCTGCTCTTATATCAATTGTTGGAATTAGGGTTGCAGGGAGATGCACACAACTTGGGGAAGATGAAGGAAGCTTAAGGCACACAACAAAGAGTGTGTTACTTAGTGTGCAATGGAAAGATAGATAGTCCTAGAGTGATGGGCGTATATACTATGCACAGGGGGGGGAACCTCCTAAAGAGGGAAAAACTGGCCCGGCAGTCCTAGTGTGTTCACACACATCACTACCACATGTAGATGGTAACATGAACTGCCACAGCCAATTTTGGGGCAACAACCACCTCTTCCAAGAATGGGACTAGTGGGTGTCAGACATACACCCACTACAGAAGAATTGGAGGAACAAGCCTTAGTGCATGTGCTTGTGTATTATGAAGAGCCAAGTGAATATGGGGCTAGCTCAACATACTATCCACCCAAAGAGCCAAAAGCACCTGAACCTTGGAGCATGATTGGGAATGTTGGACCACCAACAGTAGCTCATGCTGCAGGAGAATGTAGATACAGTTTGGATGTACGCACATTGTTGCTCATAGACAATGGGGGGTTAACAGGACCAAGACTTGCCTATCAATAGAGAGCAGCTCCAGGAGCACCTCGCCAACCCTTAGGACCGTGCTACAAGTGTGGTGGTGACCACCTTATGAAAGACTGTCCTCACACAGAGATCATGAGAGTGAATGTGTATTGTCTAGATTGCGGCATTACTCATTTGATTAGTGACTGTCCAAAAAACCCAAATAAAACGGTGAAAACTACATTAAACATAGTGGGGGCGATTTCCTCAAGTAGCGGTTCAAAAATGAAACAATGATACTTATATAGGTCGTCACAAGAGTGCAAGCTCAAAAAGCAAGGGAACAAATTAGTAACTGAGGAACCTAAAACAAATGCACCTGGTTATGAACAAAAAAAGTCAACCGTAAACACCTGGAAAGCTAGAAAGGAATGTGAACAGATAGCCCTAGCAGAGGAGTTAAAACAAACCAGGGATAGATTAAAGAGATCAGATAATTAAACTAACCTTGAGTTGGAAGTCCCTGAGACCAAAGAGCCTAATGAGACAAAGATACCAAAGAGTGCAAGTTCTTGAGGATCACTACTAGTTGGAAAAGTGAATGAACCTCTAGACGCACTTATGAAAGCCTATGGAGCGTGACTTTAGACTAAGCAAAACCAAGAGCAAAAATGGATGACTTATCCTTATGCAGAGTTAGAAAAGAAAATGTTGGAGATGTGTCAGAAAATGATCCAAACTGCCCAAGCTTTGTTAGAGCCACCTGCAAGTAAGTCAAATAGTTGGATCGCAGTTCCAACTCCCTCACGCATTGACACTATGTTTCTCTTTCATCCACCATAGCTAGCTCGATCCATTCCTAACATTTGGTATCAGAGCTTTAGGTTATGCTAGCTAGATTTGTCATTATGCATTAGTATGTGTTAATTATTAACATCTCCATTAGATCGATTAGCATTTCATAGTTGTTGTTACGGCTCATTGACATTTTCATAACTAGTTGCATCTCTCACTAATTAAGCACTAATATAGCTATGTGTGGGCACGTCCTTGGCACACCCAAGAGGCCACTACCAGCATCCTTTGAATTGCATTTTAGATTGCCCTTTTGCATCAATTTTTGCATCATTTGCCTCTTCAATTAAATCCATTGAGCTCATTTTATTTTTGCATTGCTCACCTCATCCCGAAGTGCTCATTTCAAGCTTTCCATAGAGCCTTGAAGCTCTGCAATCCGAGCTCGGGAGCCCCTTCATCTCTATGCCCAAACCTTTTCCTAAAAATAGGTGTGTGTGTGTGTGTGTGTGTGTGTGTGTGTGTATGTAAACCTGGTGGGCTCGAGCTTAAGGATTTAATTTTTGGAGATTCTTCACAAGGAAGCCCGTGGGCTTGTTGGCTAGCCCAATTTAGGCATACTATTGTTGGCTTGAGGTCTCGGGGTCAAAACGTTTGCCTATTGTGGGGGAGAGCGGGTGGACCTGTATTCTCAATTGGAAACGGTTTTTTTGGAGCTGGCGGGTCCACTGGGGAGGAGTCCCACAGCTGTGTCCTAATAGACAGCCCTCAAGGGGCACCTTTTTTCGGCTCCACTAGTTGGCCATCCCGCGGCATTGCTCTCACCTCGGCCCTTAATAGGCCTGCTTTCCAACGAGCTTGCTGCCTCAAGCCTCCGAGACCCTTTAAGGGCTTGCTCCCACCAAAGCTACAACAAAGCACCCTAAACCTTTCAAAGCCTCAAAGGCATCAAAGAACCCGACCCGAGGCTGCCAAGACACACCATACAAAAGCATTAAAGAGAAGGATGAGCATACTTTCCAAAGAGTCATTAAGCCCTCAAAAGGGAGCCTTCCAAAAGGCATTCAAAGGCAGACCTCAGGATCTCATCGAGCTTCAAAAGGACTTCTCCAAGCACAAATTTCAAAAACCTCAAAGAGCACTACCTATTGTGAAGAGGGGTGAAGAAGAGGGGCTTCACTCTAGTGAAGAGGAGCTTCACAAAAAGGGGATCTCTCTCTCTCTCTCTCTCTCTCTCTCTCTCTCTCTCTCTCTCTCTCTCTCTCACACACACACACACACACACACACACACACACACAATGAATCCTTAAAATTTGTAGCCAAGCATACAAATTTACAAATAAATTTTCTATCATCAATTGTGCTCGTGTAAAGAGGTAGACATTGGCTAGGAGAGTCTCCTAAGCTAAGACCCCTCTATTAGCACAAATGGCGGACAAGGGAATAGAAAATTCAACGGGGAAGGGTTTCACACTTGGCAAGCAAAATTAAGAGGATATCTTATGAAAAAATGTTTGTGGTCTGTCATCAACATTGCCTTAGAGCAACAAGCCGAACCAGATGGAGTGCACACTAGGGCATCTACACTCATAGCAAGTGCGCAAAATTTGGCTAAAGACGAACAAGCATTAGGAATCATCATCACCTCCTTGCATGACAATTATGTACACTTCATAGATGAATGTACACATGCACATGATGCCTGGCATGTCCGAGAAAGTAATTTTGGAGCCAGGGCCAAAAGAAGCAAAGTTAGTCGTAAAAGACAGCTTTACAAAATTACTATGATTGAAGGGGAGGACATTGCTAGCCTAGTGATAGGCTTAAGAGCATTGTCACGCAGCTCACTTACATCCAGGTTGAAGTACCAGAAGATGACAAAGTGGCCATACTATTAAGTGCACTTCCACCTTCTTATGACCACTTAGTCACAATTCTTGAAGAAAAGGAACCAGAGCCACCATTTCAAGATGTCATTAACTCAGTCCAAGTAGAAGAAAGAAAGCAAAGAGGTTCATTAACCTCATCAAGAGGAGTTTTTATTGCAACATCCTCAAAGGAAGGCATTCACCATCAACATCGACAAACGAAAGAAAGTGTTATGAATGTGAAAGAATGGGACACGTAGCGAAAGACTGCTACACAAACAAACCTTGCAACAAATGTGGTAAGAAGGGACACCCTCCTTCTCGGTGCTACTCAAATGGAGGCGGTAGCAGTGGAGAAAGCAGCAGCAATAGAAGCAGCAACAGAAGTCATGAAGGGAAGAAACTTGACAAAGGATCAGCTCACATAGTAGAAGACAAAAAGGATGAAGACGAGAGCAACATTGTCTTCTATGAAGACCCATTTTGAAGATGCAACCTCTCTACTTGTAGGGGAGGACTTTTTCCTGTGTGGATTTTATCATCCTGTGTGGATATCACCATCCTTTGTGGATTTTTCCAGTGTGGATTTTATCATCCTGTGTGGATATCACCATTCTATGTGGATTTTGTTAGCCTGTGTGGATATTACCATCCTGTGTGGATAGCAACTTATCAATCTTCAGTACCTTGTCATAGTCCAAACCTCAAGGGGAGGATTGTAAAGTGTGAGCTTTGTCCTAAAGTGTGAGTCAAGGAGAGGAGAGTGGATTTATCCCACATGCTATGGAGCAAGGATGTAGAGCTACTTAAAGCTCATTTCATGAATGAATAAACACAACTCTATCTTGCACTACATGCTTGTCTATGGTGAGCCTGTGCTAAGCTAAGTCAATACTCAAGATTGTGTTTATGAGTCCAAGCTAATTCTATCTTGGAACCTAATTCACTTGAGTGATAATTTTGCTTACACACACACTCACGCATTGACACTATGTTTCTCTTTCATCCACCATAGCTAGCTCGGTCCATTCTTAACACTAGGTAGAAACAAAAAAGGTCCTTTTTTTGTACCACCAATGCATGCTTTTAGCCTTAAAAATTCTAGCTTTGAAACATTCCCACTAGCAGGTCCACTAGTAGTTGCACAAGACATATAGACCACTCTAGACTGTAGCCATAACTCCCTTGTTGACCGATTTTAGCATCAACTACCCTTAGCTTTTCCATCTTTTCTCACCCCCCCATTGAACATTCATGTTCAACCAAAAATTATTCATTGCAACACACCTAGCAACAAAACCAAACATCTACCCACTAAGTCTTATTCACATCCCTTCATGTCTTCATCAACTTGGTTTCCCAACCTTGTTCATCACAAAATAGTTACCACCTAGATCAAACAACCGCCCCTTTTTAATACTTCGTAAGCAACCATCCTCATTAGTGGGGTCAAACAAAAACTTTGGGCACCACCATCCATTTGTAACACCCTCCTGTAATACTTTATCCAAGCACTAAACCAATAATGCAAACAAAGTTCTAGCAACATTTCTTTGCCAGTCTAAGCTTCCTCCTGCATCCAGCTTACTTCTAGCACAACATTAATCTGCATTGACTCCATCATGAATTTCTAACTCTCCTGCTGAACCATAAAGTAGAGAGGCTTTCATGCTAGAAGATTCTTCAAAAAAATTATTGTAAATGGGCCACTGTATAGCTACTCTCACAAGAATGTCCATCAATTATAATGCACATACCTCCTTTAAAAGCATAGCCAAAACCATAACTTGGCTTTCTTCTACCTAGAAAGCTTCAATCGTAGGCCCCTCAACTAACCTTGACGCTGGCTTGGTAACTGTGGCACATTACATGGCCACATCTCCAGAGTTGTCCACAAAAATTGAACCATATTTTTGAGTCACCACTTTTTGTATGTAACCTTCCACTATTCCCCCTTCCAACTTTTGATGCCCTCATTGATGATCAATCAAACTCAATCCCAAGATTGGACAAGCTCATCAACAAGGATGATGATTTTATTAAAGAGGATCTGGATGCAAAGGGGATAGCAAATGTAAAGGTGGTAGATGGTAAGGTGAACATGTAGAAGAAGCCAATCTAGGTGTGCAAGTGTGACAGTCCAATGTAGAGAAAGAGAGAGAAACTAATTTAACGTCGTAGGAAACTAATTAAAATTAAAAGACCTAAAGATGTAGCCGACAAGGAGTTGAACTCAAGACCTATTATTCAAGAGGGAAATGGCATAACCAATCTATCATACTTGGCATGGGTGATAGAAAGGTTATACCATTTATCTCTTTTTATTGGCACACACATCCACACACGCGCGCACACACAAGAAGAAGAGAGTTATAACGTCGTAGGAAACTATCATAAAAGACATTAAAGATTAGGTTAGATGTAGATTTACGTTAAATTAGATTTAGGTTTATTTAAGTTAAATTAGATTAGATTTAGGTTTATTTTTAGTTAGATTTACGTTTATTTACGCTAGATTTAGATTTACGTTATATTAGATTAGATTTAGGTCTCCATAGACTGCGATGCCTGCATGAAGCGGGTGAAGAAAGCCCTCAATGGAATATAGGGTATTGCTGCCTTCACTCATGGTGGGCTCCGTCGATCCAAAAGTACTGGTGAAATGTCTTCAGAAGATAGGGAAGAAGGTGGATCTTTAGGGCGGCAAGAGTCACTACATCCCCGACAACGACCATCTAGACAACCTCTAGTCATTCAACAGCAACTTCAAAGTTAGTAACAAGAGCAAGAACGGTCCAAAGGGCCAATTGCTGTCGTCAGATGTGGATGGAGATGAGGCAGTGTCACCGCCGGAAGTTAACTCTCACATCTTTAGTGATGAGAATGCCAACTCTTGCCGAGTTATGTGAAAAATTATGTGTTAAATCAGTTTTAAGGTTCTTATAATCCCTGCTAGTTTAGTTCTTTGTTTTTAATATAACATAATTTACGTTAGATTTAGATTTATGTTATATTAGATCAGACTTAGGTTTATTCAGGTTTACCCACACACACACACACACAAGAAGAAGAGAGTTTTAACGTCGTAGAAAAGTATCCCAAAAGACGTTAAAGATTAGGTTAGATGTAGACTTACGTTAAATTAGATTTAGGTTTATTTTTAGTTAGATTTACGCTTATTTACATTAGATCGAGTCCAAGCAAGAATTACTTACAGTTTAGGGTTTAGAGTTAGACGAACAGTGAAAAGATCTACTGTGAAAAGATGTTAAGATGCTGTAAAGTGCTACAGCTAGAGAAGAGGCAAAGGGGTTTTGTCCACTACATGCAGTATCATGTAGACGTGGGTCTGTAGATTTCTTGTACCCACATATATAGGTATTGACCAATAAAGACGAGATTATAACCCGGTGGTTCTAATCTCCGTGCACCTCTAGATCGAGGTGTGCGGGGATTGGACATGACTAGAGAATGTGAGGTAGAGAGAGAGAGAGAGAGAGAGAGAGAGAGAGAGAGAGAGAGAGAGATAAGACGAAGAATGCCAATAGAATATTAAATTTGTTGTCCAGGTTATAAGATTTTTATCCTCATTATGAGTAGTGACGAGGATGTGGGACCGTCCAACCGAAACACCTATCTCTCAACGAGGGTCTTATGTCCTTGTAATCAATGCAAGCATGTTGTGCGACGGACAAGACGTGTTTCTTTGCAGCACGTTCGCGAATTTGGCGAGTTCAATCCATCTATTATAGATCGAGTTGTTGCCAATTATAACTCGTCGGACTCTGACGCTGGCCAACAAGCAGCAATCTTGCAACCCAATAGACGTGTTCGCAGGCGCTTTGGTCAAGCAGCATATGTGAGGCCACAAGATGTAGCCTCTGACAGCTCGGGGGATGATCATGCAGAGCACATTCCCAACGAGGCAATGTTTGAGCCCGAGATTGATGAAATGATCGAGACGATCATGGATTCAGAAAGGCTTATCTATGATGATATGAAAAGTGAAGCCGATACGCCATTGTATAATGGAGCACATATGTCTAGATTGAAAGCACTCCTGGTTCTTCTCAACAAGCGGGCAAAGTTTGGATGGAGTGACACTAGCGTCACAGCGCTTTTCAGGTGATCTATTACAATTAGTTTACTTTAATAAAACTCTAAATGTATAATGATCTGATAGATTTTTACACGATTGTATCGTATTTTTATGTTGTGTAGATTGCTTAAAGAGCACATACTACCAGCTGACAATGTGATGCCAGATTCCCGAGATGAAGCAAGAAAGATTTTGCGAAACTTGGGGATGGATTACAATTCTATCCACGCTTGTCCTAATGACTGCATTCTTTTCAGAGGGGAATACATAGACATGGAGAAGTGTCCGAAATGTGATTCCGAAAGATATCGAGTAGATCTCCACGGGACAAAAATTCCACAAAAGGTTTTGCGACATTTTCCTCTGCTTCCTCGCATCAAGCATTTCTTCGAATGTAAGTCCATGGCCGCCCTAGCATCATGGCATGAGGAGAATAAATCTTCGGATGGTGTGCTACAAATTCTTGCAGATTGCGCAGCCTGGAAACATATAGATGGAACATGGCCTCCACACCGCCTCGTGTTCGAAGAGGCTCTTTAACCTCCCCTTCTTTGCCTGCCCCCACACCAGCCACAGCATGGCCATCTACGCCAGGTTTTGCGCGGCTGACTGTTCCTAGCAGCTACACACCTCTACCTACTCCGCTAGGAGCCACCCCACTCGACACTCCTCGCTTCAGGGCCCAGACGCCGGTGGAGACACCTGACGTCCGTACCCCCATCGACACACCGCTAGAGACCCCTGCCGGGACACCTAGGTTCATGCGTCACCGGCCAAAGGGCTTGCCTTACTCCATCGACTTCAGCGGCGGCATCATCATGGATGATGACGGCAAGAAGGTGATCTCGCGCATGCGTGGTCTTTGCTCTCAGCTGTTTAGACACTACATACTAAACAAATGGAGTGAAGTACCAAGTGATTTAAAAGACAGAGTCATCAGCATACTTCATGATGAGTTTTCCGTTCCAAAACGGGATCAGCGCTTCAATGAAGACGTGATGAAGATTCGAATGCGCGAATACTGCAAACACAAGAATTCCGAAGTGCAAAAAGCAATCAAGCATGGGTGGAACAGGCCAGATTGGCTGGCCAAAGAAGATTGGAAGAATGCGAAGAAAGCGGCGCGCGAGAATCCCGACAAGTGGAAGCAACAAAAGGATGCAGCCAGAGCGCGAGTAGAGGCAGGGAGCTCGCACCACTTGGGGAGCGGTGGATGGGCATCATTTGAGGCCAATTTTGTAAGTGTTTTCGCATTGCTCTTTATGTTCGATAGTTTAGGGTTTATGAGTTTTTTAATTCTAACATAATGAAATCTTTGTATGTTTTGACAGTGGTCGATGACAGGACGTGATCCCACACCGTACGAGCGCGAGTACGCAGGCAGGAAGGGCTTAAACGCCCTGATGGACATTCTCAGTTCTCGCGGCGGCATGGTTAGTATTAGGGTTTACTCTTTTCTATTTTTTGTATTGTTTTATAAATGTCGTTATATGTTTATACTTACTGAAAGCTGTCTTATTGTCTTTTTTTGCAGAATCCGACAGATACGCCGCTTGGACGCGATGAGACGTCTGACTAGACGACGTCAGTTTAGTCGTAGCTAGATAGCATTAGTTTAGGGTTTCTCATAGCTTATGTATCATGAGACGGATTTTATACGTCTTTTTGAACCATGTATATTATTACATTTGTCACCGCATTTCATTTTGCCAATCAATTCTTTATGCCTATGATGTTGTACAATTGTCATTATTACATTTGCCAATCAATTCATTTTGCCTATGATGTGTACAATTGTCAATTTTACGCTTGTCAATTTTGCAAACAATGCGTCTTGTGGGTGACTATTTTGGGTCTATTATCTACCCTTGCACTTTTTTTAAAAAGTGAATCAAGTACAATATGGTTGATGGGTGGCAGGGCATTCAATGCCTTGTCACCAAAAAAAAATTCTCTCGGGCGTCGCTATAACCGTCGCTATTTATGGCTCTGGAGCGTCGCTATAAGCGTTGCTATAGACTTCTGTGTAAACGTCGCTATAACCCTCGCTATGAGCGTCGCTATGAGCGTCTCTATATAGCGACGGTTTTAGCGACGGTTTTAGCGACGCCGGGGGTTATAAAAACCCAGTGTATTTCCGTCGCTAACAGCGTCACAAGAGCACACAACCTCTTGTAGTGCTTGGATTATTTCAGTCGACAGGCTTAGTAAGAAAACACACTCTATGCCTATCAAAAAGACTATTAAGGCACATAAACAGAAACCCTATTTAGATCTCAAATTTTCAAGTATCATGCCAACATCCATAGTGACGGGGACAAAGATCCTAGATTGACCAGTAATTTCTAGAAGGGTCTCTTTGAGAATCCAGGAAGTAGATTAAATTTATCTTTCAGCCTATCATCCACAGACAGATGACCGAAGTGAAATAACTAATTTAACGATTCTTGAATCTACTAAAAACCTATGTCATGGAAGTAGATCAATGTTCTCAATGAAAGAAGTACCTATCTCTTATAGAGTATGCAAACAATGACATTGTACATACTTCTATGGAGAAAACACCTTTCAAGGCTAAAAAGGAAAGATCCAAAAGTCCATTACTACTTAAAGTATATGGAAAGATCTTCGTTGTTGATAAATATAGCCAATACTTACAAGAATCTTTTCCAAAGATTAAAAAGGTTATATCCATCTCATAAAAAAGGCGAAAAGGGTTGCTGCTAATAAGCACAGAAAAGCCTTAGCCTTTAAGGAAAATGATTGGGTCTTGCTAAAGTTTCTCAAGGCTCATCTAAGGCATACTACGGGCAAGAATCCTATGGGCCACCAAGAGTATTATGCTAAACTAGCAAAAAGATACTATGGTCCTTTCTTTTTAAATTCTTAAGCCAATCAATGAAATGGCTTATTAATTAAAGTTGCCCAACCATTGGCTCATTCACAATGCTAACCATGTGAGCCTACTCAAGCCTTACAAAGGAGATCCACCAAAAGAACCAATAATGGAGGATGCGCCAGAGATCGAAGATCAAGAAGAGGTGTTGCAGTCCTAATTGATTCTTCCACACAAAGACAAGATACTAAGAAACGGTAATGTTATCCAATGATATCTTTTTAAGTTTAAGAATTATCCTTTTAAAGATGCTAGAAGGATGCAAGGAACCTAGCTTAAGGATAATCTGAATCTTCTTAATGCTTACAATGCTACACTAGAGTAAGCAAATGTGAATGCATTTTAAATGAACAATTTTTTGTCTTATAAGACTCATTCTCTTTCTTTTGTTGTGCACAAAATTTAAGAAGTATGCATGCTTAGGACAACGTCATGTTTTTGGTGACGACGTCTCCCAAACACCAAGTAGAACTTGTCACTCTACTTTGGAAGTATGATATGGACTAAAGAGCAGACATGCTTGCGACAGCTATGTCTCCTGAGCACCAAATGAATTAGTCATCCATTCTGGAATGATGTCGTAGGGTAAAAAGGGATCTTCTACTCTCTATGAAACATGGACTAATGACTAGGCTTTATCTTCTCTACCTCATAGTCGAGGACGACTATGATTTCAAGAGAGAGGTAATGTCATAAAATATAATATCTAACGTTACCAGATGATTTTCTCATATTAAATTGATCATTTAATATGAGAAGATAAAAGGGGAACAAGAGATATGTGCTTCTAAACCCATCTCAACAGGGGACCAAAAAAAGGAGAAATGGGTGCATCTCAATAGGGGTCCAAAAGGAGACGGTCTACCAAAGAGCAATGTGCAATAAGTGCTTCTAGATTTACCTCAGCAAGGGACCAAGAGGAGAGATGGTTACATCTTAATAGGGGTCCAAAAGGAGGTAGTCTATCAAAGAGAAACGTGCATCTAATGGAGCTTAAAAGACCTTAGGGTTAGCTTCATTGAAGACCTCCAAAAGTTAGTGCAAGAGCTCCATCTCCTTCTCCAAGCTTGTTGAGAAGTTGAGAGCTTACACCAATACTCTTGGCTATGGAATGCAAATCCAACCAAGAGCCACGCTACAATGCTTAAGCTTGCCATCTTCTCCATCTTCATTACTATGCTATTATGCTGTGCTAAGCAAGAAGAGTGATGATAAGTGAGGAACTATTTCTTTCTCCTGTGAATGATTCTTCTTCCTCTTCCCTACCCTCATTCCCCGCTAGCTCTCTCCACCTTCGAAGGTGTTTGAGGCCTTGGGACTGAGGCTTGGGATAGTTAATGAATTTTGCAAAGTTTATGTTATGCTTGTGATATATGAAGCTTTCCATCTTCATAGCATCACCAAGGTCACAAGGAACACAAAGATTCTATTGTACCAAGTCTCTCTTGATGGGAGAATCTATAATACAAACACCTTTTGGAGGGGGGACCGGCGGCTCCTAGCAAATCCAGTCCTCAACTATTGTCATGTTCTCTAATACTCTCTCTTGCAAAATTATTGTTCATGCCAAGCTAATCAAGTACTATGCTCATGTTGCTACCATCAATTAAGTTCACCCTCTATGTTCTCAAAGTGACCTCACAAAAATGCTCACTTTAATTTTCTTAATTCTGCTAATCTCAAAGTTCATAGGCCATTTCCATTACAGAGATAACGTCATAAAATCTAATATCTAACCAACTCAAATGATTTTCTCATATTAAACTGATCATTTAATGTGGGAGAATAAACAAGAACAAGGGTTAGAATATAGACATGTACTTATGGATCTATCTCAAAAGGGGGCAAGGTTAAAGGGGTCCAAATGAGAGAGGGTCTGTCAAAGAGCAAGGATATTTAATGGAGCTTAAAGACCTTAGGGTTAGCTTCATTAAAGACCTCCAAAGGTTAGTGTTAAAAGTCCTTTGACCTTAGGTAATCTAGGGCTATGCTTGAGGTGGGAGCTCGGCCCAAGCTTGAGGTGCTTGTCGTGCTTGAGGTGAGAACCTTCCCCAAGCTTGAGGGGCTCAAGTTGTTCAAAAAAAGTCAACAAGATCCCTACTCAAGGGGGTGCGAGCCCTCATTGTAGGAGCTGGAGAGAGCACACACACACACCCTCACTCAAGTCAAGCCTTGCCTAATGAAGCAACAGGGATACATGTCAAGTTCCTCTCCATGTTGCCCTCATAAGGTGCCTAAAGCCTATTGGTTAGCCTCTCAAGGGGTCCAATGAATTTAGCAATTTAATTAATTGTGTATGCATTTATCAAGTTCTCTCAAAGGGGAAAGGGGGACACTCCAAGGCTAGCATGGTTGCTTGATATGCACTCTGCATGTGATTGGCTGGGCTTGAAGGGGTCTGTCAGGACAAGGGTCCTACGGGGCAAGGCCCAACCTAGGGGGTCAGGGACCTAGGCCAAGGGCCTGGACTGGGGATCCGCTTAGGGCAAGAGCTAGGAGTTATGCCTATATAAAGGGCGGTAGGGAGGAGGATCCTATGTCTCAGTTCCCTAGGTCTTACATTGGTATCAGAGCTTAGGGGAGAAGGAAGTGATGGAGGAGAAGCAACGGAGAGCATGGCGAGGCATGGCTTTGCATATCCTTCACGGATTCTCTCTCTCTCTCTCTCTCTCTCTCTCTCTCTCTCTCTCTCTCTCTCTCTCTCTCTCTCTCTCTCTCTCTCTCTCTCTCTCTCTCTCTCTCTCTCTCTCTCTCTCTCTCTCTCTCTCTCGACTTCAGCATGAGGCATGGCCTCTCAAGGGAACTCTCTCTCGCTCAGGCCGTGGGAAGGATTGCTCCATAGGCGGGGAAAGTGGGAAGAAAAGCCGACAAGGCAGGGACGTGGGAGCCACTGCTTGGGGGGAAAGCTGGGGTGCATGAACCACCCCTTGCATGATCCAAGAGGAGTATGGCATCGAGCACCATCTGCAGCAAGGAGGAGATTATCACGTGCGCGCAAGACCAAGGAAGGGAACACGTCACAGGAGGGCGGCTCCAATCCCACCGTAGCTCGCGTTCTCGGCCATTGTATCCTTGCGCAGAAGGCAGCGCTACCATAGCCAGGAAGTTCAAGCTATTTTTTTAAAAAATTTCTTTTCACACACTATTGGGCGCCCTAGGGTGCCCATGGGCCACCCAAGGGTTCCGTCACACTACCAGGTGGCTATGCACTGCCATGCAAAGCCACATGGCCATGTCAAAATGCCGATTGGCAGTAGAAAATCTGCAAAGGGAAGCTACAACAATATCAAACAACGCACGAGACAGATAATTTTCGGTGGTGGATCATCGACGTCTTTAGGTAAACCCAAGGCAAAGAATTTCGGCCACGACGATGGTCATAGACTTGAATTCCTGCAAGGCAGGGACGGGGTCCCCGAGAACATGGACCGGCAAAGGTTATTGATCCGTGGCTTTCAACCCAATAATGGATTCCAGGGAAGCACGGCTTTCGGTTATCTACCCTAGCTATCGACGTGAAGCCATGAACTTCACGACAATCCCTTCATATTTGACGGAGTTTTGTGATATAGTTGTTTTTTATGAAAGTAAAAGCATGCTTCAAGACCATGTCTGAAGGGGAGATGGTTCCAAGGGATGTTTGTCAAGGTGTGCGTATAGCCAACAACAAGTGAAGACACGAGTGTTTTAGCAGTCATCTGACATCATGGGACTATCATAAGCAAGCAAATACTTTGACGTACGGTCGACGACAAGTACGGGATTTTTGCAGAATCCATGCAGGGCATGGTGGTGGAGAAGCAAGGCTGTATCGAGCTCGAGTTTCTCCTCGGTATCACATTCAATTTTTGGGTTAGCAAGACTTGTCGGTAGGTGTACTTGATAAGCTGACAAAGGATGCTTCCCACACAGTACTGGTCAATTTCAATTGAAATTGCTCGACACGATTGATTCTTTCTGTTATGATATCTGCAGCCACATCCGCTGGCTATCAGCTTTCTCTCGCGGACCAGAGTGGGTTATCATCTACATTGGAGCGAGTTTTTCTTTCGACGTCTCCAGCCACCTGGTTACAGTAGGATGACCAGGTTAGACCATATCCAGTTTTGTTTATTTTTCCATGTTTACACATTTCAGTTGGAAAATATTGTCGGTTGTGTAAAGCAAAATGCTTTGACAATTTCACATAAATCAAGGCTTCTCCCTGGTGCCAAGGTGCTTGGAATCACGAGCAAGGGCACACAAGCTTGAAAAATTTGGCCAATTAGGGCATCTCACCTCACAGAATCCCTACCGGTTTAGATTGTGCAAGGCACTACTGGTTTTGGCTCTAACATCTGAGGCTATCACTCTCGCCAAGGGCATAAAAATCTGTATGCAAGGCATGCTAACCAGGTGGCATGAATTCCACCGCTTCAGAGATTACGCTTCCGTTATCACACCAGACACACACTAACAAACTAAGTTCTGGATTGTTTAAATTTATGGTTGCAGTCAATGCACAATACAACTCAATGGAACCTAAATCTAGGATTTATTTTACAGACAAAGTGCCATATTAAGTCATTTTTGCCAAGTCACGACCCATACATGGTAAGTGGGTCAAGCTGTGGCTTGTGTTTATTGTTTTCTCTCTTGATGAGAGACAGGCAAATTGCTGCATGCTTATAGGATAAGCTGCAAGTCAGGCATCAGATGCGGCAGAGCACACAGATTGGGCACAATCTATACAAATTCTTCCGCTAAAGAAAGTTCCTTAGCCCAGCATTCTCTCTCTCTCTTATTTCTCTCCATGACTAATCAAAACCTTATATGCAGTCTTTGATACATGTTTCGGAGTCAGCATGAGCCAAGGTACTCTAACTCTCAGTTAGAAATTGGGCAAGATGCCCTCTACATTAGTTTTCATCGTTTCGTTGATGCAACACTAAGTGCCATAAGGGCTACGCGCCATACACACTAGCTAACAGTATGACCCAACGGTTGGCATTCCTTGGGGAATTGTTCTTAAGAACGAACAAATCTACCCACTGGACTACACAACGGCGTCAATGGACAAGCAAGAGTCTTGTCATTCTAGATGTGTAGTGTGTCATTTTTCACTACATGTGTTCATGACAATGCTTAAGTTGAGTTTTTGATACTCTTGCACTTACATCAGCTGATCTATACCATGAAGTCTAGAGGCAGCAAACAGTTGAGACAACATGGCTGTTGACACGAGCTATGCATCTTACTTGTGTGGATTTCTTGCTCTCTCTATATCACTACGAGTGTCTATGGCATCCTTGTTTTGGGGTAAGACACGGCGGTTGATTGCTACATCTCCCCATAGGCATTAAGGATCACAGTTTGATCTACATTGAGGATCGCAGTTGATCTCTCCCAGTTATACTTTCAAGGAAAGAATTCCGCAATCTACCACACGTGGTAGCAGACGGAGACATTTTTCAAGTTGATTCCAATCATTCTGTACACGGTTGACTATGTTGGTTACCGTTATCTGCTAGTTGAGCAGTTTCTACAAAGAGTTTTACCAAGGGGTTTGACTACATAGATTCTATCCAAGGACTTGGATTGCAAAGGCAACACCCAGGATTTCCAGTGCAATGCTGTTTGTTTTTTTCAGGTAGGGGATGTGCTCCTCTCCATTTGAATACAGGTAAGTGCACATTACGTTCAAATCTCCAGGTACGCATCTATTGATTTGGTGTTATTCCATTTTTAGTATGCTTTGCTTGGTTTTTCAAGACGTCTAAGTACTCTTGAATGTTACAGAGCCATGCCAAGGGCATGTTGGCACAAAATATTTTGGGCCAAGTGTCCAATCTATCTTTCTATCTTATGTTGTTACGAACCTACTTGTAGGGTTCAATTTGACACATGTTGTCACATGGGATACAACATGGTCTAGGAACTCAAGGAGTTCGGTTTAGCCAGTGTGGAGCAAGATAATGAGGGTCCCTCTCACTCTTGTCGCGGAGTGTTTTGCAGTTCCTCCACACACAATTACATCTTGTACTTGATGGATGTCCCTTTTTCGGCCATCCTTATTTGAGACATATTCCACATGTGGTGAATATACGTCTATGGGGTTGACACTGGCGCCTAATTCTTAATGATTTGTCGCGACGAAGTCCCTACCTGCTAGTCGCATCCATTTATTAGACCATTTGGAGCACACCGTATCAGGAACAATTTCAGTGGCCAGAAATTGTCAGGTACTCAGTACGGATTTGTTGCGATGACAAGTGTTGTGAAACCACCTTAACTGAGGGTCGTTTCTACGTATAGCCAAGTATGCTAAGTTACTGATAATGTCTCATGGTTGGTACTTAGGTGTGACTGATCTTTCACATTCTGTTATGGTCCAACTCTTGTTGAAAGGCTTTCACTTACGTACCGTGGAAAGTCTCGTCATGGAATTGCGGTTTGGATAAATTTGTGTTAAATGCATGCACACTAGGTGTTATGGGCCCTAGTGTTTAACACTGATTTATTTGGAGCGGCATGCCAATTCATGGACTTTATTCTCTCTGCACCTTTTTGCACTGCATGTGCAATCTCTCCTGCAGATTTATTATGAGTTTACACCCTGCTATACAAGGCACTGGCTCAGGATGGGTGTCTATGGTTGGATGGTCTAAACTCCAGGAGCTTACTCCAGTCCACCCGCTTTCAATCTAGTTGGTTGTCTTCACTCCATATAAAATATATGGCTGGATACTCGATGATTGAGTCCTAGTTTATCAACAGTCAGGGAAGACTGTCTGTAAGTGGTTGGGGAACAACACCTCACTCTTACTGCTGCTATTCATCTCGTGTTGGATGGGCAACTTACAAATATTTCTTTTTCTAAAGGATCTACTAAGAGCAACGCATTTCTGAATAGATGATTTTCTCCCTATTCTAGAATTTGCTTAAGTACGGTTTTCAACTTTGAACACCTGTTGTGGTGGGGTTGGAGATTGTTTCAATAGTTTCATACGTCAAGGACTTACCGGGTGTGCTGACAAAGTATGTTGGCAAGTAACCTTCATTAGGGATGAACATGTAGTTCTCTGTGTTCCAAACTATTCAGAATTCTAGCAAGAGGACACTCCCTACCTATGAACTTTTCAAGATACTCAAGCGAGTAGGAAATCTGGCTCATAACTGCATGGAAAGTTACGCCAAGGTTTCCTTGCATTATTCCAGTACCTTCAGAAGCTCTGAAAACTGGTTATGCCTTTGGACAACTCTTAGTTGTGGTTACTCCTTTACAGTACTCAAGTGAGTTATAAATGGAGTTACCATTTCGACCCAAGTGGTTGCAAAAGGACAACAATGTTGAAAATCAAGATGTTGCTCTTGGTTTCATTGAACCTCCTCACTACACCAATTATCGGTCATACAGACAACTGGCTCACGTATGGGACGTCAATAAAGAAAACATCAGTATTCTTAAGAAGATATTACTACTTGTGTTTTTGAGGACGAAAACTCTCCCTTAAGGGGGGAGTAATGTTATGACAAGGGTCCTACGGGGCAAGGCCCAACCTAGGGGGTCATGGACCTAGGCAAAGGGCCTGGATTGGACCACTGTGGACTGGGGATCCGCTTAGCGCAAGAGCTAGGAGCTAGGCCTATATAAAGGGCAATAGGGAGGAGGATCCTATGTCTCAGTTCCCTAGGTCTTACAGGGTCTAATGAGCTTCCACCATGAGCTAGAAGAGGGAGTCGACCAAAGCAAGGGGGGGGAGTTAGCTTGGGGGGTATACTCTCCCACACACACTCTCTCTCTCTCTCTCATTGTGTGTGGTGCAAATTGCAAGAGCTCCATTTCCTTCTCCAAGCTTGTTGAGAAGTTGAGAGCCTACACCAACACTCTTGGCTACGGAATGAAAATCCAACCAAGAGCCATGCTTCAATGCTTAAGCTTGCCATCTTCCTCATCTTCATTACTATGCTATTATGATATTCTAAGTAAGAAGAGTGATGATAAGTGAGGAACTATTTATTTCTCCTATGCATGTTTCTTCTTCCTCTTCCCTACCCTCATTCCCCGCTAGCTCTCTCCACCTTTAAAGGTGTTTGAGGCCTTGGGAATGAGGCCGGGGATGGTTAATGCTTTTACAAGATTATGTTATGCATGTGATGCATGAAGCTGTCCATCTTCATTCCATCACCTAGGTCACAAGGAACACAAAGATTGTTTTGTACCAAGTCTCTCTTGATGGGAGAATCTATAATACAAAAGCCTATTGGAGGGGGGACCGGCTCCACATAAATCCGATCGTCAACTGTTGTCAAGTTCTTTAACTCTCTCTCTTGCAAAAGTATTGTTCATGCCAAGTTAATTACGTATTATGGTTATGTTGCTATTGCTAATTAAGTTCACCCTCTATGTTCTCAAAGTAGTCTCATGAAAATGCTCACTCTAATTCTCTTAATTCCGCTATTCTCAAAGTTCATAGGCCATTTCCATTACATGAGCCATTAATAATTAACCAAGCTATACCACAAAGCAGACCTTCGTTGCCATTTAGAAAGGAACCGGATGAAGACTCCTAATAAGCTTACGAAGAAGCAAGTGAGAATAAACACAACTTGGTTCTCACACTCGAAGACGAGTGCTATATTGTCAACTCATCATCAAGGTAACTCAGGTAACATCTGGAACAGACAGGTTCCCTCGGCATAGAGTCAATGCACCATGTGGTCTATGCCCATTTTTGTGAATTCTTCATATCAACTCCTCGTGAAGGCACCATACGGACTTGGTACTCACTGCGTGCTATTGCAAGTCGGGCTATTCTTGAATGTATGGGGTATATAAAGAACTGCCATTGAAGGTAAGAACACCTAAAAGTAGCCCAAATTTTTGCACAAGTAGACGCCTGTAGGTCTACACCCTCCAAGGCATTAACTGGGGAGAGTCGAGGGAGTGTCCACCAACCCTAAAAATGTCGCTCTGATGGATCGGGGGGGGGGGGGGGGGGTTAGACCTTGGTTGACTTAGGGCTCTAGGGTGACAGCTAACGCTTGATCTCAACAAATTGTGGCACGCGTCTACGGTGTGCATGATGCTTGCGGGTGGGGACGACGGATGATGGGACATAGTCATGACCCATGATTTCTCCTCAATCCAACATCTTGGCATGTTGTGAGCACACGGTTGGGTTTGAGAGGGCCCGATAACGGGTGTCCCCCTCTGTTTCTCAACATAGAGGTAAACAGGGAGGGCCCGATAACGGAGTGTACCCCTCCGTTTCTCAATGTAGAGGTAAGTTCAAGGAGTCCCCCTTGCACGGCGACTCCAAGACAACTAGACCTGCTGCAATCGGAAGTGTGAAGAACCATGCAAAATACCAAAAAACTACATGCTACAACCCATAAAACAAACAAATCTACATACCTGGAAAATCCTCTGAGCATATGTACGTGACAGAGTGAGACAGAGAGCGAGAGAGCCTAAGAGAAACATGCTGTTGCACCTCCTTGAGTAGAGTGCTACACCGGCATGGCGAGAGAGAAGAGAGGAGAGAGGAGAGAGGAGAGGAGAGTAGAATAACAAAGACACTGGGTGCAAACTCCCCCCGTGCAAGAGTGAGCATTTTCCTCTTGCACATATTTATTTATAGATTTCTTGAATGCTCAAAGTGAATACATACTGGTCCGCCGGACATAAATGGCCATAGCTCATAAAGAGCACTTAAATAATGAAATGTCCATAAATGTGCTATCCTTTAGCATAACCCTTAGCTTTTTCCACCCATCACCTGCATTAAATAAGTCATTACATACCTCTCTGTTAGAAAGCAAATGTCCTCAGTTGCATAGATAGGAATCTGTAAAGCATACTTGTCCAAAACAATGGTTAATATTCTATGTCAAAAGTATCACACATTGGCACAAAGAGCCCTGTAAAATACCAAAATCTATAAGCTACAATCCATGAAAAAAACAAATCTACATACCTGGAAAATATTGTGAGCATATAATCAAAGTCGTACGTGAACAAAGAGCGAGAGAGAGTAAGACAACACGTACATATGCACCTCCTAGAGCTCCTTTTGCAAAGTCCATTAACTTCTAACGCTTTTGCCACCTGTTTGTTATTTACTGCAGCTGACATGTGGAAAAAGCATGACCGAGCCTTGGGCTATGCAAAAAGACATCACATTTATGTATAATTTATTATTCAAGTGCTTTTTATGAGCTATGGCCATTTATGTCCGGTCGGCCAATGTGTATTCACTGTGAGCGTTCAAGAAATATATAAATAAATACGTGCAAAAGGAAAATGCTCACTCTTGCACAAGGGGAGATTGTACCTAGTGCCTGCGTTTACTCTTCTCTCCTCTCCTCTCCTCTCTTCTTTCTCGCCGTGCCGGTGTAGCACTCCGCTCTAAGCAGTGCATTTGCATGTGCTCGCTACTCTCACTCTCTCTGTCTCTGTCGTGTAAGACTTGCTATTGATTCTATTGCGTACATGATTGTGCAGGTATGTGGATTTGTTGATTTTATCTTCGGTTTGTGCTATCACACCATACCGATATGAAACTCTAATAAATGGGTTTCGACAGCTCACTACTCATGGACCGCTTGTCCAAATTTGATGTTTAGATACTCCATGTGAAGATCTTGACTTCCTCTTCGAGATTAGCTATGCATGTTCACAAACGCACCCACAAGGCGCTCGTCGTTCACTCACAATGGTTATCGGTAGATTGTCAACGCGAGACGACCCGGGGCATTTTTGGTAAAATTTGAAGATTGTCCAAAGTTGTCTAAGATAGTTACAAATGGATTTTGGACATGCACTTGAGGTCCAAATAGCCTCATTGCCCAACTTGATCATAAATGACTCTTTTCACATCCAATCTCAACTTTCACCACGTAGAGTCGTGGCGGCTCTCATGAGTGTCAAGCTAGAAGTGACAACGGGTCGTTTTCTGGACAGTCCCTCCACGAGCCGCAACAAGGGGGACTCAAGTTAGCAGAATGCGAACCTCCCAAACATGCGGCTCAAGTGCGGAGACTTGGTCTCTGGGTGAAGATTCCACCACGAGTGTCCCGAGCACACCTGTAAACAAGGAGGACTAGGCTCGCAACTACAAAAATACAAAGGGAAAAGCGGTGCCTACCCTTGTATCCAATCAAATTGAAGGGGCGTATACTGGCAAATTGCAAAGAGGTGAGTCAGCATACACTTTTCAATTTCAACTAAATTGTTGCAGGTTGCGCGGTTGCCAACTTGTTTGCAACTATGAAGCCATGTGAAATGACTCATAGATGACGTTACTTTTATAGCCGAGCGCCATGGCTCTTTCATATGCTCTTCTTCTCTTCTTTAGGTAGGTAATAACTTATATGAGATTGTCTTCCAGTCTTCTAAGACTTGCCCTTGCACTGTGCAGTTTTGTACATCTTGTATTTTACTATAACTGGCAAACTGCCTTGAGGAAAGCAACGCCTTTATTGGATGCGATAGAGACCAACCTTCTTGTCCATCTACCTACCGGCTATCAGGGTTCAGAAGTGAGTCCATCATCCATGCATGGTGCACTCGTGTGTGTGTGTCTCTCTCTCTCTCTCTCTCTCTCTCTCTCTTCACATGATACACACACCTTCCCTATTTTACAGATTGATAATCTCTTCAAGTGTGTGTATTAAATATTCTACACTTTTATTGCTCTAGCAGCTGGGCATCTCTCTCTCACACACACACGCCCTGGGGCCCCCTCTCTCTCTCTCTCTCTCCCGCCCGTAGGTAAATATTAAGTGCATCAGACACAGACAAACGAGCAGCTCACCGTCATGAAATCCTCCACCCATGCAGAGCATTGTTTTTTCTGCAACGTGCTCCTAAGCTCACACAATGACGCTAGCCTTGCCCACTTTAGCACTTGACACTCGCAGTGTTGCATGCAGCTTCATCAGAACTGCAATGCTTTTGCTCTGTGGTATGTGAGTTGCCAACCTCGCTTAAGCAGGCACATACATGCAGGCATAGTTCAGTCATCATATACAGCTCTGCCATCCTTGCCTTTGCTTCCACCATCTTCCTTAAGTTGCTAAAGAGACTGCCTCTCATCTCAGTATAACTCCAATGCTTCTCCACACCCCATAGCCAGCACAGAGTCAACAGCCTAGTATTGGGTCACCGGCTTGTCCCTCCAATGCGGAGGTTGAGGGTTGTCTTATCAGTGGCAATATAGAGCTGGATATTGGCGCTCGTGCTCTGCGCCTATATTATCTGCCACCAATGGCAATGGCTTCTCTTGCTTTGCTAAGTTTCCTCTTGTTTTGGCATATACCTTCCATTACAGAAGCGCTTGGCCCAGTTGAGGCAGACATCCAGAGGCCAGATGGATTGTGTGCCCTCCTCGTCAATCCCGTTGAAGGATATGCTTGTCGCGAGTACACGGTAAGTGGTTTCTCACGCAGGATTGAGGTACATAGCTTTCATGAATTTGATAAAGACTTTGCTTTGCATGGTCACCAAGAATGATGCATTGTCTTTTAGTTCTACATTGAATCAACAAGACCCTCTAGCACTACATAAGGGGTTTGGAAGCAATAGCATCTTCTTTGTCCCTCTTTAACACCCTCGGAATTGCTGCTGAGGTACTCTGCCTGAAGTTGTTCTTGATTCTCAATTTCTCGAGATAACCAAAGTCAATTATGAGCCAACTGCTCTTATGCACAAAGAACTTCAAGGTCTTGATAAATTTTGAGTTGGAGGAGTTCATAGCTTAGCTTATCCTGTCAGTCATGTGCCATGGTCTTGTCAATGTCATTCATGCTGTAGATACTATGTTGATAAAGGGATAACTTATCAGAAGCATATGTACATCCAAGACTCTTACCCACGACGCTCCCTTTAGCAACAAGAACATCAATTACTAAAAGAAAAAGACTACTTTCTGATGTACATTGTATCCCTTGTAGAAAGATATGCTTTGTGTTATGCTTGAAGCTTGAGGAAGAAATCTACCAGCCCAAGGTTAGAGTAATTTGAAGGTTTTTACACTATGTAGAGATGCATTCTTTGATGTGTATCAAGGATACTGAAGAGATGGTGCATCCATGCCAGGTTTTACTGTTAAAATTTCTTCATTCTTGCCTCGTATCACAATCAAAGTATCTTGACCTCTTGGAGGAGAAGCTTGGAGCCTCAATCTCATGGAGCTGGTCAAGGTCATATGCTTACCTTCTTGAAAAGCTCTTTAAGGTTTTGAGCCTTTTGCTATTCCAGGTGCAATGAGCCAGATGAAGTCAACTATGCCCCATGGAGAAAGAAAATTGTTGGTAGCCTTTTGACTCTTATGATCTTGGTATCATGTCAAGGAGTATATTGTGGAGCCATATTCAAAAGAAGAGCGTTGCATGGGAACTAAGCTATTCTTGTCGTATCGAGACGCTAGTTAACTGTCATTGGGGAGGTGTCCATACAAGACGTGTCTTGATACATCCCATATCGCTCTCGGGACTACTCTACAGATTTATGGGGGTCCCATTTCAATCAACATAGCTCCTACTAGACATCAGGATCCACCGATTGCATCCCTAGATCCATGTAGTTCCAAGCTCCAATGCTCGATAGGCATAGTGTCTCCTTATAGAAACGTATGGTAGAATGCCACGGCGTATTGTCCATAATTTGAGGCTTGATTGTCTAGGCGGGGACTTCCCGCTCATTGGCCCTTCAAGCAGATTACAACCCTTATATACATCCATGGTTGATGAAAATTTCACTTGCTCGTCAAACCAATTGCATTGAAGTGAGAGTTGTCTATGGAAGGCGATGAGGTGAAAGAGGTGTATATATGCAAAGTGCTTAAGTGCAATGTACCCATGTGTATTGCAGAATGCTTTGTTTTTGTCATTCTTGAATGAGTGAGTTCGTGTTTTCCTGAGAGGCTCAAAGTATGCTTTGAATGAATCTAGTAAAATTTCTCATACTTGAATATTCCCAAGAAGGTCACCAAGAGAGCGTGGAAGCACTTGTTGTGTTGGGCTGCGGGGAGAATCGTGTCAGTGGAATTTAAAGTAGACTCGTTGCAATGCAGCACTTGCTATGTGTAAGTAGCTTGCCTTGTCTAGTACATAGCCTTGTCACGAGCCAAGACAAGTCATGTCTCGTTGAGTCTTTATAGCTTCAGATTTTAGTCGCGTTGCCCTTATTGACTTGGAAGGAATCCATAGGAACTTATGCCTTTTGATCCAAAAAATTGCCTGTTTTTTGTAGATTTTCTTCAAGGGAAAGTATCTTTGAAGTGACTTGTAGCATCATCCCAAAGCTCATGGAAAGTAAATAAAGACAGTGTGCTTCAAATCTCCTTCTAGGCTATGGGGCCAAGGTTTTCTTGATGAATGTCTAAGCTGGTCAACAGACACCATTAATTGCTTGATACCTTTATGGAGGCTTGATTGGTGCCTAGGAGTTACCTTGATTGAGCCTTGTTCTTGTAATAATGAAGATCGAATCCCTTTGGTTGAGTGACCTTCTTGTGGGCATAAAGATATTGTTCTTTATATTTCTACTGGTATTCTTGACAAATGCCTACGCCAGTTAGCAGACACCATTGATTCCTTGAAACCTTTATGGAGGCTTGTTTGGTATTGAAGAGTTTTCGTGATTGACCCTTATTCTTGCGTAATATGGAAAAAGAATATGGAAAAAGAACTGATACAACTAGCAAAAAGGGCAATTGAAGCTCTGACCAGTCAGTCAGGAGAAAAAACCTCTCCTAAAGAGAGTAAGAAGTCTAAAGAGAGCCTTACCCACCTAGAATGGAGGGACTCCCAGCAGCCTCTTAAAGATAGAGGTCTCTAAGGGGAGCAGCAAATACTCGATGATCTCAAAATCTACAATGACAACAGAGGCCAGCACTTGAGGAAAGTGGTAACAGCCGCCCTGAAAAGGGAACATTTAGTAATCCAGTCCAAAGCCTTCAACTGGCATTTCCACTGTCAACGGCCAATTAAGAAAGGAAAAGAGCTCATTTTGAGGATGAGAGTGAAGAATCTGTACAGAGACACTAGCACTTGCCAGCCAATCTCCAAATATGAGGCTTCAATATCTTTAACTAGAACAGGATGCATGCTCATAAGCTGAAGAGACCAATCCACTTGCTGAAGGTTGCTCCGGGAAGCCACTTAATTGAGCCCAGCTGGCTGGGAAGGCAGAAGAAAGGAGAAGCCGACTTAAGTGGTGAATAAGCTGGAAGGGTAACTTGACATAGAGGAGAGAGGGACTACCAATTGACTAAAAAATGAACACAGCCGGGACATAGGACAACCAACCCATCCTCCCCCCCCCCCCCAAAAAAAAAGAACACACACACACACACACACACACACACGTGTGCATGCACACATGCACGCACAAAACATACAAGCAAGGCAGCTCCACGCGTGCACACAACAATATACACTTGCACACCCAAAAACAAACACATACCCATTTGCCCAACCACGCAAAACACAAACTCCTCTCTTAGTGTAGTTCTTACTAGCCTACAACAATGGCATCAAGATCCTTGTAGGCTGTATCGTTCACTTGTTCATACCCCTCTTCCTTTTGTTTATAGCACTGATACCATTGTAATTAGTGCTTGACATTGGTAATCATCTGTTGCGCTTCTTTATAACTGATGCTGTTTTTTTTTCTATCATTTCTTCTTGCTGCTGTGCTTTCCTAATTCGTTGCTTGTATATAGAAGAGTTTTTCTTTCTATTTTTTTTTATAGCAAAATCTACGTCGTCTCTTGGAATTATATTATTTTTAAAAGTAATGTTCAATGCTTCAAGGTGCAAACGGACGACCAGTTTCTTGTTGGTGTACAAAGGGTGTCAAAAAAAGAATATCTTGGCAAGTCCAGAGGACCAGTTTTCGTGCTCCACGGCATTTTGTTGGTGAGTTTGCCATGCTCTCTGATTGATGTGTGGTATAGTCTCCTTTTTTGTGGCAAAAAAGAGGGGCTTCTGACCCTTTGCTTTTATGTTCCCTCACATTTTTTGGCTAATACTATGATTTTATGCTTAACTAGATGCTCCAGAATCAGCCTATGAACATGCTCACATGTAGTTTGTCAACTTGTCTCACAGGGCGGTGATGTTTGGTTTTTGAATCTTCCGGAGCAGTCTTTGGTATTTATGTTAGCCGATCAAGGCTATGATGTTTGGGTTGGGAATACAAGGACCACTAGATTTAGCTATGGCCATGTTAAATATACCAAAAAAGACAAGGTGTGTGGTCCATGTTACTGCACACATGGAGAACAATGGTTGGATGCTCAATCTAATGAATTCATTGGCTTTTTTTGGGCCAGGGTTTTTGGGACTGGAGTGTTGATGAATTAGGTGAGTATGACCTTTCGGCAATGATGGGCTTGGTTCAGAGTCAAACCAATCAAAAGCTCCATTACATAGGTTACTCTCAGGTAACTCAGTATTCTCTACATTGGTAAGTAACCTTGCTGTAATAGATGTGGTTGCTTCATAGCTGTAGATACCTCACAGATGTTTGTGAGCTCGCTGAATAATGCCAACATTGTTGCAATAAAGCTGCCCTTGCCTAGAATAAGCATTGGAGTACAATTTAGAAAAAAATAATTTCTTGAACACTAGCTTCTATATCTTTGGAAAATAGTCCATGGCCTTCAAAGCTCCAGTTATTCAGAATGAGAATAGGTCTCTGGACAAGGTGCTGAATGCGAGCTTGAAGAAACAATGAAGCTACATTGAGTAGGCCACAGTTCAACACCCAGAAAGGGAAGAGACATCTTGGATGTCTGATGGCATAACTCATCCATGTCAATGTAGAAATGCAATGATTGTGTGAGAGAGGCAGTGAAGAAGCTACAGAGGTCTCCTTGAGTTTGAAGGAATGTATGATCGTGCCATAAATGGGTTTTCTGCAATGAATTTTTTCCCTTGGCCTGCTTCCTTGGCCCCCTCTTCTGTCATCCTGGTTGGGCGGCGGCTCAAGCAGTTTTTCAGCAGCTACGAGCAACTGGACTAGCATTTAATTGGTCTTGTTCCTCTTGGGGGAGCCCCAGTCTACAGAGCCTTGGTTCTTCTACCATTGCGAGAGTTCTTCTGCAGAGTTTCTGGATTTCTCCTTGCAGCTTCTTCACCCTCAGTCAGACCCATTGTGTCACACCATTTAAAGCCTGTAACTTTTCCATGAAAAGACATGACTGCAGTTTTAGAGAACTTTCTGAATGGAGAAACTGTTGGAGGCAAAGGAATCTTGAATTGAAATTGAGCCTTGGGTAATTGCCAAATTCTTCGACTCTCTGCGAAATAGACAAACCACTCTTTTAGAAAGAACTCAGCTCCTCGAGAATTTGCACACAGCCCAATGTCTTGATACTCATAGTGTTTGCGAGTGTGACTATTCTATTGATGGACAATAAGGAACCATAGGAAGAAAGAGTCAGAACAATCCGAAGTCTTGAGCTTTGTTGGTCACAAATGAAGGGCTCTGTAGGAAAACAAGTCTGTTCTACACACTTGGTAGGTGCCTTTGTTGCACATGCCAATGCATGTGCACACATTTAATCTCACAGCTTGCCTTTTACATGAGATTCACACACATTAGAAACTATACTGTCTTCTTGTTGATCTAAGCATAGTTGGTTGTGGTTAAGACTTGTGCATGGATGAATTCTTCTTGCCGTCCTTTATTTGGAAAAAGGCATTGTATAGTTGTTATCTGCTTCCTCTTGATGTATCTCTCGCAGTTCGCCTTCTCATGAACATGCTGTAGCAATCTCATACAATACAAAGTTGTTCTTTGTGACTCTTGATATGTGCAGGCTTCTCAGCAAGCATTCGCAGCCTTCTCTCAAGGCAAACTTGTGGACATGGTGAGCAAGGTGGTCTTTGTGGCTCCAGTTGCTTATATAAACCATGTCAATTCACCTATCGCCACGCTTGCAGGCAGCCTATACATTGATAGGGTAAGCTAGTCGCAGAATTTCTTTTTTGAAGAGACTATTTGTAATCTTCATATGGGTACTCCTCATTCTTGTCGTAACAATGGATTAACCTTTAATGGATACCTGAAGCTTGCTGCTAGTCTTCGTAGCCCCTCATTGACTTCAGCCATTGAAGGGCTTCATAAGTCCTTATGTTTTTTAATACTTGCTTCTTGTCAAATTTCTGATGCACTGTGGGTCTTACTGGTAGCAGCTGTTCCAGATTCTGCATGTTTACGAGTTCAGCACTACATTGTAAGTCTATTGCGGGTCGACATTTCTTGTTAGGAAGAATCTATTTGGACCTGATAAGAGCCCTTGATATTCAATTATACAGCCGGAAAAAGGAGGTGGTGGATATAATTTGCAGGGCTACTGCGTCTGGATGCTTCAAAAATTGGATTTCCATATTCACAGGTGCAAAATTTAAAGCTAAGCGTTGTGCATTGCTCTGCAATAAACAATGACTTGACTGTAGAAATCATGGGAAGCTAATTACTCTGCTCGTTTGCACTCACGAAGCCACTGATTGCTTCATGAAAATCCTGTCTGTGCTTTGCAGGAAACAATTGCTGCTTGAACGTATCCCGGAGAGTTATTATTGACACATACGAGACCCAGGCTACTTCTACAAAGAATTTGGTGCACCTCGCCCAACGTGTGTGCTCTCTCTCTCTCTCTCTCTCTCTCTCTCTCTCTCTCTCTCAAACAGCGCTGCAGTCTGCATCACAATGTATAGGGTACTCCCACAGGCCAGCGTGGTTCTCGTCTTTACGACTTCGACATATCCGCATGTGCTTGCCTGCAACACTTTCTTTTTGTGTATTGCTTTGAAGAAGCCTTATAGAGAAGAAGAGCCCACGAAAAATACCATGTGCAGATATGGAACACAGTAATACAGCAGTACATTCCAAATGAAATAGATCTCGAAATGAAGTAGATCTCTATGCAGATAAGGGAGAGTGACGCCCATTTCCAAATAAAGACATGCTGGGAATGGCAGCTTGTTTTCTGCTACATATCATATACTCCCTTTGCCAGTGTGCTCGGATTGTGCTTGTGTATGTGACTTCCCAAGCATGGTAGTGCATAAGGTTATTAATTTACAGGATTGATGATGCACCTGCAAATGTCATTACTATATCGGACCTCAATATTAGTCTGCATTGGTATGTATTTGTATCCATTAATGGTTTGAGATGGAAGCTTGTACACAGCAAGTCCTGACCAAAACAGCTACTTGCAAGATGGATCTTGAGAGGTCTAAACAGATATATGTTTTATGTGTATGCAAATGGGGTTCGAATCATAGTCACAGGGGACGCCCATTTTTGGGCTTCCCGTCCCACTTGCTGTCCTGCTCTCATTTTACTCTGAAAACCCATATGAGCCCCGTCCCCCGTCCCCATTCCTTGGGAAGCGTCCCTTGTGACTATGGAACTTCTAATGGGTGCTCTCGCATTAACTCATCGGCAAAGCTAGCTTGTACTGCTGTGTTTGGGGAGTCATTGATGTGTGTGTGTGTGTGTTAACTGAAAAAAGTGTGTAATGCCACTAGTAATATTTCACTGCTGATGTTTCTTTTTTGTGCTCAGAGTTAAGGAAGAAGACATTTGCAAAGTACGACTATGGATTTTGGGGCAACATAATGACATATGGCAGGTTCTCTCCGCCGGCCTACGACTTGTCGAAGGTGCCAACAAGCAATACCTTGTTCATACACGGTGGTGCAGATGCCCTTGCTGACCCCAAGGATGTTGCCCATCTCTTCTCTCTACTACCCAATGGTGGTAGTTACCCAGTGTCATTTTTGCCTGAGTACGCCCACATTGACTTTATCTTAGGCACTAATGCCAACCAGCTTGTTTACAAACAAATTCTGGACTTTCTGGCATCCTAATGCGCATCATTTTTCAAAAGCGCCTAAGACCCAGTTCTTTTTGCTCTCGGCGGCAATGGTCATTTGTAAGATGGGCTCAATGAGTTCTCCTGTGGTTAACTCGATTGTAGATTGTATTATTTGTGAAGCAGGGTTCTAGCCATGATTTTTAGTAGCTTGATGATGGCCGATTCATCATCATCCATTCTGTTGACACGGGCTCGAAGGGCCAGGTTCTGAGCAGTGGTTCTAAGTGGGCTTGATTGATGGTGGCCAACACGTCATCCTCCACTCTATATTTGGCACTGACTTAAAGGCAGGCCAATATAGACTGGGTCCTATACACCTATACAAAATAATGGTTATTTTGCAGTTGCGGCAGCGTGAGAGCTCTCTCTCTCTCTCTCTCTCTCGAGCATGATTATTTGTAAGAGTGTGTGACTATGTAGAGCTAATACATGGGGCAAAGGTATGGCAGGGTAGTAGTACACCACAGCACATCTCTCTCTCTCTCTCTATCTCTCTCTTTCTCTCTCAAGCCCGATTATTTGCCTTAACACGAAGGTGTGATTATTGCCTTAAGTACATTCGAGAGAGGGATGTGCTGTGCTGTTCTACTACCGTGCCATATCTTTGCGGCATGTAGTAGCTCTACGTTGCATAGCTTCTCCATACTAGTGCCCCCCTGGCACCATGTGTTCTACAACCTCTGCCATGGGCAGTCAAAATGAACACCACTCTAGCTCTGCACACATGACAGCTCGCCACCAAGGTTGAAAATCTACTCGTTGTGCAAGTTCTTGTTACCATGCACCTGTTGAGCCAATTGTAGCCTTGTACGTAGTCACCCACTCTTGTCAGTGGTCTGGAACTCTCGGCAACCATAGCCTTTGTATCCGATAGTTGCAGACAAAGGCAAGAACTACATCCTATGGATGCTCAGGTCCCATCTACTCAAGCTAGCTAGGACTTCTGCAAGAAGTTGTAGCTAGGGGTGTGCAAGCATACACATTGAGCTCCCAGATGAAGGTCTGTCAGATCTATATGTAGCTTAGCTTGGATGATTGATGGATTGAAGCTGGCAGAGGCAAGGGTCCGAAGTGGGAGGGTATAGAGGTACTCTTCTTGTAACCAATGCAAAAGTTTGTTTATCTACTTAGTACGTACTTGATGTTGTAGAATATATCATCAAAAATTTATATTTTTTGTATTTTTAGTTTCTTACGTGTTTGCAATGACCAGCATTATGTTTAGTATGAATAATTACTTTGTTTTTTTGTAATTTCTAGTGGCTTTTCGAGAGTTGTTACAGCTAAATTGATAATAGATTTTCCATGTTTTTTTGTATTTAAATAACTTCAAAAAGAAGAGTTTGGATCATTGTTATTGCTCAATATTTAGCTATTTGGTCGCAACATACCGTATCTGATTTGAAGTAAAGATTAAATGCTTAGAATAAATCTTCAATATTTGTGAATAATTACAATAGATATGTGGCATACATAATTTTTCTTTAAAACATATTTTATTTGATTTTAACGACAGACGGAAGGCTTAGAGTAAATCTAAAATTTGTCATTACAAATAAATCACACTTGACATGCATGCTTCTCTCCAATAACATACTACTATTGATTTGAAATAAGGATGAAAGGCGTAGAATACAATTCTGATTTTCATGTGTTAATAAGATACACATGGCACGGTTCCTCTTTATCCTTGAGAGAAGCATCTATATTGAAAACGACAAAATGAGGTACCTTCATGTTTAGAAGTTTTTGATTTGGAGATCAGAAGAGGGAGATATGACGCGATTATTAGAACTTTGTAGATTTGAAGGAGCTAATCCTGAAGTCCTTTGTCATCATCATTACCATGGTTTCCCCTTCTACTTGTTTCTCTTCATCAACATGAAGAGCTCTTGTGATTGAGAAAGATTGAGAATGAGATTGTGATTAGTTGTTGCGCATGCAACAAAGAAAATCTCACGAGTGGTTGGATTGAATGAGCTCCTACAGGGAGTCCTCGATTTTAGCTTGATTTCATGATTGAGAAAGAAAGAGATAAGTCCTAGTTTTTTAGTCTCATGATGTTATTGCTTACTATGAATGCAACTTTTGTTTATAGGTTGATTTAGACATTTTAACTCCCGAGGGCAAAGTTCTTATACAAAGGAAGAATGTAGCATATCATATTCAGTTTGAAGCAAAGATTAAAAGAAAACTTAAAATAAATTTTCAATTTCTATGTGTAAATGAAGCACACATATGGCTGCATGCTTTTTCTTAAAGAAATGTGATTGTCTTGTTGGTTGCATTAGTGATTGCCTTGTTGGTTGCATCAGAAATGCAAAAATGAGCGACTTTCTTGTTTTGAAGTTTTTGATATGATTTTTCTTCATCAATACGAAGCCCTCTTTCATTTGAGAGTGATTGAGAATAGTTGTTGCTTGTTATTAATTGTAAAAGAAAGATAAGTTACTATATATGCATACTTTGTTTATAGGTAGTTTTAGTCAATCCCAATTTAGAGTACAAAGCTCTTAAAGAAGGGGGGAATGTAACATGCTAAATTCGATTTGAAGTAAAGATAAAAGGTATAAACAAATCTTTAATTTTGATATTAATCAAATACGCATGTGACATGCATGCTATCGTGCCATGGCATATGCATAGCGTCAAACTAAAATATCTACCTCACTCTCAATGCTTTTGTTATGTAGGACCTAATGCTATGATGTACATAGTGTGATATATGCGAAAATAGATACCATGATTGTTGCTCTGTATATACCTTGCGGCGATAGTGAGGCCTTAAATGTGGCATACAGCATGTCCTTTCACATAAATATATGCCTAATTGGCTTTATAAATGTACAAATTTCAAGTGCATCGAAGTAGCACACTCGTTCTGTTTAGAAAGTTCAATGTGGGGGGCGATCTCAGCCAAAAACAACAGGTTTCATGTGCGGGCGGAAGAGATGCATCCAGAGTGCTTGGCAAGTGGTACAATGAGGTTCAAGATGAAAATTAAGCCCAATGGAATATTTTCTCAATTTTAGGGATTTTTTTCAGCCTGTTGGGCTTTTTATTGGCTAAAAAGGATATTTTTGGGCAAAAAATGACAAAAGATTGTCATAAAATGATAAAAAATGACCTAAAATTGAAAAAAAGGCTCAAAATGCCACATCACTCATGTTGCTGTGACTATGAGGAGTGAGGGAACATTTTAGAAGTACAGGATCAACACTATAAGCTCCTCTGTGAAGGGATTCAAAGCCTGCACCTAAGGTATGCTAGTGCAGTCTCGTGCTATTCCAACACTGTATTCGAGGTTGTGAGGTCATCAATAAGGGTTTTCCCTCTTTAAATAAGTACTTGAGAATGTATAATGAAGTTTTGAATCCTCCATGAAATGACTACGATTGAGAATTGAAGCGTTTGTATAGGGTTTTTGTTAAGGCGAAAGAGCACTCCCAACTTTGTAACTGGCAGTGAAACTACACCAAATCATCACACATACAAGACTTTTGAGTTAATCTTGGTTCTTTTCCAAAGAGGAGCTTTCATCGCTGGAGTTTTGTTCTTTTCGAGTGTGTTTTTATTCTCAAATCTTGTACGACTTGCTTGATTTTGTTGCGAACTCTCATAGTTAGAGGCTCGGTGCTTTCTTAGCCGCACTCTGCATTTCTTGACACAAGTTTGGTGAACCCGATGCGAAGTAGGTTAGGGTGAGGGTTCAAAAGCTTCATTGAAGGTATCAAAACAAAGGTTTAAAGCCATGGAGCAATAAGAGCAACAGGGGGTTCGGTTTGATCCAGTCACAATGCAAATGTTTCAAGCTTTTACGTGTTTATGCAGCAGCATCAAGCTGCGGAAAGGAGGGAGCTTTCCTCAACCAAAGCACTTCAATCGTAAAAAAGTATCTTTGTGGATATGTAAAGGAGATGGAGCTTCATCGAGTGTCCGAAGCAGAGATAGTGCAAAGTTTTGAGCTAGTTGTGATTCCTGAGATCAGAGAGCATGTAAGGGGATTTATAAATGAGCATGGGGTAACTTGGGAAGCATTCAAATTAGCCTTGAAAGAAGAGTATTTCATAGAAGATTTCGAAAGGGTGACAAAAAGGACTTTTTTAGAGTGGGTAGTTCGGCCAAAAGAGGGACTTTCGCCTACCAAACTGCTAAGGGAATTTGAACGTCAGTATGATCAACTTTCAAGGATTGAGAAGGCTATCCTAAACTCAGAGAAGACAGAGCTCTTTTTGCAAGTTGCAGGCAAAGAGAATCAAGAGAAGTTAGAGTTACTCCTTGAGGATAAGGATGCGGAACAGGGCTTAAAGACTGATTGGAATGAAGTTGAAGATGCAATTTCACTGCTAGCCAAGCGACAACGACGAAGAAACAAGATGATCATTAATCCTACTCAAGCCCCAAGTGTTTCCGAGAGTCCCATGAAGCTTGTGATTGTGGTTCTAAAGAGTGACAAATCCATCCTCGCTAATATTGTTCAGGGAATGCAAGAATTGAAGTTAAAGCTTGCAAGGTTAGAAGAAAAGGGGTAGCCGTTTGGCCAATCTATAGGGCAAAGATCTCAAAATAGAGAAGGATTTGTAAATAGATGCATATGGTGTGATAGTACCGACCATGGAAGGAGGGATTGTGAAAGTTTCAAAGATGCTTTGACAAAGGAGCTTGTTTGTTTTAAAGATGGCAAGATTCATTTAAGTAAAACAGGTAAGCTCTTGGGAACAAACTTTAGCAAAGGTGGGATGAAGAAGCTAGTTGAGGACATGGCTATTAGCCATGCCATTTCTATGGTTGAAGCAGTCGCCTATGGGCTGAATGTGGAGCCTATTAAGCAAAAGGGATCATTCAAGATTGGAGAAGAGGAATCTTATGGGATTGGAGAGCTATGGCGATGTGCAATAGAATCTTTTATGAAGGGTAAAATGACTAAAGAGATTTATATGAAGCTGGAGATTGTATTCGGCTAGAAACAGGTTGGAATGACCCTGTGGACTCTTTGTCAGTGCATTATACTTGCAAAATGTCAAGCCATTGAGGCTGTTGTTGAAGAGAAACATAGGTGTGAGAATAGGGATGAAGAGACTTCAAAACGGGCAACGAGGAGTGGGGGCAAAAATGACACGATAACTCCTAGATCACCTTCCCCGCAATAGATGCCTGTCCTCGAAGTGCTTATGCAAGAAGCCTCTAAAGAAAAGAAGAAGGATGCAACCAAATCTAAAGTAAAGGGTCCGACCTACAAACTCCAATCTGACATAGAGGTTGTAACCGATCTCAAAAAGGTTTTGGAAGAGAGGATTTTAAACAGTAAGGTGGAATTTACCTTGGGAAAGTCCTTGGAATAGCAAAGAGGGAGTTCCATGAAGAGATAATTGATATCATCAAGAGGAAGCGGCAGTCTTTTACTGAATCTATCCATGTACATGGTGAAGAAGAGACTTTAAATGCAAAGGGAGTATAGGTCTATGGCAAGCAAGGTGATGAAACTATTGTTGGATGCCACAAGTCTAGGGGAGGAGTAAAACAGGTTCACTTCTTGGATGATGAAGATGAAGTCGAGACCACTCCCAAGAGTTACTACTCGAAGAGTCACTGGGCAAGAGCAACTATTGAGACTTTGGTAAAAATGGGAGACTTAGAAGAGCCATATATTGCGTTGATAGATCATGGGTCAGAGATTAACCTTATGTCAAAGAGTCTTTATCAAAAAGGAAAATGGTCAATTGATGTAAATCATGGATGGATGATTCGTGCAGCAAACAATTCATCAAGGGTGTTGTATGGAGCTTGTCCAAATGTAAAGGTGACTATAGGGGATGTGAAAATTTACCAAAATTTCTTTGTACAGGAGATGTCTACATACCCTCTTATCCTTGGGCAACGATACATACTACTACTCGCATGGAAACCAAGGTGATGAATGAAGTTCTTATTGTAACACATATGTGCAGGCCATATGGTAGAAGGCCTTGTTTTGCAAAGATTGATGTAATTCAGAGAATGAAAGAGATATGTATAAATGTCACTGAGGTTCGAAGGTTTCTCGATGCATGCGTGTTTTATGTTATCTGGATACCGCATTGTGTACATGTAGCAGAGCCTTTGTATCAACTTTTGAGAAAGAACCAAAAGTTTCAATGGGAAGGAAATGCATACCCATGCCATGAGAAAACTAAAGAAGTTGTTGCTTATGTCTCCAACTTTGAGGAAAGTAAACCATGAATGTGGAAGACATATAATTGTGATAGTGGATACTATCCCCATAGGAATTGGATGGGCGATTGGGCAAGATGATGATAATGGCAAGCGATATGTAGAGAGATTTGGAGCAAAGGTCCTAAGTGCTCGTCAACGCAATTATCAATAGGTGAAAGGGAACTATGGGGAGTAGTTTTACAGCCTTGAAATGTGATGAAGAATATTTGATAGGTGCAAATGTACTAGTGGAGACTTATTATCTACCTCTTCTTGGAATGATCACAAGCTGCTCAACTCTTGACATTGCTATGTTGAGATGGATTGCCTACATAAAGTCTTTAAATCCAAAATTTAAGCGTATTGCAAGAAAAGATAATCCGATCGCAGATATGCTTTCAAGAGCAAGATATGAAAATGAAGAAGACATGGTTGTCGAGGGTGATGATGTAGGCACAAGGTTCTATAGTATCTCTTATGCCAAGGGTGATCATGTTTGCCTGTCAAATGCACTTGAGTCATTTATAGAGGACCTATGTCAAGGTGACTGGTTGCTCATTGGACGCTATCTTAGCACTTTGACAAGGCAAGAAGGGTGGACAGATCAAGAATCCAAAAGAATACGCAGAAAAGCCTATGGATATTTGTGGAAACATCCAAAACAAAGAAATGGAATGCCATTTACAGTTGTTGATGGCCGATTTTTGAAAATCAAAGAAAAAAAAGAAAAAAACTTATTTTTCCTCTGCTGGAGCCTTAGCGACACTGTTGGAAGGCTCGGCACCGCCTGGTCAATCCTCACAACACCTCTACGAGCATGGCCCACCCACCCCCCCCCCTTTCGATTGGCTGGCCTTATCACCCTTAGGCCCCCCCTTGTCTATACCCCAGCCTAGTCGGCCGCCCTCGGTTTCAGATACCCTTTTTCTCTTCCCCCGTAGTTTATTCCCCCCCGCCCCTCTCCCCCCGACGGGCACTGGATGAAATAACGCCCCCCTCTCTCTCTCTCTCTCTCTCTCTCTCATTTTCCCTACATACCTCTCTCTAATATCCTCTCTCCCCCTCTCCCAAACCTCCCCCCCCTACTGGCCACCCTCGGCCAGGCGCAAGTCTCTAGCACTCACCCCGACCCCTCTCTCGTGCTCCCTCTGTGTGCGAGCCGCATGAGAACCCCCCCCCCCCCCCCCCCGCTCTCTCGTATTCTTACACTCACCCTCTCCCTCTCTCACACTCTTTTATCCCCCCCCTCTCATTACTCCCTTCTCTTGGCCCGCTAATATTCTTCCCCCCCCCCCCCTCTCGTCCCCACCCTCCCCTCGGCTTCACTCACCCTCCCCTTGGCCCGCTATCCCCACCCTCTATTCCCCCCCACACCATTGACTTCTACCCCCCTCCTCTCATTCTTGAGACAGCATGCAAGACGGAGGATAAGACACTCCCCCCCCCTCCCCCTCACACACTCTCTTCCCCCCTCCCCCCCCCCACGGTGGGCACCCTCCCTATGGGATTCCCCCTCCCTCTAGCGCCACCTCATCCTCTCTCTCTCTCTCTCTCTCTCTCTCTCTCTTCCGTTTCAGCCCGAAGGTGTAGCGCACAAAGCCATGGAGCCCATGCTTTCCCACACCACACACTCACCCCTCATCCTCACCCTCTCTCAACACCACACACACACAGACACATACACAACACACACCCACACACATATACATAATGTACATATAAAAACATATATATAATATATACATTATGTACATTATGCACACATACAAATACACACGCACTCACGCACGCACACCCATATACATATATATATACACATCCGTCCACATGCACATACATACACACACACACACACGCGCGTATACGCACTACAAATACAAAAAAAACAAAGGACTCCATGACTACGACGACCACAAAAAAAGAAGAAGGATCCAAAGCACGCGCCGTCAACAACAAAAAGAGGAAACGCGTTGAAGGTATGTACCGGCCGATCCCGAAAAGAAGTACGCTCGACACCGACATTCACCCGAGCCAGTGTAAAATTTCCATTTTTTTGTAAATATCCTCTCTCTAGGTGAGGGTCACAAAGGCCCACCTAGAGATTCTCATCTTTTAATAACCTCCCAAAACAAAGCAATGGTCAACCACACCGGGCCCACCCTTGCTTTTCTCCCCGATTAAGCTTACCCTAATCATACTAGGATTACCATAATCCAAGCAGCCAACATCTATAAATTGGCACTGAGAGGTCACTATCGGGGGGGGGGGGGGTAGTCCATGGGAAGTCAGCACTTGGTAGAGTGTAGTGGGAAGAGTTGACACTATCACCATCATTGGGGAGGGGCTTGTGTGTTGGGTTTGCCTTGAGAATTGCATCATGCGAAGGGAACCACGTCCATCTCTTGACTCCAATGGTCGATGCACACACGTATACATGCTCTTGGTAGCAGGCTTCACAATCATTGAGTTGTCTTAGAGAACGCACCAAGTAGTTTGCACCACCTCCTCTCCCTACCTCTCTACCACCACGGCATGTCATTTGTAAATACTGTAGAAATAATTCTCCCTCACACCCCCGAGGGTTTTCGTCATTTGCAAGTCTCTCTCTCTCTCTCTCTCTCTCTCTCTCTCTCTCTCTCTCTCTCTCTCTCCCCGTGTGTAAGTTCGCGGTGTTCATATCATCGTGGTTAGCGTCCTAGCCGTTTTAAGCTAGGTGGTGCCCCCTGTTCGCTTTACCGTGACAGGCTCGAGACGCACCATTCGGCCCCCGGCGTTTTAGAGGCCGTCGGGGTTCGGGGTTCGCTTTGCGTACGTCATTTGGTGCCCCCCACGGAGGAGGGCTTCCTAAGACCCTTTAGTTTACAATACTGGAAGTGACGCCCACTATCAATCATGGACGAATGGCTAAGGGAATTTTCTAACTGGAGGACGGAAGAAGAGGAGACGAAGGAGGCACTAGCCGCCTTCATTGAGGTGCTACTGCCAAGTTGCAGTGTCGTCAGCATTCAAGAGGTAAATTCTCCATCTCGTGTTGCTCGTTCTAACCATAAGTTGAGAGCATCAGGTGGGAGGTCGGTGAAGTGCCATCACTGTTGTCAACCAAGGCACATTGTCAATGAGTGCGAGCAAAGAAGGCAGCGAAAGGGGTGAAGTCATCTACATTGACATTCATCGCGAAGAAGTCATTCACATCAAAGAAGGGAAGAAAACGGTGAGACCTGTTTTCCCTAAAGAAACTGTAGTCAAAGTTATAACTCCAAAGTGGCCTAAAGGGGCTGCTCGAGCCAAAGGCAAGGAGAAGATAAGCCAGTCTGGAAACACATGACCCCGAAGGGAGAAGCATCTGGCCAAGCACGTGCTTCAAGCTCAGAAAGCCGGGTTGTACCCAGTTTGGCAAAGAGGAAGTCATCCGAAGCTAAGCGGCGGAAGGTCGCCAACCGATTTGCACGACGCATGCGAGTGCTACCAATCCACTTCGAAAATCCGAAAGAAGGTGGTAAGAAGATTCCCATGTCCTAGAGAAGAGTGGTTCAGCTACTGCTCTCGCTGTTTTGGAAAGCGAGTGGAGGATCTTCCTCCTCTCCCTGTACAACTTATCCTGAAGAAGCTCTCTACCACGGGAGAAACCCAGTGGGCTGGGGACGAGTTGCAACTAAATGGAGTAGAATTCATGCAACATGCCGACTCCGGAAATTACCTGCAATTGCTGTTAGCCAAGAGGCTGGGAGTGGTCAGACGCGTCGCTATCACTCCATACGTGTTGAGCAACGAAGGAAAGGTAAAGCCCATGAAAGGCGACGACCTCTTGTGAATGTGCCGACTCATCAACATTGGCACGGTAAGGGTATAGGTAAGTATTCCACCCTCTGTTCATAACGGAAAACGGGCCAACGGCATTCTCGTTCAGATTCCTGCAGCATATGCATGTGAATATCTATGTAGATAGGAAAGTCTTCTACCAACAGAAGATCGTACACCTATTCGGTGCGGTGGTACTAGGAGAAATCCTCAATTCCTCGAACCCTATCATTCTCCCCATATTAGATTACCATCATTCCTTTAATGTTTCTATCTTTATCATGTTTTAACCTATCCACCCACCCCTGTAAAAAGCCGCTATGAGCCGCTATTGTTAATGTAATGTAAAAAAAAAAAGAGGTTTGTAATTTCCTGAGTCACTACCATGGCAAGTGTTTCTTTCCCACGTTCAGTGGAAAGAAGGGAGAGGATCTCACCACCGACTTTTTGGATGATTTCGTCATTGCTTGTGTCGTCTCCAACAAAGATGACGACGCTTCATGACTTAGAATTTTTCCTCTACTGATGAAAGTAAAGGCCAAGTCTTGGTATAATGCATTGTCCTAAGCCACCAAGAATGCATGGGATGTGTTAAGGGCTGCTTTTGTAAAGAGGTTTTGGTGGAGGCACAACCTCGGAGAAGCTATGGCAGCTAATGACAGAATTAAAGCAGGGAGGTCTGCTGGAGTATGCCACCTACGAGTCCAAATTTGTAGACTTATGGGAGAGATGGGTTGCCTCACTGGAGGAAGGAGAAGGAGCGCCTAATTTCCTAAAGAAGGACCGTTTCATTGCTGGTCTATGGTCGCCGCTTAGAGAGAAGGTAAAGGGAAGGTTTCCTGCAACATATGAGTTGGCAGTCGAAGTAGCCTGCCTTAAAGACAAGAAGCTACGCATGCAAGCAAGAGTAAACGAGTCAGAGGAAACAATCTCGACTCGATCAACTTAAGTGACTGCAACAACCAATCATAAAGTCCAACCGCAGGAGGCATTAGAAGAGCAGCAAGACCTGATGAGTCGCATCACCACCCAACTAGAGAGTTTATCTGTGCATCTGGTGCAGCAAGAGCATGCACCTGGCAGGAATCCAGAACAAGGAAGAGGACAACGAAGGCAGAACCAAGAGTACCACTGTTACAACAGCGGGGAAGATGGCCATGGGATGTACTACTGCCCACACTCGAGGAGGTAGAATTTCAATAGAGGGGGGAGACAGAATCAGATCTCTCCGCCAAGAGCAAGACCACCACCACCTAGGCAACCAGGACCAATCCCATCGGTCCAAATCCTTCGACCACCTATACAACAGCAACCACCACCCCAACCTCTCATTCCGCCACTACCCCCACCACCTGCTATGAACCAAGTGGTGAGCGTTATTAGCTTGGAGGCTAAAGGGAAGGCAAAGGTAGAAGAATCAGTTCGAGAGAAGCACAAAGGAAAAGCGAAGGTAGAAGAAGTGGATGCTATGGGAGTGAAGCGTGCGAGGCACGAGGAAGCATCTCAAAGAGAAGAGAAGATGAAAGGGAAGGCCGAGTCTAGCAAGCAAGCAACTAAACCGCGACGGAAGATAGACATCGTGGACTTCTCACTAGGTGAGTATGCAAAACCCTATGACTTAGTTCAGGATGTGTTAATGCAGGGCCCGAAGATAACTTGGCCCCAATTACTCCACCTTGCACCCAGAATGAGGAGGCAATGGACAAAAATGGTAAGTACCAGGAAATCAAGGCCCAGGATAGTTGGGGCTATCTCTGGAAGGGATCTCGACGATATCCTACCAACCATGGACATTCACATCAAGGGGCAACGAATTTCAAACGTCTAGTGAAAAGATGATGGACCATCTAGGTCTAGAGGTAAGTAGGCCCGCACCCTGCCGAGCCAAGATGGCAAACAATGTAAGAGTGAAATGCATGGGCATTGTAAATGCGATCAAAGTAAAAGCATTCAATACAGAAGTGGAGGTAGACATCTTCGTCATGCCACACAAAGGGGAGGGCTACCCCATCATTCTTGGGAGGCCTTGGCTTATGGCTATGGAAGCTAAACAAAACTGGAGCACCGGGATGATTCAGATGAAGGACGCTAAAGGGAAGTCCATATTCTACGACATGAGGACTGGAAAGCAGCGGAACATGATCGTGGAGGCTTCAGAAGATGAGTCCACCAGCGACTACTCGTCTACCTCAGGAGAAGAGACGACCACCACCGACGGAAGTGACAGTAGCATCGAAGTGATGGGGGTCATTCTTAAAGACCCAAACAGATTAACACAATCTAAAATACCCCCGACAAACCAAGAGGGATCATCAGCGGTGCAGTCCTCGGAGGATGCAAGTAAGTTACAAAAAATGCTCTCAAATGAGTTAACCAATGAAGAAAGGAAGGAGTACGTCTCCATGCTAGGTAACTTCACTACTTTGTTCATTGATGGCTATGATAAGATCACAGGAATTACAGTAGGACAACACCACATAAAGCTCAAGGAAGGCAGTAAACCCGTAGTACAAAAGCTCAGTAATCCAACAAGAGGCATTGCTTAAAGAAGTGAGAAGTTTGCTACAAGCAGGTGTCATCTACCCTGTCGAAGACTCAGAATGGGTCTCCCCATTAGTAGTCACACCCAAAAAATGGTAAGTGGAGAGTCATATTTCCTAACATGCGCAAGATCTCTGCACTCTATATTTGATTGCAAAATTCCTTCAATATATATTTTGGTTTGACGTCTTTTGTACAAATAATTCTATTATTTAAGGTGCTCCCCAAATTTGTATCCATACTAGAGAACAAATTTGATGAATAGTCATTTTTATGACCTTTAAAAACTTTGCATAACATTGATATCAAATAGACGTTCATAAATTTTTATTGACATACTTCTTGATACATATAGCAATATGGTCCAATCTCTCATAATTTTTATTAGTAAATAAATATAGTGATTTGTTATTTACGGTGTTTATTTTTAGGCAAACACTTTTTTGTGAGCTTTTTTTTCACTCCAAGCAAACTTCACTTCGGCTAAGTTATTGATATGAAATAAATTTTTATTATTTTAATTATGAAAAAGTATGATAAGATTATCTCCAAAGGTTAGCGTGCCCATAACACTCCCCCTGCCATACTAATTATTTTCAAAGTTGGATTTAATATCATTTAGAGTTGTCACTGCAATTAGTATAACCATGAAGAAATAACAAGAATAATAGCATGATTGAAAAGGGCATGTTAGAAAATTTCAGTCATGGCATGTACTTTGTCACTCTTGCACAAGTTTCTTGCAAAGTATCATTTTCTATTGCTTGCCATGATTATGTTCCAAGATTTCTAAATGGAGATGGCATGTTGAATCTTCTCATTGAGCTATTGGATAGTGTGAGGATCCTTTTCTCATACCGGCAATAAAACACCAAAGCCATCATGGTCGAATCTACACTCACAACAATTATATTGTCATGTGCCTTTTTGAGCTTATGATCTTATGTGTTGCAATTGTTGTAGTTCATGTTGATGTCAGACGTTATGTGTCATGAGAGAGAGAGAGAGGGAGGGAGGGAGGGGGGGGGAGAGTGTGAGCCTTTGATCACTAAAGGGTTATAATAATCCATACAAGGGTAGGTTTGAATGCGGCTAAGTGCATTGTGAATCTCCTCATCACAAAGATTGGTTGGTGAATGAACATACTCATTTTGGCTCAAGCAAATAATGCAAAAAAACACGAAGTACAATTGCTTGCAAGCAAAATAAGGCTTTCCTTGCTCCTCCTGATCTACAAAGTCAAGGAAACTACAAGAGGGTTCTTTTTTAATCTCCACACTGCAGATACGACCCTCCATGGCATTATTTTCTGAAAGAAACTTGAAAATTTTGTGTAATTTCTTCACTTGGACCAACTTCTCACTCACTCTTGCTTTTGTCTCTAGTGCTTTACTAATCCTTTTGAAAGCCTCTTTTGATATGGATGAGCGTTATCTCACTCGATGCCATTTTGTACTTTTGTACATGTATTACTTTCATCTCTTTTTGTAAAGGGACTTGCATTGGTTTTTGGTGTTGTGGCTGTATTTCTTGAAACTCCAACAATCTTTCTTAATTATATCATACACTCATCCTCATGTAAGGACTTGATTTTTTTTTGTTTGTCAGACTAATCCCAATAGCTATTGGCCACATGCTTGGTGGAGGATGTGAACGTGGATCGATATTTTGTTCCACTATGTAGCAATGAATCACATGATTTGGACAACACCACATCATTTGGTGTTGGATGCCATTAGAATGCTTGAAGTAGCCCTCAAAGCTTAGTGTTGAAACAAACGCCTCAGGAGCATGCACCTATGATTTTTTGCACCTTCTTTTTTCAATTTTTGTGCCGCTACCAATTGGAGTGTGTCATATCACTCAAGAAGCCCCATTCACTCTTTGCTCCACCACATACTCCTCTTTGTCCGATGTCCTCCTTTGCAAGTAAATTCTAAAAATTTAATTTTTTCCAGGATGTTCTATAGATTTTCGGCTTTGGGTGTATACATTGTATTTCAAACGATGGATAGAGTCATCCTCAACACTGATCCCTATGCTTTGCTTCCTCTTGTGATGTGTTGACTCTCGGTCCCCTATCAACGGAGTATTTCCTTCGAACAAAGTTATTCTCGAGTGAAGCATGGAAAATCAGTTCGCTATTACGCACTCCATTTTGATCATCTATTCATTATTGTACTTTGGATGAAAAGAGATAGATTCTTCACACCTATATTATTCTTTTCATCTTTGTATGGTCGGTGAAAAGAGAGAGGTGCCTTCCCAGAAAAATTATCATTGAATGAAGCATGAAAAAATTATTTAGTAATTGTATCATCCATTTTGACAATCCTTTTATTTTTGCACTTTAAGTTATAAAAGCTAGCTTTCTTAACCACAACGCACAAAAAGCCACTATCAACTTGATTTATGTTTTGAAAGGTACTTTCCCTTGATGAAGTAGCAAATGAGTTTCTTAGCTAATGAACCACACAATTGTTTCAGTCATAGATTGAACTTTGCGAATCTCTCGGAAATGTGTATGTATCAAATTACAAACATTGCCCACAAATCCAAAATTACATAGGATTTATTGCAAAATGATTACATAATAAGAGTTTTGTTCAAGTACAAATAAGAAAAGTACTCAACTTTGAAGTCAGAATTTTATGTAAAATTTGAGAATTTTAACACAACTAGTGTATTCAGAGCCATGAAAACCTTAAAAACGACTTTTGAATTGCTACGAACAAAGTCCATTTGAGCGAGATACGATAATTTTTTGCAAGGATTTCTACCCGAAAGAGGGTACGTCGACGTGCCCTCTTTCATACAGGCAATGAAAAAAGGTTGTTAGCGTGCCTTCTTTCAAGTAGGAAAATTTGGACAAAAAAATCATATCCCCCTCATAAGGACTCTAATTAAAGAGATTTAAAAGTCGTTTTTTAGGTTTTTATGCGCTTCAAACACGCTGGTGGTGTCAAAATTCTTTAAATTTATAAATGCGACTTTAAAGATTAGTTTTTTTCTTAGTAATACCATAACACTCTTGTTGCCCATGCAATTTTGCTTAATTCGACAATGTATTTCTAGATTTTGTAATCAAACACACATCTTTTGATGATTTGCAAAGCCCCTTCTATGAATGTCCAAGACATGCTTTTTTGGGCTGGTTAGCCCAGGAATCCATCTACAATCAAGACAAAGACATTTTAAGAATACATATTTACCATAATGAATTTTTATGATTGTTTTATATGCTTTATGGCTATTTTAGTAGCTCTAACATCCCCTCTCGGCACTTGATGCTAAAAAAACCGCAAGAAGCCAAAGGCATGAGGCCTCATATGAAGATGTATGTTGCAAAACAATGGTTTGAGAACCTCTAGTTGCCAAGAAATCTCCAAGTAGATGCCATCATGAGCAGTGTAGGGAGCTATTGTACTCCATTGTTGCAAAGTAAGTGTATTTCTCCAAAAAAGATGTCATGATCTGTGTATAGAAACAAGTAATGTCATAGAATTAATAGTTGTAGGAGTGTATACTGTCAAGACAAAGGAGTATGACCATAGAAGAGTATGCTTTGGTTGACACTAACAAAGGATTGGAGGTAGGATATACATGCATTTTGGCTCAAACATGCTAATTTGGGCATCCCTCTTCTAAGAGATCTTGACAGTATAGAGTCCATCATGGTTCCTTTGTCTTGCTTTCGTTGACACTGACAAAGGAATCAATATCGTCAAGATCTCTTAGAAAAGGGATGCCCAAACTAGCATGTTTGAGCCAAAATGCATGTATCTCCTACCTCCAATCCTTTGTCAGTGTCAACCAAAGCATGATCTATGTCAACAAGTCATGCGACCACAAGTCAAATTGATTATCCTCCAGTCAAGCTAGGAGACCACATCTGCCCAAGTTGAGGGATGTGTATGATGTAAGGTTATGGAGGTTGAGTAAAAAAAATTGAAGGTAAGAATTCAATGATTAGGAGAGCAATGAAACTCCCACATAAGCAGTTACAACCTGTATGATCCCCCACACTTCACGAGTAAACTCCTCAAGGAATTCCAAAAGGCACTGAAGCTTTATTCCAATCTCGAGATTGAAGATGAGAGAAAGCTCCTCCAAGCCAAAGTACCTATCGTACTAAAGTCCAAAAGAAATCTCTATGCACCAACAAATGGTGGTGTCGTCTTTGGGAGGTTTATATTTCCATGTGCCATGAGAATGGCCATCTCTCTCATAAATTCACTCGTATGGTATGTACCAATCAAAACGCAAGTCGTACCCCCTTTGGAGTCAAAATTGTTGTCATGATGCTCTGCATCCACAAGGAGAAAATCAAAAAAGATAATAGAGGCTTCTTTTAATTTGGTAAAAGAGTGCTTTGTCAAATGCGATGATTGCAAGTTATGTTATATATGGCAGTGGAAAATTGAATTTTTGGGTCGTTTTTGCACTGAAAGTGACTAGATGTTGTGCATGGCAATGGTTTGGAAGTCAAGTGGGGTATTCAATCATGCTTTGTATGCCATATGCTATGTTTTGTAGTGCTTTGGTTGATATTCATGTTAGATGTCAACTAGCTTCGTGTTGGCACAAAAGGTGAAGAGCATTAGGATATAATTATTTTTTACATTATTGGAGTTCGCAATGCAAAAAAAGGAGTTTGATGAGCCAAAAAGCTGTAAACAAGAAATGGTGCAACATTTAGCTCTTGAAAATGCCAAGCGCTTAGTTTTTGACAAGCAGAGTGTCTTGGATGGCTATGATCTTAGCAGGATATCTTGAGTTCGATGCATGGAGTATAAATGTGATCTACATTATAAAATTTGATATATTTGTGATTCCAGACTTTGTTGAGCGAGTTCAGGAGCTTCAGTAGCAAAACATCCACATTTAGAGCAAGTTTAAGTTAGTTGTTATCCAAGATTGTATTGATGTGCCTACCTATGAAAATTTTTGCAAAAGAATTTGAGATAAACTTGAAGCGATTATAGATGAGTGCTTATTTGAGAACGACATATTGTTATAGGTTGAAGATGATGAAGAAGTTGTATAGGATGTTTACGTGCGGATTTATCATGGTGATGATATTTATAAGGAAGTAGATGCAGTTTTCCATATGCATGCAAAATTTTGTGTTGCAAAAGTTAAGAGATACTTGGTTGAGGGGGCAATACAATGAAAGAGTAGCTTGTAAAGAATATGGCTAGCATGTATGCTATATGTGGGAAGGTCAACTTGTAGCCTAAGTTGCATGTGCTATCAAATTTCTAAAGATGTATACAACAAGCTTATGTGTCTATTGGAATTAGAAAGGTTCTCTACTATAGATGATAAGGGTTCCCAGCAATCCAATTTCATGCATGTACAATATATTCAGATGTGGTTGATATTGAGCAATTGCTTGATGAGGCTTTACTATATTTGGTCTATGTGCAAAGCAAAGAGTCTTTTTCTGATGTTCCTTGGGAACCAAATGAAGAGGTTTACACCAAGGACTTTATACATCTAGGGATGGATGATTTGTAAATAGTTGAGCAGGACGCACGAGGGATATGGCAATGATGTTACCCTATGATGTAGAGGATTTTCTACTATTTTTTGATCCAAGAGGATATCACAATGCTCATGATTTATGTCAAATTCATTTGATCCAGGTGAATGCATTGATGTTATGGGTTATGACAGTTGCTTTGCGCACCATTTGATTTGGGATGCTACTAATTCAATTGTTGTATATGCCTTGGGATCTAAGAGGATTCTATGATGAGTATGCTTTGTGGCACTATGCTTATGTAGGGATGGATGCAGTAGAAGCACTTATTTGCATGCTCTTATGTTAGATTCTAAACAAGTTTTTGTGTTTTTTTAATGATCTTGGAGGAGGATATACTCACTTGAAGTTGAAGATTGGAAGATTGTTTATAGTATGGTCACAATGATGGAGTGGTTATGTGTTCATAGGATTATGCTTGCAGCTTTGGTCGATATGGAAGCCAAATGGGGTACTTAGTGATGCTTGATCAATATGTATGCCATATGCTGTGTTTTACAGTTCTTTGATTAATATGCATGCTGATACTATGGATGGAAAAGCTTTGATTAGTATGTATGTTAGATGTCAGCTAGCTTCATGGTGGCACAAAATATGCTTAAGGATCTTCTTGTCCAAGATATTATCTCTTAGAATACAATGATTGCAGAGATATGTCCAATATTGCAATGGCAAAGAAGCCTTGGGATGTTTCGGAGAGAGATGTTGTGCTCAGTAATGCTTTGGCCAATATTTATGCCAAATGTGTTGTACTTTAAAGAAAACAAAAGTTTGAAGATATTATCTCTTGGAGTATATTGGGTGTCGGATTATGCCCCCAACATGGCAATGGCAAGGATACTTTTGTGTGATCATCAACAAGATGTTGAACTTTTCAATGCCTGGTCGATATGTAAGCCAATTTTTTTTTATTATTATTTTTTATTTTTTTGGGGGGGGGGGAGGGGATGTCTTGGTCTTTGAAACCTCTCTCTTCTCCTAGCCTCTTGCCCTTTTATAGGAACCCCCAAGCTATAGTTTTAGACTAGACCCTTGGCTTGACAATACTCCCCCTTTGGAGAAGTGTTTTTGTCCTAAAAAACAACAGCGAGAAATCTCTTCTTAAGAACATTAATGTTTTCCCAAGTGGCACCTTCTTGACGATGCACATGATGACAAGTACGTAAATCATAATAGGGAAGAATGCACTCAAGTTCTTGCGACTGGGTTAGAGCTTCAATGAAATCAACCAAAATCTATAGGTTAATGACGTCGTCACTATGCAAGCATTTACGTAAATGACTTACATGAAAGATCGATGAATACGAGAGTGCACAAGTAAAGAGAATTTGTAAGCCACACCTCCAACTTGCTTGAGTATCGTAAAATGCCCGCAACATCTCAGAGACAATTTAGGTGTTGCCTCAGTTTTTAGACTTCTTGAATGTTTTGGCACACGTAAAAATACCTCTTTCCCTTCCATGAAGGTTACTTGCCAGCGTTTCTCATCAACATACTTTTTTGTATCTGTCATGTGCTTGCCGAACATTTTGACAAGGAAGTTTCAACATATCCATGTGATCTTGAAGAAAATCCTTGATTTGCTGAAGTTTCTCAGTTGCCAAGCTCACTATAACTAATAATCTAGGTCGAGAAACATACATAAGCATGAAAGGAATAAAACCACTTGTCACATGCTTTACATTATTGTTAAAAAAAACTCTATAAAAGGGAGACAATCTCCCCAATCAGATTGCTTTTTGCTGACATATGCTCTTAGTAGATCCTGATTAATACCTTTAGTTGACCATCCATTTTTGGATGATTTACAGTTCTAATGTTGCATTGTGCGGCCAATCATTTAAACACAGTCCTCTAGAAATGATTGTTTAGCTTGGGATCACAATCACTCACAATATTGTTAAAAAACCCATACATTATATACAGATTTTCAACAAATAACTTCGCTAACTCTAGAGTTTTAATTGTGGACTTGGTTGGAATAAACTTGCAAAAGTTAAGTCAACCGCTCTACTACCACCCATCCTGAGTCATGACCTTGTACAGTGGTTGGTAAACCCTTAATAAAATCCATAGAGATACTTTTCTATTTACCATCGAGAATCTCCAAAGGATACAAGAGTCGTCTTGCTTTTAGGCGCTCTACTTTATTAACTTGACATGTTTGGCAATGCAAGACATAGTCTTGAACATACTTGTATAAACTTGGCCACAATAAAAATGTTGTCTTACAAGTGTATACATTTTCTTTTTGCTTGGGTTCTCTACACTAGGATTGTCATAACATTCATAAAGAATTTGGCGTCAAATGTCTGCATCCATCAATACACAAACTCTCCCCTTGTGGAATAGGTACCCAATATCTATGGAAATTTTTTTCCATTGTTGTAGCTCATCACCCAAAAGAGGAGAATTGGGTGTGGAGATGAAAGACACACTGTCAACATTGGAGTGAGAAGGATCTCTCATTTTCACATGGCTCCACACTTTGGAGTATGTTTTGTCATGCTCATATTTGACCTTTAAAACTCCAAAAACTCACTTTGAAACTCTATAAGAAGAAGAGATTTGATCTTAGGTATACGGCTAAGAGCATTAGCTACCACATTGTATTTTCCTTTACGATTCTGAAGCTTTGCATCATACTCATGAAGAATCTTAGTCCACTTGTCCTTTTGACCCTTCAAATCGGTTTGTTGTGTAAACCATTTGATACTTTATGGTCAAACACAATCTCAGACTGAACCCCATACAAATAATGTCACCACATTTTCAAAGTGAACATTATTGCATAGAGTTATTTTTTGTGAGGAATAATTTTGATGTACAAAATCAAGTTTCTTGCATTCAAATGCGAATAGCCTTCCCTCTTGCAAAAGGACTGCTCCAATAGCATGATTACTAGCATCTATTTCTAATACAAACGGTTTCATAGGGTCCACAATAGCTAAAATAGGAGTTGTAGATAAGTCAACCTTGAGATTCTTAAAACTTTGTTGTTTAGCTTCTTCCCATTGAAATGTTTCCCCCTTGGCTTTCAATTGGTCCACCGTCACATAGGAACATCAATATAAGCATAGTTTTAAACGAACCGTCGATAAAACTTGCAAATCCCAAGAAAATCTAAATCTCTTCTAGATTTTTGAGAGAAGGCCATCTCTGGATGGCATCCACTTTGGATTTATCCATATGAAATTTGACAGCTAAGTTACATGTTCCAAATAGTGAATCTCCAGCTCCTTGAGAAAATCACACTTGGATTCCTTGGCATATAACTTGTTTTTTTGTAGCAATTCAAATACATGCTTTAGATGGTGTAAATGCTCTTCCTAAGAGGCACTATACACTGGGATGTCATTGAGAAAAACCATAACAAACTTGCGAGATATGATTACAAAACACTATCCATAAGCATCGTGAAAGTAGCTGGCGCATTGGTAACCCGAAGGGAATAACCAAAAACTCAAAGAGTCCAAACCGTGTTTGAAAAGCAGTTTTAGGTATATCAGCAAGCCTAATGCGGACTTGATGATACCCTAACCACAAATTAATCTTTGTAAAGATATGAGCATGGGTGAGTTTATCAAATAACTCATTCACTCTAGGGCAATGGATACTTATTCTTAACAATAATCACGTTCATGCCATGGTAATCTACGCACATACACATACTGTCATCCTTTGTCTTCACCAACAAAATGAGAGAGGTCCTAGTGAAGAATTGGATTGTATGAACCCTCTACTGATGTAGTTAGCAAGGTAATGTTTCACCTCAATGGTCTCAAAATGACTCATTCTGTAGGGTGGTTTACTAACGGGCTTACTACCTGCAACTACCTCTATGCCATGTTCAATAGTACGTGTCGACGATAACCTTGGTCAAATCATCCGAAAACACATTCTTGTATTCCATTAATAATTCTTTTAATTTACTAGCAACATTATCAACATTTATTAAAACATTATCAACATTTGACAAGAAATAACAAAGCGAGCAACACAAAAAGAGTTCTCCTAGTTCATCTTGGGAAGATAACTTCATAAGCTTGGTTATACAAATAAATGGCAAGAAAGGAATATCCTTTTTCCCCAACAACAGCACATGCACGCCATTGGATTTGAACATCACAACTATTATGCTATATCTACGCTTCGCTGATGACCCTAACCCATTAGGTCTTCCCAATCTCAAAAAAATACAAAGTCTTTTAAAATACATTAAGTGCATAAGTGAAGGATGAGTTTAGGAAATGAAATGATAGATGAAGGTGGAAAGTCAAAAGACCTTTTGTGTCCATATAAAGAAGTATTTCTCTTCTCTTTTATTTTCCCTTTAGCATTTTCTTCTCTTTAAAATGTCCTTGCACTCTCTCTCTCTCTCTCTCTCTCTCTCTCTCTCTCTCTCTCACACACACACACACACACACACACACACAATGTCATATCCGTCCTTTCTAGCTAATACTGTTGCAAATCTACGTGCGTCGTCATTGCCCGTTTCTACATGATATAGGATAACACATCGTTTTTGTTTTTGTTAAGGGAATCTTTGAATTAGGAATACCTTTTAATTCTTTTGGAGCCATTAGGAATATCTTTTAACGCATATAACCACTCTCGACTAAGCACCACATCTTTTCAATCCATATTGTTGGCAGTCAAATCAGATGGGCATCCTTCGAGTCGACCCCTTCATTTTTGAGCCCCAAATTTTGATATTCGTTATTCTCCAAAAAGCCTTTATAATTATATGAGAGTCTCTGATTTGATCATATCATCTTGAGTCTATTTGTGCTACATCCGACTTGTATAATTTGTAAATGAGTCTGAGCCTTGTAAAGTTAGCCACTGGCCAAGTGAGCCCTAGGTATAAAGCACATTTTGTAAAGTGGGAAAAGGGACACTTTTCATTATCAAAGTTAGAGTTTTGGAGCGTACAACTAAGAGTGGCTACTCTCATGCGCCTTGTAATCCTCATATCTTGAGCTCTAGTAATCACATTTCAATTTTGAAACTTGCAATGTGTTCCTTGTCCATTGCTCTTCCATTCAAGTATATTCATTGTCGATTCTGTTGTGGTTTATGACTACATGTTAGTAGCCTAAATTTGTTGTTTTAAGTGTGTTAATGACTATTTTTTGACATTCCGACCATAGGAGAGCATTCCTAGAACCTAAGCCGACCTTTCTACTATGTTCTTTTGCAGTTTCCAGGACCTTGATCATGGTGGATTGTGATTTTGGTACCTCATCGGATTGCAACCAAACTTGGTAGGTTAGTGCCCCTAAGTGTCATGGACCTCCTCCCAAAGTTTCGTAGCATTTAAACTTCATTCGAGTGCCGAGATATGTCGATGACTGAGTGTAGTGACAAAGGACATAAGCAGATGGTCTAATCCAAGAGTGATAGATTTGCATGTGCTAGAGATATTGTCGTTCTATAGGTTCACTTCTTGAGCTTGACATCCTCAAAGAGTCTCCACGCCCCATCCAAATCGCATCCTTGAGTATTGACATTATATTAGTGTCAAAAAGCTACACTATAGACGTCTATATGGTGACCCGCTAACGTTGGTGTTGTTACCAAGGATAGCGATCCTTAGGTAGCCGACGGATATGTGGAGAAACCATTAGGAATGTTGAAACAAGTAATTGTATCCTCACGTGGGATACAATACAAACATACCTTTGTTGTAGTAGATTTCAAAAAAGGCAACAACTTTGAAGTTATTTTGGGACGACCATTTATGTGTCAACTCAAGATGGTTCAAAATTGGGTTTATGACCATCTCTACTTACGGCACAAAGGAGTTACAACTAGGATTAACACAAAAGACCATAGTTACAAGGACATAAACCAAACCCTAATAGAAGATTTTGCTATCAATACGGATGATGGAACACAGTTGCCTGCTTGGTTAGTGAAGGATGCTTATATTTGTATGTGTGGAGCATTGGAATGCGAAAGCCTAAGAAAGAAAGATTGCATCCTAGAGCGCTCAATAAAAGATAGTTACTATATGAAGGAACCATTTCCACAGGAGTTTGAACCATTTGGATGGGAGAAAGTACTGGCGACTCTTGATGTCTGTATCAACGATATAACCAATACGACATTTTGCAACAAGGATGGTTACGACATAATGCCCTTTTTAATGGTAACCGCTATCTAAAAAACAGAAGATAGATTTGAAATGACAAAAACGAAAGAGACAATTGATTGCAAACGGATACTGGACAAAGTTTCTATACGGGATCTTTCATACGGTAACAAAATGAAAATTACCATGATTCAAGGAGCGACAATTCAGGAAACGATGCGAAAGACGAACTTTCACGTGGCTCTGGAAACGAAAATACAACAAAATTAAATGAGCCGATTTTTTAGAGACAAAAGAGATATAAGATGAAACAAACAAAGAAACAACAAAACAAGATTGAGAAACCAATGCAAAAGTTGATGACCAAAAGACAATATCTCATGCTCATGGGAGCAGATGATTTTGTTTGAGAAGAAATCACCAAAAAACCCTTGAAGTTGATAGATTTTTGAGCAAACTCAAAGAAACAAGCAAAAATCAAAGAAAAGTCTGAAAAGCAAACGACGATGTCAAAATATGAACGCAAAAGTGAATACCAAAAGTTAAAATGGACATTAAAGGAGGTTTGTACTACAGAAATGGAAAGTGAGGGGGACTTAGAAACATTCGATGCACTATCTCATTACAAAAATTACACAATTCAAGACAGAGCAACCAATGCGAGAGCCTAAAGAACCTAGAACGTCATATGATGGGCCTAAAAATGAAAAGAGAATTGATCTGGCAAAACCTAGGGAAGAACCGAGACCAGCTTACATAGCCACGAAACTCACCGAAGGAGAAGAGCAGTTGTTGATAACTACCCTCTAACATTATAGAGATGTGTTTGCATGGTTGTACAAAGATCTTAAGGGGGTAGATCCAAGCATCTACCAAAACATGATACCCTTGGAGAGCAATGCTAAATCGCATTGACAATGTCTCTATACCTATAATAAAACATTTACAAAAAAAATCAAAGAAGAGATAGACAAGCTAAAAGATGCAGAGTATCTATAAGATCAAACACACAAAGTGGGTGTCACTAATTGTAATGGTGTCCAAAAATAATGGTAAATTATGAGTATGCGTAAATCTCAAACGGGTGAACGCTACTATGATCAAAGACAACTATCCATTGTCCATCACCGACCGTGTGATTAAAAGAGTCGCTGGAAAGGAAGCCTATAGCTTTCTCAATGGCTTTTTGGGCTATAACCAGCTTACAATCAAGTTGGAGGATCAACATAAAATAGTGTTTGCAATATAATGGGGCATATTTGCATATCGAGTGATGCCATTTGGTCTAACCAATGCATCTGCCACACTGGTGAAGACTAGAGCACGTGTCAATGCTATGCAATATTCAACCTACGTGAAACTATCATAATTCATGGTTGAAACAACTCAGATTGAACTCAAAGGGGCTAATAGAGAAACCATGGTTAGTTTGGGACAAGCCAATGTCTCAATTAACATAGATAGTAACCATTGTCCACATTGCTTTCACATCATGACAGACACAGATCTCAATGCAAAAATCATTTTGGGTGTTTCATGGATGCAAATTTACAAGGTTGTTCCCAACTGGAGAGATGACATGCTAAATTATTATATCAAGGATAAGCCTTACGTTACGCCCTTCGCACAAAAAGACCACATATGGGATGAACAACAACATTCAGACTACTTCGACACAAGAGACTAACTGTCCACACATCGACAAGAATTACTCGCAAACGATCGTGAAAGAAAGGTTACAAAAGTTTGGATCCGGAAATCAATCATGGCATCAAAGCCGAAAAAGATATGGATTAAAAAAAAAAAAGCTTGCTAATCAATCTCGTCCCTTGATGCAATGTGGCTTCCCAATTAGTAGAACAACACATCCTAAATAATGCCATCACCCAAACTTAAATTTCATGCTTCGACAGGCTTACCAAACTACCAATGCATTCCCAAAGCTAACTTGGATAAGCCAAAGAAACCAACAACAACCAATTGAGAATGGAGACTGAAACCATCAAACAACCAAACCTTGTCACAGTCTCTCAAAAGAAGCCTCAAATGGATCCCTAAAGTCCGAGCCAATCATCTAATTGGGTCACCACACAAAGGATGATCACAAAACCAAGCATTAAGGAGAGGGCATTACAGCTTCAACAACTTCTGTTCGGTAAACACATCATTAATGAAACCTCGCCAGCAAAAACCACTGAAAAAATCATATCATGCACAACGTTGTGTTACCCAATGCATCTCTTCTCTAGCACAATAGGGCCATCTTACACAGCCTTGCATATCATGCACACCGCACAAACCTTCATCTGGGGGCACTCTGAATGGGGGAGTAGTAATAGCTACAGTACTTGGAGTAGCATATTGCAAGATATTAAGCTCCAAGATGTTGAGAGATTATGTGTACAATGTATAAAGTGTGTTTGATGCCACATTGACGAGATACTTAGAGTGAGAGTATGTACATATGAGTGAGAGAAATGATTTTGGAAAACAAATTGGCCAAAAAATAATAATTTCTAGTAATTTTCTTTCATTTTTACCCTAATAATGATAAAAATTTAATAAAGAGAGCCAAGAATTTTGGGTTTGAGATCTGAAAGCAAACGTCAAACCTACAAAGCAAGAGCTTTGAGCATGTCAAATATGGAAGGATTTGGTGTATGACAAAATTCCATGCCAAAATTTTGGCTAACTTAAAACGGATGAGAGTTGCAAAATGAAGAGCAAATATTGACCCAAAGTCCAAACAATGAGCCGTCTGAGTCGTAGGTGGTATATCATAAGAAAGATGGGAAAATAAGGTAAGTATGTACATTGCATTCGGGGGTAAGCCGGGCACATATAATCAAAATGGGTAAGATAGACCTCATGTACATTCAGCTAGTTCACAGAGAGAGCTAGAAAGCTTTTGTGACCTAGAGCACCTTGCAGCAGTTTTGCCTTCTACAGCCACACCGAACACCGACACTTCACTAGATTGGACATGTATGATCTCTTCAGCTCTAGAACACCCAACAAGTGCACAAAAAATACAATCAATCAAATCAAAGATGGGATTTGTGCAAACTATCAGAGGACTTTTGGGATGGGAAAATAGGTCTAAACTCAAAAAAAAGTTCATAGGAATGCTCCATTCATCACTGAGCACAGTATGGTTATGCATTCAAAGTTGCCAGATAGGGTGGAACATGGATCGCGATCCATGTCCCTGCACCTCAGATCCCAGAAGTAAGTTGTGCCAAAGGTTCCCTGAGAAAGCACCTTTACACTAATGTGATTATAGATGTAAAATGTTGTTGAACATGGATCGCAATCCATGTCCCCCAACATGCCAAAACAGAGAAATTTTTGTCCATACAGTTTGACCTTGCCTTGGGGAATGTGCCTTGCAAATTTGGAGTGAATTGGACCTTGTAACCACCAAAAGCAAGGAAAATTGGGAAATTAGTCTGCAAATGGTCATTTTGATCCACACAAGGAAATTTTAGTCCAAACTTAGAAGAAAAGTGCATTAGAGGTCTGGTAAACATGTTGGGAACATGCTCATGAAGTTTGGTCAAATTCTATGTCTGCACATGGATCGCCATCCATGACCCCATAGCCAAATTTTGCTAATTTTCAGTGGAAAGTTTTTGTATAAGTTGCAAAATGTGCCATGCATCTTCAATTTAGTTCTTGAAGCTAGAAAATGCTTCTTTTGTCAAAGTTAGCAACAATATCAGAGAGTCAGAGTCTGAAAGTGTGATTTTGGCTTAAGTGCAAAGATAGAGTAAATTGTGAACTTGAAGTAGTGCAAAAGAGAGCCAAGGAATGCTCACCAAATGATCAAAACTTGCTAGGGAACTTAGGAAAATCAAACAGACTCCAATTGGGCTAGAAATCAAGCTACTTAGGGCTTGGGCATTACTCCAATCCCAAGCCATTAGCAAATTGCAAACCAGATTGATCACAATCAAGGGCCTAAATTGCCAACCAAAACCAAATATGGCAAAGTCGGACAAAATCAGGCCATAACTTGGGAAGCTGGGAAAACTAGAGAGAAACTTGTCCAAATTTGAAAATAACTTCACCAGTATGTTGGGATAGTCTATAAGAACAAGTTTCCCAAGTTTCACCCCAAATGGCCATCCTATGCTTTGTGACTCACATATGGCTTGCCAAAACCATCAATAGGCATAAGACCAAGCCATATGTAAGCACTAAAACCACAAATGGCAAGTGTTGGATAGCTATTTCCAAGTTTGTTCACGTTTCTTGGCACAAGGGCAAGCCATATGCAAGCTAGCAATCACGAATGGAAAGTGGGCAAACCGTTTCTAAAATCTGTTTGCGTTTTTTGGGTTAAAAACGCAAAATAATAATAAAAAATGACACCATTTGTGCTTTGGGGATTGCATATGGATTTCCAAAGCCGCCAATAGGTAGAAGGGGAAGCCTTCTATAATCGGGTAACCACACATGGTAAGTGAGCAAGCCGTTTTCAAAGTCCGTTTTCATTTTTTGGGGAAAAAAACAGCCAGTCTAATTACTATTTTGTGTTTTGCGCTTTGTATATGGATTGCTGAAAACATCAATAGGCACAAGGGTAAGCCATTATGTGAGCAATCAATCACAAATGGTAAGTGGACATGCCATTTTTGAAGCCTGTTTTCATTTTTGGGGTTATTCTTATTTGTTTCTAAACAAGTTATGGTTATTGTTTATGTTCGAATATGGTTTGTACGAGAAGTTATGGCATACTTTACCATCGTCTTTCTCTGCAATCAAGTTATGGTTATTTTTTATGGTCGGACATGGTTTGTACAAAAATTTGTGGCATTCTTTTCTATCGTATTTGTTTGCAAACATGTTATGGTTTTTGCATGTTTTTTGAATCAAATTATCACCAAATTTTTGAGAATTTACTTATAGTAGCATGATAGTATAGTTTTTACATTTTGATTGATTTGGAAGAGGAGTTGCGGATGCTAGCTAACAAATTTTATGGCTTGTTTTTGCCACAATCCATAAGTATTGTGAGAAAAAAACGTCAAGCTCACTTATTTTTTTGGGCATAGTGTGGTTCTTTATTGTAGCTATTGAAAATGGTTGTCCATAGGTCATTTATAGTAGCTACAGTAAGAAATCAGCATTGGGCCAAAAGAAATTTGCAAGTTCTAACATCGGTATTTCCATCACACATGCTGGCCATTATATTGTCGGTGATATCGACACAAATACTAACGGTTATACCGATGTTATGAGGTCACCAAAAATATCAACGCTTGTACCGATGTAGAGCCAAATTTATAAACGTTTAAAAATGCCGGTATGAGCGATTGTATCTCGTGGTTGCTTCTTGTCGTGCTATTATTTCAACACTAAACTTTCATGCTCAACTTTAGTGGGCCTCAATGTCACATTGAGTCACACCATTGATTCATGGCCTAAGGTCCTAAAGGTCTTGAAATTGACATGAATTTTTGGCTTTCAAAAACAAAAGAAGAACATTGACTATTGGTTTTTTTTTTAAAGTGCTCAGTTGAGCTTGAACTGTATTAATCACAAAAAGTTACAATCAACCCTAGCATATCCTTTGCACAAGGAACTCCATAAAGGAATACACCATAGGGGATGCACCTCCACAACTTCTCTTACTTGTTAAGCTTGCAATTTTAATTCCTTCCACAAAGGATATTCCTCCTGCATGACTCTATAATAGAATTTGTGTCAAGAGGCTCACATTTCTTTTGAAAAAGTAACTCTTTCTAGACTACCATATTGTCCTCAATATTGTAGCTCTTATAATGCAGATGTCAGTCAATGGATCCTCATTGTCAATGTATCTAGTGCCCATAGCTAGGTCACATCTAAAGAAGGGAGTTTTCAGATGTATGAATACCCACCTGCAAACCATGCGTGTGAAGTTTTTGATTTTGGGACATCCCCAGAATAGGTGTGTGAGGGTTTCATTTGGGTGCTTGCATCTGACACAAGAACCTTCGGCTAGTCCTCTGGCTTTGGCTTTATCTCTAGTTAGTGCAAATCCAAAGAGAACCTTTCAAAGGAAGACTTTGTCTCTCTCTTCACATTTGGCTTTCCATATGTTTCCGACTACTTGAGACCATTTGCTTGTAGCCCACTTTTTGGACCAGATCTTGTTGAGGTGTTCACTGCAAGCCTCTGAATCTTTCCAATCCAGTGGTGTGGAGCAGGGAGGAAGGGTTAGGTGTGAGATTTTTGTAACATTTAATGGCCTAGTAACTTGTGTGTAGCGGAAAATAGCATGAACATAGTGAGCATTTCATTAGAATAGATTCCTAATGAGCATAATAAGAGTGCTTGGGTGGAGAGAGCAACAAAAAGCATAACACCTAGTTAGATAGGCATGAACAATACTTCAAAAGAGAGAGAAATTAAGCTATTGACAACAGTTGAGGACCGGATTTACATGGAGCCGGCCCCCCCTCCAAAAGGCTTTGTATTATAGGTTTCCCCCATCAAGGGAGACATTTTACAATACAATTCTTTGTGTTCCTTCAATAACTAGCTAGTGCAATGAAGATGGAAGATTCAAGCACTATGCTAGCACTTAGAAAACACAACATCAATTCCCTCACAGTCTCAAACCCAAGACCTCACACACCTTCAAAGATGGTGAGAGCTAGCGGGGTATGAGAGTAGATCGAGAGGAAGAAGGAGTGGTCTTACAAGAAAGAAGTATATCTCCTCACATAATCACTCAAAAAATCTTAGCATAGCTTAGTAATTAGCATGGTAGAGGAGATGAGCATGCATTGAAGCTTGGCTCTTGGATGGATTTGCATCACAAAGCCAAGAGTTGTTGGTCTAGGCCTCCCTTCTCACAAGCTTGGAGTAGATGATGAGCTTTCCATTAAAGCTTGAGAAGGAGAGAGATAGTCTTCTTGCTTCATAGATGAGCTAGTGTGAGTGTGTGTGGAATAATGCCTTTGAAAAATCAGCCCCCTCTCTCTCTTGGCCGACCCCTCTTGCTAAATCCTCATGCTGGTACCTCATTGGACCTCTCCAAGCTTAGCCAATGAAAATTGAGAAGCATAAGTGATAACCTTGTGACATGTGTCCCCCTTTCCCCTTTTGTGAGAGATTTAGGTAATTAAACAATTCAACTAAACTCTCATTGGACCCCTTTGTCTTGTGGCCAATAGGAATCAGGCAAGCCATTTGGCTGCTGAATGCTCATTGGACCCCTTGGGAGATTGTCCACAGAGTCTTCTAGAGAGCTTAATTCTTACTAGTTCTTTTATCAAGTGTTTTTAAATGAATTAAACTAGATTTCTCTAGCCTAATTTTCATTGGTCCACCTCTATGGCCATCCAATGGGATTTAAGTGCACCTTGTGGGCAATTGGCCTAGGGAGCTGACATGTGTCACTTATTCCCTTTGTGTAAAGGGAGCCTGTGAGTGTGTGTATGTGTGTGTGTGTTTCTCTCTCATCCCCTACTTACAGGACTCACCCCCTCCTCTGTAGGGGTCTTGAAGACTTTTTGGCACACTCACTAAGCATCCAATTTAACTAAGCTTGACAATTGGACACAACCTTTGAATTTTGGAACCTTAGCATTTTGGAAGTCTTAATGGGCTGAACCTTAGGGTCTTTAAAGTCCATTGCTGCACATGGCTCTTTTGCAGATGGCCCCCCCTTTGGATCCTTATTTTCCCTCCTTTGGATCCCTATTGTGGCCGGTCTGCCAGCTTAACCAATATTCTAGCTTTTTCTCCCCATGCACTTTCCCATATTAAATGATCAGTTTAACATGAGAAAATTATTTAGGAGAATTAGATATTAGTTATTATGACATTACCTGTCTCTTGAAATCATAGTCGTCCTCGACTTTGGGGTAGAGAAGATAAAGCCTATTCATTAGTCTTTTTTCTAGCGGGTAGAGGATCCCTATCTTACCCTACGACATCGTTCCAGAATAGATGACTAATCCATTTGGCGCTTGAGAGCCTAAGGCTGCCGCAAACATGGCTGCACATTAGTCCTATCAATCTTCCATAGTAGAGTGACAAGCTCTACTTGGTGTTTGGAAGACTTCGTCTCCACAAACTTGATTCTATGCATGCATACTACTTAACGTTTGTGCACAATTTAAAAAAAAGAGTCTTATAAGACGAAAACTTTGTTCATTTTAAACATTTGTACATTTTCTTACTCTAGGGAAGCATTTAAGCATTGACAAGGTTTAGGTTATCCTTTAATTGTATGCCTCGCATCCATCTAGCATCTTCAAAAGGATAATTCCTAAACTTAATAAGATACCATCGGATAATCTTACCGGCTCTTAATACCTTGTCTTCATGTCGGAGAATGGACTCGACTGCAGCACCTCTTCTTGGTCCTTGATCTCCGATGGGTCTTCAATAGTTGGTTCTTGAGGTGGCTCTCCTTTGTAAGGCTTTAATAGGCTCACATGAGATAAGATACCATCAGATAATCTTATCGGCTCTTAATACCTTGTCTTCATGTCGGAGAATGGACTCGACTGCAGCACCTCTTCTTGGTCCTCGATCTCCGATGGGTCTTCAATAGTTGGTTCTTGAGGTGGCTCTCCTTTGTAAGGCTTTAATAGGCTCACATGAAAAGCATTGTGTATGGCCAATGACTAGGCAACTTGAGTTGATAGGCCATCTCATTGGTTGGTCTAAGAATCTGGAAGGGACCATAGTACCTTTTTGCTAACTTAGAATAGTACTTTTGGTGTCCCATAGGATTCTTGCTGTCGTGTGCCTTAATCGAGCCTTGGAAATTTAAGTAAGACCCAATCATTTTATTTAAAGTATTGGCTCTTCTGTGCTTATTAGCAGCAGCCTTTTGACTTTGTTGTGAGATAGAGATACCATCCTTAATCTTTTGGAAATATTCTTGTAGGTCTTGGCTATACTCATTTGCAACGAAGATCTTCTCGTGTACCTGAAGTAGCAGGGGACTTTGGATCTTCCCACAATTACCTCGAAAGGTGCTTTTCCCGTGGAAGTATGTACAGTGTTATTGTAGGCATACTCCACTAAGGGTAAGTACTTCTCCCGTTCGGACCTTTGATCTACTTCCGTTACGTAGGCTTTTAGTAGATCAAGAATTGTTAGGCTAGCTATTTCACTTTGGCCATCCGTTTGCGCGTGATAGGCTGAAGAGAAGTTTATCCTTGTCCCTAAATTCTCAAAGAGACCCTTCTAGAAATTACTGGTCATTCTAGGATCTTTATCCGACACTATGGACATTGGCAAGCCATGGCACTTGAAGATTTGTGATATGAAGAGGCTTGCCATTTGATGGGCTTTGATAGTCTTTTTGACAGGTATAAAATGAGCTTGTTTGCTGAACCTGTCTACTATCGTCCATATTCTTGTATTCCCATGGATAGACTTAGGCAATCCAAAGATAAAATCCATGGATATGCTCTCCCATGGTGAATTAGGGATTGGCAAAGGTTGAAACAATCCAGGTTGCTTCCCTCTATCAAACTTCATCTTTTGGTATACCACACATTTAGAAACATACTCTCGTATGTTTGCTTTCATGGTAGGCCAATAGAAATATGTTTCAATCCCTTTTTGGGTAGACCGAATCCCTCTATGCCCTGCATAAGGAGGAGCATGAGGTTCATACGTAGTGAGTTAGTAACACATAGTCTATTGCCATAGAGAAGATAACCATCTTGTAAAGTAAATGGTTCATCTTTGTTCACTAATGCAAGGCTTGAAATCACATCTCTAAAATCGGGATCAATAGCATACTCATCTATCATAGAAGCTAAATCATTGTGAGTTGCTATGGAAATCCACGTTCACTCTAGGCCGTCTTGAGAGTGCATCGTCTACTTGATTATTCTTGCCAACAATGTGAGCAATATGAAAATGAAATTGCAAAAGGAAATTTGCCCACCTCATTTGTTTGTCGAAGAGCTTGGCTGCGTCATGAAGTACTTAAGGCTTTGGTGATCCATCCGCAGAATGAAAGGAATCCCCAATAAATAGTGCTTCCATGAGTCTAAGGCATGTAGAACTGCGAGGAGTTCCTTTTCATATATGCCTAGAGCTTGCTCAACAAGGTCGAGCCTTCGACTTCCATAGGCTATGGTGTGCCCTTCTTGGAGCAAAACAGCTCAAGGCAATCACCACAAGCATCACATTGGACCTCAAATGGCTTTGAGAGATCGTGTAAGCACAGGTTGAGAGATAAGTTTTTCAAAAGCATTGTTCTCCTTACCAGGCCATGTATATCTAACGTTTTTCTTTGTTAGGTCATGTAATGGTCCTGCTATTAGTGAGAACTTTTCTATGAAGCGTCTATAGTATGCACACATACCTATAAAGCTTCTTAGTTCATGAAGATTCCTTGGATTAGGCCATCCTTTTATTACCTCTGACTTTGATGGATCCATTTGGATGCGATCTTGAGAGATTATGTGACCTAAATATTGAATCTGTTGTAAGAAAAACTCACTTTTCTTTTGATTAACATAAAGTTTATTCTCTCTTAAAACTTGAAATATTACCTAGAGGTGTTGCTTGTGTTCATCTACTGAATTAGAGTAGATGAATTTATCATCAAAGAACACTCCAGTAAAGGTTTGGTGAGGCCTAAATAGCTTCTACATCAAGCGGTTGAATGTGGTTGGTGCATTGGTCAAGCCAAAAGACATGACAATGTATTCATAAAGACCAAATGTAGTACGAAATGCGGTCTTTACAATGTCTTGATCAACTATCCTTATTTGATGGTAGCCACTTTTTAGGTCAATCCTACTAAAGTAGGTTGACCCTTGCAGCTTATCAAATAGGTCTTTTACCCCCCGTGGAACGGGAAACCTATTCTTGACAGTGATCCTATTTAGTGCTCTATAGTCGACACACATACGATATGTGCCGTCTTTCTTTTGCACTAATAACACGGGTGAGCAAAATGGAGATGAGCTAGGCCTAACCATGCCCTTCTCAACTAACTCATGCACTTGCCGGATAATCTTCTCTTGTTGAGCTTGAGAAACTCTATAAGGAGGTTTATTAGGCGGTGAACTTCATGAAAGAAGTTCAATTGCATGGTCATCATTACCTCGTTTAGGAGGAGGTAGTTCACAAGGAATGTCGTCAATAAAAACATCTTGAAATCCCTTGAGAAAATTAGATAACTCTAGTTCCTTGTAAATGTTTATATTTTCTTTTGCTTAAGTATTAGGTTCATTTTGAGAATTTTTAACAAAAATAATGTACACGGAAATAGAGCTCTTTATTGACTTATTGAAAGGTTGCGTATGTACAATGGGTATGGTGTTACCCATCTCTTTGGCATCTATGTACATATGTTTTTCCCTGAACCTAAAGTAGATTTCCCTTTAAGGGAATTTAACATTGACAGCCATGCAATCAAACCATGGTGCCCCTAGGATTACATCCTCGTGCTTGAGAGGAGAGATAAAGAAGTCCTATTTGTCCACATAGCTTTGGACATGGAACCTCAATTTTTCGATTAAGGGAGTGACTGAAGCTTCTTGCCCCTTGAAAGCACCATCTACGGGTAGGACATCTCCCATCTCGTAGGCTTGGATGCCTAGCTTGGTGGCCAACTCTATGGATATGAAATTGTGAGTAGAACTAGGGTCAAAGAGAATAAAAGCATCATGTTCTTTTACCTTTCCCCAAGCATGGCATAGAGGAGATCCTTTGTGGTGAGCTTCCTCTTCTTGGATTTCGACCAAGGTAGCTCTAGGAGGCTCATGGCGGGTGTTCTTTTGGGGACAAGCATGGTACGCATGCCCTTGCTCGCCGCACTTGAAACAACGATTATCCTTGCGATAACGCTCAAGCTCTTCAGGAGAGAGTTTGTTTTTGCCTTTGTAAACTCCCTTCTCCTTAGCTTTGTTGTTATTGGAATTGCCCTTAGGAGACTTTTGGACATTGTCCTTCCCCTTAGGCTCATTGGAACCCTTGTTTTCTGTGGGCTTAAGATTTCTCTTAGCTCCTGTTTGGAAATTGATTTGAGAAGCCACCATAGTATGGTGTATAACCGCAGATATGGTGCGCGGCCTTTGGGAGTTGACATTCTTTGCCATTTCTTCAGTTAAGCCCACACAAAATTGTTGGTTTTGCTCCCCAAAATCCATCTTTTTGAAGACAGTGGCTTTGAGATGTAAGTCACAAAACTTGTTTACATATTTATGAATGGATTCGTAGGGAGAGAGCTTCAAGCTTCACCATTCGGTGAGTACTTTGTCTTTGGCATCGGTGGCCAAAAACTGCTTCATAATGAAAGCTCTTAAAGCTTCCATGTTTGTCGAGCTTCACCATTGGCCCGTAGGCTAGACCACCATTGCCTGGCAAACTTTTGAAAGTGCGTAGCTACATGGCATAGCTTAGAGGACTCCGTGAATCCCTCATCTCCAAATTCCGCATCGAATTGTTGGATAAAAGCCAAGACATCTGTCCATAGCACCAAATGTGCCATCGTAGGTAAGGAAAGAGATGCTCTTTTCTCCCTCTTTGAACTTCTTGAGCTTGGATGATCTCTTCCACGCAACATAGGATTTCCTATGGCCTCTTCTTTTTGATGGTTCAAAAGTTGCACCGTCACTTTCTTCAGAAGATGAAGAATTTGAGGAAGATGGAGAAGAGGGTGACCTCTTTCTCACCTTTTTCTTGCCTTTGTCCTCCTTGTCTGCACCATCACTTTCTTCATAAGAGGAAGAGGATGAAGAAGGTAGAGAAGAGGGTGACCTCTTTCTCGCCTTTTCCTTCTCTTGTTGTTTGTGATCCCCCTTTGAAGATGCTCCAATGATTGTCAATCCCCTTTTTGATAGTCCCAAAAAGACTCCAAGGTGAAAAAACCCGTATTATTAAGATTCCTAGCTATTTCAATCCAATGGTTATTGAGTCCCAAGTCTTCCACAATAGGACCCCAAGGAGACTAGTGACAAGCCATACCCTTCTAGTACCTGGTATCTCCCTTCCACATGAACGCCTCAATGGCTTTACTACATTTTTCAATAAATTTCCCAGTAGACCCCAGACCTTGCACCGCAGGGGGGAGAAGTCTATTGAGAATGACGAGGTTGGACCATGAGCCACCTTTAGATCTCATGCAGGCTTCCATTACCATATCCCTTGCCATATATGACCAACTCTCTTCGAAACTAGCAAGGGTGCACAAAATTTAGCACATAAAGCCAAATCATGAGTGACAGGGTCAAAGATGCCCACTCCACCTTGAGCTTTATAGCCTCCCATTAGTTTCTAGGTATCTTTTGAGACAATTTTCTTATGTTATGCATCTTTCTCTCACCATTTTCCCACAATGAGCATCTCAATGTTGACCCGGATCACCACGTGAACATGTCCCGTGACACCATTGATATTAAACTAGAACAAAAGGTCCTTCATAAATTTCCATGCCCGAAAGAAATGATCAAGCTAATGTCAAAGATACCCTGAGTTACAACAATCATCAATTGACTGCACGAGCCACCACTAGAGGTGACATGTCAAGGGGTAACTAAAGTACAAGAGCTATGACAAACTCCAAGCATGTTGTCTCCCCAAGAACACACCTACAAGGTGTTGAAAATACCATTGTCTAGAAAACATACTCGTGTAGTCCCTGACTATACCCAGAGCATTGCAAAGGTCCAAATATGTTAGGTCTATGTGTCGAAGATGTTCGAGGACTGAAAATAGACAAAAAGTAGCATATAGCTCAAAAAGAATTACCGTATCATGACCAAAGGTCCCTGAAAATGCCATTGTCTAGACAACATACTTGTGTAGTCCTTGACTATACCCAGAGCATTGCAAAGGTCCAATATGATAGGTCTTTGTGTCAAAGGCGGTCGAGGGCTGAAAATAGACAAAAAAACAACATATAGCTCAAAAATAATTACAGTTTCATGACCAAATCAATCCAATAACCATTGACGATAGAGAAACCATTGCTTGGTCCAATGTCAAAAGACTGTCCTACGTGTCCCTCTGATATTATAGATGTCATCAAAGCTGATCCAAAACCATCAAATATCTAAGTCCCAATGACTCCACTGTAGCAGATGGTGTGTGGATCTAGCAATATCAGGTTCTGGAAGGCCATAGAGAAGTCATGGCAAAAATCTACCCATGTTGTCGATGGAGAATGCACTGCGTTGAAAGCCCATGGGATGGAGCTCGTCCGATCATAGAAAGCATTGCTTGAAACAATTTGCACATTTAGTGTAAGCATTAAACAAAACATTGTTGAGTGGCCACTTCGCGCTAAATTTTTTTCAAAAAATTGAAACGTATTGATGCGTTAAACAAAATGTTGCCTTTTAGACAAACATTGTATTTATAGTCCAATTAGAAGTATTTATAATTATATATAGATAAACATTATTCTATGCTTTTATGACTCATAGAGAAACGAAATATAACATGAATAAAACAACTTGGCGTAGGGAAAAGAAAGGCTGCTTAGTAGTGACTTGTGTGAGTGTAGGAGGTCCATACATCATTGCTTTTAGATTTATTGTAAGCAAACAAATATACGCAAAGGTTGAGAGGAGGGCATATAGCATTAAACCAATGATTGTATTGCAGTTCAGATTTTTACAACCCCTTCAAACAATTAGGGCATATGTTGGAGTATATCAATAGAGTAAGAATATGCAATGCAAAAGGCAAGAGGACCATGTGATTACCTACCACCATCACACAAAAAGAAAGTGTTAGTTTTTTCACGAAGTAGAAGGCAGGTGTCATATATGATACTTACTTGTCATTAATGTCCACCTTAGACAAAACATAGTCCTACTCTTTATCTTCCCTAGGTGTGATTTTGCATGTTTTGCATCCTCCACAAGGTGAGGGTGAGGTATGAGAAGAGAATGGTCCAACCAATCTATCAATCAATCTCCTTGTAGCGATATCATGAGATACCACCGTTAATTAGTATACTTCATTCTGAAAAGTTCCCTCCATAGCAATTCTTGGCGAGCCATCTTATTTGGTGGGATATGGGAGACTAGAAGCCCATAGTGATTATTTTGTTGAGAAAGGAGGTGTTATGATAGTGTGTGGTTGTGCTTGTCTCTAGGGGATTCACTAGTATTAATAGGGAGATGTCACCTACGTGTACCTCTATATACAATTCCCTCCTTTGTAAAATCTATCCTTTTTGCCTTACAAAACATCCTTATTGTACACTCATTTGCCACCATAAAGTAACCTTGGTACTCACACATACTTGTACCTTGAATTACTTGAATTATAGAAAAGAGGTGTGAAGGAACACAAAGGAGATACTCGAGGTGAAATTTGAGTATCTCCTTTGTGTTCCTTGAGGGGTTAGCATATTTAGTGAGGGGGTTGTTTGCATGAGAAGTACCTTCTCATGCAAGTGATGTGATTCGTGCATGTGATGAGACCTTTTTAGCCTGGTCTCTTTGCTAGTCGATATACCTAGCTTAGCGGGTGTCTCCATAGGGAGAGTGAGATTTGTGTGTGTGTGCGTGTGTGTGTGGCCCTCTATCCATCTTGCACTAGGATTATTGTGTGGTATGTAGATGAGGGGGGATTACGCCCCTCAAGGGGTCTTATTGCCCACCATTGGCTACAAGTTGTATAATTTGTTGTGGGTAACATGTGTAATTAAATGGTTGACACCTTGATATATCACCAAATTTTGTCTCTTTTAAAGCCATTTATGCAAAAGCCTCTATGATTTGTCTAATATCTTTGGGTCTATTGATGCTCCTTTTGATGTACCTTATGGGTGTACAAGGGGGGACTGTTGGGGTAAAGGCGCTCTGCCTTTTGCCTATGGCTAGACGTTCGGTGTTTGGTCACCCACTGTGTGCACATACCTTATTCTTCATATACCAAAGAATAAGGGGCTCCTCTCATCTTGGAGATATGCTCCATCCATATAGCACAGTCTTGCTTCTCCCCTTCCCTACATACACCATACTACACCACGCACGCATTTGCACACAAAGTGAACTTTCAATTGGTATCAAAGCCACAGTGGTAGATCCAGCCACAGACAGCCTCACAGTAAACTCTCGACAGTGGCCACATGAGCTTGGTGCTCACGGTCAATTTTTGGATCGTTTTGAGCAAAACAGAGGAGGTATCTTGGCATCTCTGCAAGAAATGGGGCAAAGTCTACAAAGCTAGAAGAATTGGAGTCCTTGAGCCAAGCAAAAGTTGGAAGGAATAGGGATTTTGAAGCTCGCAAGCAGAGCATTAACGTCAAGTAGAGAGGAAATTGTATGGTGTGGTGGTGCACGTGCCCACACACACACACACGCGCACACAATCGAGCTGGAATTGGCCAGAAGGTGAATCACGAGCAAGGAAATAGAAGCTTAGGCTGTAACGTTGGTCAAGGACATTGAGTACCAAAACTTGCGATTGCAAGCTCATCAGGAAGCACTAATGAAAATTGGGTAGCTTTGATCTGCAGCAAGCTCACGGACCACAGTAAGGTGCAACGTTGGTCAACATTTGGGGGAATTGCAAACAAGCAAGAAATGAAGCCAATCGAGCAATTGTGAGCATCTTGCAGCTCCCGAGTAGTAGACATGGGCATTGTGTGTGTGGATGACATTGGCAAAGCAAAAAAATTGCAAGTATCTAGTAGCGCTACAAAATTGGGGAAAATTAAAGAAGCTTTGTAGGTCAAGACGTTGAGCAGGGAATCAAGCTCAAATTTCTCAAAGCAATGCAATCAGTTGCAATCAAGCAAGTGTAGCCAAGAGCGAGCAACAACAAATTGAGCAAGCAAGGGGCTTATGTGCAAGGTGCATAAGAAAGGAGAGTGTGTGTGTGTATCTCTCTCTCTCTCTCTCTCTCTCTCTCTCTCTCTCTCTCTCTCTCACACACACACACACACACACACACACACACACACACACACTTTAGGGAATCGAACAGAGGTAGGGAAATGAACCGAGGAGAGCAAAAAAGAAAATTATTCTTCTCTAGGGATGTGCTTGCACACACTCGGAGCTGAGATAGAGAGGGTGTGAAGAGCCGGCTTCAGAGAAAGAGAGAGAGAGAGAGAGAGAGAGAGAGAGAGAGAGAGAGAGAGAGAGAGAGAGAGAGAGAGAGAGAGAGAGAGAGAGAGAGAGACTGAGACTTGCACGCGTGCATACACACACATAGGCGGCATGTGTGAACACGAGAAAATAAGCCCGGGCATTACCTGGCAATTGGCCCTACACCCTTCAATGGCTTTGGCATAGAGCAAGGGAGGGAGAGAAAGTGCATCGGCTCTCCTCTAATGTGCATACGGTTTTTGACGCTCTTCTCATCATCATTTCGGCTTCGCATCGTCTTCAACACCGACTTGGCAATTTGGCTAGCAACTTATGTCGGGCGACTGAAGGTGGCATCGACATGTACTTCCCCGGATTTGACATAGCAAGTGCAAGAGAGAGCGGTTTGGCTCTCCTCCAGTGTAGCCTCGCCATCAACTACCATTCCACGCCCCATTCCCAGACATTTGCTTCGATAGTTTCCCATGACATCCTCGACATTGCCGACCTCAACATACCAGGAGACGATCGAGTGAGAGTAGCATTGGCTCTCCTCTAGCCCCCATCCAAAGCGACTCGGCTTTGCAATGTCTCCTTGGTGACCCCCCCCCCCCCCCCCCGGAAGGCATTTTAACTTTGACGATTTTCCTACTTTCCAACTTTGGCCACACATACCGACACATACGACTCTAATAGACCATTCTAGAGTGGATTTCCCTTGAGCGAGCTTGGCTCTTGGACGACGTTTACAACCATAAGTGGCTGGTTGTACTTTGTGTCTGGTTTTTTATCGATGTGCTTTCCGACCAATGGGGTAATTTGTGCCAAATTTTAGCCATTTTGCCCTCAGATTGCGCATCCCTTTGCAGTACAAACTATGCAGTACATGCATAATGCTCATGTATGACTATGTGGCTCAATTTAGAGAATAGTTTTTTGCGCAGTTTTGTGTAGTTTGTTATGCATGCATATGTGGATACAACATGAGCTAGTCATAGCTTGCAGGTGGTTGATTCACAAGTTTACAAGGTTTTTGGGACAGATGCAGTTGTCCATAGAGCCTGTTGTTTGCCAAGGTTTTTGCAAGTTATGCATACCATTTATGGATCTGTCTACTGAGACATTGCGTGTCATTTCATGCTTTGTGCGATTTTGGTGTTTTTTTTAGTTTTTATTCAGTTTTCAAGGGAAACTCTGCTAATTTTTCCAATTTCTCACCATGTTTTGTGTGTATCTGCAGTTTACTCTCTGATGGTTTAGTGGTCGAGTTTGACACCCATTTTGATAGGTTTTGTCAACGTGGACATAGTTTAGCGTTTTGCATCCACTCTCACAGAAGTGAGAGTTGCATATGCGCGTGTGGATACATCTTATAGGCATTCATAGGCTTTATAGGGTTTTGCAAATTTTTGCAGGTAGTTTTCTTGTGGGATGCTTTTTGAGCATGTTTGCTCACTACTTGCGTATATGGTTATGTGCTTATAGGCATTCGCAGGCTTTATAGGGTTTTGCAAATTTTTGCACGTAGTTTTCTTGTGGGATGCGTTTTGAGCATGTTTGCTCACTACTTGCGTATACTCGGTTGAGTTGTTTGCGTATACTCGGTTATGTGCTTTACACTCGGTTGAGCTGTTTGTCCTAGATTGTATGCCTGTAGATAGTAGATTGTAGAGCTAGTTTTATGCATGTACGAGCATCAATTTTGATGCAATTGATCATGGTTTTCATGATTGTGTAGTGATAGACTTGATCTCCCACTTTGACATTCACTTATGGCAGTTGACATTTGTGACAGTTCGGAGTCTCCATTGATGACTCATGAGAGACGACAGTTTTGTTGCGTTGTTGGCATTGTGGTCACAGAAGGCACATTAGGCATCGTTGTTTTATAAGTATGAGATAGCAATGGAGATCTACGTGTGATGGAAATGAGATTTTGACACATGCTAGAGAGGTGGCTTCATATGCCAGTGAATGTCACGTTTGCCTTTGGTGTTCCTCGTGCTTACATGTCTTTGAGAGGTGACACTTCTCTTCGTTGGTTGCTAGATGAGGATGCAGTTTTCCACATCACACCACATCGTGAGTGTTTTAGCACCTTCTCTAGTGGGAGCTTTGGTTGTGTGTAATTGGCCAAAGGTTTGGCATTTGACACTACACGTGCAAGAGATGTTTGCTTGTCATTGCCTAGTGGTGCATCCTATATGCTACGACATGTGCGCTATGTTCCTCAGCTGAGATAGAGCTTGATCTCAGTGATATAGTTAACATATTGTGGTGTGTTAGACACTACTTAGAGAGTAGTCTTTCCAGATGCATTGTAGATCACTAGTGACTGCGAGGGGAGCTTGTAATGGCTTGGTATATCCTATGCATGTATCTGAGGTACGAGACAACATGGTCTCAGTTTTGTTATTGGCATGTGTTAAGCGAGAGACGAGGCATGTCTCCTTCAAGGGTGAGGTCCACCATGCTCAAAAGACAGATCATTTAGTTGTGCAGGACGTGCCAATAGACCCTGTAGAGACAGAGGTAGTGCGGCAGTGCTCTAGTGAGACATAGCATGTATTGTCAGAGTCTGTGCAGATAGAGGTAGAGCGGGTCTGCTCCGTAGAGACACGAGCACAAATGACGGACATGAACTTCTTTGATATGCTCATGCTAGAGGCTGATGAGTCGATGCCTGGATGCATGGTTCCGCCTATGGGTGACATGGACGTAGCCATCCTAGTGTCGACAATGACACATCCATATGCGATGAGTAGTCATGATGATGTAGTGCATGCAAATAGCATAGGGGAGGCTAGGACCACCAGGTTTGCACATATTTTGTCAACATTTGGGCATCTCATGCCTGACTGAGCAGCTACAATGGAAGCATTTGGAGCAAGGATTGTTAGTCGTTCGATGACTAACACTAGCATGATGCATTGTGGAGCTATGCAGACCATATAGAGTTGTCTGCGAATTTTACATGCAGGCTCTAGCATGGATGCATGTGCTCGCCTATCAGTAGAGCCGATACGGCTGCATGTAGATCGATTGAGTGAGACAGTGGGTGTAGGTTGAGAGAGTCTCTAACCATTTTCTTTGTACATACTAGTAGTTTAGCTAGTAGCACTCACTTATCGATGCATCACCTTCAAGTGAGAGATTGTTGGGGAAAAGGCGCTGCACTTTTTGCTTGGGGCTGAACGCCCGCTGTCCGGTCGCCCACTGTGTGTACAAACCTTACTATATAGGGATTATGTTAGGTTGGATGGGTGTTAGTGGCGCTCATAGGCAATTAGTGTAATAGAATTAGTTACAAGGTAAATACCAAGCGAAGTCAATTGGAGTGCAAATAAAAAACAAAGCATTAGATTCATACCAAATAAATAATGTACATCAAGCCTTTATAGATAAAATCTAGGTTGCTGAAGGATAGAGATCATGGACCTTCTTAAATGCAATCTTTATAGAATTCATATAATGGGGTCTTCATGGGTCATGAAAAAGAGATGGTTCCCATGAGGAGGTTTATCCTAACAAGCTCTCCCTTAAACGTAATCATGGTACTCTTTAGTGATTCATCTAGGGTGTGTGATGGTCCACTGAAACATCATAGGAGGTTCAACATGATACATCTCTCTATGGTTTACAAGGTGGCCATTTAGTCAAGCCTAGGTTCAGTTATAGAGTACATCATAATCATAAAAGGGGTAAAAAGTTGTGTCATTATCGTCTTTGACTTCATGCTTGACTTGGCCTCATTTCTTTATCGAATAATTCTTCTTGCTTCATATTGTGATGGTTCTTTGGTTCATTTCCATCAACTTCATTTCATAGGTTTCTAGTCTTTGATCATCTTTATCTTCATCATCTCCTTGGTTCATTCCTTTGTACAAGTCATAGATCATATAGAGCATATCATCTCCATACAGTAGAATGATGCTCATTTTATTGTGCATAGGATGCAAATGCTAGGAATTATACAATATGAAATGGGGGTCTTACCAATAGAGGGACTCCATTTTACGGCTGTGTCTAAGCCCGATTGATGTACAAAGGGTGCAAGAAATGCAAAAGAAATGAAGCCTACTGGTGCCTAGGCTCCCCCTTGAATTTGATCATTCAATGCAACCTTGGGAATCAAGGCCTTCAACTTCATGCCCGCTTAGACAATGTTTGAGGATCACGGTGTGTAGGGTCAAACGATGCGCTGTGGGAACCCATGCTTTAGTGGGGTGATTTAAAAAAAATGGAAGATATTAATTAAGCCAAAAAGAATGAAGGTCAATGACGAAGCCTGAGAGTTGATGATTGAGCGGGTGATGGCAATGCCTGAACGATCCAATATTAACATCAACGATGATGGTAGAGCTTCATAGTGCACTGTCATCAAGATTGCGGTGGACAAATTGTCATCAAAGGTGAGGAGAGACAGCATGATCCACATTGCATCTTTTCGCAATGTTGATTTCGCAGTTGATGAGGAGTTTTGTTGTCACCTCAGCCTGAAGTTATGCAGGTGATGGCGACTTTCATCATAATCTTGCACTTGCATTTTGAAATTTCTAGTGTCGAGTGAGCTACAATGAGAAAACTTTGGACAGTGATGGTGTGCGTAGCTGAGAGCGACAGAGAATTGCAACCTTGATCAAGGCATTCTATAGAGATGTAGGGCTTGGAGTGGCGTCGAGTCCTACTCCTTTCTTCTCATGGTGGCGACCTCCAGAATTGAATCTCAGTTCGGCAAGTTTCTCTTTAAGGAATTAGTGAGGGCCTCAATAGAACTAGGTTAAGCAGGGTTGAGCAATGAGATCTAAGAGGTGTGGGTTTTTTTTTTTTTTTTTCTAATGGCCAGCGCGCCTAAAATAATGCTTGACTTGCATGAAGATAGAAGCCAAGCAGACAGCCGTGTAGCCTTAGCTGCTGGAAAAAAAAAGGTAGTTGCTCTTTAAATGCAATCAAGTCCACTTGTGGAGCTTTGTCACACCCACTCTTTCATGATATGTGCAGTGCTTAGAACCAAAATTAGGCTAATAAATATGATTAGCCACCATCATCAGTTGTAGGGATTAGGTTAGGTTGGATGGGTGTTAGTGGCGCTCATAGGCGATTAGTGTAATAGAATTAATTACAAGGTAAATACCAAACGAAGTTGATTGGAGTGCAAATGAAAAACAAAGCATTAGATTTATACCAAATGAAGAATGTACATCAAGCTTTTATAGATAAAAGCTAGATTGTTGAAGGATAGAGATCATGGACCTTCTTAAATGGAGTCTTTTTAGACTCCATTTAATGGGGTCTTCATGGGTCATGGAAAAGAGATGGTTCCCATGAGGTGGTTTACCCCAACATACTCTTCATATACCAAAGAATAAGGGACTCCTCTCATCTTGGAGATGTGCTCCACCCACACAGCACAGTCTTATTTCTCCCCTTCCTTGCACGCACCGCACAACGCGCACACAAAGCGCACTTTTAGGGATATGTCTTTTTTGTGCTAATTTCTTGACAAGTGTTCCATCTTGATTAGTAAGCTCAAGCTACAGGAATGTAATGGTATTCCCTTCTTGGTGTTCAATGGATAGTTGAGGGGGGGAAGGGTGGATGTTTTTTGGTAAAAAATGTTGGATTGTTACTATTGATTCAAAGGATATCATCAAAGTGCCTGAATGGGTTTGAAGTTCTCTGAGGGTGTATCTTTGTGTGTGTGGGGGGGGGGGAGTAAGCATATGTTCAATGTACTTGAGTGTACAATGAGTTATAGGGTGTATCTTTGCGAGGGAGGTAAACATATGTTCAATGTAATTGAATTGGTGTTGAAGTTCTCTGAGGGTGTATCTTTGTGGGGGGTAATCATATGTTCAATGTACTTGAGTTGTAGGGCATGAAGGTATAACTTGCACTATACAAATAAACAAGATAGCCCCATAGAGATGTCATTTCTTTCTTTGTAGCATGGTTCTATTACTGAAGTAATCCACCACCCTATGGTTGCTTCACGCATCAATTTCTAACAAGGGACTAAAATGAATACTAAGCCCATGGAAAGCAAAGACAAAAGTGATGCAAAGTGGAAAAACAATGCCCAAAATTCTTCCCGAGGCAATTCCAACAACAACAATCGGTCCAAGGAGAAGGGAGTTTACAAAGGTAAAAATAAACTCTCTCTTGAAGAAGAGCTTGAAGCTTTTCGTAAGGACCACAAATTTTTTAAGTGTGGGGAGCAAGGACATGGCTATCATTCTTGCCCCAAGAGAGATGCCCGCAATGAGACTCCTAGAGCTTCCACGATCGAAGCTCCAAAAGAGGATGCTCATTGCAAAGGACCACCTCTATCCTATGCTTGGGGAAAGGTAAGGGAGCATGATGTCTTCATCTTGTTTGACCCTGGCTCTACTCACAACTTCATATCAACAGAGTTGGCCACTAAGTTGGGCATTCAAGCTTTTGAGATGGGAGACACTCCAACTGCCGATGGAGCTTTCAAGGGACAACAAGCCTCCGTTACTCCCTTGATTGGGAAGTTGAGGCTTCATGTCCAAAGCTACGTAGACAAAGAAGACTTTTTTATCTCTCCACTCCAGCATGAAGATGTTATCCTAGGGGCACCATGGTTCACAACCGCATGGTTGCCAACACGAACCCTGGAAGGAGAATCTACTTCACCTACAACGAAAAGAGCATGTATATAGATGCTGGTGAGTCCGATCGTACTATAACACTTGTAAATTCTCCTGCTTTTGATAAATCAATGAAAAGCTCAGTTTCTACGTACATGATTTTTGTCAAAGAGTCTCTAAAAGGTCCTAATGATTTTTGTCAAAGAGTCTCTAAAAGGTCCTAATCTTTCATCAAATGTAAATGATAGGAGTCAAGAAGAGTTAGACTTGTCTAATTTTCTAAATGGATTATAAGATGTGTTCATCAATGATATCCCTATGGACTTACCTCCAAAACGAGGGGATGATTACCATTGAATTGAGCTCCTACCAGGAAGTTCACCGCCTAACAAGCCTCCTTATTGAGTTTTCCAAACTCAACAAGAGGAGATCATGAGGCAAGTACAAGAATTGGTAGACAAAGGGATGGTGAGGCCTAGCTCCTTTCCCTCTTGTTCTCCAGTCCTTTTATTGCAAAAGAAGATGGTACATGCGGCATGTGTGTGGACTATCAAGCACTAAACCATATCATTATCAAAAATAGATTTTTCATACCGCGGGTAGAAGATGTGTTTGATAAGCTACAAGGCTATCACCTACTTCAATAGGATTGACCTTAGTGGTTACCATCAAATAAGGATAGTGAATCAAGATATCCTAAAGACCACATTGCGTACAAAGTTTGATCTTTATGCATATCTAGTCATGCCTTTTGGCTTGACTAATGCTTCAGCCATGTTCAATCGTTTGATGGAGAAAATCTTTAGACCCTACCGCAAATTCATTGGAGTGTTCTTCGATGATATCATCATCTACTCCAAGTCCTTGGAGGAACACAAGCAACATCTCTAGGTGATTTTTCAAGCATTGAGGGAGAATAAGCTTTTTATCAATCAAAAGAAGAGCAAATTTTTCCTTCAAGAGATTCAATACTTAGGTCATATTATCTCTCAAGATGGTATCTGTATGGATCCATCAAATTTGGAGGTGATAAAAGCATGGCCTAATCCAAGGAATCTACATGAGCTAAGAAGCTTTATTGGCATGTGTGAATACTATAGACGCTTCATAGCCAAATTTTCTCAAATAGCGGGACCATTGCATGACTTAACCAAGAGGAACGTTAAGTACTCATGGAATGCTAAAGAGCAAAATGCTTTTGACAAGCTCAAAGAGAAGCTTACCTCCCAACCAGTCCTTATGCTTCTAGGTCTCTCAAAGCCATTTGAGGTCCAATGTGATGCTTGTGGTGATTGCCTTAGAGCAGTTTTGCTTCAAGAAGGGCATGCCATAGCATATGAAAGTCGAAGGCTCAATGCTGATGAAGGAGTCTTGGGCATATACGAAAAAGAGCTTTATGTTCTACATGCACACATGGAAGCACTATCTATTGGGGACTCCATTTATTTTGCGAATGGACCACCAAAGCCTCAAGTACTTCATGACGCAAACCAAGCTTTCCAACAAACAAATGAGATGGGCAAATTTTCTTTTGCAATTTTATTTTCATATTGCTCACATTGGTGGTAAGCACAATCAAGTGGCCGATGCACTTTCACAACGACCAAGAGTTAATGCGGTGTCTCTAGCAACTCACAATGATCTATCTTCTATGATAGATGAGTATGCTACCGACCCTGACTTTAAAGACATAATGTCAGCCCTTTCATTGGGGAAGAAAGAAGAACCATTTACCTTGCAAGATGGTTATTTTCTCCATGGCAAGGCTATGCGGGGGACACTTGTCCCAAGGCTGGCATGCTTGCTTGATATGCACTCTGCATGTGATTGGCCATGCTTGAAGGGGTCCAATGAGCTTCCACCGTGAGCTAGAAGAGGGGGCCGACCAAAGCAAGGAGGGGGCTAGCTTGGGGGGTAAACTCCCTCTCTCTCTCTCTCATTGTGTGAAGTGAAAAGTGCAAGAGCTCCATCTCCTTCTCCAAGCTTGTTGAGAAGTTGAGATCCTACACCAACACTCTTGGCTATAGAATGCAAATCCAACCAAGAGCCATGCTTCAATGCTTAAGCTTGCCATCTTCTTCATCTTCATTACTATGCTAAGCAAGAAGAGTGATGATAAGTGAGGAACTATTTCTTTCTCCCATGAATGCTTCTTCTTCCTCTTCCCTACCCTCATTCCCCACTAGCTCTCTCCACTTTGAAGGTGTTTGAGGCCTTGGGACTGAGGCCGGGGATGGTTAATGCTTTTACAAAGGATCATGCTATGCTTGTGATGCATGAAGTTTCCCATCTTCATTGCATCACCTAGGTCACACGGAACACAAAGAGTGTATTGTACCAAGTCTCTCTTGATGGGAGAATCTATAATAAAAAATCCTATTGGAGGGGGGACCGGCTCCACATAAATCCGATCCTCAACTGTTGTCAAGTTCTCTAACTCTCTCTCTTGCAAAAGTATTGTTCATGCCAAGTTAATTAAGTACAATGGTTATGTTGCTACCGCTAATTAAGTTCACCCTCTATGTTCTCAAAGTAGTCTCACAAAAATGCTCACTCTAATTCTCTTAATTTTGTTATTCTCAAAATTCATAGGCCATTTCCATTACATCTTCAAATCTATTAGATCTAATTATGCTGCTACATTATCTTTTCTCTAGCTACCTCACTGTCTTTTTCTTTCTTCAAAAATTGCTTTAGCCTTTTCTTCTCTTTTTTCATGTACCTTGAATAGCTTTTCATATCTAGGGATGACAATCTCCCTTTGAGTGGCTAGTGATGCAGTTCTAGCACTATATCCTCGTAAAACCAATCCTAGGAGTTGACTTTGCTGGTGAGCTTTTTCCATATGTATTTTTCTATCATTGATGCATTTGTTGACAAGCTTTGTTGCAAGAGCTAGTCAATATCATCAAAGTCTAACATTTGTGGTTGTGCATGTAGCATTAAATCTTCTAGTGAGTGGAGAAAAGTCAATGGTACATGGCAAAATCTCACCAGCTTCCACCTCTAGGGCTTGTCGTTTGGTTGGAGGTTCATCTCTACATGTTGTAGCTTTCTTTTGCGAGCTGTGAGTTGCTTCACAATCTTTATTTTGAGAGTCCTTACCCTATGATCTACAGAGAATGAAAAATTCAGGGCGCCCTTTGTTGGCAACGTGGTAGCGGGTTCTTTTTTCCTTGTTTTCAACTCGATCTCCTCATCGATGTTTTCCTCTTGTATGTTGTTAACTTGATCATTTTTCTCTATTTCTTCTAACATGGATTGTGTGTTAGCCTCTTTCATTGATTTTTCTTCTTGCTCCGTAGCTATTGGTGGCATTGTTTGAGACGCTCTTGGTGTTTGGGTTGCCTCAACTTCCTTAGGAGGTGCTGCAATTGTTACTTTTGTAGTGTGCTTTTGTTGAATGGGCTTTTGGCTCCCTCTGGCACCATAGGTCTTCAAGTTTTTTTGTTGTGCCCTTTTATATGCCTCTTGGATGCTTACCTTGAGGAAGCATCTTCAACGTCTCGTACTTTCTTCGAAATTATGTCGAGGGTCCAGCTCCTTGCACTAGCTTTCAGGTGAACCTAAGCATGTCCACAAAGATACTATTGTCCAAGAAGCTAAGCATTTGGCAAAGGAGGACATAACCTTATTAAAAGTGCAACTCCTCTGTACTTAGGAAACACCAGTGAAGGCCATAACTGCATGCAACTATAGAGAACAACAACCAAAGGCATCCACGACACACTTTGCCTCCTTGATGGAGGCCAACAACTCCAAGAAACAACTAGAAGATCAAGTGAAGATCCTTCTAGTAGAGCAAGAAGAAAGAGCTAGGCTAAGGAACAAAAATCGAGAGCTCAAGTAAAGACTTCATGCTGTGGAAGATAAAATGGATGAAAAGAACATAATGCCAACCGAACAATCTAATCAAGCTACGATATAAGAAGCTAGCTACAAAGGAAGGGAGAGCAGGCTTGGGTGAGAGATTAAGAACTAAGGAAAAATCAAGAGGAACAAACTTGGGCTAAAGGAGCTAAATAGGTTGAAAGAAGAGAAGCTCAAAAGAGTCACACACAATGGTGCTCTACAAACAAGATATAGAGCCACCTTTGCATATATTGACCCTCTTTACATTTTGAAGAGGCTAGTGAAGGGCCCTAAAGAAGCAAAGCAGCCCTAGATGTTTGTAAGGAAAACCTTTGAACCATTAGCAACAATATCTCATTAGAGGCAAGTGGTAGATATTGAGAAAATTCTAGATACCATAAAAGATTTGCATCTCATAATTGCTTGAAGAGGATAGTATACAATTGTCCATGACAATTCAAAAAATGAAGACCTATAAGATTGGGAGATTGAACATGTCATGCCGACACACAATTAGTATGATCCGCTCGATGGCCTAACAAGGATGAGTACAAAGGAGATTTAAAGAGGGACAACAAGAATGGTGAATGGGGTGGTTCTGTATGTTCCTCAAATTTTGACAAGTCTATTATGATTCTACTAGGGAACAAAGGGTGGATCCTACTTATTGCCCAACTCCTTAGTGCCACACCCGGGATCACATGTAGCTAGTAATAAGAAGGAACTATCCAATAGCTAAGAACTTTCCCATGTTTCCTCCTCTCCCTCTTGATGCATAACTCACAAAAAAATGATTTTTACAAGCCGCAAGGGACATGCTTAGAATGTACTCCTCAGTGCCAGAGTTCACTATGCAACTAATGATGAAGTTTTTAAAGGTGCTACTTTGCCTGATTGAAGATAGAACATAGCTAACCTAATGCATCCAATGCTCAATAGGTTGAGTGCCGACAAGCATGGGATGACCTTTGAGCCCAATGATCTATTTTGTGGATGAACGCATAGTACAAGGGTTCTTTGCAAGAGCTGAATTCTTCCCAAGCCACTACCTCCTTGCTGTTGAAGAAATGGTAGGATAAACAATAATGTAGCTTAAGATGCCTAAGGCTTCAAGGGAGATCGATACACAAACAACATTCACAATGGAGAATACAAGATATTATTGTTAGAGATCGAGTCTTTCTCCCTTCTTTCCATGGACCCATGTGACACTTCTTGGGCAAATGGTTACCTTCCCATGATCATGAGCCTCTTCATAGCGCACCGCCCACACCCACCCCCCTGCACCTAGTATTGTACCCCATCTTTGTATTAGCATTGTTGCACCAACCACTGCATATATTTCACCTCTTTCAGGTTTTAGTTTACCTTTCTTTAATTTTTTTGCAAACAGCTCTATAATTCACATGATGGCTACATTTCTCCTCTGTGTGTGTGTGTGTGTGTGTGTGTGTGTGTGTGTGTGTGTGTGTGTGTGTATCACATCTTGAGTACAAGACTAAGGAGCTTTACACACTATGCCGATGCTCGCCAAAACTATCTGTGATACATTTTATTTGGGCATTGTGCACGTTACACACATCAAAACTTCACAAGACATCGATCCTTATTGGCTGCGAGGTCAGTGCCATGTCGTGCACGATTTTCGATCAAGGGTTTAGAGCGCCCAAATTTTGGCGAAGGACTTGCCAGGGTCTCTCTTCTGCTCTTTGCGAATCACATGCAACGTTATTTCGTTACCCTTTATCAGCAACGTGTGGCATATCTGCCCACACCCATTCCTCTTGTAACCTATTCTCTCTCTCTCTCTCTCTCTCTCTCTCTCTCTAAGACTCAAACCCCCCTCCCTCCCTCCCTCCCTTCCCCCCCCCCCTCTTGCACAATTATTTATCAGACCTTAAAACCCCCCAATGGCGAAGTCCTTCACTGCTCTGATGTCGGGGGATCAAAGCCGCCATGGCACCTAAAGCTTCTACAGAAGAATGCAGCGCAGTCTGTCCCTAGGGGCTCGCGCATCTCAACGTTGCATCGTAATTACTGGCAAATTTAAGGTTCACTCCGGCCGTAGTGCAGGCTTGATTTCTGTTCATCTGAACGATGCCAAGCTATCTCGAAACGCGCAGATTGCATTGCTTTCCCACATTCGGTTAAGCAGCACCGTCGCTCTTGAAAGCAGGCCTAACTATGGCTACAACCGTGGTCCTGATGGCTTGAAAATATGTGCAGACTGGTGGATAAGTTGCTACAAGAACAGGAGCAAGACTTTTGAAAACTTGTCTCCTCTACTGAAGAAGCAAGAGCTGTGGTTTGCTGCCTATCAGAAAATATGCATTGAGACTTTGGGCTCGTATTCATATGAAAGTGCTCACGACAGGGCCTTGCTCTTCAATTTGCAAGCACTCAGTAATGCTGTGGTGGAGAAAGAGTTTGTTTGGGGTGGTTATGGCAAAATTTTCATCATTTCCCCAGCCGAAAAGGAGGTGATTGATGAAATGGGTTCAACCAGGAGATTAAAATACCTCCGGCGCATCCACTCATCGCCTGTCTTCCAAGATCGGATTGTCCAGGAGGTGCTCCTGATGATCCTCGATCCCATTTATGAATCTCGCTTTTCTCCAAAATCCCACGGCTTTCGACCTGGACGTGATGCTCACACTGCTTTGCGTGTCATACGACGCTCTTTCCCAGGCTATGTTTGGTACTTTAAAGGAGACGTGCGTGAGTCTTTGGATTTGGTGAAGCCAGGCTTGCTCATGCAAGCCATGTATCATTCTGTCAAGGATAAGAAAATCTTGAGCGTAATAAAGTCGGGGGTCATGACAGATCCTCCGCCACCCCTCCCTAAAAAACCAAAACCCAAAAGTAAAAAGGAGTGGACAAAGAGAATAAGTGAAGGAGGGCCTAAACCAGACCCTTACTGGATGGAAACTTTTTTTGGGTTTGCACCACAAGAAGTTGAAAGAAGACCTAGTTGGGGGGCTTGTGGTGTTTTAAGCTCCCTCTTGTTAAATATATACTTTGATCAACTAGATAGATGGATGGAGAAAAGGATTGGAGAGTACTTGAAAGTATCTCCGTCAGATTCTATATGGAACATAGAAGAAGAAGTAATGGCAGAAGGGGATGCATTCGTTCAATTTGTTCCAGCCGCACCAGGGGTAGTGAAGACTCATAGAATGGATTATATAAGGTATGGCACCCAATTCCTTGTTGGGTTTCGAGGGCCTAGATGTGATGCTGTGGAAATGCGCAACCGAATTATCGAGTTCTGTGAGAATGATCTCAAACTGAAACTTGACGAAAGTGCCTCTAAGCTTGTTCATGTGAAGAAGGGTGTTCTCTTTCTTGATCATCTCATCTCACGCAGAATCAAGCATACGATGATCCGACGCACTACGCCAGATGGCAAGTTTCTGAGGGCAAAAGTGCTTGGAAGTGTGCTTTCTATGAATGCGAGCTTGCAAGCTTGTATGGTACATCTCAGGAAGATTGGATTTTTGAAGGGAAAGGTAGATGCTCAGCCTTGTTTTCGTCTTTTTCATGCCCCACAGTCCATAACCAATACTCAAATTAATAATGTCCTTGAAAATTTAGCTGAGTGGTTCAAATATGCTGACAACCGGAAAAAAGCGGTAAGTTTCTGTCAGTATATCTTGCGTTCATCAGTGGCTAAGTTGTATGCAGCAAAGTACAAGCTGCGTTCAAGGGCTCAGGTGTATAAAGTTGGGAGTGGTGACCTGAGCCTTCCTATAAAGGACAAAAAAGGGCTCTCAGAGCATTACAAAAGAATGATGAAAAAAGGGTTCGTGGAGGGAGAAATACCAGGAATTGAGTTTCACAAAGTTTCTCAAACTCCTGATGTAGACCTTACACCATTACCCCGCAATTGGATGCCTGAACATGAGGTCCTTCTGCATGAGTTAGCCTTCATGCTACAACCTGATTGTGAGCTCTCTCTCACAAAGCAGCTGGAAGAAAGTGTGACCATTACTCCGCAATGTTGCATGTCCAAGATTTTGTGGTCCTTTTTCAATGGTTCCTATCACCTCAAAGAAGATTTGTTTGGCTTAAAGAGAACACAGGAGGATTCTGCTAAAAAGTTCTTACTTGAAGTCTTGAAGCCATCTCAGGAGGATAAAGAGGATCTGTCTGTTGAAAGGGATGAACTTGAGGAAGTTGCTGGTAGGTAATCTGCATTCAAGGACCCTTTCGAACATGAAGCAAGCTGTTAACCTGGGCGCTTGGCTGTTTTGATAATCACCAGATTTTCAGCCTGTAAAGTTTTGCCCATTCATGGGTAAGTATTATTACGATGCTCTCAATGTGTACAATTTGCAGTCCTTTTTTTATATTACGTGCTTGAAGTGTTACACTGGCACGTGCATCTGTGTACGTGTGGTTTTTTGCTTCTAAAGTGGTTGTGCTGAAGGAATAACCACGTGTTACAAGCTTTTATATTATTGTGGTGATTTATTAAGATAATTCATGAGAAACTGTTGCAGCCTTGAAGGTTTTGTTTCTGAGCCTAGGTCTATGACCCATGGTGCATGAAAGATGAAATTCTTTTAATGAATTTTTTTGGACAAGGTTTATGATCTTATGTTTGATATACAAGGAAATTTATTTGGGGAAGTGTTTGATCTTGGTATGATTTTTTTTTCTCTCTTAGTCACTCTTTTCATCTAGGATTTTGATCAATCCATTCTTATTTTGATCTGTATGGATTTATAGTTTTCAAGCGTATGGAGTGACGCTAGGTTGGAGGATTTTTTTTGAACGCTGCATGGCTTGTGTGCCTATAGAGTATTTCTCATGCATAGGAGATAGTATGTGCCATGAGTTTTACGCTACCCAAAGTGGTTTTTTTGATCGTTATCTAAGAGGCATTCTTGAAGTCTAGAAGCATGCCACTATATATTCTTGGGTAGGACATGTTCCCAAAGCGATTGTGAGATGGGTTTGTGATGAAAAAGATACTTGGCCTACTCCACTGCAACATGACCCATATTATGTATTTATTATGTTACGTCCGGGTAAAGAGTGGACAAAGCACCCTCTTTGTTAACGAATTTATCATTGTTAAAGTGGATTGGCTTATCCTTCCCTTGTATTTGGGTGTTCCAAGGGAGGCAGATTGGATATCAGCTATAAATTGAGCCTTTATCCCCTTATAATCCTTTTGTGTTGGAGTGCAAAATGGAAGTCGAATGATAGCCAATGGAGCAGAGAGGAGAGTGCTGAAGCCTAATTTTAATCAGAGACATGAAATGAATGTTAGATACAATCATAGGGGGACCACAGAGGTCAAAGTCAAGAGGTGCTTCTGGTTGTGAACTGGGGTCTGGAAGGGCACCATGTGCCCACTGAAAGTAACAACTGGAACAAATTTGCGACACTTTAAATCTTGAACTTAGAGCAAACTTCACACTTGGGACGAGATTTGGAGTGGCAATGGCCTCTAACTAGGCGCCCCTAGCAGTATTTCTTTATTATCGATTTCTTCAAATAAAATTACCCAAAAAGCACTAAAGGTGATCAGCTTCTAAAATTGACGGCCCCAAAAGCTAAAAAATGAATGCTTTCAATAACCGATACCTAAAAAAGCAAATAGCGCAAAAGTGCCACATCAGCTATTTTCATATGGCTTCTCGCAATTTGCTACGCAAAATCACAGTGGGATTCATGGGCTGGTTTAGTTGTACTTTGGTCCTCTATTTGGTGTGGCTCAAGCTCGCAGTGTTTTCAGATCAGCGCCACCGTTTCAAACTAGCAGCCAGCGTTTTCAGATTTCAGCACCTTTCCGTCATTGAAAACGGCTTGGATCTGCCTTTGCGATCTCCCCGCTGTGGTCCGGTACTTTGGCAGCCCATCGAACCTCTACCTTGCCGGCATCGAGTGCTCCATTGCTATCCGTCATCGCCGACATCAAGATCTGTGTTTTCAGCCATTCATTCCTCTCACATTGGGAGCGCAAATGAGCCCCAAATCTACCCCTTGGTGGCTATGTGCAATCCCACATCGAGAAGGATTTAAACGTGCATCAAATCAGCCCCAGAGGTGCCTTGTCTTGAGGAGTTACCTCGGTGACAATCATCATTCGAGTCAGTAGAGTCTGCACTTGAGGTATTGCATGTCCATTTACGCAATCAAAAGCTACCCACTTCTTAGGTGCTTCTCTGCGTAACAATAGAGTAGACCACCATGTCTGTGCATTTCCTATCAAGTAAGATGCTTCTGTTATCTTCTTCATATTCTTCTTTTATCCAAATAGGAGTGAAACTTCTCTTGAATTTTACCCACTTCTTAGGTGCTTATCTGGGTAACAACAGAGTAGAGCACCATGTCTTGTGTATTTCCTTTCAAGTAAGATGTCGCCCTTTGCACCTTGGAGCGTTCTTAGAACTGACCTCCCGAGAAGGCGTCAAACTGCTTTATGACCTCAAGGGCTCCTTGGGTGTCCTGGTAGCCTGAAAACGTGTCAAACTTGACTGCTTGACCACCATCCTTGACTCCTTGGTCTTATTGTCTATTTATTCACTGTTAGAACACGACGAGCTCTCCTCCACTAAACTACTAGATGGCCTCCCATTCCTTTTAGACTATTTCAAAAATCTACTTTTCTTGCCTTTCTCGCTTTTTCTCCGCTTTTTCGGCCTTTTCTCATCCTTTTTGGAACTAGAGGACGACAAACTGTCAGAATTCTCTTAGACGAATAAAAATTTGGGTCATTTTTGAAACCAAATCGCTTCTTGGATCTGGTTATGTCACAAAGTGATGCTCCTGATGATGGGGAGCCCGATGAGCAACCCGAAGTGGAAGAAAACGAGAAGATCCTTGTTCGTGAACAGATTTTGGCACATAAGGATACGAAGAATAAAGGTGAAGTCCGAAGGCGGTTCTTGGTTAAGTTCAAGAACTATCGTGCATTGGATGCGAAGTGGATGGAGGAGGAGGACCTAGCAGATACTCCTCAGATTGTGAAACTTTACCTCGATGCTTTTGGTTTAGCATAGTCTACTTCAATGGAACCCAGAATTCAGCTTGGTCGGAGATCTTGTGCAGTGGGATGCACAAGAGGGGAGTCACTCCGCTTCTTTGTCAACAGATGCCTTGATTTTGATACTAAACTCACTGATGTCTCTTTGAGCTTCAGGGATACTGAGAGCTGAAAGTATTCTACTAGATGACTTTATAAAATGGAATTCTTGATTATGATATTGATTTGTTCTTGACTTCTTTTGAGTGCAGGAACTGATAGACAAAATGACTGCAGCATTTTGGTCTGATTGATCTCGCATAGACATGGTTGCAATAGGAGTTAGCCAACCGGACATCGATGAGGTTCATATTGGATCTAGATGCGATTGCTAGCTACATTGCCGATAAATCATGGTCTAAGATCCGAATGAATGTTGAATGTCATGTGATGTCTTGTGATGTGACTGTCGATTGGTACATGTGCTAGATGTGCGTTCCTAGTACGTAGGTACTAACAGTGAGTGTCTGCTAAGACGGTTTATGGCTGTTTTGCAGGCGTAATCGAGGGCGATTACAATGCTTTCAAGAGGAGGGTATGTCACAAAGTTATGATGTGTCTGCCCGAGAGCATGCGGGAAACCCTAGCCCGGACTGTTGCTGAAAACCCTATTTTGCAAACCCTAACCCTAAAAACTGTCCTAAACCCTAACCCTAACCCTAGCACCAAGCTGAAAATCCGAAAATGGTGCTGGCTGAATTTGCGACAGTTTTTCTGTTGCTTTTGCGTCAACTTTGCTTTATTTTCCTACGCATGGGAGATAGAGAGAGAGAGAGAGCATTATTGCTTTATTTTTGATTAAAAGCTCAAGAGAGCTTGTGTGAGAGAGAGAGAAAACCTTGCTTTTGATTTTAAGCGTTTGGGGCTCTCCTTGTAAACAATAAATAAGCGGTTTGGGCTCTTTGCAGAGCATTTGGACGCAGAGTTTGAGAGTGAAACCCTAACCGCTCTCTTGTACTTTGAACTGATTAATACATAAAGAAACACCGAAAGGGGGGCCAGTCTTTGGGGCCAATATCGCTAGGCACGGAACTCCCCGGGCTAGTGTAAATCTGTTGTGAGCTGTGAACTGTTTTGAAGTGGTTATTTGGTGCTGTAGTGATTGATTCTTGACTTGGAGTGTCCAAGTCTGTTACAGTGGTATCAGAGCACGGTCGATTTCTCTTCTACGGGGAATCGGATCCCAATTTGTTTTCCGTGGCACCTATGGCTTCACGCAAGGATCAATCGACTCCCTCTGCATCCGGAGATGTGGGCAGGGATCACAACGAAGATTCCGGCAGAGAGTATGGCCTGCCTCGGCCTACTCAGGCGAAGCAACGAGAGATGAAGGCGGTTCTTGGTTAAGTTCAAGAACTATCCTGCATTAAATGCGAAGTGGATGGAGGAAGAGGACCTAGTAGATACTCCTCAGACTGTGAAACTTTACCTCGATGCTTTTGGTTTAGCATAGTCTACTCCAAATGGAACCCAGAATTCAGCTTGGCCGGAGATATGGTGCAGTGGGATGCACAAGAGGGGAGTCACTCCGCTCCTTTGTCAACAAATGCCTTGATTTTGATACTAAAGTCACTGATGTCTCTTTGAGCTTCAGGGATACTGAGAGCCGACAATATTCTACTGGATGACTTTATGAAATGGAATTCCTGATTATGATACTGATTTGTTCTTGACTTGTTTTGAGTGCAGGAACTGATAGACGAAATGACTGCAGCATTTTGGTCTGATTGATCTCGAGTAGACATGGTTGCAATAGTGGTTAGTCAACCGGACATCGATGAGGTCCCGATTGGATCTAGATGCGATTGCTAGCTACATTGCCGATAAATCATGGTCTAAGATCCGAATGAAAGTTGAATGTCATGTGATGTCTAGTGATGTCCTGTGATGTCTTGTGAAGTGACTGTCGATTGGTACATGTGCTAGATGTGTGTTCCTAGTATGTAGGTACTAACAGTCAATGTCTGCAAAGACGGTTTATGGCTTCTATCTGTTTTGCAGGCGTAATCGAGGGCGATTACAATGCTTTCAAGAGGGGGGTATGTCACAAAGCGATGACGTGTCTGCCCGAGAGCATGCGAGAAACCCTAGCGGTGACTGCTGCTGAAAACCCTATTCTGCAAACCGTAACCCTAAAACCTGCAAACCCTAAAATCTGCCAAAAACCCTAACCCTAACCCTCAAAACTGTCCTAAACCCTAACCCTAACCCTAGCAGCAGGCTAAAAATCCGAAAATGGCGTTGGCTGAATTTGCGGCAGTTTTTCTGTTGCTTTTTCGTCAACTTTGCTTTATTTTCGCACGCATGGGAGATAGAGAGCGAGAGAGAGAGCACTATTGCTTTATTTTTGATTAAAAGCTCAAGAGAGCTTGTGTGAGAGAGAGGAAACCCTTTTTTTGATTTTAAGCTTTTGGGGCTCTGCTTTTGGCGTCCCTTGTAAACAATAAATAAGCGGTTTGGGCTCACTCTGCAGAGCATCTGGACGCAGAGTCTGAGAGTGAAACCCTAACCGCTCTCTTGTACTTTGAACTGATTAATACATAAAGAAATACCGAAAGGGGCGCCAGTCTTTGGGGCCAATATCTCTAGGCATGGAATTCCGCCGAGCCAGTGTAAATCTATTGTGAATTGTTTTGAAGTGGTTATTTGGTGCTGTCGTGATTGATTCTTGACTTGGAGTGTCCAAGTCTGTTACAGCGGTATCAGAGCATGGCCGATTTCTCTTCTACGGGAAATCCGATACCAAATTTTTTTCCGCGGCACCTATGGCTTCACGCAAGGATCAATCGACTCCCTTTGCATCCGGAGATGCGGGCAGGGATCACAACGAAGATTCCGGCAGAGAGTATGGCCTGCCTCGGCCTACTCAGGCGGAGCAACGAGAGATGAAGCTCGTCAATTGATCGGCAATGCAACAAAGATGATGCTCAATTTTGCACAGGACCCAAAATTGACAAAATATATGAGCGAGACTTCTTTTTAGGAAGTGCACGAGTAGTGGCAGAAAACCAAACACCACCCCCGAAACCCGCTCTCAAGAAACCTTCTGATCACAAGCAATATTCAGAGAAGGAATTAGAAGAGGTGGTTGATGCACGGATTGCTCAGCTTTTTGACGCGCAGAAGAAAGCCAAAAAGCACAACAAAAATTAGAAGAAAGGCATTGACTTCCCGGGTTATTTGGATCGTCAGTCGACATTTGATAAGGCAAAGAAACAGAAGAAGCGTGTTCGATTTGAAGGAGTACCCAGTTCTTACCCATTTCTTCTTCTTCTTCTTCCTCTTCTTCTTCTTCTTCTTTTGACAATTCTTCTAGCTCTTCAGATTCGAGCGAAGAAGACCGAAAAGGCAAAAAGCGAAGCAAGAAACAACACTTCGGTAAGGGCAAGAAAAAGGCAAAGAAGTCTAAATCTCGCCCAGTGAGTGACAGTTCTACAGAGGACTCGTCTACAAACAGTTCAGACTCCGATGACGGAAAATTTTATGCGAACAAGAAGAATTTTTATAAAGCCAACCAGTATGACTTTCTGGAAGATAAAAGCAAGAAAGTCCGAGAGTTTAAGGAAGGTGGACAGTCGATCAAATTTAACACTTTTTCAAGATACAAAGATGCTTCGAAGGCTTTGTCTTTTATACAGCAGTTTGACATTGCTTTTGCGGGAGGACGCTACTCAGAACACTCCAAGATTCAGAGAGCTGCCTCTTATTTTAAGAGGAATGCTCGAACTTGGTGGTCCACGCTTCTTTTAAACAAGACTGCGCCAATTAAATGGTTGAAATTTAAGAAGCTTTTTATTTCTTCTTGGTTGACTCAAGAGTATGAACACGATATACGAGCTGCTTGGAACTATCTTCGGATGACCAAGAGAGATACAATGGATGCTTATTGCAAGAGATTCTGGAGCTCTTTTCTACCCGTCTCTTCATTCAAGAAGATCTCGTTCAGAGAACAGATTGAGCGGTTTACCTAGGGTCTACCTACAGAGATCCGAGATCACTGCTTGGAACAGAAGTCAGCTTCTATTCAGGAGTTGATGAGTCATGCGAAGCGGGGTTTTGCCATTCACTCTGGCAGTCTGACCTACTCTACGGATGAGGTCATGAGACAACGAGCCGAACACACTTTAACGAATGAAAGTAGAAAGAGAAAGAGCGACCCAGAAAAGAAGGATGTACGACCCAAGCTTACTTCTGAGGAGAGAGCTCGCTTCATCAGGGAGGGGAAGTGCTTTGGATGCGGGGAACATGGACATATCTCCGCGAAGTGCCCTAACAAGGTCCCGAATGAACAAGATGAAGAAAGGCCAGAAAGTTCTAAAGCAACTGAGAGACGTGGCAGAAAAAGCAGAACTGGTACCACATGGCGTGGGACCTGAATCGAATCAAATGAATGAAAGTACAAACTTTGCCGTTTTTGGGGCAATGTGAAGGATCAGGAAGCTCTTTTGAAGGAGCCAAGGCCAACTTCTTTTCACTTGGAATTGGCGGCTCGATTTGGAACTACGCCCGACAGGCGGAGGTAGTTCGAGTGGCACGCGGACGAGATGTTGCTATTGCACCGAGCATTGGCAAACGTCGTTTGCAATGACAGGGGTGTTCAGGGTACGCGAGTGACGTTCTACTCGAAATCTCTTGGTTCCACAAGAACTATGCCGTGGTTGACTACCGGGTTGAGAAAGCGACTTGGACAAATGAAGGGCTCAGAGATTGTACTTGATGAACTTTAGTTTCTTTACTCATTCTTTGGGGAGAGAACTGAACGATGGATAAAGGTCGAATATGTTTTGACCTGAACAAATGAAAGCCAAGATTTTTCTCCACACTCATGCCGATTGCTTTTTAGAGGGCTTGTAGATCATACCATTGATCTGATACTTGGAAGCACACCACCGAACCGGCCACCTTACCATGCGAGCCGAGCACAGAATGAAGAGATTATGAACCAAGTGAAAGACCTCTTGGAAAAGGGTCTTGTCCAGCCTAGTACTTCACCATATTGCTCTCCAGTGTTGTTGGTTTTGAAGAAAGACGGAGCTTGGAGAATGTGTATCGATTATAGAGCTCTCAACAAAATCACCATCAAGGACAGATTTCTGATTCCTAGGATCGATGATATACTCGACAGATTACAGGGATTGTCCAGCCTAGTACTTCACCATATTGCTCTCCAATGTTGTTGGTTTTGAAGAAAGACGGATCTTGGAGAATGTGTATCGATTATAGAGCTCTCAACAAAATCACCATCAAGGACAGATTTCTGATTCCTAGGATCGATGATATTCTCGACAGATTACAGGGATCCTCGTGCTTTAGCAGGATTGATCTGAAGAGTGGATATCATCAGATCAGAATCGCGCCGAGAGACGTCTACAAGACAGCTTTTCGAACGACTTTTGGGTTATTTGAGTTTTTGGTGATGCCTTTTTGGCTTAACCAATGCTCCTGCGACATTTAACTGGATGATGGACAAAATTTTTCGAGAGTACAGGCTATTTGTTCGCCCTTTCTTTGACGACATCATTGTTTTCTCCAAGAATGAGGTAGATCACAGAGATCATCTGCTTCAGGTCTTTCAGGCATTACGAGATCACAAGTTAGTGATTGTCACGTGACACATCCAACCCTATGTGTCCGTGGACAAGCTACAGCATGATCAAGGTTCAGTCAGTCCAGTCAGTCTAGATTAGAAGTGATCTGGCACTTTTGTGAGTCTATTCGTAGACCGTGCATGCCCAGTCACTTAGTGTAGATGCATATCCTCCGGTTGTACACATCATGAGCATAAGCAGCCCCATCAGAATCCATCAGAATCCATCAAGGGAATTTTCCAGTGCATTTAGCCTATTTTACCTATTTTTGACATTTTTCACTTATTATTTTTAAGTGACTTTTGTTGGAAAGTAGGTAGGGCAAATTGAGTAAGTTTGTATATAAGCAACGCAAAGCTAGCACAAAATGGCAGAAGAGGCAACGGGAGCCAAGCTCAGCAGGCAACTTCTCCAACAAGACCTTGGCGGTTTCCCCCTCCAAGCAAGAAGAACCATCCCTCTAGCGTTTTCTCCATCAAGCACCATCGCCGAGATCTGCATCAGCATTGCGTTTTCAACATTTGGATCATCACCGGAAAGTCCCTTGCCTTAGCGTTTTTGCATCAGCAGATCCTCATCGCTAGAAGCCCAACAGCCTAGCGTTTTTGACAGACATCAGCCTAGCGTTTTTGGGAATCCTTGACCTAGCGTTTTTAGCAGTAGAAATCTCAGCATTCAGCGTTTTTCAGCCATGAAAAACCTGCAAATTCAGCCCTAAAAGAGTAGTAGATTCAGCCCGTAAAGACCAAGAACCTCAATTTTCAGCCCTAAACCTGCAGATTTTCAGCGACAAAGACCTACAGAAATAGCCCCCAAAATCAACGTTTTTGGACTAGCCGCAGATTTCAGCCCATAGCATTTTTAGACAGCAGATACCAGATTGCAGATTTCAGCCCTGATGTCGGTGTCGTCATCCTCGTCGTCGTCGTCGACATAGCCTAGTCTTGCATCATTCACATGCATTCAGTTTGTACCAGATTGTGCAATCATAAGTAGACAATTCTCGCCAACGAGAGCGGGCCTTCGGAGGAGGGTTTTATGTCTCTGGTATCGTATCTCTCTACTCTCTCTATCTCTCAGTCTCATACACTTGCACAATGCACGCACAGTGTCCATTCACTTTGTTTGCGATCATAGCATTCTCTCATTAAGAACGGAAGGCTCTCCCTTCCATAAGAACAAAAGGATCCTTGAGCACAGTTCGGAGCACTCAGCTTGAGCAAAGTTCAAACATTCATTCCGCTGCACCTAACAGTGATTAATGCAAAGAAAAGTGAATTTTTCCTACCAGAGATACACTTTTTGGGACACATTGTCTCAGCAGCAAGAGTGCAAATGGATACGGCCAAGATAGAGACTATCCGTGATTGGCCCGATTTGAAGAATGTCCATGAAGTTGGAAGCTTCTTGGGACTGTGTTCGTACTATAGGCAGTTCATTCAAAAGTTTGCAGAGGTTGCTTCCCCTTTGCATATGACACAGAAAGGAGTCCCTTTCTCGTGGGGATTTACAGAGGTGACTGCCTTTCAGACATTGAAAGATAAATTGACTACGAGACCAGTTTTGACTTTGCCGGACTTGCAAAAGTCATTTGAAGTATATTGTGATGCTTGTGGTCGTAGTCTGGGTGCGGTCTTAATGCAAGAAGGCCATGTCATTGCTTACGAGAGCCGATTATTCTCAAGGCCAGAGATGACAACACAGATTTATGAGAAAGAGCTTTTGGCGGTTATCTATGCTCTTACTCAGTGGCGGCATTACCTACCCGGAGCGTATTTTACTGTCTTTACAGACCATCCGAGTTTGCGCTACTTCTTGTCACAGAAGCAGCTTTCGGAAAAGCAGATGCGGTGGGCGAACATCTTGTCACAGTTTCACTTCCAGATTGTCTATGTTCAGGGACAAAAGAATGTGGTGGCAGATGCTTTGTCTCGGAAGCCGTTGGTTCTGGCTATTTCCACGATACATCATAGAAGCTTCGAGGATATGGTTGATCAGTATGCCACAGATACAGATTTTGCAAATGTTTTCACACGGATACGGGATGGGGAGACATCAGTGGGATATTCCATTCGGGATGGCTACTTGATGAGAAAAACCATGTTGTGCGTTACACAGCCGTTGAGGGAAAAAGGTTATGACTGAATGCCACTGTCCATCTTTTACGGGTCACCGCGGCATTGCTACCTCTATGAAAGGGGTAGAGAGATACTTCTTTTGGCCGAGACTCAAGAAGGACGTGGAAGAGTTTGTGCACAGTTGCTTAGTATGCGGGAAGGTCAGGTTTGACAGGCATAAAGCACAGGGATTGTGACAGCCTTTGCCCATACCCACCCGCCCCTGAGAAAGTATTGCAATGGATTTCATTTTTAATCTCCGGAGAACACAGAGTGGTCACGATGGAATCTGGACTGTTATTGACAGATTTAGCAAACAGGCTCATTTCATTCCAGTGAAGAAGACAGTCAAGCCGGATCACTTATCGAGACTGTTTGTGGCCCAGATCTTCGGATTACATCGCATGCCTGAGACGATTGTCTCCGACAGAGACCCCAGATTACGAGTATGTTTTGGAAGGCAGTTTGCGAGAACATTGGCACGTGGTTGCAGTTCTCGTCATCGTTCCACACCCGCAGACTGATCGGCAATCTAAGATTGCCAATTCAGTGGTTTAGATTTATTGAAGTCTTATATCTCGGATTAGAAGACTCAATGGGAAAAGTACCTACCTTTGGTAGAATTTGCCTACAATAACACGATACACTCTTCGACGGGGAAGGCACCATTTGAGATTGTTGAAGGTGTTGCGAAGGTTCCACCCTTCCTAAGCACGAAAGGTAAGATTTTTGAAGCAGATGAATATACGCGAGACTTAGATACGGCTTTTGCCAAGGTTCGCGAGACTTTGCAGAAATCTCAAGAACGACAGAAAAAGGCAGCGGATCGTCATCGTCGCGACTTGAAATTGAAGGAGGATGATTGGGTGCTCTTACGCTTTGAGAAGGCACGCCTGAGAAAGAAAAGGGAAAGGAGAGGCTTTTTCCAAAGCTTAGTATGCGATACTACGGACCTTTCCAGATCACTGAAAAGATAAATGATGTCTCCTTCCGTCTAAAACTGCCTGATACTTGGAGGATTCACAATGCATTTCACGTGAGTGCCTGATGACGGGGGAGCCTTATGAGCAACCCGAAGTGGAAGAAAACGAGGAGATCCTTGTTCCTGAACAGATTTTGGCACATAAAGATACGAAGAATAAAGGTAAAGTCTGAAGGCGGTTCTTGGTTAAGTTCAAGAACTATCCTGCATTGGATGCGAAGTGGATGGAGGAGGAGGACCTAGCAGATACTCCTCAGATTGTGAAACTTTACCTCGATGCTTTTGGTTTAGCATAGTCTACTCCAAATGGAACCCAGAATTCAGCTTGGCCGGAGATCTGGTGCAGTGGGATGCACAAGAGGGGAGTCACTCCGCTCCTTTGTCAACAGATGCCTTGATTTTAATACTAAAGTCACTGATGTCTCTCTAAACTTTAGGGATACTGAGAGCTGACAATATTCTACTGGATGACTTTATGAAATGGAATTCCTGATTATGATACTGATTTGTTCTTGACTTCTTTTGAGTGCAGGAACAGATAGACGAAATGACTGCGGCATTTTGGTCTGATTGATCTTGAATAGACATGGTTGCAATAGGGGTTAGTCAATCGGACATCGATGAGGTCTCGATTGGATCTAGATGCGATTGCTAGCTACATTACCGATAAATCATGGTCTAAGATCCGAATGAATGTTGAATGTCATGTGATATCCTGTGATGTCTAGTGATGTCCTGTGATGTGACTGTCGATTGATACATGTGCTAGATGTGTGTTCCTAGTACGTAGGTACTAACAGTTAGTGTTTGCTAAGACGGTTTATGGCTTCTATTTGTTTTGCAGGCGTAATCGAGGGCGATTACAATGCTTTCAAGAGGGGGGTATGTCATAAAGTGATGACGTGTCTGCCTGAGAGCATGCGGGAAACCCTAGCCCTGATTGTTGCTGAAAACTTTTTTCTGCAAGCCCTAACCCTAAAACCTGCAAACCCTAAAATCTGCCAAAAACCCTAACCCTAACCCTAACCCTAGCAGCAGGCTGAAAATCCGAAAATGGCGCTGGCTGAATTTGCGGCAGTTTTTCTATTGCTTTTGCGTCAACTTTGCTTTATTTTCCTACGCATGGGGGAGAGAGAGAGAGAGAGAGAGAGAGAGAGAGAGAGAGAGAGAGAGAGTGAGAGCACTATTGCTTTATTTTTGATTAAAAGCTCAACAGAGCTTGTGTGAAAGAGAGAGAGAACCCTGCTTTTGATTTTAAGCTTTTGGGGCTCTGCTTTTGGCATCCCTTGTAAACAATAAATAAACGGTTTGGGCTCACTCTGCAGGGCATCTAGACGTAGAGTCTGAGAGTGAAACCCTAGCCGCTTTCTTGTACTTTGAACTGATTAATACATAAAGAAGTACCGAAAGGGGCGCCAGTCTTTGGGGCCAATATCTCAGGCAGGGACTCCGCGGGGCCAGTGTAAATCTATTGTTAACTGTGAACTGTTTTGAAGTGGTTATTTGGTGCTGTCGTGATTGATTCTTGACTTGGAGTGTCCAAGTCTGTTACAGGTTACCACAACTTTCGGCCCAAATAACGGGGGAGATCCAGTGATTTCCTCTTCTTCCTTTCTTAAGTGGTTCATTAGCTCTGTCCAACTCTTTCTTCGAGTACAATTTTCGCTTGTCTACACTTGACGTTTTAGCTTTCTTTACCACCTTGAAAGGAGAATCGACGGCCTCTCGCCATCTTGAGTAAATCTCATTGATTGAGTAATTCTTCAGGTGATTCACATACTTTGGATCTTTGGAGTACTTAATCAATCGTTTCACACGTGTCAACGTGTAGTCGACGTTTGTACTCCTTTTTGTCGAGATTTCCCGCCGAAATTTTGTCAAAATCTCTGTTGGTTTCTTCAGCTGCCAGGTCGAGTTTCAACTTTTCTTTATCTCCCCAACGACCAAGAGTCATAGTGTTACGGGGACGTGGCAACTGTGAACTATGTCACGAGGACGTGGCAACTGCTAACTTTAGTTGTTGGTTTCTTTCCAATGGGTTTATTTTATTTTTGAGACCCTCTTCTTGAAGTAGCAAACGGTCGAACATTGTATGGCCAATGTGAATGGTAGTTTCACCCGCAGACGGGAAGTGGTCGGCACTGGAATTCGTATAGTAAGAGGATGTCTAGGCTCAGAGCAAGATCATATAGGTCCCCCCGTCGCACTTAGCAAGTTGGTGGATACTAGGGAGTGAACTGAATAAAGGCCTAAAGTCAAGGTGTGACTACCAACAAAAAGTATCCGACAGTTGGGCCACATTGCACTTTTGGATGCGGTCCCCATGAAGATAGACGGTTAGATGACCGCTGGGAGCCCAACGGAATCATTTCTTAGAATTTAGGGAACTGCTATTTTGGGCCGTGAAATGTGTTCGCGTCATTACCTTTGGTATGACAAGGGGAACATTTTATTACTCTGCCGCGAAGTCAACCGGGCAACCGATCGGGAGATTTTTAGGCGGCAACCCCGAAACGGGAAATGGCTTGTAAACGCGCCAAGCGGCATATTTCTGTGCACTTTCCTCATGCAAGAAGAAGTGGCGCTGAATTTCATGTTGGGAGAGGCCTCATTTGCAAACTGTCACAGGTTAAGAGCTATGGAGTGCTTCCTGTCACAAAGTGATGACGTGGCGGACAGCAGAAACCCTAAAATTCCTGCAAACCCTAATTTTTGCCAAAAACCCTAAATTCCGGAAATCGCGGAGGCGGATTATTAATTTTTTTTTTTTTTTTTTGGAAAATGATGAGCGACGCGAATTTTGCTTTTGCTTTTTTTTTTATAAAAAAAAAAGAGAAAAGACTCTCTAAGAGAGAGAGAGAACTGATGCTTTTGATTTTAAAAGCTTTTGGGGCTCTGCTTTTGGGCATCCCTTGTAACCTTTAAATTAGTGGTGAGGGCCTCACTTCTCAGAGCATCTGGACGCAGAGTCTGAGAGTGAAACCCTAACCGCTCTCTTGTACTTTGATGATTGATTAATACAAAAAGAAATACCGAAAGGGGCGCCAGTCTTTGGGGCCAATATCTCTAGGCACGGAACTCCGCCGGGCCAGTGCAAATCTATTGTGATCTGTGAATTGTTTTGAAGTGGTTATTTGGTGCTGTCGCGGTTGATTCTTGACTTGGAGTGTCCAAGTTTGTTACAGTGGTATCAGAGCACGGCCGATTTCTCTTCTACGGGAAATCCGATCCCCGAATTTTTTTTTCCGCGGCACCTATGGCTTCAGGCAATGATCAGTCGACTCCCTCTGCATCTGGAGATGCGGGCTGGGATCACAACGAAGATTCAGACAGAGAGTATGGCCCGCCTCGGCCTACTCAGGCGGAGCAAACAGAGATGGAGCGTTGTCAATTGATTGGCGATGCAACAAAGATGATGCTCAATTTTGCCAAGGACCCGAAGATGGTAAAATATATGAACCAGACCTCTTTGAAAGAGGTACAGATGGAGTGGCAGAGAACCACAACACCACTCCCGAAACCCGCTCTCAAGAAACCTTCTACCTCCAAGAAATATATGGAGAAGGAACTGGAGAACGTGGTTGATGCACGGATTGCTCAGCTTTTCGACGTGCAAAAGAAAGGCAAAAAGCAGAACAAAGGTACTGACTTCCCGGGATATTTGGGTCGTCAGTCGACATTCGACAAAGCAAAGAAACGGAAGAAGCGTGTTCGATTTGAAGGAGTACCCAGTTCTTCTTCTTCTTCTTCTGACAGTTCTTCTAGCTCCTCGGATTAGAGCGAAGAAGACAGAAAAAAAGCAAAAAGCGAAGCAAGACACAAAGCTTCGGAACGGGCAAGAAAAAGGCAAAGAAGGCTACATCTTGCCCAGAGACTGACAGTTCTACTGAGGACTCGTCTACAGACAGCTCAGATTCCGATGACGGAAAGTTTTATGCGAACAAGAAGAATTTTTACAAAGCCAACCAGTATGACTTTCTCGAAGATAACAGCAAGAAAGTCCGAGAGTTTAAGGAAGGTGGCCACTCGATCAAGTTTGATACTTTTCAGGATACTCAGATGCTTCGAAGGCTTTGTCTCTTATACAGCAGTTTGACATCGCTTTCGCGGGAGGACGCTATTCAGAGCACTCCAAGATTCGGAGAGCTGCCTCTTACTCTGAGGGGAATGCTCGTACTTGGTGGTCCACGCTTCTATTAAGCAAGACTGTGCCAGTTACATGGCTGAAATTCAAGAGGCTTTTTATTTCTTCTTGGTTGACTCAAGAGTTTGAGCGAGATATACGAGCTGCTTGGAACCATCTCCGGATGACCAAGAGCGATACAGTGAATTCTTATTGTGAAAGATTCTGGAGCTCTTTTCTACCCGCCTCTTCATTCAAGAAGATCTCGTTCAGAGAACAGATTGAGCGGTTTACCTTGGGTCTACCTACAGAGATCCGAGATCACTGCTTGGAACAGAAGTCAGCTTCTATTCAGGAGTTGATGAGTCATGCGAAGCGGGGCTTTGCCATTCACTCTGGCAGTCTGACCTACCCCACAGATGAGGCCATGACACAATGAGCCGAACAGACTTCTGGGAATGAAAGTAGAATGAAAAAGAGCAACCCAGAGAAAAAAAAAAGATGCACGACCCAAGCTTACTCCTGAGGAGACAGCTCGCTTCATCAGAGAGGGGAAGTGCTTTGGATGCGGGAAACATGGACATATTTCCGCAAAGTGCCCTGATAAGGCACAGAAAGAACAGAATGATAAAGACGACGATAGGTCTGAGAGTTCGAGAGCAGCTGAGGAATGTGGCAGAAAAGGCAGATAGAAAAGCAGAACTGGTACCACATGGCGTGGGACTTGCACCGAATCAAATGAATGAAAGTACAAACCTTGCCGCTTTCGGGGCAAAGCGAAGGATCAGGAAGCTCTTTTGAAGGAGCCAAGGCCAACTTCTTTTCACTTGGAATTGGCGGCTCGATTTGGAACTACGCCCGACAGACTGACGCCACAGGCGGAGGTAGTTCGACTGGCACCCGGATGGGATGTTGCCATTACACCGAGCATTGGCAAACTTCGTTTGCAATGACAGGGGTGTTCAGGGCACGTGAGTGACGTTCTACTCGGGATCCCTTGGTACCACAAGAACTACGCCGTGGTTGACTACCGGGCCGAGAAAGCGACTTTGATAAATGAAGGGCTTAGAGATTGTACTTGATGAACTTCAGTTTTCTTACTCATTCTTTTGGGAGAACTGAACGATGGATAAAAGTTGAATATGTTTTGACCTGAAGAAAAGAACGCCAAGATTTTTTTCTCCACACTCATGCCGATTGCTTTTGAGAGGGCCTGAAGATCATACCATTGATCTGATATCTGGAAGCACACCACCGAATCGGCCACCTTATTGTGTGAGCCGAGTACAGAATGAAAAGATTATGAACTCAGTGAAAGACCTCTTGGAAAAGGGTCTTGTCCAGCTTAGTACTTCACCGTATTGCTCTCCAGTGTTGTTGATTTTGAAGAAAGACAGATCTTGGAGAATGTGCATCGATTATAGCACTCTCAACGAAATCACCATCAAGAACAGATTTTCGATTCCTAGGATCGATGATATACTCGACAGGTTACAGGGATCCTCGTGCTTTAGCAGGATTGACTTGAAGAGTGGATATCATCAGATCAGGATAGCGCCAGGAGATGTCTACAAGACAGCTTTTCGGACGACTTTTGGGTTATTTGAGTTTTTGGTGATGCCTTTTGGCTTAACCAATGCTCCTGCGACATTTAACCGGATGATGGACAGGATTTTTCGAGAGTACAGGCTATTTGTTGGCACTTTCTTTGACGACATCATTGTTTTCTCGAAGAATGAGGCAGAACACAAAGATCATCTGCTTCAAGTCTTTTAGGCATTACGAGATCACACGTTAGTGATTAATGCAAAGAAAAGTGAATTTTTCCTACTAGAGATACACTTTTTGGGACACATTGTGTCAGCAGCAGGAGTGCGAATGGACCCGGCCAAGATAGAGACTATCCGTGATTGGCCCGATTTGAGGAATGTCCATGAAGTTAGAAGCTTCTTGGGACTATGTTCATACTACAGGCGGTTCATACGAAAGTTTGCAGAGGTTGCTTCCCCTTTTCATACCTTGACACAGAAAGGAATACCTTTTTCGTGGGGACCCACAGAGGTGACTGCCTTTCGGACATTGAAAGAGAAATTGACTACAGGACCAGATTTGACTTTGTCGGACTTGCAGAAGTCATTTGAAGTATTTTGTGATGCTTGTGGTCGTAGTCTGGGTGCGGTCTTGATGCAAGAAGGCCATGTCATAGCTTATGAGAGCCGTTTGTTCTCTAGGCCGGAGATGACAGCACAGATCTATGGGAAAGAGCTTTTGGCGGTTATCCATGCTCTTACTCAGTGGCGGCATTACCTACTCGGAGCGGATTTTATTGTCTTTACAGACCATCAGAGTTTGCGCTACTTCTTGTCACAGAAGCAGCTTTCGGAAAAGCAGATGCGGTGGGCGAACATCTTGTCACAGTTTCACTTCCAGATTGTCCATGTGCAGGGACAGAAGAATGTGGTGGCAGATGCTTTGTCTCGGAAACCGTTGGTTCTGGCTATTTCCGCGATACATCATAGGAGCTTCGAGGATATGGTCGATCAGTGTGCCACAGATACAGATTTTGCAGATATTTTCACACGGATACGGGATGGGGAGACAGTAGCTGGATACTCCCTTCGGGAAGGCTACTTGATGAAAAAGACTATGTTGTGCGTTACACAGCCGTTGAGGGAAAAGGTTATGACTGATTGCCACTGTCCACCTTTTACGGGTCACCGCAGCATTGCTACCACCATGAAAGGGGTAGAGAGAGATTTCTTTTGGCGGAGACTGAAGAAGGATGTGGAGGAGTTTGTGCGCAGTTGCTTGGTATGCTAGAAGGTCAAGTTTGACAGGCATAAGGCACAGGGATTGTTACAGCCTTTACCCATACCCACCCACCCGCCCCTGGGAAAATATTGAAATGGATTTCATTTTTTTTAATCTCCCGAGAATACAGAATGATCACGATGATTTTCCGATTACATGGCACGCCTGAGACGATTGTCTCCGACAGAGACCCCAGATTTATGAGTTTGTTTTGGAAGGCAATTTGGGAGAACATTGGGACGCGGTTGCAGTTCTCGTCATCGTTCCACTTGCAGACTGACGGGCAATTTGAGATTGCCAATTCAGTGATTTTAGATTTATTGAAGTCTTGTATCTCGCATCAGAAGACTCAATGGGAAAAGAACTTACCTTTGGTGGAATTTGCCTACAATAACACGATACACTCTTCGACGGGGAAGACGCCATGAGAGATTGTTGAAACTGCTGCGAAGGTTCCATCCTTCCTGAGCACGAAAGATTAGAAATTTGAAGCGGATGAATATTCGCGAGATTTGGATACGGCTTTTGCCAAGGTTCACGAGACTTTACAGAAGTCTCAAGAACGACAGAAAAAGGCAGCGGATCGCCATCGTCGCGACTGGAAACTGAAGGAGGATGATTGGGTGCTCTTACTTTTGAGAAGGCACGCCTAAGAAAAAAAAAAAGGGAAAGGAGAGGCTTTTTCCAAAGCTTAGTATGTGATACTACGGACCTTTCCAGATTACTGACAAGATAAATGATGTCTCCTTCCGATTGGACCTGCCAGATACTTGGAGGATTCATAATGCATTGCATGTGAGTCTCTTGAACCCTGTTAAGGGTGATGTGCCTGATGATGGGGAGCCTGATGAGCAACCTGAAGTGGAAGAAAACGAGGAGATCCTTGTTCCTGAACAGATTTTGGCACATAATGATACGAAGAAAGGTAAAGTCCGAAGGCGGTTCTTGGTTAAGTTCAAGAACTATCCTGCATTGGATGCGAAGTGGATGGAGGAGGAGGACCTAGCAGATACTCCTCAGATTGTGAAACTTTACCTCGATGCTTTTGGTTTAGCATAGTCTACTCCAAATGGAACCCAGAATTCAGCTTGGCCGGAGATCTGGTGCAGTGGGATGCACAAGAGGGGAGTCACTCCGCTCCTTTGTCAACAGATGCCTTGATTTTAATACTAAAGTCACTGATGTCTCTCTAAACTTTAGGGATACTGAGAGCTGACAATATTCCACTGGATGACTTTATGAAATGGAATTCCTGATTATGATACTGATTTGTTCTTGACTTCTTTTGAGTGCAGGAACAGATAGACGAAATGACTGTGGCATTTTGGTCTGATTGATCTCGAATAGACATGGTTGCAATAGGGGTTAGTCAATCGGACATCGATGAGGTCTCGATTGGATCTAGATGTGATTGCTAGCTACATTGCCGATAAATCATGGTCTAAGATCCGAATGAATGTTGAATGTCATGTGATGTCCTGTGATGTCTGGTGATGTCCTGTGATGTCGTGTGATGTGACTGTCGATTTTGTACATGTGCTAGATGTGTGTTCCTAGTACGTAGGTACTAACAGTCAGTGTCTGCTAAGACGGTTTATGGCTTTTGTCGGTTTTTGCAGGCGTAATCGCGGTCGATTACAATGCTTTCAAGAGGGGGGTATGTCACAAAGTGATGACGTGGCGGACAGCAGAAACCCTAAAATTCCTGCAAACCCTAATTTTTGCCAAAAACCCTAAATTCCGGAAATCGCGGAGGCGGATTATTATTATTATTATTATTATTATTATTTTGGTGGAAAATGATGAGCGACGCGAATTTTGCTTTTGCTTTTTTTTTATTAAAAAAAAAGAGAAAAGACTCTCTAAGAGAGAGAGAACTGATGCTTTTGATTTTAAAAGCTTTTGGGGCTCTGCTTTTGGGCATCCCTTGTAACCTTTAAATTAGTGGTGAGGGCCTCACTTCTCAGAGCATCTGGACGCAGAGTCTGAGAGTGAAACCCTAACCGCTCTCTTGTACTTTGATGATTGATTAATACAAAAAGAAATACCGAAAGGGGCGCCAGTCTTTGGGGCCAATATCTCTAGGCACAGAACTCCGCCGGGCCAGTGCAAATCTATTGTGATCTGTGAATTGTTTTGAAGTGGTTATTTGGTGCTGTCGCGGTTGATTCTTGACTTGGAGTGTCCAAGTTTGTTACACTTCCTTTCCCTTTTATGTAGAGTGCGGTGCCAGGAGTGATACCCTGCACGCTACGCACTGCTCTCTCTCCCCCCTATGAGCAGTATGCTATGCCCCTCTATTGGGCTTTTCATTTGACCAATGTACAGTTATGTGGGTTCATGTGCGATTGCCGAGGCAAGAGCCTCTTGCATAGGTACTAGATTAGCTAGCGGCTAATCCCCCGCAGGTACAGGTGAATTCAGAGAGGTTTCACGTGAGAAATCTCGTCCGATTCAAAGGGCAAGTAGCCCTACAGGTGCGGGAGCTCGAGGTCTTGCTGCAGATGCGACCGGGACGCGAAACGGAGCCCAAAACAGGGAATTACAGGCTGCTGTGTATTTTTGCAGGTTTAGGGTTTCGGCCCTAAACGGACCCTAATACCCCCAGGAGGTTCGGGGACGCGAGGAGACCGCTGTACAGGTGATCTGGCGCATTTTCGGGCCAGAAAACAGAGAATTCAGAGTGCTGCAGATTCTCGCCAGGTTTTGCAAAGTGTTCGTATGCGTCGGGAAAGTCATCTATTGCGTGGGGATACTGACTGTGAAGCGTCCTAGTACAGTTATGTTGGCGAAATCGGGCCAGAACAGCTGTTTCTTAGCTTAGATTGTGCGGGGCAGCTCGTAGGAGATCACAGGTGTTATTTCCCTCTGCTACAGAATAAAGAAATACCGAAAGGGACTCCAATTTTGGGGCCTACAGGTTGTCGGCGTCTGCTCGGAGCATTCTAGCTTTCGAGCCGTGTGTGTACTTAGGTGTTAATCCCTGTTACAGGTTACCTTTGCAAAGTGCTTCGTGTGTGTCTAAAGTAAAGAATTTCGGGTGAAAGCCAATACCTACCGCCCTACGGGCCAGTTTCATGGTTCCATTGCCGGGACATCAATCACTTTTTCCTTAAAGAGTGAGCCTCGGTTGTTTTGGGTAAAGATACAAAGTGCAGGAATGTGGGATTACACTATGGCCGACAAGGGCAAGGGCATTATGGAAGAGGGTTCCTCTTCAAAGGACAGGCAGGAGATCCCTATGGTTTTCGAGATTGGCGAGAGCTCACGGCCACGTCAGTTTGTACCTCCTGTCAATGTGAATGTCCCTCCAGTAGTACAGGGCTTTATGACTGGGCAACTTGAGGATGATACGTTCAAGACTCAGTTAGTTGCCGCGGTGAATGTCTTTTCGCAGCTGGTGCAGAATCCAAGGTTTATGGAGTTCTTGCAAGCGCCACCAGTGCAACAACAAAATAGGCAACCTACGCCGCGTACGGAGCTTGTTGAGGCTCAAGCCCAGGTACTTCATGCGGCTCAGGAGGATAGGGAACACTCGCATGTTGCGGAGTCAGGGGCTCCAAAACAGGTTCTTCCCGTCCTTGAACAGGTGGCTAGAACGCCTATTCCACAACTTATGCTAGTTCAGCCCGCCGCCTTTCAAAGCCAGCATGCTGTCTTGAATGGACAGGGAACTGGATACCAGGCTATGCACCCAGTTTTTCCACCACCCACGGTACAACCTGGGTATTTTGGGAGTGGATCAGTGTTCCAAAGTATGGCTGGTTATGCGCCTGGGAGTCAGCCGTAAATGCCAAGAACAGTGTTCGGGGGTATGCAAGGCATCATGCCAAACCCCATGTATGGTAGTATCGGCATGCAGCAAGGTTTTCACTGCAACCAGGGCTAGTTTGGGGTGCCACAGGGTCATTTTGGCATGGCTGGTTTTTCTAGACAGCAGCTAGATATCGCACCTCTGACGCAAAATGTCAATGGCCAAGATGTGCCGATCATGCCTACTACAGTGCCCATGTTGCAGACCATCCCTTATGACAACTTGGGGGCACTAGAGAAGCTGAAGGCTTACAAAGAAGGTGGTGCAGCTGTAAAGTTCAATACCTTCAGTGGTTTCGAGGATAAGACAAAGGCTCTTACCTTCCTCCAGCAGTTTGATACAGCATATGCAGGAGGGAATTTGACAGAGGCCTCGAAAGTTAGGAAAGCTGCCACTTTCTTAAAGGACAATGCGCTCACATGGTGGACGACATTGTTAATGCAAGGACAGGCATCTGCCACTTGGGTTTACTTCAAGCAAATGTTTGCATCTGCTGAATTTGAAGCCGACGTCATGATAGATTGGCACCAGCTTACTTCAACTTCGTGCAAGAGCTTGCTGGAGTACAATAGGAGGTTTTGTAAAGCGTTACTCTCAGTGACCTCCTATAGATTTGTGCCATTGATAGAGCAGATAGAGAAGTACTGTTGTGGGCTGCCTAAAGGGCTTCACGATTACTGTACAAGAACAGAGTGGCTACCCTCACTCAGCTTATGGAAGTTGCGAACACTGGTCTTGCCTTGTTGAAAGGAGAGGACAGTGGATTTATGAGCAACATAAAGGAGGGTAGCAAAAGAAAAATTCAGCGAAGCACTACTTTGTGAAAACGGCTCTTGATGCGTCACAGGGGTCAGAAAAGGCCACCAGAGACGAGGATTCAGCCGGGACTTGTGGAGCGCAGGCAAAGAAACGGAAAAGGAAGCCTTTTGTGCGCAAGTCACTCGAGGAAAAGAAGGTCCTAATGGCTGAGAACAAATGCTTTATATGCGAGCAGCTTGGTCACTTTGTTATCAATTGTCCACAAAGGAAAAGACTAGCTGACTCAGAGGATAAAGAAGACCAGAAAGGCAAGAAGCCTAAACCCACGGCAGGTTTAGTGCCAGACATGGTGGGTGACAGGCCCAGCATAGATGCCAGTGAGTTATGCAGGGCATGGGGTAAAGTTAGGGATCAGACGGCACTCATCTTCTTTGATCCAGGTACCAAAGCCAACTTTATCTCACCAGAGTTAGCTATGAAGCTGGGCATCAGAGCTGAAGAGATGGGGTACACAGCAGAGGCAGGGTTGGCATGTCTTGACACTCAGAGTGTGTTACTCCCATCATTGGAAAACTGCGTCTGCATATTCAGTCGTATGTGGACACAGAAGAGTTCTACATCATGCTGCTGGAAGGTTGTGACGCCTTGCTGGGGATCCCGTGGATGTTCCGAGTGCATGGAGTCTTGGATGCCTACAACAAAAAGATCACTTTACAGCACAGGGACAAAACTCACATCTTGGATGTAAAGCTTAAAGGAGAGTCAGTCCCTATTGTATTTGCTTTTGCTATCACTTCTGTAATAAAGAATCATCTTTCTGTGTACTTGATTTTTGCACGTGATCGTGTGGTAGTAGCATCGGAGCAGTGCTAATGCAAGATAGACGTGTAGTAGCTTATGAAAGCCGAATTTTGCAAGGGCCAGAGAGGACTATGCAAGTCTATGAGAAAGAGCTCTTGGCCGTGATTCATGCGCTTTCTAGCTGGAAGCACTACCTCTTAGGTGCTGATTTTGTTGTCCAAACAGACCATCAGACCTTGCGATACTTCTTGACATAGTCAAAGTTATCCGAAAAGCATATGCAATGGGCAAACATTCTTTCCATGTTCCACTTCCAGATTATGCATGTGGAAGGCAAGAAGAATGTTGTGGCTGATGCGTTATCAAGAAAGCCACAAATTTCAGCTGTGTCAATTCCTTATCATCATGAGCTAGATGACATGAAGGAACAGTATACTGCTGATGAAGATTTTGCAAGGATCTTTGAACAGTTACAAGAGGGGCAACATCTCGAGCACTACCTCCTCAGAGATGGTTTTATGATGATGCATGGCAGACTGCGACATAAGGTCATGGAAGAGAGTCATGTCCCACCGTATGCAGGGCATCGTGGCATTGATGCCACAGTTAAAGCAGTAGAGACATTCTTCTATTGGCCTATCTTTGAGGAGAGATGTGGATGCCTTTGTGCGAGCATGCATAGTTTGCTAAAAGGTCAAGTTTGACAGGCAAAAGCCACCATGGTTGTTACAACCACTGTCGATTCCGGATAAGCCATGGGAAAGCATTGCTATGGACTTTTATCTTTGATCTTCCAAGAACGCCAACAGGGAATGATGGTATATGGACCATTATTTGCAGGTTCAGCAAGCAGGCCCATTTTATCCCTGTCAGGAAGAAGATAAAATCTGATCAGATGGCACGCTTGTTCATGTACAATGTGTTTAAGTACCATGGTATGCCACAATCGATTATCAGTGATCGTGATCCTCGCATGACCAGTTTGTTCTGGAGAGGATTGTTTGAGAACATGTGCACTACGCTCAAGTTCTCGTCTTCATTTTATCCACAAATTGAGGGACAGTCAGAAGAGGCTAATTCTACTGTCTTAGATCTGCTGAAATGCTATGTGTCAGATAATAAGGGCAAGTGGGAACAGTATTTCCCTATGCTTGAGTATGCGTACAATAATACGGTGCATTCGTCTACTGGCAAAGCACCTTTTGAAATTGTTGAAGGCGGCAAAAAGGTTCCTCCCATTCTGCATACAAAGGACAAGTTCTTTGAGGCAGATCGATATGTTGAGAACATGGATGAGATGTATAAGAAAATTAAAGTTACCTTGGAGAAGACTCAGGCAAAGCAGAAAAAGGCTGCTGATCGTCACCGTCGTGAATTGCTGTTATTACTTGGTGATTGGGTTTTGTTAAGGTTCGAAAAGGCAAGGTTAAAGAAGATGAAGGGCAAGGAACGGTTGTTTCCTAAGCTCAGCATGCGTTACTATGGGCCGTTCCAAGTGCTTGACAAGATCAACGATGTGGCTTACAGGCTGAAATTGCCTGATGCATGGAAGATTCATAATGCGTTTCACGTGAGTCTTCTAAGACCCTTCGTGGGTGATGTGCCAGAAGATATGTCAGATGAGGATCAGCCAGAAGTTGAGAAACTTGATGAGATCCTAAAACCTGAGCAAGTTTTGGCACATAAGGACAGAAAAATTAAAGGACAAGTTGCAAGACGCTATTTGGTGAAGTTCAAGAACTATCCGCCTATGGATGCAAAGTGGATGGAAGAGCATGAACTGTCAGAGTCACCCAATGAATTGTAGCTTTACCTTGAAGCCTTTGGGTTACAGCCTACTTATGCCCCAACCCAACGTGTGCAAAGGAGGGGTAATGATAGAGCTAGTACATCAAATGTACATATGAATTTGGTGTACTAGATGGAAATGACAAAAGTATGAAGGTCTCATTAAGTCATTTGTATCTATGTGTTATGACCTTTCTTGCGGATACATGCGATGATAAAAGAGTGTTAATAGCACAAGATCATCAGTGGCGTGTATTTATGGTATGCAATCGAGGACGTTTGTGATTTCAAGAGAGGGGTATGTCACGGGGACGTGGCAGCTATTAACTATGTCACGAGGACGTGGCAACTGCTAACTTTAGTTGTTGGTTTCTTTCCAATGGGTTTTGTTTTATTTTTGGGACCCTCTTCTTGAAGTAGCAAACGGTCGGACATTGTATGGCCAATGTGAACGGTAGTTTCACCCGCAAACGGGAAGTGGTCGGCACTAGAATTCGTATAGTAAGAGCATGTCTAGGCTAAGAGCAAGATCATATAGGTCCCCCCGTCGCACTTAGCAAGTTAGTGGATACTAGGGAGTGAACTCAATAAAGGCCTAAAGTCAAGGTGTGACTAGCAACAGAAAGTATCTGACAGTTGGGCGACATTGCACTTTTGGATGCGGTCCCCATGAAGATAGACGGTTAGATGACTGCTGGGAGCCCAACGGAATCATTTCCTAAAATTTAGGGAACTGCTATTTTGGGCCGTGAAATGTGTTCGCGTCATTACCTTCGTTATGACAAGGGGAACATTTTATTACTCTGCCGCGAAGTCAACCGGGCAACCGATCGGGAGATTTTTAGGCGGCAACCCCGAAACGGGAAATGGCTTGTAAACGCGCCAAGTGGCACATTTCTGTGCACTTTCCTCATGCAAGAAGAAGTGGTGCTGAATTTCATGTTGGGAGAGGCCTCATTTGCAAACTGTCACAGGTTAAGAGCTCTGGAGTGCTTCCTTTCCCTCTTATGTACAGTGCGGTGCTAGGAGTGATGCCCTACACGCTACGTATTGCTCTCTCTCTCCCCTATGAGCAGTACGTTATGCCCCTCTAGTGGGCTTTTCATTTGACCAATGTACAGTTATGTGGGTTCATGGGCGATTGTCGAGGCAAGAGCCTCTTGCACAGGTACTGGATCAGCTAGCGGTTAATCCCCGCAGGTACAAGTGAATTCGAAGAGGTTTCACATGAGAAATCTCGTCTGATTCAAAGGGCAAGTAGCCCTATAGGTGCGGGAGCTCGAGGTCTTGCTACAGATGCGACCGGCACTCGAAACGGAGCCTAAAACAGGGAATTACAGCCTACTGTGTATTTTTGCAGGTTTAGGGTTTTTCCCCTAAACGGACCCTAATACCCCTAGGAGTTTCATGGACGCGAGGTGTCACCAGCGTGTGACTACTATCTATCCTTTTTGTTGATTTCTTTCTTATTATTTATTTACTTTCACTTTTTGGAAACACCCCTCGGGAAATCTAACTGCCCTGCATTGCATAGCTAGTGTGGAACTGTCCAGAGGGAGTCCAGGCCTGAGGGCAAGAGAGCACTAAGGTTGGACAAGGACTATGGTTAGCCAAAGTGGGGTCATTGACTAGCCAAAGTGGAATCCTTTGCTACAGAGGCTATATTTCAGTTCTGGGTGTGGCTGCAGTGTACAAAGGGGGTCTGATGACCTAGAAAGATACAATGGCAGCATCTCCTAAAATTTAGGGAACTGCTATTTTGGGACCTGAAAATGTGTTCGCGTCATTACCTCCGGAATGACACGAGGAACATTTTATTACTCTGCCGCGAAGTCAACTGGACAACCGGTTAGGATATTTTTAGGCGGCAACTCCGAAACGGGAAAATGCTTGTAAATGCGCCAAGTGGCACATTCTGGTGCACTTTCCTCATGCAAGAGAAGGTGGCGCTGAATTTTAAGCTGGGAGAGGCTCATTTGTAGATTTTGTCACAAGTTAAGAGCTATGGAGTGCTTGCTTTCCCTCCTATGTACAGTGCGGTGCCAGGAGTGATGCCCTGCACTCTACGCACTGTCCTCTCTCTCCTCTATGGCAGTATGTTATGCCCCTCTAGTGGGCTTTTCAATTGACCAATGTACAGTTGTGTGGGTTCATGCGCGATTGCCGAGGCAAGAGCCTCTTGCACAGGTACTGGATTAGCTAGCGGCTGATCCCCCGTAGGTACAAGTGAATTCGGAGAGGTTTCACGCCAGAAATCTCGTCCGATTCAAAGGGCAAGTAGCCCTACAGGTGCGGGAGCTTGAGGACTTGCTACGGATGCGACCGGCACGCGAAATGGAGCCCGAAACAGTAAATTACAGCCTGCTGTGTATTTTTGCAGGTTTAGGGTTTTGGCCCTAAACGGTCCCTAATACCCCCAGGAGGTTCGGGGACGTGAGGGGACCGCTGTACAGGTGATCTGGCGCATTTTCGGGGCTGAAAACAGAGAATTCAGCGTGCTGCAGATTCTCGCCAGGTTTTGCAAAGTGCCCGTATGCATCGGGAAGGTCATTCAATGCGGGGGAATACTGACTGTGAAGGGTCCTAGTACAATTATGCTGTTGAAATCGGGCCGGAACAGTTGAAATTCAGCCAAGTTTGTGCGGGGCAGCTTGTAGGGAACCACAACGTTTATTCCCTCTTTTAAGCAATAAAGAAATACCGAAAGGGGCCCCTAAGTTAGGGGCCAATCTGGTGTCGGTCTACTCATACAGGTGCAATCTAGCAGCCTGTAGCCCTCTCCCCTTTGTTGTGTCTTGAAAGTACAGGTAAAATAGACGGCTAATAATGGGTGAAAGCTAAATCAAGGTTTGAAGTAAAGTCGACCGTCCTTTTTGGATTGAACAGGCCGGTTTCACAAGGGGACAGTTGTACAGGTGATCTGGCGCATTTATGGGCCAGAAAACAGAGAATTCAGCGTGCTGCAGATTCTCGCCAGGTTTTGCAAAGTGTCCGTATGCGTCGGGAAAGTCATCTATTGCGTGGGGATACTGACTGTGAAGCGTCCTAGTACAGTTATGCTACCGAAATCGGGCCAAAACAGGTGTTTCTTAGCCTAGATTGTGCAGGGCAGCTCGTAGGAGATCACAGGTTTTATTCCCTTTGCTAAAGAATAAAGAAATACCGAAAGGGGTGCCAATTTTGGGGCCTACAAGTTGTCAGTGTCTGCTCGGAGCATTCTAGCTTTCGAGCCGTGTGTGTACTTAGGTGTTAATCCCCGTTACAGGTTACCTTTACAAAGTGCTCTGTGTGTGTCTAAAGTAAAGAATTTCGGGTGAAAGCCAACACCTACCGCCCTACGGGCCGGTTTCACGTAGGGGTGTTGTCTCTGTCGAATTCTCTGAGAGAACCCATTTGTGCTACAGAAGGGATCGGATTCTTTGTAGAAGAAGAATCGTTTTGAGCTCTGATACAATTGTTACAGGCTTGGACACTCCAATTGAGAAATCAATAGCAATACACAAACAGAAATTGCAAAAATCACTGAACTTAAATAGCGAGAGAGAAGGAGAGTCGACACAACATGACGGAGTTCCGAGCCAAGACGCACTGGCCCCAAAGACTGGCGCCCCTGGGCCCTTTTGTAGACTTTGGCTTTTATAAGAAACTGCTGACGTGTCAAAGCCTAAAGAATGGAGTCAACTTACAGATGTGGCCGAGGGGCCTAAACCCTAATTTTTGCTAGAAATCCTAACTGTTGAAACCCTAATTTTGAAAACCCTAACCCTAAAATTGCAGAAACCCTAACCCTAACCCTAAGGGAAGCAGACACATTCCGAAAATTGCACTGACATGATGACGTGGTAGGTTGTATTAATTTTTGCATTTTGCGCTGGCTGATGACGTGGCAGGCTGTACGAATTTTCGTAAATTGCGCTGGCAGCTTTTTGGCTTTGCTTTTGCACCAGAAGCTTTTGAGTTTTAAAGGCTTTTTATTGTAACTGCTTTTTAGGCCAAGGGCCTTTAAATATGAGGCTAGGGCTCATTCTCTGGCATGCTTCTTGGAGAAAGTGCAGAGTCTGGAGTATCGGCTTGTATTGTGTTGATGCAATATAAAGAAATACAGAAAGGGGCGCCAAGGTTTGGGGCCAATACTCTCTGGGGTGGAATTCCGCCACTCCGTGTCGCGTGTCGTCTCTCTCTTTCAGTTCAGTTGTTATTGAAGTGTTAAAAGTTTGCTCAGTCTGTTCTCATGGAAGGAACCTAACCCTAATTTTTGGTGTAGGTTTCAAGATGAAAAGTCAGTCGACTTTTCGAGCTCGAGTGATGGCGAGATTGCTTTTTAAGTTTGAGTTCTGTTTGATCTTGTTTGGTGATTCTGTTTGGAATCTGTTTGAAATGGATGGTATCTGTTTTGAACCTGCTTTGGTGCCGATTTGAAATGTTTGACTCTGGTTTTAATACTGGTTTCATTGATTGGCATTGATTGGTGATTTTTACTCACGGGTGGAGAAGTGAGAAATACTGTTTTGGTATTGTTTGAACCTCGGAACGACGCAGGCCGATGCCTAGGGAGCGTTTCGTTGTATGCTAGAAAACCTCGGAACGATGCAGGCTGATGCTTGGGGAGTGTTTGGTTGTATGCTTGAACCTCCAAGCGACGCAGACTGGGGTCTGGGGAGCGTTTGGTTGTATAGTCCTCTGAGCTCATGGCTCGGACCTTTTTTAGGTTATTTGTGGAGGGAGTGACGAGGTAGTCGTTGAGTAGCTTCATACCGCAGACCGTTTGTCTCAGGGGAGTGCTCAACGGCGCTGTTTGTTGTGTCTTGTAACATGCATATGTAAGCATTTGTGTTGCATTGTGATGTGCCAATTACTGAATATTCCTAATTGGATGAGATTACCTGGCTATGTAATTTTAGTGCATCAAGACACCCGTGGAAGATCAGTACGGTCTGGGTGTGATTGCTAATTTTACTACGCCGGAATATCAAGAGTTCTGATCTGGATGAAAGGAGAAGCTAACTCCTTGATCAAAACAGCCGAAAGGAGAAGCTAACTCCTTGATCAAAAGAGCAGAAAGGAGAAGCTAACTCCTTAATAAAAAGAGCAAATTGATTGTCCCTCGGAATGACCCTCGAAAATATGCTGTAATCGCGGACGATTACTCTCTTTCAAGAAGGGGAGATGTAACAAACTGTTGACGTGTCAAAGCCTAAAGAATGGAGTCAACTTATAGATGTGGCCGAGGGGCCTAAACCCTAATTTCCACCAGAAACCCTAACTGTTGAAACCCTAATTGTGGAAACCCTAACCCTAAAACTGCAAAAACCCTAACCCTAACCCTAACCCTAAGGGAAGCAGACAGATTCCGAAAATTGCACTGACATGATGACGTGGCAGGTTATACGGATTTCCGCATTTTGCGCTGGCTGAGGACGTGGCAGGTTGTACGGATTTTCGTAAATTGCGCTGGCAGCTTTTTGGCTTTGCTTTTGAACCAGAAGCTTTTGAGTTTTAAAGGCTTTTTACTGTAACTGCTTTTCAGGCCAAGGGCCTTTAAATATGAGGCTAGGGCTCATTCTCTAGCATGCTTCCTGGAGGAAGTGCAGAGTCTGGAGTACCTGCTTGTACTGTGTTGATGCAATATAAAGAAATACCGAAAGGGGCGCCAAGGTTTGGGGCCAATACTCTTTGGGGTGGAATTCCGCCACTCCGTGTCGCGTGTCGTCTCTCTCTTTCAGTTCAGTTGTTATTGAAGTGTTAAAAGTTTGTTCAGTCTGTTCTTTTCTATTGGCACGTGGTGCCCGTCTTGTGACAGCTTTCACCCGAACCTTTACTTTAGACTTTAGGACACAAAGAAACTTTGCAAATAAAAACCTGTAACGGGAATTGACACTTCAAACACACACGGCTTACCAAGCACCCTTTCGGTATTTCTTTATTGTATTTAAAGTGGGAATAGAATCTGTGATCTCTTACGAGATGTCTCGCATAATCCGGGCTAAAAATGACCTATTCTGGCCCGATTTCGGTAGCATAATTGTACGAGGATGCTTCGTAGACAGTATCTGTCCACGAGGACGTGGCAACTGTTAACTATGTCACGAAGCCGTTTCACACTGGCCATGCAATGTCCACTTGCACCTTTTCAAGGGTTCTATGGAAAACAAGTAAAAATAAAATAAATAAAAATATGTAGTACATATTCAAAGAAGGCAATAGGAAAAATACACCCATGGAAGAGTCGCCATGCCTCACTAGAGTCCTGGCTCAAAAACAATTGGTATAAATCCTGCTCTAATCGAGCTAGAAATGCCGACTTCTCTCTCTCTCTCTCTCTCTCTCTCTCTCTCTCTCTCTCTCTATATATATATATATATATATATATATATATATATATATATATATATATATATATATATATATATATAGAGAGAGAGAGAGAGAGAGAGAGAGAGAAGAGAAGAGAGAGAGAGAGAGAGAGAGAAGTCGGCATGAAGCGGTAGAGTTCCGCTTCCAAATGCACTGGCCCCAAAGTCTAGCGCCCCTTTCAATACTTCTTTCTTGATTGATGATCAGTGAGTACTCTTGGCGTGAGGTGAGCTCTGTGCAAACACTTAGGGACTTCAAACACTTTGGCAATGGATCTTATGGTGATCACTCTTTGACAGTGATACTAGAGGTTCTCAGCATTACTGTCAACATACCTCCTTTGAAGTGCACCATTCTCAATTTAGGCAGAAATCAACAGTGCCTTCTTCGACTTCAAGGTCCTACTCACAAGTTCGGCATTGTAATGGTGATCAAGGCAGATCTCTCGTAAATGTTTGACTGAATCATGGTAAAGGATGTGATATGTTCAACTGAATCATGGTAAAGGACGTGATTTCTCTGCGGATCGGCATTCTAAAACTCAAAAAGGATTCTCAAAATCCAAAGCATGATGGATTATGCACGGTTTGTGCTCAAATGTTTCCTCAGGATGGACGGAAACCAGCCTCTGAGTGCAAAGGCAAAAGGAAACTTGTACGAAGGCAGAAGGGAGCTTGTAGATGATCACCGCTGGTATGCCAGCATGCAACCAAATTGTTCAAATTTGCGTAGAAACCCGAATGCAGAAGCACCATCAACCTTTGGAAACCCTGTTCTTGCTAAGGCCAGTGAAACAACGCAATTATTAGGATCATAGTTCATAACGATGGTAGTATCAAACGAGACTTGAATCGTAGTGATCCTCGCCAACCAGGTTCTGAGTCTCCTTGGATTTCTCAATGATAACTCCATTGATATCTTGGTGGGCAGTGGATGCTCCGATATCTTTGTCAGTACCAGCTTAGTCCATCATGCTTTGCCTGCCAACCCTGAAGATATTGTGCTAATTCTTTCTATCTTTTGTGGTGCGTATGCCCTATCAACTACTTTATTTTTGTGCTAATTTTTTCGATTTCATGCTTCTTTTAGTGCTAGGCTTCATTATGGCTGAGTCTGCCCTTGATCTCTGGAGTCATGACAGAAACTCAGTACGCTGAACTTTGTGTTGATGTATGCTCATGTGTGTGTGCGTGTAGTGTGTGTTGTGTTGGGGAGCATATGTTAGTACCTAGTTCTACACCCACTATTGGGCACTGACGACGTTAGTGGGGATGTCGTGGTATTTAGTCAATACTATGCATGATGGAGCTGATGGTTATATTGTCTTGTGGGTGACTACCATGGGTCTATACCTGGCACTTTCCTTCAGGGGTGAATCTGGGCTTATCCTGGATTCATGTAGGTATACTCATTTATCCTATGGGATACGATGTGCTATTGGTCAGATGCGTACATCATCGCATCAGCTAGAGATTGAGACTGGTAGATTTAGGAGAGTACCAGCAGAAGCCAGGATATGCCCGTTATGCCATATAGAGCTAGAGACAGAGTTACATCACATTTGTCATTGTCTGGTATACTATGAGATACGAGTCCGCTTCCACTGTCTATTCAGAGAGGGCTTTGGACCGTTGGCTAGAGTTATGAGATATCAGGATTAGAGATGTCTTGGGTTGTTTTTGCTAGAGCTGCACAGACAGCGGGAAAGTCTCTTGAGGAGACCAGGTAGTGGGAGACATTCACAGAGGGAGACCTCTGACTTCTTTAGAGCAGGGACTCAGCAGCTGGGTGTGCATGCTTCACAGCAGACTTCAGAGCCCACTTCTACCAGAGGTATATTAGTGGAAGAGCTAGACGGAGACTCCACCAGAGAATCAGGACTATCCTAGTAGGACATGAGAAGGACTATTTACAGAGGTGGACATTGACGAAGCTCTTCGACGACCGACGCAATACTTTCTTGGACAACGCTCAGTGCCGGGCATCCTCGGGCATGGATGATGATGATGATGATTTTCAGTTTGACGATTAGTCTTTCACTTTACTTCATTTGATTTTTGTACCCAAATATTGGATTAGATCCACAAGGATTGTATCTGTTTGGTCTCATAGGTCATTTTGGCCTTTTGAAGATGTTTAATATAACATAACGTTTCATTTCTCTCTCTCTCTCTCTCCCCCCCCCCCCCAAAACATGGTATCAGATTCACCAGTTTGTAACAGCTTGGTCTCATAGGTCATTTTGGCCTCTTGAAGACGCTAATATATCATTTCATTTCTCTCTTGCGCACGCACATGCACATGCCATCTATCAAATTGTCCCTTGTATATCACTTTTCTTTTTCCATCCATTGTTTCTCATCAAGTGTCTGGTTGCTTTAAGTTGCTGCTTTTTCTGGGGTTCTTTCTTCTGTATGTTTGCCCTAATATGCTTAGGTTCATGCTGAATTAGACAAGAACTGTTTGTGAATGGACCATCACAATTCTTTTTTTCTTTGGGTTGCAGGCATGACTGTAGTGACAAGAGTTCTACGATCCGTGAAGTGATTCTTCGGCACTCCTGATGTTTCGGTAGAGGGGCTTGCTTTCCTCACTTACTCATTAATGGTTTTTAGCCTGAAATGGCTCAAAGGGGATGGCAGAATTGCACAATACCTGATGGTCACTCATCTGGTACTCTGATGTTTTGAAATGGCTTGAATGTTCTACCTGTGTTTGGAGCTGGCTGCAGTAGTTCTAACTGAGTGCGGTGATTATAATTCAGCTGGGATGCCATTGCGTTTGGTAAGAAAGTGGCGAGTGTCTTCATATGGAGTGGTGAACGTTGGGGCAGTGGAGATTTATCGGGCTGTTAGCGTGGCTGCATGCTCTCATAACTGCGATGTTAAAAACTCAATAGAGCTGTGCACTAAAGATTTTTCAACAATCTTTGCTGTCGTCTTACTCCCAGAATTGAGGAATACAGGTTGCTCAATGCAAATTTACGACTGCAAATGGATCATTGTATGGAAACCAAGTGGATGTAACGATTTTAATGTTTGGAAGGTTGCCGGAGATTAGTGTTGTTATTGCTGCTGGGTCTCTAGTATCTTTAGCGAAAATGTCAACTGACAGCCAGTGGAGAATTTGTTTGAAAGCTGGGCGAATGACAGCAGCAGAGCAACAACATGAGTAGTGTTTGACAGTTAATGTTTTGGTGGTGTCACCCTGGGAGGCAGAAGTGTTGGCATGACAATTGCTCTGTATAACATGCACTCAAGTTTGTGCTAACTGGTCATGATTATGGAAGGTTTTGTTGAGAGAGTATGTGTTAAAGCAGTGAGATATTTGCTTGAAGTCTAGATTCTCTGTACGGTGAACGAATGTATTGTTAACCTCTATTTATTGAGCCGCTTCCTCTAGATTAAGTCTGGCTTTTTTTTTTTTTGCAGACCTTCGGTTTTTTTAGCTTGGGTCAAGATTATTAGGTTGTGGTGAATGTGGGGCTAGAGTTTGGTGAAAATGATTTTGGTAGTGGACACTTGGAAATCACTTTTGATTATTGCATTTGGAAATCTTCTCTATTGCCTCTTCAACTGAAGCTAATTACTGTTCATATCTTGCACCTATGGCCAATTTTGGGCGATCTTCACTATTCCACCATTTTTTCTCTTACCATTATCGATTCTAGTTCCAAGAGTTATATCGGGCTGGCCCATACTATCTTGTTTTATAATGCTGTGTGATGTCCTCGAGGACGGTCTGTGTTAGTGCCTCACCAAAGGCAATCACAAATATTGCATTTGGATGTTTGAGATCTTACTTTCAATTGGCTGAAGTGTTATCAAATGCAAATATTATAGATTGTGCTTGCTTGCAGCTACATACTTAGTTGCACTTATTCTTATGGTAATGTGTTTATCCCACTGTGTTCAGTAGTGGTTGGGCTTGTATGGTGTGAATGTGCCATCAACAGAACCAAATCTATTGCTGATGCAGGTCCAATTGTTTGCAGCACCCTTACACGCCAATCTTTGACTCGTGGCACTCTTCTATCACCCAATTGCAGTAGATTCCCGATTGCATTTCCCTCTTGCAAGACTTGTCGGGTTGGTCTTGTAGGTTTGTTGGTGCCGTTGCTAAGACATTAAGAAGTCTACTAAGTCTTCTTGTTGCTAAGGTCATGTCCCTAGTACTAATATTTAACAAATTTTTCTGACTGGACAAGAATTTGCAAGATTTGGAATGCTTGCTTGTGGTAATAATCCTGTTGACTACAGCGACTTTGGTTGGGTTGTTTCTATTAACACTCGAAGATTGACTTCTAGAGAATTGTCATATGATACTTGTAATCACTTTCGACGAGTGATGAGGGAATACAGAGAACACAATCTGCAAAACTTAGGGACTTTGGAGCTCTTCTTGTCAGAGCTTTGGAGATGTTTGGGGATTCACTGTCCTTCCGTATAATATCATGCGAGTGTAAGGAAGGGGTGTTTTCAATAGGGGCACAATTAGCATATACAACACTTATTTTTCCATATCTAGCAGTTTTTTTTTTGTGTTCGTGTGTCTGGGAGTGGGAGGGGGTGGGGGGCAACTGTCAATCACACAAATTAAAATACCTCTTAAAACACGCAATTTTTAAATCAAAATTTCTAAATGTCCTAAAACATTTCCAATTGAAAATTCTTATCATTTTTGCAAACGTCTCTGTAGATATTAATTTTTGTAGCCCTTCAGCATAATAGAAAATGCTCCATTTTGCGGTGTAAACACTATACCCTCATGTCGCACAGTGCTCAAAAACCCTATGCTCTTGAGTGTATTCCCACCTACAAATTGAGAGGTAACTCTTAACTTTCAATTTCAAAGCTGAGTTGATCAAAACATTTAGAGAAAGTTTTAGAAACCAATAATTGGCTAAACATGATAATATAGATGTTTACGCTAGTATTAGCCCAAAGTAAATCAACAAGGTGAGGAAGCACAAAGGCATGCTAAGTTAAGGGGAGTATGAGATTTATGAAGAGAGTTTTAATAAATGCTTAAAATCACATGGAATTATTGTTGTGTTTTAATAGAAATTATATTATCCATTATATATACATAAGAAAAAATGTTTACCAAAATATCCATGTAGTTTGTAAAAATTTCCAAAATACTTCTTAGATTTCAAAACTTCCAAAAATACCCCCAATATTATGTCATAAATTTCCAAATACCCTTCAAATTTTCCAAAATTCCCAAAAACCCCTAGTTGTGATATTAAATATCTCCAAAGATTAAAAAAATTGTAGGCTTTCATAAGAAGATTGATTGCCTATGAATACAAGATGCTAAAACTAGAATTTTGAGTTAGTTATGTAGGCTTTAGAGATTAATTGTTTCATTAGTTTTAGACATATTGGCCTTCTTTGCGAAGTAATTTGTGACAAATTACACGCTAATCATTCAAAAGCGCATCTCAATTGTCAAAAAGGAATAATCATTAAAACATTTTGAACAATCCAACCAAAATAGATACAAGGGTATTTTGGAAATCTTTGGAACTTGAGGGATATTTTGGGATTTTTCACACATTAGGGGTGTATTTTGGTGATCTTTCAAAATAATAAAGTGAAAGGTGTACATTGCCCGTCATCATTTGAAACCAAAATAAAATAAAATAAAAACAATAAAACAAAAAGATACATTGAAAAACTAAAACAAAAGAATATTTAATGTCTATGTAAAAAAGGTAGATTCAATAAGCATAGAAATTTTTGTGAAGTCTTTAAATGAAAGGACTCTTTATGAATCAAAATATTAAAAAACAAATATTGAATCGACACTTCACAATATGGATCAAACTATTATGTATACACCCTTTATTCCTGCTATAGCCTTTTATACAAAAAATGAATGCAGCTCTCAGAAATAGCATTTGAAAGGACATGATGTCTTTTTCTTTAAGACTTTTAAGGATTTTTGAGGGACATGTTTCACAACTAGAATTGAACAACCTTCATCCAATAAAAATATTGAAGTCACATTAGTTTCAACCCCAATAAGTTAAGGTTCACAGTGGAAATGCTTTCTTGTTGTTGTATAGACAAAAGTTTCTAAAGGACAACTTTTTTCCTTGAATGACAAGCAATCGCAAATTAAAGATTCTTCAATACTTTTTATTTTTTTAACATCTTAAATGAATCTTATGATTTTCACTCCATAATAGGTACCTCATCGTTAGGGTCTATGCATTAGTTTTAGAAATGAGACAATCTTTGTTGCTAAAATGATCCTTATTGGGCTAAAATTTCAAAATCTTGGCTATTTTTAAAGGTTTTCTTGAAGAAAGTTGCTAAAATTTGACAAGTTTCGGTGTTAAAATTGGCTACATCTTTAAGTTTTCACTAAAAATTCGAAAAAGTTTTGAGCGTGAATTTTTTTCCTCTGGTTATGCTATTACAACCTAGCAACCAAGTCTGTTGATTAAAATGTCATGATAGACTTAAATTCCAGATAATGGTTGTGTAATGGATCCATGGATTTAGAATAAATGTTTGTTGACATGTGGGATCCTATTGAACCAATGTTCACATAAAATCGGCCTTTAGTGCATTTTCAACCGGCTAAAATTTGAAAACCTAGGCTAGGGACTGAGTTTGCCTTGAAGAAACTGGTAAAGAATACAAGTTTTAGGGAGAAACTTAAAAAATTCTTCAAATTTTGACAAAAAAATTGGAAGAATTCTAGGTATGCCCTTTTCCTCTCTGGTTAGGAAAAAAGTTTTTGGTGAGAAGTACTATCTCACGTGAAGTGGGGCTTGAACTCATCATGATTGTGTTTAGTTTACATATTTTGATACTTTCACAACATTAGATCAATTGGTGTTACAAATGCTTTGACGTGTAGCCTTTATATTATATTATAGCCCGTGAATTTTATTTGCTTCTTAACTATCAACTATGAAGAGTTCAAAGCACCTATGTAATTAATTTTTTTTAAAAAAGTTTTGCAGTAAACTAGGTTCAGAGAGAGAGAGAGAGAGAGAGAGAGAGAGAGAGAGAGAGAGAGAGAGAGACTGCCGAACCAACCAACTTGGGCCATGAAATAGATGATTACACAATGGGGGCTATGTGTTTCTTATATACTAGCCTAAGGGCCCCTCAACAAATTGCCTCACTTAAAAGTTTGAAAAATAAGTAAAATAAATACCTAAAGCCAAAATAAATATTGACATGACATTGGGCCATTCACTTGAGATGCTATAACTTTAACACCCTCTTTGCAGCTCATAATGGACATATGTAGGAAGGCCAACTCGATGAAGAAGCTACCATGGACACCCTAGTAGTACATCTACTATCAAATATGCCTTTAATTTGCAACTACCAACCCACTCCTCAGAAAAATGCCATCTTAAGCATGGGTTGCCTCACAAAAAATTGAAATGTAGACCATAACACATCCAAGAATCCCCATTCGTGAACTATGAACACATCACGTCCACACTTTTCTAGACAATGAACTTTTAAAACACATCGTATCCATAATCTGGCCAACAACAATGGATTGTGTGCACACATCCATAGTGTTTTGTATACGTTGTGTTGGGTCCTTGCCAGATGCATGTGCCTTGAACTCCAACACATGGGTCCAAATCGTTCGTTAGGGAGATTCTTTTGCCCTCTCTACCGCTCATAAGCCTCTCTCTAGCTAAAGCATGTTGTAGTAAACACTGCCCGTAGCCAAGGCCAATGTGGTTGCTGCCACGTGAGACATGTCGTTTTTCTCAATGGAATTCTGGTCACCACTGTCCTCATCAAGCTTCCCTTTTCCTTTGCCCTTTTTTGAACCTTGAACCTTGCCCTTGGAGACAATGATGGCTTCCACTTCAATGGGAAAATAGCCGAGATTATCACTCTCTAGATTTTCCCTCATGATTTTCAAGCGTAATTCTCTGGCCGCCATCTTACACTCCTATAGAAACTTCGTAAACAACAAGGTAGCTACCTGGGCATTGGATGGTATACTTTCTACATCTGAGAATTGATCTTGGTCCAAAATGGTTCTTTTCTTGTAGAACCTTCAATCCCTAGAGGGTGAATCTACTTAAAAACAGTGGATGATGCATTTATTCAATTAACAGTTTGACCCCCCACTAATCGAGAACACTTTGTATTTGCTATCAGACAAAACCCCTTAACAGTCTCGCCAAGTTGGCTAGCTCGACACTAGTCTTCGTGTTTATGGGCAGGGTACCCACCAAAGCCAAACTCATAAATTGGCTATAACGCACTAATGTCCTCAATCACAGTGGATCAATTGTGATTTCCCGATACCTTGCAAAAGGCTTCTTCTCAATACCTGTTAACGATCAGGAAATAGTGGCTAAAAACTTAGCCAAAAGCCCCCTGTTCTTCAACCAGGCACCAAAATGCGTACTTCCTTGGGATCCTTCTTTGAATCCACTGATGCATTCAAACACATGTGCCTGGTGCGGGTGTTCATAAACCTCCCGTTGTGGTTGAGGAACAAATTGAAAGACTTGGCAACATCCCCTGGTACCTCACTATTTGTGCCATCTACAAGGGCAGCAGGTTCAATAACAAATAAGGTTTGCATATGGTGGGACCTCAGAAAGCCCTAGCCCAAGAACATTGTAGTGAATGTGGGGGCCAACGTGAAGTTCATCCCATTGGACTTTGGTACCTTTTTTGGTGGATGCTTAAAGTGTAACAAATCCAGGAACTTTGCAAGGTATTGTTCGCTGCCTCGATCATGGCAGTAGGCTATATTGATGGGAAAAAAGACAAGCCAGCAACACCTCAGACATCTACTAAAAAATGGGGGCCCCACCACATAACGTTATCGAACAATTAGGGAAGGATAAGCAGCTTAATGAGAACATCAAAAACCTAGAGAAATAAGAGAAGCCCTTGCAATCCCACAATAGCAATGGAAAGGCCACCCTATGATATCGATTCTCGTCCACCGTCCATTAGAAAACGAAAACCCCAGTGTTCCAATTCTTTTTTGTTGTCACCCTCCTTTAGGAAGGAGGACGAAGGTTGGCAGCATGTATCCAAACATTTCCTATAAGCGGTTTAAATCCCAAGAATATCATCACAAATAAGATGGCAAGCTCACAGACTATGTGGGAAAGTGCCAATGGAGGAGGACATCAAGAAAGAGATCATTGAGGAAGATTCCTTGAAGTGGAGGAGTTTGTACCCATCTCTCAATAATGTTCGTACCCCTTTCTCAATAATGGAAGATGCCACTATCCAGTCATGGAATGTGAAAGGTTTAAAAACTTGGAAGAAGAACACCCTCTTATGGGAGGAAGTTAGAAAAGATAAGGAAGTTAACTATTTAACCCATCCAAGAGCATCACCTCTATGCTTCCAGCAAAAGTAAGCAAGCAATGGGGAAGAAGATGGTATTTTATGGAGAAGGAGTTGATGGGTACAATGCTACCCTCACAACTGTAGACAAGGCCCTAGAGCCTAAGGTGGTCTAAAATCATCCATCCACAAGAGCTCTAGGAGTGAGGGTCCATTGGGTGATCAACCAATCACCATTATTAACATATATGGCACTTGCACTGCTAAGGAAAGAGCAATTTGTGGGTGTACCTCAAAGACACCCCTGTAGAAGAGGAATGGATCCTTATTGGAGAGTTTAATATGGTGGAGAAGAGAAAGGACAGAAGACGCTCCTTAAGTCTGCTAACTAGATATGAAAAAAGAAAATGGCTAAGGTTGTGTGGGAAATGGGAAATGGTTGACATGTGGGAGGCTGGTGCTTGGAACAACATGTCAGGCTTTACGTACACAAGTCTGCAGTATGACCAAACCGCATCTCGGCTTGACAAGTTCTACTACTCTCATCAAGCCGACCAGATTCTATTGCTACTTGAAATGAAGGTGGTAACCTTACAGTCTCTGTCAGATCACTTGCCACTTTTCATGAAACTCAAAAAATCCAAAGGAGAAGGACAATACCCCAAAGGTCTAAGAAGCTACTTATTATAGGGGTGCTCCTTTTCAAAGATTCTCTTTTCAAAAGCCTAGTCAATAAAGCTATGAGCAAGCTTTGTAAAGAAGTTGATTCAACAAACCCTAAAGCTTGGGATACCTTTGCCAGGAGCATTCAAAAAGCGGTAAAAAATTCAGGCCCAAGAATGAAGAAGTCCTACGAGGAGAGTCTGAAGCAACTTGCAGATAAAGTAGAACGACTAACCACTAAAAAACAGGAAAGGTCAATCTCCAAAGCTGAGCACAAAAGGTGGCTGGAAGCAAAAAATAACCTGTCCGAACAACAACTTGAGGAAGTTAGGAAGGCTAGATTATTATCCAATGAAACCTACCTATAGCGAGAGGTGGCTAATGAAGCAAACTTCTTCAGGGCCCTAAAAGTCAAGAGAAGTAGAGACCTTCTCCACTCGCTCACATATGGGTAAGGTAATGTAGTGAAGGACCAAGATAAAATGGCTAAATTGATGTTGGACCACTTATCCCAAATCAGAGGCAAGCACTCCCTTGAAGTGAATGAAGCCAGGAAACTCTTCTCAGGAGTGTCAAGAAGACGATACCTCAATTATAAGCCAACTCGCTTGAGAAGGCTTTTACTGAGGAGAAATGCTCCTCTGTGCTACATGCATGAAGTCCCCTGGATGGGACGGATTGACTACTAAGTTCTTGGAAGAATTTTGGGAGGATCTTAAGTCCTAGATCATGTGAATGACTAACCCGGCCTTGGTCGATGGAGTCCTAGAACAAGCATAAAAAGGGACCTAATAAAATCTACCCCAAAGCAAATCTGTTGCTCTTAGCTGAAACACTCCTGTCCCATTACTATGATGTTAGCGATATATAAAATTATTTCCAAAATAGCCCTTAGGCTCTCTCCCATCTTGGACAAAGCAATTACTCCTCGCCAACATGGATTTATCATCTCAAAGGAAAGTAAATATATGATAACATTTTGGTAGCAATGGTTGGCGTAGGGTACACAACCTCCACCAAGAAAGAGTCTATCCTGCTTCAGCTGGATGTAGACAAATCCTATGACCCGATCACATGGTCATTCATAGAAGATGTCATGAAATCTTTGGGCTTTGGGCCGTGATTGTGTCGGTTGGTTCACCCTTGGTGCTAGCAGCCAATCTGAGCTCCTTTTTAATAATAGAATTGTGGGTGCATGCATTTGAAGTCAAATAATCAATCAAGCAAAGATATCTGCTAGCCCCATTTCCATTTTCCATCGGCTCCCATCCTCTACTTACCATGTTTGAAGACAGTGCTGCAAGAGGGGAGATCCACAAGCTGACCCTGCCTAACAATGACCAACTATTAGAGAAATTTTTAAAGGATGACTCTCTTCTCTTCCTCAAAGCTTGCTTTTGGATAATTAGGAAGGCTCTAGAGATTGTGCAAACATTTGCCACATCCTCGAGGTCGAAGTGCAACATTGAAAAATCTAGGTTGATTTCACTTGTAAAAAATGACTCCTTTGATGCATCTATGTAGACTGGAGATATAGTATCAAAAGGAAAGATCTTCTGTCACCCGGGTGGTCCGCTGGGGGTTAACGTAAGGCACAAGCAAAGATTCCAATGGGTCTTAGATAAGATAAGCAACAAGATGAAAATGTGAGAGTATGTCCCACCTCCCTTCTCGAGCAGGGTGAAGTGATCAATTCGTTTATGCTCTCGTACATAGCCTTTACTGGTCCGCTCCTCAAGTTAGCCAAGTGTGACTAGAAAGAATTCTTGAAAATGGTGAAAAGATGCTTATGGAAAATTACACCAAAGACTTGATGCCCTAGCAGTGGGCCAAATGGGAGTCTATCATGAGACTAGTGGAGCAAGGTGGCATCGGGATCCTCAACTTTGCTATCCACGCAGAGGCTCAGTGTGCCAAATTTGTGACCTCAATCACTAAGCAAGACCATATGTGCCAAATTTGCGACCTCAATCAATAAGCAAGACCAGACGTGGGCTATTATGACAAAGGACATGATTGACAAGGTGAAACTTTTCTCTCAAGGTGTCCAATGGAAAGACCTAGAGGTGCATGACAAATTGCTTACCCCTCAATGGACCAACCTAAGACTAGGAGACATAACAGGCAAGCTAGAACAAAAGTGTACTAGAGAAACGAAGGCTTTGGAGTGGATAGAGATAAGTAGGTATTTCAAAAATCCATAACTCATTAGTCCCGTTGGTTCTCTAAAGCAGGAAGCATCTTATTGAACCCATTCTGGAGAGAAATTGCAAAAAAGATCAATAAGAAAGGGCTCAAACGACTGCTTATTTTTGGGATAGCAACAACAAGAGATGGAAAGGAAGAGAACAATTGGCTACCCAGTTCCACCCTGATGGGATTGAAAGACTGATGATCAAAAAAGCTGTTGAAGGGCTTGAGAGCTCCTTATTGCATGTATGCGAGTCCAAGTTCAAGTGGAAAGCGTGGTGGTGGCCCAAGAGCAGACACTTCTTTATATTGCAAACCAGAGGCGGGGGGGGGGCATAGAGAGGCCATAGATGAGGAGGGTAGCCCCCTCCAAGTTCCTCATAGCAGAGAGAATCGCCTTCCAGCACCTCTACGCACATGATCCCCATCATGCTATATCTTCACCACACCCTATCGTAGCACCATCTTCAAGCTCCTCAACTTCATGCCTTACAGATTGCAGGGAAAACGATGGAGCTGCTCCAACAAAACCCTTACCTCCAAATATTCATCTTAGCTTCTATCCTTAACTTTTCTATGGTTTTCCATGTCTATGATTGGGTGACTATGAATTTCCATGTCTATGATCCAAAGCTGGCTTTCATTTTCCTTCCTCTTTCTCTATCATTTGAAATGCTTCAGGACATTGTGTGAGCCATGGTTGATATCGCATCATGCAAGAACTACTCACAATTTCCACTTGCAAAATCAAAGAGGAGAACATGGATGTTGGATTCACAATATCTCTTTTGGCAATTTTTGAATGGAGTTGTGGTCAAACACGATTGTGAGTTATCGGACTTCCGTGGCTACATGGAAGATGAGGCTCAAGTGAATTGAAATGCAATTCAAGAGGTGTAAAATGGAGGGGGAAAAATGTAATGCATGGAAGGGAATGCCCGTGCAAGTGGCATCAAAAACACATCTTTCAACTTCGCTTCAAGTATGTTGTAAAACATGCTCAACAAGACAATGTGCGTAAAGTGGAGAACAACAACATTAAAAGAAGTGGAAATTGTTAAGGCAAAATTGATACGATAATGGTGGTGCAATGGGCATGTCCAAAATCAATACATCCCAATGATGGTTATATGGATGAGCTAGTGGAAGATACAAATAGCACACTGGGTGCCATTAGAAAATTTTTGGACCTCATATGGGCCTTGTAAAGGACTTTGATTAAGTTGCTAACTTGTGGGTGCTTAAGGAGACATGAGAAACCACCAAGTGGTTTTTGGCCTCTTGAATGCACCCCTCTTCCTCTTGTAAGGACTATAATAGCCTTGTGGCTCTACTTTTGAGTTGCAAGTTTAAAAAAAATGTTTAAAAATGCTAGATTCAAATCTTCATAGGGATTTTAAAAGAGGTTGAATATTTAATAGCCAATAGGTTTCTCAATAAGGCTTTCAAATTTTTTTGGAAAAAAAGGTGTATGTATGACTCTCACTCTATAATAGAATATGATGAGAGATGGATCTTATTAGTATATGCCATTGGGAGTCTGATGATGATGACTACTATTGGGCATTGCCTTAAATTTCTCTCGCATGGTCTCCTCTTTATACAACAAAATGTATGGAGGATTTCTAGCATGTGTGCCAGTTTGGCCACACCACACATGAACGCTACTTTTGCCCGCCTTTGAGTCTCTAATATGGCCACGCCATGTGTATGAGACCACTTAGTCTTAACTTTCAACATTTAAAAACCTCTTACTTGAATTGTGGTTGCCACCATTTTCAAGTTCCAAACTTGAATATTCCCTTAATATTTTAAACTTTGTGCCAGGAAGGATCCTACCCTCCATAACATCTTTGACAAGTGAAACATACCCTCCGTAACATCTTTGAAAATTGAAACCATAGTGAAGCCTTCCACAAAGTGGTTTTGGTTGGCTAACCATGAAAAATAGAGGAAAAAAATTGACATACCTATTGCTTCCTAGGTAGTAGGTGGTTGATCCATTCCTAATCACTCCTTAATCAAAAGAGCTCAATTGGAGTCAAAATTTTCTTAATGCAATGAAAACAATTGTCAGAGTCAAGATACGAGAGTTGATTGGTAGGTGAAGGTTTTGAAGAAAGATATCTCTTTTATGACACATGCACAACAAACATGAAAAATACAATTCTACAAAGAACAAAAACCATATCTTACTCATTAGGAAACCACATTGGGTTTGGGAATAGTTTACAACTTGATTGGCTAGGGTGCTCCCAAGATGGCCACCCATGCTTTCTCATTTAGGTTGCAATCTAGCCATGCCAAATTGTGGCTAGCTAGACCATTTGAATGTCTTATAATTTTGTTTCTAGGGTGCCCTATCGTAGGGCTTCTTTTCCATATTTAGATTTATAGATTGTGGGTTTTTGCTATGTTTGATCTACTGGGATTTATTTCCATATAGAGTTAGCCCTGCCCCCTCTCTCAAAGCATCGAGCATTTGTGTGGTGCCATCCCCATGGGGAGTGCACCTTGGTCCAGAGAATGGGCAGCTTGCCCTTTGCATTTTCATTATTCTCTCTCTCTCTCTCTCTCTCTCTCTCTCTCATTCTTCTTGCTTTCGTTCCACTTTGACAAGGTTTACAAATCATTGTATTCCTATGCCTTCGACATCAACACAACTCCATTGCTTGTTCTATCATTTGTAAGACCATGATCAACACACATTTTTGGCTTGTTCTTGTTATCAATAAGAGTAGACCTGTGAATCTAGGAATTTTTATTGTATATGATAAAACTTTGGAATATCTCTGAAGGAATTTATTGAACCTTCGCCTTTAATAAGGTAAGAGATTTAACCATTGCATCTAATAAGGTAAGATATTGAACTTGCATCAAATATTTTTGTTTCATAAATGCAAAGAGCGAAGATTAAATAGTTTCTCCTTCTTTTCTCCTTGTTGCAATGTCCTTATCAAAACATCAGATAAGGTTATAGTAAGTCTTATGAGCACACCCAAAAATAGGGCCTAGAAGTTATAACGATTTTGAGTAGATAAGGACAAAGCTTGGTTTGGGTATGTATCTAGGCATACAAACCTGTTATTTTTCTTGCATTTTGTTGACTGAGTTGAATTTCACTCTCGAAGGAAATCTTTAATTGAGCTTACCCCATGCAACAATTATATTGTGGTTCTTGCACTTTGGAAAGTTACCTTATGGATCAAAAAGCGCTTTTGAGTGTAGCTTCCTATCGGATGAAACATGGAAAGAAAAAAAACCATAAGTAATGATGCAATCATACACTTTGACAATACATCCTTTTTGAACTCTCCTTGTGCAGTAAAGAATGGACTTGGAAAACACATAGACATCATTGATTAGTGTAACTAGTCTACATATTGTGAGAAATAGCTTTTACACTGTCTTTCTCTTTGTTTTATGACATCTCTATGCGTTTGAAAAATGTCAAAATCCACATTCTTTCATATTTTTTCAAGAGAGAAGAGAAACTTTATGGATTATTTGTTATTTTTCATATAATGTCCCTTTTTTCCTAGGAAGATCTTAGCATACCTGCTACAATACCCTGTGGCGTGACACCCTTTTGCAACCAGAGTGCTACGTATGCACAATATCAAGAGGAGGAGAGAGAGAGAGAGAGAGAGAGAGAGAGAGAGAGAGAGAGAGAGACTAGCATTGGGTACAATCTCCCCCTGTGAAAAAATGAGATTCTTCCTTTTGAATGTAGGAGTTTTGCTGGTTTTCTTGAATAATTTGCCCCATCATAATGTATATGTCTTGGGCTTTTGGAACTTTAGTGTCCATTTCCCCATGCTGTAGAGGCTTCTCAAACAATTAAAATGTTATCTCAATGTCAACTTTAAGTCATTTTTTTCCCTAATCTCTCAAGACAAAGTGGAGCAATCCCATGCTTCAACAACTGAGGATCCATTGACAAAACTAAGAAAAGAAGAAGCGGCAAAGGCATCCCAAGAGATTGCAACTACAACAACAATTAAGAACATAACATTAAAAGAGCAATAAATCATGGAATAGCCGGGGCACATAGACCCAATCTACTCCCTCAGATCATGCTGCTAATCTTTCGACGTTGGAGCCACAAGAACCATCTTTGGATGAAAGAATACTACTTGCGAGTCATCAAGTGGATGCAATTGAGGTGGTTGGAACTTCTGAAGAAATGACAAAGGTCAAAATTCAAGTCAAGATCAAATGGAAAATCCGGGTGAGCAAGAATCTAAGGAGCAAGATATGGGCGAGAAAATATTGTCACCACACAAGAGCATAGACACCATTGAAGTTGGTGGACCTTCTCAAGACCATGGACAAGCTAGCACACAAACATCAGTAGATTTTGATAGAGTAGAATAGATGCTCTATGAAGAAAACTTCAAGTTTTCAAAGACTTTGACATGGATGTGATTCTTGGAATGCTCGAAACAAAATTTATGAGCCACAAATCAATCATTCCCATTCAAGAAAATAAATTATACAAGGTAAAAGTTGCATATGGAGCCAAAGTGACTAAAGAATAAAGCTTAAGGAAAAATGAGAGAGAGAGAGAGAGAGAGAGAGAGAGAGAGAGAGAGAGAGAGAGAGAGGTCTTAAAGAGAAAAGAAGAATCTGGAAGAGGATTTGCACCTTACCCAAGAAGATGTTTAGTCTCTCATTGCAGAGGATAGCCAAAATCTAGAAACAATACAACAGTTGGAAGAAGGGACCAAAGAGCAACAAAACAATGAGAACATTTGTTACAACTTACGACATAGTTAATCCACTTTATCTACAAATATTGCTAAATTTGGTGTTACAAACTTCAATGGACACTCTATCAAGCTCAATACATGATGAAGAATTGGCAAGACTAGATAGAGAATTTAAAGTAGAAAAAGCACATTGACAACTTCTAGTTAGTAACATTATGGCCACAAATTCTTAAAGAAAACAAAGAATTAAAGAAATGGAAGAACCATTAGACAAGGGAAAAGTAAAAATGGAGCAAGAGATCAAAACACAACAATCACTTTGGCAATGTAATTTGATTCAATACTACCATTAGAAGTGCTCAAGTCTAGGTCAAATTTTCCACAAGCATCTTGCAAGCGGATTCTCTCTATCAAGATTAAGAGCCTCAAGAGACAATGGTTCATGAAAAGGAGGAAATGGCAAAACGGATCAAAGAGATGCCAAAGGGAATGACCAAAGAATACATGAAGTGGGAATTGAAGATTATGTCTTCAATAGCACTACATGAGATGCTCTCACTTCCTCTACTCAAACATGAAGTGTACTTATGGAGAAAGAAGTTGCTGCCAACCCTCAAACTCAATGCACAAGGGGTTGCAGTAACAAATAAAAAAGAAACACTGATATTAATAACTGACCTTTATGGAGAACCATGTGGCTAGAGAAAAGTCTTGCTCATGAAACATATCACAAATTTACACCTCAACATATTAGATTCAACCCCACTTTTGCCCAATCTCTAGAAGAATGGCATGGATATCTTTTGTCGCATGGAAGATCGCTAGAAAATAATGCTCAATTATCCAATGTTAGTGAGTCTCTCTGAAAGGGAAATTCCCTCTCAAACTTACATGGTGTAGACTTTGAGAACAACAATGACTCTCTCAAGGGATGTTTAAGATTTAGCATGTTATATGTTGTGCAAAATTTCCAAAATGATAATCCCAACTATATAATCTTTATATGGTGTGGAGTAGGCTAGACAACCATGGATGGTGTTCATTGAAGGTAATAGGGGATTATGTTGGGATCTATGGAATAGTATCTCAAAGAAAATAATCATGGGATGTATGCAAGGTTCCATCACATTATTTGCAAACCTTTGACGAATGTTTTGTGACAGGGTTTATTGAGAAAGAGTTCTTGATTTTTAACCCACTCACATGGGAATTGCAAGCTAGGCACATTGTGTAAGATCCCCAATTTTTGGGTCTCTTTTAAAAATATGAAAACTAGATTTCCAGCATACATTACTTTATTTTTGGTTAGGATGCTTCTGGAATGTTGGAAGGTTTTAAAGTGGAAAGCAAGGCCATGTCCATGTTTTGATAGGTTGACAGATGCTTGGTTCAAATTTGAAAAAGAATTGCTTTCTCTTTCTTTTTGTGCTTTTTGATGCTTTTTTTTGTGAAAAGTAGGGCCATATTTTTAATCTAGAAGTTCTAGGGGAACTAAGGTTCAATTTTGTAAAAATCTAATTTTTGAGTGCTTTTGCACTTCTTGCATCTTTCGGTGCTTTTTGATGGAAAACAGGTCCATTTTCTAGTTCAAGTAGGCTATAGATGAAGACACGGTTCAATTTTTGAATTTTTTTGTAAGCTTTTCGTGCCTTTTTAGAAATTTTGTGCTTTCTAGCATTCCCAACAAGCAATGTGCTTTTTAAAATGGTCTAATCTCAAAAATATTATTTTTGATCACCATATGCCAATGAAAATCGAGCATACGCTAGAGAAACAAGATTAAACAAAATTTTTATGGGAATTTGTTTTTATCAAAAGCGGCATCATAAATACACCGAGGCGGTACAATAAGTGTTCTGATTATATCGCAAAATTGTGATATGGTCTAGTCCACTTATGGTCTCATTAGTTGTATAGATGTTGTTTTACGGAGCCAATTACTGCAATTAAATTGAAGAGTATGACTAGCGTCGACTTAAAAAAGTAAAACCCTTGTTTAAAAAAAAAGACTTGAGTCTTTTTCCAAAAGCAAGATCTATTCCTCGCAAGAGAGAGGGACAAGATCTGTCAGCTTGGGGGGCACTCTGACCTGACATAAATAGTTTGTAAAGAGCAATACTACTCAATTTTCACGATTGTTAGTTGCATAGAATACAATGAAACTCTACATACGTATTATATAGAGGTGGTGCAAGCTCTCTATCACCATCTCCATAAGAATATCCCTCTTGTGCATGTGAATAAGAAGAAGAAGAACCATCTTTCTACTCTCTTTCTTGATTCTCTTCTCTTTTTATGGTGTATGCACTCTACATCAACTTCGTGGCAGAATCCTCTATGTAGCACTCATCACCGCTCTCTTGTAGAGAAGAAAGAAGAATTTTGATCACCAATAATCACTTCTTCTTCACGGTAAGGAGTTCTAAATTCCATAGCCATCATTTATTTCTCTCTCTAATTTTGTTTTCAAGAAACTACGCACTCGATGGTTGCTTTTCAATGTACATAGGCAAGTATGGGCTTCCCAGAGGTGTAGAATTATGTTCCATGCTTGTCCCATTGTGTTTAGCATAGTGATATAAGCATACAATGTGTTTATGATCATGTAGATGCATAACAAGAACCCTTTTCTTTAATGTTGTCACATAGGCGGTAGGGACACTATTTTGGCCGTATCTCCTAAAGCGATATGAATCAGGTTGGACCCTTTGAATCAGAGATTAAAAGTAGTTTGTTAACCTAGCAGGACATAAGAGTGTCCTTTTAGGGTTTTGAAAAAAAATCAACTCATAGTATATGTGTGAATTTTCAAAAATCTTTACATGAGCTTCAAGCTAAGAACCCATTCCAATTCTGAAAAATAAGTAACATACCTATCCCTTTATTTCTTGGTCATGACAAGCTTCCAAAGTCAAGGTAGCTAGTGCTGCATTTTACCAAAAACAACATACTTTCATAGTTACCCCCATGGTACACCATATATAAAATTGTTCATGCTACAATCCTATTTTCCCCATGAACTTCAATGGGTTCCTAGTCTTAGTATATGGCTGCTATAGCCACAAAAAATTCTTAAACTATGTGTAGAATTAGATACCAAAAAGTGGCATTTTTTGCATTCTATTGACCTATTCTCCGTGTTTGCTTGCCCACGCCCATATTTTGCACTATATAACGTGTCTATTGATATATCTTGGTAGTTCACCCTCATATTGACATCCAAAAACTATCAAAGACATGCAAACATGTATTATTATGATCATTCTAGACACAACCAAAAGACACAAAAAATTGTGAGAATGAAAAAATTGGGTTCCACATTGCGGTCATCCTAGCCTCCTTGAAAAAAATCTACTTATACCCAAATTGGGTTTGCATGCTTAGATATGGACCTAAGCTAGAAGTTGACAATGTTCATTGAATGTAATGACCAATATTGAACATAATACATTTCTAATTCAAAATGAATGTGATTTTGGTAAAGTGAAATTTTCTTTTTGACTTTGTATTTTTAGCTCTTTGGGGTATTAGGATCCCCAAAACTCATGAAATAAGCCTTACATAGTTATGAGACTATATGCATAATCAAAACTACCTTTGTACAACATGAACATATCTAAAAAAATCATGAAATTGTGAAATTTCTCACTAAATCTTTATCGAAATTTTTTTGATAATTAGGCAATAGCTTTGAATTATACACTTGTTATGCCTTAGAAGCCAATTTTATGGAAAATGATAGAAAATAGCACACATTTTTTGGGACAGTTTAGGTTGGAAAATCCTTATCAAACACCATGTTAGAGCAAAAATCAATAGGCCAAAAATATTTCAAGTTTTTTTCAGCGCATAAGCTATCTTTGTGAGTATCAAACATTCAAACACCAAATTAGTATCTCCTACAATAATTCTAGGAAATTGCTTGGTTAACATGACATAAAAGTGTCATGTTACCAATCTAGTGTTAATTAAACTCATCATTTAGAGTGTATTCTCTTTTTTTGCTCCAGTGAAGAGTTATGGTCAAAATACAGCTTGCTGTCCACTGCACTTAGTCACTCAAAATAATATAATCTCTTGCTACATGTAATTGGAATTACCATCATGATGGAAAAGTTCTTTCAAGTGCGGATTGGCCGCAAAAAATTCAGCCCTCTATATTGTGTCAATGTCTAATTTTTTTGAATGTCTACATCAATAAATTATCATAATTAAATAGTGAAAAAATTATTTAAATGATTATTATTGTAAGTTAAAATTTAGTAACAATGGCTATTAGAGTTTTTGGTCTTCCTTTCTTGCTAGAGACCAAAAACCAAGTATGTGGTGCATATGTAGTATTCATTCTCCCATTTGCTTCACCTCTCACAACCATGATATGGTGCTCATAATACCCTCACTTCAAGGAATAGAGGGATGCAATGCTTGCTTTGCCAATGTGTTCCTAGTGCTCCCAAACCAACTATATGGTGCATAGGTCGTGCTCATTATCCCATTTGCTTCACCTGTCACAACTATGGTGTGGTGCTCATAATACCCTCACCTCAATACCTTTTATAGTCCAAACTCTATTATGGTGGGTAGCATGCATATGTTCCCTATCACTCCCTTTATCACGAGTGCTTTCATAATATGGTCCCCAAACATGCTAATTTGTGTGTACATGGTAATGTATCCTTATTCTCATAGAGTATATCCCTAAATTTATATGCTCTCAGTGATCACCTATGTGAGAGTCCCAAAGACAAATATCTTGTGCTATCCTCTCATATCTCCTTGTGCACCCCCCAATGCATCCCAGGTAATGTGCCAGTGACATATTTTATAGGTGTAGGGGATGAAGAAAACTAAGGCGGATTCCAATTTTCACCATTCATTCTAGAGAAAAGAGCACACATCTAATTCATTTTAAAAGGGCCTTTAAATAGGCTTCCACTAGTGACTAGACTGACTCAGCCTCCTCCTCTCACAAAAGCATCTTTCCATTCTTCCCATACAAGGAATTTAACAAACCCCTCAAAGTTACAAATTGTACACATCCATGTCCTAGACACCTCTAGTGGTAGTGTAGCTCACCCATGGTGCCCCAAGTTCCTTCAATCCAACAATGAGTGGCCCAAACCCCAACAATGTGCATGAAAACAATACAATGGGAAAATCAAAACATTCTTTCAAAGGTTTTTTGACCTCTCTCAATTCTCTCCTCTTCATTTCTATCTCCCTCTTCTAAAAAATTGACTTTCCATTCAAAACAGTCCCTAGCATAGTGTCCTCATCTTCCATATCTATGACAAATTACATGTCTTCATCCTTTCACTTGACCTCTTCCTCTCCCTCAAATATTTTGTTCCTCATACCTCCTATGAATCCAATTCAATTGAAGAAAATGCTATCTCTAGTTGGTGTTGTTGTGGTTTGAACTCTGGGTTTTGCACGGTGCTTTAAATAAGTGCAAAGATGTACTCAAGGAAATAGTGCATGAGGTGATACTTGGTAATTTTAAAATTATTTTTGGTGTATGAAAACAACCATAAAAAGAACTTGTGGGAATGCCGATAACATACAAATAAAGCTTATGCAAAAAAAAATCAAAAACTTATAAAATAAAAAACTACCCATAGCTTGTGTGGGACAACTTATTGCATCCCTTTTTGCCTCTAAAAATGCCATGATAACAACTGCTCTTTTAATAGGGAGTGCAAGAATCACTGCATCGCTATGAGAATGATCCCATGGGTCAAAAAGCTTGAAGTAATCCTATAACACAAAAAGCTCTAAGAGCGTGTCTCCCTACTATACTATTTTGTGTGGCTTTCATGTCGAGGTGTTGGGTACATGTGTTATCACTTCTTCCCTCTGTGGTGTTTTGAAGGACCCTATTAATATGGTAACCTCAAGCTTACCTAGATTTTCAACTTTTGACAAATGTAGCCGATGGGTGCCCTCCTAGCTGACCACGCCTTGCCCAAGTCTAAAATTTTGATGTAATCTATATCATTTTACCGAAAAGCCTTGTAAAAGAGACATTATGATTTTCAAAACCGAACGTTGTATATTTAAAGATGTATTCTTTTGTCACGAGCCTAAAAGCCTTGTAAGCCGGCCATTGGCCATATGAAAAGCCCTAGGTATAAATCTCAAAGATCCTTAGTCTGAGAGGACCATTGTAACATTATCAGAAAGCGTTTTGAAGAGCTTTTGTACGTACAACTGTGAGAGGCTATTCAACAACAACTTGTAACTAATTTTTCTCATAATTTGGTAATCATAATTTTATTCTCGAGAAGTGCATTGTGTTCTTTGTCTCATGATCTTTCATTTAAGTATAATCATTATCAATTTTGCTATTGTTGCAATTCTTGATGCAAAGCTAAAACAAGTGGACGAGATGACTTGAGTCAACATGGATAACACTCATGTGGGGTTATATAAGTATGATAACGAAGAAAAAATGCTCTATTATAAGTGTGACAAGCCCTACATTGGAGTGTTGCTGAAACAAAAATGCTTGTATATTTTTACACATATAGAAGGCAGACATACCCATGTAATCATGCTTGATAAGTAGGGAAAAGATACTCTAGAGTGGACCTCAAGGAGTTAGAGAGATATACATACTTTGGAGGACCACTCCATCAATATTATGTCACGCCTAGCATGTTGAGACCTACCGTTTCAAAAACCAGACCAGAAATGTAAAGAGTGAGTCCTCATAGAACCACGGTGGAAGACTCATTTAGCCAACCACAATTTTTAGTATCAACACCAATGGGATCCTTGAATTTGAGGGTCCAAATGATTACACACAGGGGCATTGAAGGTCCATGCACAATCCATACTACAAAAGTTCCAGATGTCTGGGCTGAATCGAGGGATATGCAACCACATGAGAGGGTCACCGAGAGAACTCCAACTAGAGCTCCTAGTTGGGGTTATGAAGCTAGACATGTTGTTTTAGAAGAACTTAGAGTTATGAGAATGGTTGCCAAAACATGACAGATGCAACCATGAGACCATCTCAAGTGGAAAAATGTGTTGCCAAAGAGTACAATGGGTCAGGGGATCCATATGTAGATATTTCACTCTTTAAGCAAGTGTTGAGAGTTGAACAAGTAGTAGATTTCTATACTCAGTATGAGGGATTGGATTAACTTTGGAAGGATCATCGTTGACATGGTGCCAACCATTGAACAACAAAGATTTCCCTAACATAGAGAAACTCTTGTGAGAGTTTGCGGAGGAATTCTTAAAAAGGAGAATCAAGCATCGCACAATTTTCCAAATCTACACTTTTAAGTAGAAAGAGAACAAAACGATGAAGGAAGCTTTGCATACTTGAATACATCGAGAGATGACTTGTTAGAGAGTTACTGCAAGCCAAGATATTATCACTTCCTTTATGAGGGCTTCAGAAACAAGACTCTCAAAAGGACCTGCACCTGAAAGTGTGCACCAAATTCGAGTACGTCAATAGAGAAGCTTTGTATCTAGTTGACAATTGCAAGGTTTATGGAGGCATCAAAAGATGCACACCATATCATTAGCAGTGCCTCTTCAACCACAAGCGAGCCTTCAACGAAGCTGAGTGCTTAGATTTCAAATGCACCAAATGTTGCTCATATGCTTAAGGAGGTGGTTAGGAGACCAGAGCTATCGACAAAATGCAAACCTACAACAACAACCACCTGCAATAGAAAATGTACCATGAATGTTGAAGTGGTTTGCGATTGAGTAGAAGTACACCAATAATGAGACAAACAAGTATTTTTACAAACAAAAATACGTTAGGGAAATTCCATATGGACGTGGTGTGCGATCGAGTAGAAGTACACCAATCATGAGACAACAAGTATTTTTACAAACAAAAACACGTGGGGGAAATGCCATATGGACCTCCAAGGGTACAACCTCTGTCGCCACCATCGAATTACCGAATAGGTCAAAATAATGCAACACAAAGAGGAGACAAGACTCAACCTATGTTGGGCCAACAACCTCCCTTACCTCAAGACAACATGGCAATTGTTTGATATACGTAGCCAGTAGAAGCACTCACAAGTCAACAAAATTTTCCACCAACTTCATATTATGAAGAGCCAGTAGAGACCTATGGAGAAAACCTGAGGCTATTACGTATGCCAACGAGGTCTATCCTTCCTAGATAAGCTCAGACAAGGTTGTAGAACCTTCATACATTGCTTAGCCAACACAGAATCATTATACAATGGACAAAACATGCTCATGATCATAGCAAATCTGAACTAAAAACCTAGGGAATACCCTCCTAGCATAGGACAACCACTGGGGACATAACAAGGCACTCAACCAGAAGGTCCTTGCTATAAATGTGGAGGTAATCATTGGGCACAAATTTATCCACACAAGGGTGAGTGCACAAAGATTTTTGGGTTTTGTGATGGTTGTCCGATAGACCATTTACTTCCAAAGTGCCCCAAGAATCATGAAAACAAAGGAAAAGCAACAAAAAATGTGATTGGAGTTTTGTATTATTTGAACGGATAAAAAACAAAATAAAAAATTCCTATTAAAGTGGTGATGGGAGCTTAGTGATGGGAGCTTAGGCTCAGGAAGCTGTAAGAAACATGCCGGTCTAGGACGAGAAAAAATTGCCAAATCAGATTGAATTTGAGAGCATAACAGGAAGGACTTGGAGAAAATCCTGGAAATAAAAAAGAGACAAAATGAAAGCTAAGAGGATAAAAGAAAAGACTGCCTTGGAGACATAGCTACAACAAAGAAGGGAGAACCTTATACGCGAAAAAGAAAACAAGGAAAGGGTGGAAGGAGTGGTGTCTTCCAAAATATCATCAAGAGGTCCAGTCTTAGTGGAAAAAGTACTAGAATCCTTGCATCTATACTAATAGATAAAAGGGGAGGGGATTCCGCCCCCCCCTGGCCACGTTTCGTGAGCAGCTTCAACCGGCCAGCTCCGGAGGTGTGCGCACTGCAACCTGTCGCTGAGAGACAGAGAGAGAGAGAACCGGGCCGCAGAGAGAGAGAGAGAGAGAGAGAGAGAGAGAGAGAGAGAGAGAGAGAGAGAGAGAGAGAGAGAGAGAGAGAGAGAGAGAGAGCGGCGAAGCCGCCGGCCACACTAGTGCTCTATTATAAACGTACGAGGACAGATGGAAGATCAACCAGACTTTGAAGCAAAGATGGCTGACATACCTGCAATGGTTGAGTGCAAATGAATAATTGAAGAGGTTTCCATCCAAGATGTGAGTGATGAAAGTGACAAAGAGTTCCAAGATTTACTAGCCAATACGCTAGAGAGATTGGTGATGAGGACGAGCTATTGAGTAGCTCGGATGATGAAACAAAATGAAACCAAAATGAGGTGTTTCTCTATGATTTTCCTAACCAAAAATTTAGAATACAAAACAGGTATCGAGCAAAATGCATGAAGAACTAGGAAAATATGCAAGGAAAATCCATGCCTCTTTTAAAGAACAGAAGGAAGTTTTTGATGTTCATGGGAGAAAATAACTGTGTCAGGGACAATTTCACATGAAAACAAGTGAAACAAGCTTCGCCAAAAAGGAATCCAAAGGAAATCCAAACACATATGTGAAACATCATCAAAGATGACAAAAACTAAGCAAAAACATGAATACAAGAAGCTGAAGAAAACCTTGAAAGAGGTTTGGATGACCCAAATGGAGAGTGAAGAGGGGTTGAACACTGACAAATTTGATGCATCCTCTCACTACAAAAAGTATATGAGTCAAGATAGAAAGATCATAGTTCAACATTTAAACACCAGGTACGAGTTCCTAGGATTCATGTAGTGGCTTTGAGAGTTCTTAGGAAATGGCACTATAAACAAAGATACCAACATGGACTATGAAATAATCTTGGTAAAACAGTTGTTCACAATAGAATTCTAGCCTAATAACCTGGATGTGATGGTGGGTTAGGCGTTGGTAGATGCCCTAGCTCGATTGGAGCATGGCTTTAATTGTAACTTTTTGTTTTTGTAATATTTATATACACTCAGTATTGTGAGATGAAGTAGGAAAGGTAGATAAGGAAACAAAAATGCACTAGTCCAAGGCCACAAAGAGGCCAAAGGACTTTGTAATAAAAAACGAAATTCCTACTCCATGCCGAGGCTTATGAAAATATAGAAGTAGTAGTACAATGGAAACAAGGGATATGGCATAAACAATGTGAGATTTGGCCCAAAAAGATGTCGAGTGAATCCATAAGCTGACCAAATAGATCAAAAACTGACCAAATATGAGACTCTTTTAAAGAGTAAAAAACAAGCAAAAAAATTTCTTAAAGCCTTCCAAGGTGGAGAATAAATACACAAAGAACATAACAATATCCTTAAATGAGATCCTTAAGAGGCCTAGGAAGAGCTTGTGGAGACAAGTGCAAGTAAAGGAGACCAAAACCCAAAATGAAAGTAGACTTCAAATGTTATACAACACAAGATCAAAAGATTGTGTTGGAAAGGCCCAAGCGCGAGAACTAGCAGGGCTAGTTTGAGAATCATCCACTAGCCAAAAAAAGGCTAAACAAGTGGGTTTAGCTGAATTGATTGAATCTCCACAATGGTGTGGATAGCCACATGCCTAAGTAAATCCAAGAAGACTTTGTTGATTTCTACTTTTAAGGAGTACAAGGACATATTTTCTGATCGTACAAGGATGTAACAAGGGTGGATCCTTTAATTTGCCAACACATAATCCCTCTCAAGGATGGAGCCAAGCCGAACGTCACAAACAAGGTTCTTATGCCTATAATGAAACACTTGCCAAAAAAATCAAGGACTTGCTAGAGGTAGAGTTTCTCTACAAAATTAAGCATATAGAGTGGTGTCTCCAAATTTGGTAATGCCTAAAAAGAACGGAAAACATTGAGTTTTTATCTATCTTTAAGAAGTTAATATTTCCACCATCTGAGATAATTACCCTTTGCCCATCAGAAACCATGTACTAGAGGGTGTATTAAGAAAGGAAGCACCTCTAGACAAACATAAGATGCCTATTTCCATTGAATCGGTCACATTTGCATAGCACCTCTATACCAACATAAGATGGCTTTTTCCATTGAATCGATCATATTTGGATGGCACCTCTAGACCAACATAAGATGGCTTTTTCTATTGAATCGGTCATATTTGCATATTGTATGATTCTTTTTGGGCTCACAAATCTCCAGCTTATTTTTAGCACATAATGTGCCATGCTTTCCAAAAAAATATTTGGAATTTTTGGAAATTGTTTATGGATGACATTTGCATGCACTCAAAAGGAACAAAGAGATCACATCAATCATTTTTCATTGAGTACCACACTTAACGGATCTGCCTAAACCCCATGAAATGCCAACATTTGCATGCACTCAAAAGGAACAAAGAGATCACATCAATCATTTTTCATTGAGTACCACACTTAACGGATCTGCCTAAACCCCATGAAATGCCAACATCTCAAGTGTCAACGTGAATGAGACCAATGTCTTACATGAGTCATCATCATGGACTCAGAACTATCACACATATCAGTTGCCATAAGTGAATTTCAACATGGGATAAGCAAGAGCTATGGCTCTAATGCATGTACAAGGGCAATATGCATAAACCAATGTTGAAGAGAAGTGCACCAAACCTAGAACAAAAGGAGCTCCTTGCAAGGAAAAAAAACTCTCAAAAGAGCTCACCAGCACTTGTAGTACTCAAGCACATCAACACATAAAGTCTCCCGCAATAGTGCAACCATATTGTGCTGTGCAATTGTCTACTTGTAGCCATTATGAGCATACACAAATCTCACTCTTGCAAGAGTGGATACAAGAATATCAATCCATGTCTAAAAACAACCATATGCCTGTCAATGTGGGAGAAACGTCGACAAAACAAGAGGGAATCACCGTCTCGATACAATGACCACAAAAAGTTTATGGCAATCAAGCCAAAACTATGGTAAAAAAATTAGGAAAAATCAAACAAAGCCTCTTGTACAAAATGAGCAAAATCTCAATGCAAATTCTCAAGCCATAAACTGCATCCAAGATGCCAAAGTGAAGAAGCTCTCAACCACTATAAACTAAGCAAAATATATCAACCCACAAAGATCATACTCTCAAGAGATTGCTTTCATGGTGTGTCACATGCCTCCGTAAATTCTTTGCCAGAATTTACTAAAAACTCTCAAACCACAAGCTTTTCACAAGCTGAAATTGCATCTTCAGCTCAGAATCTATGCACCTAAATTTGAGGACTTGCCATGCTTCCAAAAGTGCATCAAACTCACACATTGTGTGAAAGAAAAAACCTGAAATGTTCTACATACAGGTAGTATGAGCTGAATATCAGCAAAACGGTGAGGAATTTGTAAAATTTTATTCTGTAAATTTGTAGACTACGTCAAAACAAAGGGATACCTAGGGTAGAATTTTCAAATCTCCAAACTACAAGGAGAGAAAATGAATTTTAAAATAGTGTTGTTGTGTACATAGTTTTTAGCGAAACACCATCACCTACACACTATCTGCCACACACTCTTTTGTGCTTCCACAAGAGCATACATCACTCTCAGGTGAGCTCACAAGCTCCCATTGCGTTCTCATAAAGCTTCCAAGGTTTCTTGATCTCTCAACTGGCAAGAGCAAGCAATCTATTGCCTCAAATTTCTTGACACTATCTTGCTTCCCGTGATCACCATGCACTTAGATACCAATTGTGAGTGTGTGAATGCAGTGCGTGTACGAAGAGAGAGAGAGAGAGAGAGAGAGAGAGAGAGAGAGAGAGAGAGAGAGAGAGAGAGAGAGAGGTTCACTCCTTAAAACTCCTACATGAGTAATGTCTTCCTTGAGGACTTTTATCTACAGACATTTCTTCCCTTTTGAAGGTCACTCTTAATTTTTCTATACTCATGAAATTAAAAATCTCATCTTTCTGGTGAGGCAGTAGGCCCATACACAATGGGCCTACTGCCAAGATCCATTGTGTATGGTGCTTGGGTTAGGGCGGGTACACACACACACACACACACACACACACACACTTGGTAAAACTGAGTTGCTACCCTGTGCTGTACAACTGCTGGTGAAGTTAGTGCTTTTTACCAACTTTTGGGGCTACCCTATGGATACTACCCCCTAATCTATCTCTTAACTACAAACCTATACTTTGGCCTCTTGAGTATTTGGGCGGCTTTCGAGTTCATTGACTCTGCTTGGTTTTCATCAAACTGTCGCGGCTCTCATACTGTATCGCGGCCCCGAATCTCTTTGGGGATTGCCTTTTTGTGGTATCTTGCATTTGCTCGGGCTCTAAACCAGGTTGCTATCACATTAAAGAGTGCATTATGTGATCCTCCTTGGTGCTTCAAGACCATATATAAAGAGGTGAGGGATCTTCTGCTCCCTCACTTAGACTTTGTTATTTTTTCTTGGGAAAGAATGAGAGGAAGGAATGGTGCTTGATTGATTCATCTCTTGAAAACATAATATTCGACACCCGGTGCCTCACAGGTTAGGATTGTTTTGAATCTGATGCCTTTTTTAAGTTGTAATACTAGTAGATGACATCGAATCTTCCATATGGTTATTATCTTGGTGTTTTGACACTGATGGGGAATATAAAGGCTGACTGCATGGTGAGGTGCTAGCTATCCATGCTTTTTTCTGAGTAATGGAAGGAGGGTTACTGGTTATACTACCATCCTTTGATAGCTGCAGTTGGTAATGTTACATTAAAAAAATTTCTTCTGCAAAGTTGTAGACCACGTTGAAATGTATGGGCATGGAGGGCAGCATATTACGATGTGTCTTCTACAAGCTAAAAAACCGACTCTAAAGACAATGCTACTGTACACATAGTTTTTAGGGCAGCACTTTCACTTACACACAATTTTCCATACTGTCTTTTGAGCTTCCACAAGAGAAAATATCACTCTCAACCCACAAGCTCCCATTAATATTCTTACAAATCTTCCAAGCTTTCTTGATCTCTTCACCGCCGCTACCAAGCTCAAGCCGCCACAGCCGAGCTCCGTCTCTTCCGTCTTGTCGAGAAGCCATTGTGCACGCCGTTCATCGCCGTAGCTCTGATACCAATTGTGAAGGAATGGATCATAGACGTGCATGCGTGTAATGAAGATGGAGAGAATGCACGAGAGAGAGAGAGAGAGCACAAGATGTGGGTGGAACTCCCAAATCTCATCGTATGAGCACAATATGAGAATAAGTGAGAGATTCTTATTCTTTGTATGTATAAAAAATAAAGAGATAAATGTGGATGATTGGACACTGACCGATGAACACGATCAAGCACGGTGAGGCACACCACCTTCACCTACACACACACACACGGTTCCTTCTTGTAAAACTCCATGTTGGAAGTAGGAGCCTTTAGTTTGTTATGAGAATGGAAATTTCAAGAGAAATTATCTTGGAAGACCAACCAATGTCCCAATCTTCTTAGCAACATTATAAACTCAAGCTTCCAAGTTGATCTCTTCTAAGTGTCTTTAGATGGTAAATGAGTTGGTATAGCCTTAAAGAAAACCTTAAAGATAACTCATCCACCATCTAAAGACACTAAACGAGGTGAACTTGCTTAAATAAAAAAATAATAATTTTAAAATAATAAGGTCACCAAGAACATTTGAAATCCACAATTGCCTCATTTATGAAGATATTTTCGTGGAAGGTATTGTGGGGGGCCTTGACGATAGGTGTCAAGATTCAAGCACGCGGTCTTGGGTTCGACAGATGCTCTGGGTGCAGATTGGCTAGCAAAGACCTCACCCACCTTTTCATGGAATGCTCGGCTATTAGAGGCCTAGTAGGAAAGTTGTGCAAATGGATGCAAAGAACGTGGAAGATAGGGTTTTTCAAGAAGTATTTGTGGCTTGGTGGAAAACATTTTTGAAGTTTTTCACTTCAAACTGTCAAATATTGTTTCTTCAATAATATTTGGAAGGCCAAGAACTGCGTGGTCTTTCATAGCGACCTCTCTCCGGCTAGCTTCTTAGAGATTATTTAAGAAAGTAAGGAGATAATGTATGTGGTACGTAAAAATTATAATTCAGATGATTGGCTTATGACGACCCTTGCCATCCGGTAGAGCCATGCCTTGTAAAGTTTTTGGCATCTGGTTTTACTAAGCTCTGATGTGACCTGCTGTCCCTCAAGGCTCGGCTTGAGCTTGAGGTTGCTTTGTAATTTTTCGTGTGACATTATAATACAGTCACTCACAATTGTGAGTTTGGCAAAAAAACAAAAACCTTATTTTTGTTGAAAATTATCTAGTTCATCAAGGTTGAGAGTATCTTTCGGATACTTGGAGATATAACTTGAAAGAATTGTGCATTTCCTAGTAAACATTTCTAATGAAACAAAGTCTTCAACTACGATAAGGTCTTCAAAGTTATATGTGCCCCTAGGGTCTAGGGTTTCTGCTTCCTCCGCCTTGTGTGTGTCTCATGGGCGGGGGCCCCTTCGGAGGCCGTTGTAGGGGAGGACGTTGGGGCCACATGCCTCGTCTTAGACCATGGTGGCATCCCCCATTGCTGGTCAATGTCATTGTATGGGTGACATTATGTTGTTTATGGCTCATGCTTGATGTATGAAAGGTTGCAGCTCCTTGTAAAAGCCAAAACATTAAACTGATGTTTTTTTGTTGACCATGGCTCGTGTGGAGCATGGTGCTATTGTAGTTAGTCTTTTTCTAATTCAACTTCTCACATTTAGTGAGATTTGAAAAAAAAAAATCAACTCATTTCTGATCCCGTACATAGCCTTCACTAGCCCGCTTCTTAAATTAGCCAAATGCAATTGAAATGAGTTCTTGAACCGGTAAACAGATTTCTATGGAAAAATAACACCAAAGATATGCCAGCTTGGTAGTGGGCAAGCTGGGAGATTGTTGCAAGGCTAGTGGAGAGAGGTGGTATCGGGATTCTTAACCGCTCTATCCATGCAGAGGCCCAATGTGCCAAGCTATTCACGTCAATTACAATACAGGAGCAAGCATGGGCTGTCATGGTAGAAGACTTGATTAACAAGGCAAAACTGAGTTCTAAGGGTGGCCAGTGGAAAACTTTAGAGGTACGACAAGTTGCTTGCCCCTCATTGGTCTAGATTAAGATTGGGAGGCACGATAGGCGAGATCGTTCAAGAGTGTAATAGAGCATCAGAGGCGCTAGAATGGGGAGAGGTGACAAGATACTTTTGCAATTCCATCTCTTATTGGTTCCATGGCTGTCAAAGGTGGGATGTATACAAGTCAAAACCGTTCTGGAGAGAGGTAGCTAGGAAGGTTAACAATAAAGGGCTCAATTATCTTGGCCACATGTGGGATAACAAGAACATGAGCTAGAAAGATGTCGACTTCTTGACCACCCAATTTCTTCTAAATGAGACCAAAAGATTTCTAGTCAATAGACTCTTGGCTGGGCTAGACAGGTACTGCTTGCTGGTGTGCGAATCTACGTTCGAACGGAAGGCCTTGCAATGGCCCAAGAACAGACCTCGAGGCAAAGCGAAGACCAAAGACGTTTACCACTGTCTCTTGGCCTTACAAGCATGGTTCTATCCTCTTAATAGACTCAGGGGTAAGCAATGTGCGAAAGCAAAGTGGATGGTGGTTACTAGCAACATTTGGAAACCATAGTGGCCTCTGTCGATCATGAAGGCCTTTCTTTGGAAAGTGCTATGGATAGGAGTGAAGATCTCAGCCAGAGGGATTGGATTCGATAGGTGTTCTAGCTGCAAAGTGGTGAGTGAGAACTTTGTACACCTTTTCAAGAAGTGCCCAACTATATGTGGGTTGGCAGGGAAGACGTGCAAATGGGTTCAAAAGACTTGGAAGATTGGGTTCTACAAGAACAACCTATTCCTTGGCGGTACGGGGATGAAAAGCCAAGTGCTACTGATTTGTATGCAAATTGTTAGATATTGCTATTTTAAGCAAATTTGGAAGGCCAGGAATTGTCGGTCTTGGAGAATGATCTCTCTTGTGCTGCTTCTTGAGATCATACAAGAAAGTAAAGAATTGGTCGCTTCATTTGGTAAAATGGAATTGGGTGGTCAATGCGATGTTGGTAAGCTAGGAATAACCTCGGTCATTTGTGTGCACTTTGAACCCTCTCTTGTTTATAAGATTTCCCCGCACCTCCCTACCCTACATTTTCTTTAATTAAGGTGAAGGCAAGATTCCTTCTGGAATCAAATGTTCAAGGGCAAAAGTCCCATGCCACATTAGCCCCGCGGTCCCTCGACATTGGGCAGCCATGGATTGTTTAGTGCTCTGTCTGCCACACAAACATGTCAATCCACAGCCAAGCAAGCCATGGCGGGCCTCGACCTTCGCTTCTAGCCGTCATTGACCCCCCCCTCTCTCTCTCTCTCTCTCTCTCTCTCTCTCTCTCTCTCTCTCTCTCTCTCTCTCTCTCTCCACTCAGATTTGATGTTGCTACCAGAAAACAGAGTTGGCATTGGTTAGATTTTGAGGTGCTTGCCCCCTTGTAGGTGCAGGTGACCGGCACAGTCGGTCACGGGGAAGCTGCTCTTTGTTGGAATTTATCACCTGCTGCTGTGTGTGGCGGTAGAGATATAGAGTCTAAGAGCGAGGTGGTGGGTTCAATTCCCCGTGAGCCTCCGCATTGACTATCCTTTTGATCAACGGGCAATAGCCCGCTAGGCGTGACTAGAGACCGGTTGGGGCGTGTTTGCCGCCGGGGCAAACACCCTGAAACTCAACAAGAGTCACGCTGCTATAGTAGCAGCCCCCCCCCCCCCCCCGGGGCGGGGGTGCTCGCCCTCACAGTTTAAGTGCACACAATCTCTCGATTGAAGTGTGCGAGCAGTTGTAGCAGCAAAAGAGAGAGAAAGAGTTGGGTGGACGAATGAGAGGAGGAGGGTCTTAAAGCGCAGCATGGGCTTGCCTTTGCAGGCAGGACCAGCTGTTCCCGCCCGCACAAAGGCAGGCACTCCAACATAAAAACGCAGCTGAGAGGCACGAGCGCGCGCGCGCGCACACACACACACACACACACACACACGAGGGAGAGAGGGAGTGGCCAATGGAATAATCTTACAGTTGATTGTTGTGATTGGTGTTGCACATGCATTCCCACTCCATGGCCTCCACATTTACCACTTTTTGCACATGGTGTATAGCCTGCACACGAGAGAGAGAGAGAGAGAGAGAGAGAGAGAGAGAGAGAGAGAGAGAGCGAGAGAGAGAGAGAGAGAGAGAGAGAGAGAGAGAGAGAGAGAGAGAGAGAGAGAGAGAGAGAGAGAGAGAGAGCATTGTTTTGATTGTGCGTTGCTTGCATCAGATGATCATGGCCTGCCTCACACTGCAGTCACGTGGCTGCAAGGTTCTTGACATGACACTCACAGGCACAGAGTTTCCCGCCCCCTACTGTTGCGCTGCTTCGCGTTCTGCTTGCTCATCCTTCACAACCAAAGCAAAAATCACAAATCAGACACAACTCTGTGTTTGAGAGAGAGAGAGAGAGAGAGAGAGAGAGAGAGAGAGAGAGAGAGAGAGAGAGAGAGAGAGAGAGCTGGGCATATGACGCTTCTCCCACAAAAGCGGCGCCCATCAGAGAAAAGTTTAGCTCTGCTCTCCACCTTGCACTTGGCATATCGCTCTCTCTCTCTCCTCCACCTGCCACGGCCTCCCCACGGGACTATTTGACACCATTTTGTCAGGTGAGATCTACGGTCCAGCATCTTCGAACGATGTGGACCGTCCATTTATTTTCAAGAATAAAAGGATTCCGGTCGGTTGAGCCCCTGCGACTCGAACCCACCACCTACACAACCGGAGTCCACAACTCTCCCATTAAGCTATCGCACTCCACTTAAATAGAGGTGTGAACATAGAATCATATAGCAAAAATGACGGGGTGGAGATCACATGGTGTTCACTTGGAGATCACTTTGGGATGGACGGGGTCACACTGCAATCACTTTGGGATAGTCGGGGTCACACTGTAATCACTTGGTAATGGGTGGGGTCACAAGGTGATCACATGTCGATTGGGATTCACATGGGGATCACTTGGCGGTCACTTGATGTTCACAACAAATTTACTTGGGGTTCACTTTAATTGTGATCACATGGTGATCACTTGGAGATTAAACCGCCATCGGACGGTGCAAAACTGATCCCGCCACCCCCAATTAATAGGGAACGTAGATCCTACCTGACAGAAGTGGTGTCAATTAGTCACGAGGACGGCCTCCTTTTTTCCCCTTAATAAAGCATCTCGTGAGATTCCCTTAATGAAGCACAAAAGCAAAAATCTCTCTATATCATATAACACACAGTGTTATACGTCGTAGCTATTTTATTATCTGGAATAATCACGAGATTCCAGACAGTCCACACTTAGGCCTCTCAAGTACCCCTCAGAATTTGGACCCTTCAAAACTTTGACTCCTGGTTCGAACAGGAGGATAAGCACAACTCTCAGCATGATACCATAAGCCATGTGGAGAATGCACATGCCATGTGCAAGATGTGCCCCAGTTTATTTAAAAAAGGGAAAAATACCAAAATACCCCTCTAATTTGTGGAAATTCCTAAAATACCCTTGTATCTATTTTGATTGGATTGTTCAAGATTTTTTAATCTTTACTCCTTTTCGACAATTGAGATCCTCTTTGGGTGCTTAGCATGTAATTTGTCACAAATTACCTCGAGTAGGTCCCCTAAACAACTTTTTCACAAAGGCATTAATTAATTAGTTTGTTTTGGGGGGGGGGGGGGGCATATTTGTTTTTTTAGTGCTTAAGGGAGGCCTAAGTGCACGCAAGGCGTATAGCCTAGTGGTTTAGCTTGAGTTTCATAGTATCTACGTGATGAGTTCAAATGTTACTTATTAAGGTTGGTTTTAGATGGTGACGTGCATGGACATGCTAATTGGAGATCCTAAGGGATCTTGTGGAGATTCTGTCTAATGAAAAACAAAAAGAGTAGAGCCAGTAGGTCGCAATGACTCAAAAAGAAGGCGATTATGTCTAAAGATAATGAAACAATTCATCTCCAAAGCCTACATAATCAACTCAAATTTTGGATTTAGCATCTTATATTGATAAGCAATGAGTCTTCTTATGAAAAGCTAAATATTTTTTAATCTTTGGAGAAATTTAATTTCACAACCATGGGTATTTTTGGAATTTTGAAAAATGTGAAGGGCATTTTGGAAATTTATGACAAAATATTAGAATATTTTGAGAATTTTTGAAATTTGAGGAGGATTTTGGGAATTTTCACAAATTAGAGGGATATTGTAAAGTGCTATGATGACTATACCCAAAACACCCTGCCTTATTAGCAGGTCAGCCTCCCTCGTTTATAAATAACACGTGGTCCAACTTGTGGGATCAACGGCGGAGGTGAGTGGACGGCATCGCGCATGATTTGGGCCGTCGGATCGACGCAACAAGGGGAGGCAAGCTTTTCATTGCGCAAAGTCGCATTGTATTCAGCAATACGTGATAGGGCAAGTGGATAAGGCTGTGGGCTGCGGAGTGGGAGGTCGTGGGTTCGAAGGGCGGGTCACATAGTAGGGTACCTCGTTTTTTTATTAAACGCAGCACGCGATCAACGGCTGATCTCGCCTCCGCCGTTGATCCCATGAGTTGATCCCGTGTGAGTTATCAACGAGGGTCGGCCTCTCTATTTATGGCACAACTCTCATTACATCAAGAAAGGCTTTACGCCAAGACTAGGTTACAAACTACTTATGCTGCCACGTTGGTGTGGACAACACACCTCCTCCCGAAGATAAAGCCGTGGAAAAATAAGGCTTCATGCGTACAACATGGGCTGTTGTGATATAATTATTGGAGATGCGTTGCAGACGGTATGTGTTACTGCGCAGTTGTTGTAGGACAGTGTATGGACCAATCCAGCGATGTAGGAGCGATTCACTGAGGCCAGCCTTGCGGACTGGGTAATACAAAAGCACTGTGGAACCATCAGGATAGTGAACGGCATGGCGACCTTCGTCGTATCTGATCTTTTGTTTAGCTTGAGCTTGATGGAGGTTGTTGCAGAGTGCAACCCGCATAATAGGTTGCATTTTTTGCATATGGAGTAATCAGTCAGCTGCCTCCTTTTTAGTGGGATGAAGGTTGAGGGTGAGCATATCGGGAGGAAGACGGGGATCGCGATTGAATAATGCCCTGAAGGGACTCACCTTGGTGGACGATTGTACAGATGTGTTGTATGCATATACTGCATATGGCAGGACTTCATCCCAATTCTGATGCAAGGGGTCAACATATGCAGAAATGACCTGTTTAATTGTGCGATTCAGGCGCTCTGTCGACCCATTGGTTTGGGGATGGTATGGAGATGTGAATACCTGTTGGATGCCGAGGGAGGATGTAAGGATCTGGAGGACTTCGCCCTTAAATTGTTGGCCTTGGTCCGAGAGGAGGCATTGTGGGCAGCCATGGCAGCTTGTGAAGAAGGGCGTTTGCGATTGCATCTGCAGTTGCATTTGGGAGGGCAATTGCCTCACACCACCGAGTGAGATACTCAGTTATGACGAGGATATAATGATGCCCTGATTTTGAAGTTGGGAATGGGCCCATAAGGTCCCATCCTACTAGTTGGAATGGCTCTTGAACAACAGTAGGTGATAAGTATCCCGTGTTTTGTTTGGTTGTCTTTACCCCTTGGCAGATCTGACATTCTGGATGAATTGTGGGAGGGATTGACGCATGTGGGGCCAGTACCAATGTAGCCTAAGTTTATGTAAAATTTTGTGAAATCACAAGTGCCCTGAAAGTGGGTTAGAGTGGTAATATTGTAAGTAAGTATTTTGTAGTGTGTGTGGGACATATACACGTGGATTTTTCCCATGTGCAATGTAATAAAGTACATGATTTATGAGCATGAACTTACGTTGATTGGGGTGGGGGCCAAGCTGTTGAATTGTGTGAATGATTCCTCGAATGACCTGATCTTGCTGTTGGAAAGGTGCCATCTGTTCCAGACTTACAGGTAAATTTTCAAGGGTTGGTGAGAATTGGGCAGATTGTATCTATGACCGTGATAAGCCGTCAGCTATAAAACTCGTAGAGCCCCTGCAATACCTGATGGCAAAGGTGTATTCTTGGAGTGCAAGGACGCATCGAAGCAACCTTCCTCGTGGGTGATGCTTCTGTAACAGTGGGATTATGGGCTGATGGTCAGTCTCGACCTGTACTTGGGAGCCATGCAAGTATGGATGAAATTTAGAAAATGCCCATACAACAGCTAAGAGCTCCTTCTCTGTTGTAGAATGATTGGTTTCTGCATGTGTGAGGGACCGACTGATGAAGGATATGGGTTGCCACTTGCCATGCGTATCTTCTTGGAGAAGGGTTGGTCCCAGGCCGAGGTTGGAGGCATCTTTCTGGAGGAGGAAAGGTTTTTGGAAATTGGGGTGGGCGAGTAGGGCAACATCCTTTATGACCTCTTTCAATTGGTTAAAACTCTGTTGGCATGAAGATGACCACTCATACTTCACACCTTCCTTCAGCAATTGGCAGAGAGGATATGTAATTTTGGCTAGGTTGGGTACGAACCTGAGTGAAAAGTTAGCGATACCAAGAAAGCTCTGCAAATTCTTTACCGTGGAGGGTCGGGGGTATTCTTGAATTGCACATACCTTTGAGGGGTCCACTTGGATGCCATCTGATGAAATTATGAATCCCAAAAATTTCAGCTTTGTGGATCCCCACTTGCATTTTTTGAGTTGTATTTTTGAACTCGGGTTAAGACCTCCTTTAGAATTTGCATATGCTGCTCCCATGTGGTGGTGTGTATTAGAATGTCATCTAAGTATACAAGTACCACTCCCTTTTGGTATGAGGTCATGAAATACACTGTTGGCCATCCTTTGGAAGGTGCTACCGGCATCAGATAACCCAAATGGCATCCTCTTGAACTGGTACAGACTTGTGGGTGTTCTGAAAGCAGTCTTGCGAGCATCTTTAGGGTCTAAGGGTATTTGCCAGTAACCTGAAGCTAGGTCTAGGGATGTAAAGTAGCGGGATCTACCCACTGGTCTGAGAGGTCATCCAAGTGAGGTAGAGGATAGAGATCATGCATGGTTACCTTATTAAGTGGGCGAAAGTCGATGCAGAAGCGATAAGATCCATCATCTTTCTTAACTAAGTGAGGTTTAGAGATCCAGTCACTACTAGAGGGTTTGATGATACCTTTCTTGAGCATTTCTTGTACTGATTGGTTGATTTTTTCATTCTCTGTAGGGGAGCGTCATCGAGATGCCATTTTTATTGGACGAGCATCACCGGTTCGGATAGAGTGGCATGTGGGCAGGTTGACTGTAGATGATTGCTGGAGATTCTGAAAGAGGCGAGGGAATTGTTGCAAGAGAGAGCGGATGTGCTGAGTATGGCTTGTGGGGTCGAGAAAGGAATGCTGAGTCTGGACAAAGTTGGGACCTTCAGATGAATAGAGAAGAGGAATTGGTAGGGTTTGAGGCAAGAGGAGGTGATGGCTATCAAAGTGGAGCAGTGCACGATCCTTGACAAACCAATCACAGCCCAATGTGATTGGGAAGAGCTGGCGGGGAAGAACATAGAATGCATGGGTGAATTGAGCATTAGCAATTGTGAATGTGCAGTGAGCTAGAGTATGAGATTGATAGACTAAATAGAACATAAATAGGGTCAGTGGAGGAGAGAGGGAGAGACAATTGAGTTGCTAATGAGTGGCTAATAGAAGAGATAGTGCTACCGGAATCTAGAAGGGCCTCCTGAGTAGTGTGATTGAGATGTAGGAGTGTAGAGCATACCGTTCGACTGGAAGAAGCTGATGCTTGAGTGTGCGGGTGGTCTTCTTCCAATAACCACCCGCCTAGAAGTTTTTCGGGAGTGCTCCCAAGGTGGAGTCAGAATCCACCTGGACTTGCGCTTGCTGAATTTGTGTTTGGTTTGGTCTGCCACGTTGTCTCCGGCAGTGGCGATGGATATGGCCGTACAAGTTGCAATTGTAGCATCTGGGACGTCCTTGAGAGTCCCGATCAGGTAGAACTGATGGAGAGGAAATTGACCTTCTATGGTGTTGCTGGGTCTGTTGAATATCCACATCCATCGGTGTTGGATGATCCATCGGTAACCGAATAGCTGTTGCAGGTATGGGTAGGAGAGGGACATTATCTGACTGGCTGTTACCTTCAATCCGTTGGGCTACCTGTATGGCGGCATGGAAGCTTGTAGGTCCCTGGTCCTGCACTCTACGGGCTATGTCATGCCGTAGTCTTGGCCATAAAAAGAAGAGTTTCATCGCTTTTGACATTGCAAGATCCGCACGAAGAAGGAGTTGATTCATCCGGACGGCAAGTTGTGCCACTAGCTCATGCTGATTTTGTTTGAGCAATTTGAGTTGCTCGAGTGTTGATTGTGTAATGTCTTGGTGCCCAAAATTCTGTATTAGTAGCGTTTTAATTGAGTGCTAGCTACATTATCAAAGTGGTCAAGCCACGTGAGGATGTCCTCTGTAGAGAGTCCGGAGAAAGGTTTTGGCCGGACTCTTGAGTCTGTACGTGTACTGTGTGAGGGTTGGAAGAATGAAGCTGAGCAACGTCTGATTTGTGTGCTTAACTTGCAACAACATATTTGAGACGTCCTGGAACATCTGCTCCATCGCAGTGTTGCCGAACTCTGTGTGCATCTGAGCATCCTCAAAAGGGGGCGATGTAGGCGCCTGCCTAGGAGAGAGACGATGGCTCATTGGGACTGTGAGGAAGTTAGGACGCAGAGAAAAGTGCAAGAAGCGTGAGAGAAGAAAGCAAGAAGGCAGGATGCCTGCCTTCTCCACCAATGTAAAGTGCTCTGATGAGTATACCCAAAACACCCTGCCTTATTAGCAGGTAGGCCTCTCTATTTATGGCACATCTCTCACTACATCAAGAAAAGCTTCACGCCAAGACTAGGTTACAAACTACTTATGCTGCCACATTGGTGTGGGACAGCACAATATTTTGGTAATTTTCCCTTTTAAAAAAATGTGTAGGCTGCCCGTTCCTCTCCCTCCCTCCCCAATGGATTGTTGCCATCGTCCATCGCTGTCCGACACCTTGCAGCAGCTTCATCCAGCTGACCCCACTTTGGGAATAGCCATGGCTATTAACAGAAAACTATCCTTTTATTTGACAAGAGGACTATCTAACTAGAAGTAGACTTCTACTATGCCTGAATGTAACATCTACATGCGTTGAGCGCCAAAATGTCTCGTGTCGGGTCCAGACTGTCACTCTCATTCATCTGCTGCACAGAAATCAATAAACTTTAGTCTTTGCAATAACCATCCCATAACATATCTCGGGGTTGAAAAAGCAACTGCCCTCAGTTGCTAATAACATAAGCGAAGCAGAGGTGGGTGATCAGTCCACATGCAAAGTAGTGCTGTCTAAACCGGCGAAACTGCACTGCAGTGGTGTTGCCTAAACCAGCGAATCTACACCCAAATGATAATAAACATGGTGCTGCCTAAACCGGCGAATCTGCATTGCAGTGGTGTTGCCTAAACCGGCGAATCTACACCCAAATGATAATAAGCATTGTGCTGCCAAAACCGGCGAATCTGCACATGAGAAATATGACCGAAATATACAAAGAGTACTGCCTAAACCGGCGAATCTGTATTCTTTACAGAGAGAGTGACTGGTGATAAGCATGTATTAAATGTGAGTAATGAGAAGTTAAAATTGATTCCTGTAACCACTGGCATTCTTCAAGAGAGTGATTCCTGTACTTAACCAAATAACGATGATACACAGTACCAGTACGAGTGGTGGTAAAATCATGATCAATAATACTTTCAGGCACCAAAATTTCTTCATCATCTTCAATGAGAGGTGGACTATCAACAACAGGTGCAACAGGTGGTGTGCCTTTAAATTTCCTTAACAAACTGACATGAAACGAGTTATGAATTCTCCAATGAGGTGGAATACTTAAACGAAAAGCATCTACTATAGTCCAGATCATGTCATTGTGAGAGGAAGTAGTAGGCAAACCAGTGATGAAATCCATGGGGATTTGCTCCCAAGGACCAGAGGGAATGGGGAGAGGCATCAAAAGACCATGAGACTTACCATGATGACGCTTAATATGTTGACAAATAAGACATTCCGAAACAAAATTAGTAATGTCAAATTTCATGTCAAGCCAAAAGAAATGTTAATTGCAAGCAGCAATAGTAGATTGAATGCCACGATGACCCATGTAAGCAGGAGCATGCATTTCATGTATTGCGAGTTCTCTAAAAGGTGCAGTAATGCATAACTTCTTTTTGAAGAACAGGAAGCCATTAGCAAATGAATAATCACCGATAGGGAAATAATTATTTTCAATCATATCATGCCAAGCACGAGAAAAGTCCATATCATCAGCATAAGAATCAATCATGGAATCAAAGGACGTGACTTCAACAACGGAAAAATTATTAAGAAAGACTTCTTTGATGTTATCAAAAGTGTATGAGCGAGTGCTAGGAGCTTGATCATCATCAGGCCTACGACTTAAAGTGTCAGAAACAACATTAGCCTTGCCTGGTTGATATTGTATCATAGGATGAAAATTTTGGATGAACCCTGCCCATTTAATGTGACGATCAGAAATTGTAGATTGAGAGAGAAGGTGTTTTATTGCCTGTTGGTCGGTTTTGATTAAGACTTCAGAACCCATAAGGTAGTGTTTCCATATGTCAAGGGCGTGCACTACGGCAAGAAGCTCCTTATCATACGTACTATAGTTTATTTCAGAGGGTTTCAGTTTGCGACTTTCAAAGGCCAAGGGGTGGTCATTTTGCATAAGGACAACACCTATTCTTGAACCACTAGCATCAGTAACTACAACGAAAAATGGTTGAGCAAAGTCGGGCAACTGTAGTACAGGTGCGTGTGTGAGTAAAAATTTTAGAGCATCAAAAGCTTGCTGTTGGGTCTCACCCCAACGGAAAGTAACTTTCTTACGAAGTAAAAAGGTGAGAGGGAGAGCAATCTTAGAGTAGTTTTTCACAAATTTACGGTAGAAACCTGAAAGACCTAGAAAAGAGCGAACTTCGGGCATATTTTTGGGTGTGGGCCAATTTGCTATTGTTTCAATCTTTTTAGGGTCAACCTGTATACCATCAGCTGAAAGTATATGCCCTAAGTACTCAATTTCAGTTTGGAAAAACACACTTTTATCAGGATTAGCAAACAGATCATGATCACGCAGTAATTCAAAAACAGTATTTAAATGCGCCTTATGCTCTTCTTCAGAATGACTAAAAACAAGAATATCATCAAAGACGACGATGACAAAATGTTGATAGTCTAAAAAGACTTTATTCATTAAACGTGCGAATGTGGCAGGTGCGTTAGTGGGACCAAACGGCAAGACAATGAACTCAAAATGATCGAATTGGGTGCGAAATGCAGTTTTGAAGATATCAGTTGGATCCATGCGTATGTGATGATAGCCGGATTTAAGATCAATCTTACTAAAAATTGATGCACCTTTTAGTTTGTCAAGAAAATCATCAACACAGGGAATGGGGTAACGGTTTTTCACAATGATTTTATTTAAAGCACGGTAGTCAATACACATACGAAACGTGTTATTTTTCTTTTGGACAAGCAAAACAGGGGCACCAAAGGGTGAGGAACTAGGACGAATTAAACCCTTTTCCAGTAGGTCAGTGATTTGTCTTTGGATTTCCTGTTGGTGTAAGGGACCGTGACGATATGGTGCCTTGTGTGGAGGTTGACTACCTGGAATAATTTCAATTTTATGGTCTAGACTACCACGTGAAGGAGGCAAGTGAGGAGGATAGTCATCAGCAAAACAGTCAGCATATGTGTCCAAAAATTCTTTATGTGTTGTAAAGAGAGGGTTTTGCTCGTCCTCTTCTACCGCTGTGACATATATCATGTATGCTTTGTTATCTTTTCTTAATGCACGTTTTGCCTGAGTGTGTGAGACCAAAGGAAATGCCTCATCATGTGGAGTGCTAGAGAGAGTGATATTTTTACCATGAAAATTGAAAGAGAGAGTGTGAGAATGATAATCAATGTCAGGGTTGTACTGATGTCGAAAAGGCATACCAAGAATTAGATCAGTAGAGTGTAGTGGTGCAACGAGGAATTCACATTTTTTTGTTTAAGGACCTAGAGTGATTTCTAAGTCTTGCACTACATAAATACCATTGTAACGTGTTCCCTGAAAAGCACTTTTAACTTTGAATGGGGAGCGTACTTTAGTCAAATTCAATTTTTGCACAAGTTTTTCTGATATAAAATCATGCGTACTTCCATCGTCATGCAAAATTGAAACCTTGGTATCACCAATTGTGCCTAGTGTGCGTAAAAGAGAGTGAATAGAAAAAGAATTACCTGGAGTATTTGAAGTGGTGTCGGGCTCGTCTGGAGTAAGACTTGCCCAATCAGCGTCGAAGTTCGGATCTTCTTCAATGTGGTGGACTTGAGCGGTAGGAAGAGAGGTGCGGGCACGATTTTGACGACAAGTGGCTTCAGTGTGGCCGTAACGGTGGCACTTGTGACACACAAGACGTGGGCGGTGTGGAGGATTGTGTGTATTGTTATGTGGAGTGGGAGGGAGAGTGGCGGTTGGGAAAGTGCGTGTAGTGTTTTCTTGGGGAAATCTTGTCCCAATTGGAGAGAGAGTGGGTCGAGATTGAACCCCGTGATTATTATTGCGAGGGATGGGAGTAAAAGTGCAAGAGGTGGTAGGCATAGTAGTGCGTGGAGTGGAGTAAGCGGTGCGATTATACCTGGAAGTATTGTTGTTGAACCAAGTGGATAGCCGAGGTGGTGTAGCACGCGCTTGAGAGCTTCTGTTGTGAGAAAGTTGAAGTAGTTGGGCAATGGATCGAATTTGTTTTTCTGCGTCATAAGCAAAACTGATACTTCATATAAGGAAGAAGGCTTGAGAGTGTTGAGTTTGGCCTGAATGCCCTTTTCAAGACCGTCTTCGTACTTTTGTTGGAGCGTGTCCTCGGGAATAGTCTCCACCATGCGAAGGAGAAGAAGACGATTCCAAAATCGTTCAGTATATTGAGACACACTTTCACCCTCAATCCATGTGAAACCTGCCCAAGCACGACGTGCTTGCAAACCAAACTGTGGTGGGAGAAAAGTTTCTTTCACGTGCGTTTGAAATTCATCCCAAGTGGTGGGACGGGTAGAACTTTGTCGCATGACATTCCACCAAAGAGTAGCTTTGCCAGAGAGATGATTAGTAGCACGCTTAATTTTATCTTTCTCAGAGAAGCTTTCGTCGTTGAAATAATCGTCAAACTGACTTAACCAAGATAGAACAATTTTACCGTCTTTGCGACCATCAAAGCGTGTAAATGTGAAGGAGCGACGACTGATTTTTTGTTCCTTGCGAGTCTGCTGCGCCTCAAAAGCAAGCTTCAGAATCTTCGAGATGCGCGCGTCTTGCATATCTTCGTCACGAAGGCGTTTTTTGCGGTCTTCAAGTTGGCGTTCAACAATTTCTAAGTTATGTTGGAGTAGTTCAAGCTGTTGCTCGAGCGTAGGTGGTGGAGGAGGAAACTCCATGCCAGGCTCGAGAGTTGTTGAGTCGTCGTTATTAATCATTGCAATTGGCACACCGCGGACAGTTCGCCTTGACGGGAAACAAGAACGGAGCGCCAAAATTCGCTGCGCGCTGAATGTAAATTTCTGCTGCGTACGCTCTGTGTTTTTGTTTTTGTTTTTTTTTGCAAAGAAAGCTCAAGATTGCATGCCATAAAACGGTTGTGGCCACTTTTTTGTATGAATGGGCCGTGGGAAAAGGGTCTCTATTTTTAGAAAAACACGCTTTCTTTTTGGCTTGCATTCGTGATCGTGTGCAGGGGGCCTTAAGGAGGAAAGGCCGAATTTTTCGCGGGCCCAAATCAGGTGGAACCTGCACCAAAAACGTGCGCCCTAGCATGAGGGCCAATTTTCGTTTCTGCAACTCCTGTCGAAACGATCCACAGAGGGCGCTGTGAGCGCGTCTTCCCCTCCATAGCCTGCTGTTCGCTGCCCAGCGCTCCTTCTTCCTCTTTCTTTCACATTGGGGTTTAACCCATTGGCCCTAACGCCCTAATTTAGGCATTGTAAGGCTGCTGTTCCATGCAGGCTATTGCCGGTGAGCCCGAAAGACTGCCTTACCACACAATATCATGCGCTTGTTTCTAAAATTGGAAGATCTCCATAGCACAATTGGACAGTGCTCCTCGTCCTTCGTGATGAGGCAGATGCGGGTTCGAATTCTGCTGGAGATGATATGATTTCTGTCATAAGATGCCATTTAGTTCCAAAAGAAGCGATTAGCAAGGATTCAAGATATCCACCAAAAATCAAACAAAAATTTGCACTTAGCTTCGGACGTGCTGAAGATTCAGTCGCATGCTTGATGTGGCGATTGATGAGACGGAGCGTAGTCGGGCTCTGATACCACTGTTGTGAGAGCGGATAACGCGGAGGGTGAAACCATAACGTAGAGAGCGAAAACACTAACACTTAGCAAGCCAACAAGCACCTTATGCTTGGGTAAGATTCCCACCTCAAGGTCAGCCCTAGCTTGCCTAAGGTCAAAGGACTTTTGAACACTAACTTTTGGAGGCCTTTAATGAAGCTAACCCTACGGTCTTTAAGCTCCATTAGATAGCATTTCTCTTTAACATACCATCTCTCATTTGGACCCCTTTTAACCTTGGCCCCTTGTTGAGAAAGATCCATAAGCACATGTCTATATTCTAACCCTTGTTCCCGTTTATTCTCCCACATTAAATGATTAGTTTAATATGAGAAAATCATTTGGGTTGGTTAGATATTAGATTCTATGACATTACCTCTCTCTTGAAATCATAGTCGTCCTCGACTATGAGGTAGAAGAGATAAAGTCTTAGTTATTAGTCTACGTTCCTTAGCTAGAGGATCCCTTTTCACCCTATGACATCATTCCACAATATATGACTAGTCCATTTGGTCCTTGGGAGATATATTTGCCACAAGCATGTCTACACTTTAGTCCATATCATACTCCCAAAGTAGAGTGACAAATTCTACTTGGTGTTTGAGTGACTTCGTCATCACAAACATGATTCTAAGCATGCATACTATTTAAATTTGTGCACAAAAGAGGATTAGTCTTATAAGGAAAAAACATTGTTCATTTAGAAAGCATTTACATTTGCTTACTTCAGTGTAGCATTGTAAGCATTGACAATGTTCATACTATCCTTAAGTTGTATTCCTTGCATCCATCTAGCATCTTCAAATTGATAATTTTTGAACTTAATAAGATACCGTCGGATAATTTTACCATGCCGTAGTACCTTGTGTTCATGCCGAAGGATAGCTTCAGGTTGTAGCACCTCTTCTTGGTATTCGATTTCTCGAGGCTCTTCAATAATTGGTTCTATTGGTGGCTCTCCTTTGTAGGGCTTAAGTAGGCTCACATGAAAAGCATTGTGTATGAGCCAATGGTTGGGCAACTTGAGTTGATAAGCCATGCCATTGATTGCCTTCAAGATTTGAAAATGACCATAGTATCTTTTTGCTAATTAAGCATAATAATTTTTATGGCCCGTTGGATTTTTGCCCATCGTTTACCTCAATCAAGCTTTGGGAAACTTAAGTAAGACCCAATTATTTTCGTTGAACGTTAAGGCCCTTCTATGCTTGTTAGCAGCAACTTTTTGCCTTTGTTGAGAGATGGATATAGCTTCCTTAACCTTTTGAAAAGATTCTTGTAGGTCACGGCTATACTCATCAGCAACGAAGATCTTCCCATGTACTTTAAGTAGCAAGGGACTTTTAGGTCTTCTTTCTATGATCTCAAAAGAAGACTTTCCTATAGTAGTATGGACAGTATTATCGTACGCATACTCTACAAGGGGTAAGTACTTTTCCCATTGTGATCATTGATCTACTTTTGTAACATAAGTCTTTAGTAGATCGAGTATCGTAAGATTGGCTATCTCACTTTGGACATCCGTTTGTGGGTGGTAGACCGAAGAGAAATTCAATCTTTTACCTAGATTTTCAAAGAGACCTTTCCAGAAATTAGTTGTCATTCTAGGATCTCTATCTGACATGATGGATGTTGGTAATCCATGGTGTTTGAAAATATGAGATATAAAGAAGGTTGCCATTTGGTGTGCCTTAGTAGTCTTTTTGACAGGAATAAAGTGTACTTTCTTGCTAAACCTGTTGACTATTGTCCATATTCCCGTATTCCCATGGATAGACTTCGGTAATCCAAAGATAAAATTCCATGGATATACTCTCCCAAATGAGAGATAGTCTATCAAAAAGAAAGGCTAACCAATGGAGCATAAGAGCTTAGGGTTAGCTTCATTGAAGACTTCCAATAGTTAGTGTAAAAGTCCTTTGACCTTAGGTAAGCTAGGGATTGGCAATGGCTGGAGTAATCCAGGTTTCCTCCCTCTATCATACTTAGTCTTTTGGCATACCACACATTTTGAAATATAGTCTTGTATGTCCACTTTCATGGTAGGCCAATAGAAGTATGTCTCTACTCCTTGAAGAGTAGGTTGAATGCCTCTATGCCTCACATAGGGAGGAGCATGGGTTTCATACATGAATTTCTCACGAAGGGAGTGGGTAACACATAGCCTATTTCCATGGAGAAGATAACCATCCTCCTGCAAGGTGAATGGTTCCTCTTTCTTCCCTAAAGCAAGGGTTGACATTACATCTTTGAAGTTGGGGTCAATAGCATACTCATCTATCATGGAAGATAGATCATTGTGAGTTGCTATAGACACCACATTGACTTTTGGTCATCATGAAAGCGCATCAATCACTTGATTGTGCTTACCAGCAATGTGAGCAATATGAAAGTAAAATTGCGAAAGAAAATTTGCCCACCTCATTTCTTTGTCGGAAATCTTGGTTTGCGTCATGAAGTACTTGAGACTTTGGTGGTCTGTTTGTAAAATGAACGGAGTCCCCAATAAATAGTGCTTCCATGTGTCTAGGGCATGTAGAACAGCTAAAAGCTCTGTCTCATAAATGCCCAAGACATGTTCATCCGTATTGAGCCTTCGAATCTCATATACTATGGTGTGCCCTTCTTGAAGCAAGATTGCTCCAAGGCAATCACCACAAGCATCACATTGGACCTCAAATGGCTTTGAGGGATCCGGAAGCATGAGGACTAGTTGAGAGGTAAGCTTCTCTTTGATCTTGTCAAAAGCTTTTTGCTCCTTAGCAGTCCATGAATACTTAGCGTTCTTCTTTGTTAAGTCATGTAGTGGTCCTACTATTTGAGAAAATTTTGCTATGAAGCGTCTATAGTATGCACACATACCAATAAAGCTTCTTAGCTCATGTAGATTCCTTGGATTAGGCCATGCTTTTATTACCCCTAACTTCGATGGATCCATGCGAATACCATCTTGAGAGATAATATGACCTAAGTATTGAATCTCTTGAAGGAAAAATTCGCTTTTCTTTTTGTTGAGAAAAAGTTTTTTCTCCTTCAATGCTTGAAAAATCACTTGGAGATGTTGCATGTGTTACTCCAAGTGTCATAATAACTAATATCTAATTCTCCTAAATGATTTTCTCCTGTTAAACTGATCATTTAATATGGGGCAGTGTTAGGGGAGAAAAAGCTAGAATATTGGTTAAGCTGGAAGACCGCCGGCCATAGTAGGGATCCAAAGGAGGGAAATAGGGATCCAAAGGGGGGGCCATCTGCAAAAGAGCTATGTGCAACAATGGGCTTCAAAGACCTTAGGGTTCAACCCATTAAGACTTCCAAAATGCTTTAAAGGTTGTGTCCAATGGTCAAAGGCTTAGGAAATTGGATGCTTTGTGTGTGTCCCAAAAAGTCTTCACAAACTCCTACATAGGAGGGGGCGAGCCCAAGAAGTAGGGGATGAGAGAGAAACACACACACACACACACACACACTCACAAGCTTCCTTTGTACACAAGGGGAAAGAGGGACAGATGTCAGCTCCCTGGGACAGATGCCCACAAGCTGTACTCAAATCCTATTGGATGGCATTGGAGGTGGACCAATGAGAACTACATGCTCATCTCCTCTACCATGCTAATTACTAAGCTAAACTATGCTAATATGAGTGATTATGTGAGGAGATGTACATCTTTCTCGTAAGACTACTCCTTCTTCCTCTCAATCTACTCTCATACCCCGCTAGCTCTCACCATCTTCAAAGGTGTGTGAGGTCTTGGGTCTAAGACCGTGAGGGAATTGATGTTGTGTTTGATAAGTGTTTTGCTTAGTGCTTGAAGTTTCCATCTTCATTGCACTAGCTAGTATTGAAGGAACACAAAGAATTGTATTGTAAAATGTCTCTCTTGATGGGAGAAAGCATAATACAAAGCCTTTTGGAGGGGGGACCGGCTCCATGCAAATCCGGTCCTCAACTGTTGTCAATTGCTTAATTTCTCTCTCTTTTGAAGTATTGTTCATGCTATCTAAGTAGGTGTTGTACTTTTTGTTGGTCTCTCCACCCAAGCACTCTTGTTATTCTCATTAGGAATCTATTCTAATGAAATGCTCACTATGTTCATGCTATTTTCTGCTACACACAAGTTACTAGGCCATTTTATTTGAAGCCATTAGGAATACCCTACAAAAATGCCAAAATACCCCTAAATCTTTAGAAATTTCGAAGATATCCTTATACCAATTTTGAGTAGATTCATGCAATTTTCACATAGTTCACTTTCTTTTTAATAATATAGATGTATGTTTCAGCACCGTAGGTAAAAAATTCTACCTATGAACTCATAAATAATAGCATTGTCTGCAACTGCAACCAGTGAATTCTTTCGTTTGATGAGCCCACAATACCATCAAAGATCCTAGTTCTAATGGCTTGAGAGATGGTTGTAAATTGACAAAAGTTATTTTTAGAATTCTGATAAATTTGAGAGCATTTGTGATTTTTTATCGAAATTTGCAAATTATGAAGGATATTTTAATGTTTACAATTTTTGGGGACATTTTGTTTAATTTTATTATTGAAATTGATTATATACAACAATGCCGATTTGCTGTTCTAACAGCTCATGTGCTCTCTCTCTCTCTCTCTCTCTCTCTCTCTCTCTCTCTCTCTAATTTGGCTCTTTTTCATGAGGAACTCGATCTTAAGTTTTAGACAAACCAACATGGTCACATTGGATCGTTGTGACATTAATAAAGTGTTCTTTTCTCCTCTCTCTCTCTCTCACACACACACACACACACACTCTCTCTCTCTCTCTCTTTCTCTCTCTCTCTCTCTCTCTCTCACACACACACACACACACACACACACACACACACACACACACACACACACACACACACACACACACACACACACACACACACACACACATCAATACACATAAAGCATCACATTCCCAAACAAAGACGCATTCCTATGGTACAAGTATATGGTTAGTATCTTCTACCTACTATGGCCCTCCAACACTAGAAAAGTGTTTGGATAATTGAGTATTTCTGAGACCCACCAACAATTCTTGTTAGAATGCAATTGCTACCAAAAATGGAGCCATCTCTCAAAGTGGTTGGATAATTGAGTACTTCTCAAACCCACCAACAATTCTTGCAATAATATAGAATGCAATCGCTACAAAAAATGGAGCCATCTCTCAAAGTCAAATCCATACAAGCATTTCCTTGGATGTTTCCCTCAAATTGTACAATTGCACAAATGGCCAACACAAAATTGTGTGAGCCTTTGATTGCACCAAAAGGCACCTCTCACTAATAGCCAGCAACTTCCAAACAAATGAGAAAGAAAATGACTTCATTCCTTTCCCTTCCCGTTAAAATTGTACAAAGGGACAATTTACAATTAATTCCCATCATTTTCCTAGCCTTTACACAATTCCTCTTTGTGTTTTTTCAAGGTGGATTTTCTTTTTGGGATTTCAAGCTAGTTTATGTTCACATTTCTACACTAGCTTTGTAGTTTTTTAGGAAGGATACTTCATTTCGATTTTCTTTTTTTCAAAAGCAATGCGAGGAAGGTAGTAGGGATGACTTTATACATATCTGGGTTTTTACAACCAGACTTGCTATAAACATGGCACCAACAGGGGGCCATATTGTAGGAGTGACTTAACACCCGCAACGAGCGTAGCTGCGTGTGCCTTGAAACCATTTTCTCTAAACCTCATTTCTCTATTAGCCTTCAGTGCAATGTTAGTCCCCACAAACATATCTTCTTTTGTTGGGACTAATAAGAGAAATAGAGGTTATAATCATCATCCTACAAAGGGCACTTAAGAGTGGCCAATTCTTGAAACAGAAGAATTACTGAATTTAAGTGCTTCTTAAGTGTATTAGGCTAGGTTGATAACACAAACTATACAATTGCATTTTAAAAGATAATATCAAAATTTTGCATGTTTCTCCCAAAAGTGAAATCAAGAAAGGACCAAAATTATTTGCCCATCTTGGTCGAATCAAGTTGATGAGAAGATTTTTTCACTAAGCCACACGAACTCAATCTTCTCTCACCAATTTGCATGTTGAGCTTGATTGTAGAAAATGTATCCAAGCTCTTCCCAAGTAGCCTTCCTCCAAATGCATTCCTGCAATTGCATCTTGTTTTTCCAAAGTGAAAATCCTATACCGAAAGACTTTTCAATATAGTGATACCAAACTTATAGCCATCAATACTAGCTAGTCAAGCTTTGCAAGAACAAGCTCTTATAAGTGTATCAAAAAATTGCAAGTACTTGTGTTTGGACAAGGGTCCAATAAGGAAAGGCCAACTTAGAGCCACATGTATGGCATGCATGGAAAGGGGTCCTTATAGTTGAGCCAAGGAAGTGCGCTTCAGGGAGTTGGATGGTAGCACACCAACATGCGAGTGAGTACCTATCATCTTACATTGGTATCAAAGCCCAAGTAGAGCAGGGAGGAGAAGGTCTCTCTCTTTACTCTACGGATTCTCTCGAGAGGGAGTGCAAGTTGTTTGACATTTTAAGCATATATATCAAAACAAAAAATAATTTTCAGCAATCTATCCATGTGCCCTATTGAAATTATTGTGGTCACCAAATTTGTAGAACAAAGTTCTTTCAAATTTTGCACCAATTTGAGGTATGTTGTGCAAACTAAGAGGTGGTAAAAGAATGTAGGTTTGTCTTCCAATGCTCAAGGTTCTAGAAGTATGGAACCTTCATCATCTAGCAAGGAAAAGAGGTATCACTAAAATCTCTCTATCATCATGACTCGAGTACTCAATTTCGTAATTTGCAGTGGATTTTTGAGAGAAACTCTATGCATGTTGAATACATCCGACACACATTAAAATTCCAAGTTTAAAAGAGTTTCTTAACATTTTACATTTGCATGCAAGGGTATTGTATGTGGGGCCTAGAATCCAATCAAAAATTCACAAATCCTTGGGTTATTATCTAGTGTTCATATCATCCAATAGATGAAAGTAGACACTATAGTCATCTATGCATCACCATATAGTTTGTATAGATGCAGTATCAAGCATAGAATTGGTCATGGAACAGAACATATGTGAAATAAGCAAGAAAAACAAGGCATGCATGTTTGCATTGACCACCTTGTGATAGTAACAATATGTGGTTACCTCCAGAGTGCGCTTGCCAGAACACATATCCTAAGGAATAATATACTCTGCAAAGCATGTCATAAAGATGCAATTGTAGAAATCATGCAAGATAACCAAAAATTAAGGAATTTTCAAAAAAATCATCCATTTATGCCAAAATAATGATTCTCACAACCTATGGTTATAAAAGAAACTACCTGCAAAAGAAAAAAGCATAGCTAGAGGAAACATACCTCAAAAAATGCAATTTTGTACTATGGGCTTGGCCTTTGTAGCTATCTTTTACTTGCTGAATAAATTTAACCAAACAGTTGAACATCTTAGCATTGCCAATCTTAAGAAGATGTGCTTGAACTCTTGGTGTTGACAAAATCAATTTTTGAATCCTAATCTACTGTTTGTAGACCTTGCCTTTAGCAATAAGTAAAAGTTTCTTTGTAGCTAACTAATAGCTATTAGCTACAATTATCCTATGAGGATTCCCACCATAGTTTGCACATCTTTGCAGCACTATAGCCATAGACTAGAAGGTAACAAACACCATCACATGGAGGAAGCTTAAGAACCATTATATATTTCATAGTTTGTACGAGGGATAATAGGCATTGTTGATGTAATGCTTTAAATTTTGATGCATACCCACACATCCCATACCCATAAGAAATTGGAAGCAGAAGTGACACCCATTAACACTCAACTCATAGTATAAAATATGCTAAGTGGATGTGAAATAAACATGAAATCTCTAGATCCCATATAGGAATCCAGAAAGGATACAACACCATAACTTAGAAGTACAACATATGCAAAATTTCACAAGTTAAAAACACACATTGGTTATTATTTTTCTTCCTAAACATTAGGTTTTGTCTATGTTTACAATAGTGTGGCCAAGAAAAACACTTAAAAATGTACCTACCCTCATCCTATGGATGTAGACCACTTGGTGGTGTTATATGAGTCTTTTCCCCGTTTTCAAATTTTGGGCAATGTGTCCAATTTGTGCCATTGATGGTTTCATGAAGCCAATTTTAGTTTATGTTTTATTGGATCTACATTTTCTATTATATTCACAACTTAGATGAGTATGGATCATGAGAATGTACCTCTTCCATCAACACAAATACTTACCACCACCCGCTTGGAGTCAGCACAGTTCCTCCTCACACCCGCTTGTGTGTAGCCCCTCTTGGAGATGCCATGAAATCTTGAGAAGAATCGAGCTCTACAATTGGGCATCTTTAGAAAATCGGCACATCTAAATCAAGGGGGGGATTATGGACAGTAGAAATTGGGCAACAGGAGTAGTAGAATTGGCAGCACATCAGATCTACAATATTGAGCAAACATTGCAAAGCTTGGAGAGCCAAGTTGGGAAGCTAATAGTGTGCAAGTGTTGAAATCAAGAGAAAATCCCCACAACTGACTCCACTACAATCGATTCAGCTCTTGCTACCTTGCTTTGGGTGTGTGAGGTTGTGTGCATACACACTGTGATTCAGTAGAGAAGCTTTGGGTGTGTGAGGTTGTGTGTGTGCGTGCGCGCGCGCACGTACACACACACACACACACACACACACACTATCGAAAGCACCACGAGCAAATCGGGCTCACAGTGGGCAACTAGTACCAAGAAGCATGTAACAAGCAAGAAATTGGGGCATATTGTAGAGTAGTAGAGAACAAGGCATGTGAGCAATGCTAATTTAGATCTTTGTGCAGTAAATCAAAGTAGAGCAAAGGTTTTGAAAATAATGTTTTCTTTAATGCTCTCCCTTAAGAGGCCTTTCACATACACACCTACCCACACACACACACACAACACACACTAAGTGGCTCTCCCAAGGCACTTATGCTCATAATCCAGAGAGGGAGAGATAGATTCTCTCCAAGTGGGAGCCTAGTATGTGAGAGTAGCTCTCTCGGCCTCGATGGAATCTTGAGGACTTTGGCAAACAACAGCCTTTCCCAACTTTGGCAGAGAGAGAGAGAGAGAGAGAGAGAGAGAGAGAGAGAGACTCGGTATCACGTGAGTTCAACAGAAGGGTATTTAAAGTTCTTGAAACTTACAGAAATATATATACAGAAGGATACTATTTTTCCAAGTTTGAAAAATACTTACAGATTTTAAAAGAAAAGGGTACACTATATTTCTTAAAAAAATCACAGATAAGGGGTTTTACAAACATGTCTTGAATGCACATGATATGGAACTTTTACACATAGTGAACCCATTGAGGAGGGGGGGGGGGGGACAGAGAGAGAGAGAGAGAGAGAGAGAGAGAGAGAGAGAGAGAGAGAGAGAGAGAGAGAGAGCACCTGCTTTCTTGGTGCCCCACATTGACATTTGGCATCGACATTGGCAGCATTTTCTTGACATCAGCAATTCTCGCGGATGACAATTTTCCCTTCATATCGGTATTCCTGCAAATGTACATTCCCATAGACAACTGCACTCAGCGACATGATTGAGTGAGGTACCTCTTTCACAAAGAATTGACACCTAGCATCGGCATCGAGCACATCGGCCTAGTTTTTGCTGCGAGAGCATTTGCATTTTTCACATTTTTGTCCAGTGGTAGAAATTGACATCACATTCCTAGTCTACACCATCACACACGCCTTCTCACAGTACATTTTATAGGGGCGTTTTTGAGCCCGCATACACCTCTATCTTTAGATTTTTAGACAAACACAGGTACGACACATTCACAGAAATTCTTGAATGTGATTTTGACACTAGTTTCTCTATAGATTGGTATGCAGTGATAAATGCATATTTTCTTGAGCACACACACTATTATTGAGCTCTTTTGAGAGCAAATATACCCATGGAGATTTTGTTTACTACATGCAGCAGTTTCTTGTGCCTGTTCGTGCACGGTTGCTCATGTAAGTTGATTTGCGCATACTGCCCATTGTACACTGTATGGAGCCATTATTTGGCATTTTTTGGCAGTTTTCCAATTGTTTTTGAGAGTCGGCCTAGAAGAGCCCTTTTCTAAGATTGTGGCTACCCATTGTGTCTACTTAGCCTTTTAGAGGGTCTTGTGTGAGGTTTTATGGAGTTCGAGTATTCTCAAGTTGAGATACCTTTCATGATACAAGTTGCTAGAGTTCCTTATTATAGTACCCTCACCTAGGTTATGTAGCTAATCAAAAAATTTGCATGATGCCGCATATGGCAATTGTTTGTCAGTAAGAGTTGACAATTTATGCCCACATTTACTTTCTTGAGTTTTTTTTAATGCATTTTATGCATCACTTGGGTTGAGTTTTCACTCCTCAAACAAAGGAGACTCTATAAAAGAAAACACTGAATCTATTTATGTGTTTTATGAGTCTTTGCACATTGTTTTGGCTTGAGAATTCATCATCGATACAAAGGTGGTTCCATCAATATCTTGTTAGGTTTTCTCACCCTAACCTTTGGCGTTATCTCCATAGTGCTCAAGTCTTGAAAACATGGCATCTTTTACTAAGAAATACATTTACAATATCAAATTATTCAATGGCACAATTTCTCTATACGGGAACATCAAATCCAAGATGTACTGACCCAAAAAGTTCAATTAGAGCCGATCTTCGAGCGTGCAGAGGGGAATGGATATACAGAAGCAAAATGGAAGAAGCTTGATGTGAATTCAAGGTGCACTATTTGCTTACAATTAGCCGACTCTGTCTAGTTCACTATAGTGGGTGAATCCACTGTTGAATTCTTGTGGGAAAATCCTTGTGGGATAAGTTGTGCAAAACATATGAGAGAAAAATCACAAGTAATAAAGTGTACTTGATGAAGAAGATTTTTGAGCTTTGCATGAAAGAAGGTGAAGTAGTTTTTGAGCACTTGAATGAGTTCAATGTACTTTTTAGTTAATTGACATCACAGGGCCTGGAATTTAATGACAAAATGAGGTCCATCTTCTTACTATGCTCTCTATCCTCTTCGTGGGACATATTTCACATAGTGAATAAATACTTTGCACCTGAGGGCAAGTTAGCCTACGATGTGGTGGTTTTGAGTATACTCAACGTGTAAGGATTGAGTGAAGCTCAAATTGCAGATTCAAACTCAACAGTCTGCAGAATTCAGACACAGCAGACTGAGGCAAAATCAAACATAGCACTGAAGTGAGGGAGATGCACACACATAAGTTAGAGATGGATTGGATAGCTTCGACACAGTGTTTGTGGGTAAAAAAAGAGTTGTACCTCTTTAGGGTTTTTTGATAGATATAGTGTAGGATTATACAACCATCCAATAATGTTGTTGCATAAGGGTGCAAATATACAATCTCCTGATAAGGGTGTGGAGGGACATGTGGCCCTTTTTCACCCGATAAGGATTATACAACCACCAGATAAGGGTGCAAATAAGGGTGTGGAGGGACATGTGGCCCTTTATCCTACCAACCTCCCACCTAAAGGCAATGTGCCTGAAGTGGAGAAAGTAATCATCTATGTACAAAGCTGAAAACACCTCTATCTAAGCCCCATCATCTTGACAATAAGCAAACTTCTCAGCTCAAAGAATTTTTGTGAGAAGGTCTATAGAATTATCATACGTATGTACCTTGATGATATCAATTCTCTTGTTGTCAAGTACTTCCTGGATAAAGTGATACTTCACCTATATGTGATTCGTCTTTGCATGAAAGATAGGATTCCAAGCTATCATGATAGCACTTTGACTATCAATGGAGAATTGGAATCTCTAGAATGCCAAGCTCTCCCGCTAAGAATGAAAGCCACAAAGCCTCCTTGCATGCCTCTATAGCAAAGACATACATGCCTTTGTTGTAGACAATGAAACACACTTTTGTAGCCTAGATATCCAAGAGATTTCTCCCCCTGTGAACGTGAAAACATAATACCCTAAAGTAGATTTCCTATAGTCTACATGACCAGCATAGTCTGCATTTGTAAAGCCCACCACAAATGCCTTATGATTGCCAAAGAAGATGCACAAATCCTTTGTGCCCTTGAGGTACCTCATAATAACCTTCACTTCTTCCCAATGCTTTTGTTCCCAAGATTTTCCATGTACCTGCTAACCAGTCCCACCGCAAATGCAATATTGGGATGTGTAGCCACCATAGCATACATCAAACTACCAATAGCTAAAGCATACAAAATCTTGGCCATTTCAGACTTTTCATCATCAGATGTAGGGTTGTATGGTGCACTAAGTTTCACATATGGATGCAATGGTACACTGATTGTTGTCTCCTCCTCCATAGGGAAATGTTCCAAAATCTTGGATACATATTTCTATTGTAATAGATAAAGGAGACCTTTTGACCTGTCCCTAAATATACGCATTCCAAGAATATGATTTGCCTCACTGAGATCCTTCATATCAAATCTATTGTGTAGGCTTTGCCTCAAGATGTCCAATGCATGAACATTTTGGCTTGCAATGAGCACACTATCCACATACAAAACCAAGATGATCAAACTGCCATCTACTGCCCTCTTGGTGTACAAGTAGTGATCAATATGATTCCGGCTAAACCCTTGAGATTGCGTGAATGTATCAAATTTTTTATACCATTCTTGAGGTGCTTGTTTCATCCCATAAACTCCTTTTGAGTTTACATACCATCTTTTCCTTCCCTTTTGCGACAAAACTTTTAGGCTGCTACATATATATCTCCTCATACAAATCACCATGTAAAAATGCGACTTTTACATCCATCTATATGAGTTCCCAATCCCTTGATGCAACCAAGCCCAAAATGTTTGGCAAAGTAGTCATCTTGACTACTTTTCTCTCGTAGTCATCTTGACTATGGGAGAAATGATCTCATCAAAATCAATTCCTTGTTCCTGCTTGTACCCTTTGACAACCAACCATGCCTTGTACTTTACCAAGAAACTAGAAGTGAGTTTCTTTTTGTAAACCCATTTGCATCAAAATACTTTTTGTGCTTTTGGAAAATGCACCAGATCCCAAGTATCATTCTTTTCCAGAGATTCCATTTTCGACAGCATGGCCCTATAACATTTCTCACTTGTCGGGACTAGCTGATGCTTCCTTGAAGTAATACAGTTCCCCACAATCTTTCAACATGACATAATTAGCATTAGGAACAAATCTATCTAGCTGCCTTGATGGTGGGGTTGACCTTCGAACCAAAGGCTCCATATTTCTAGCTTACTGTCCAGCTTGCAAATCTATCTAGCTGCCTTGATGGTCGGGTTGACATCCAAACCAAAGGCTCCATATTTCTAGCTTATTGTCTAGTGTGCAAATTTACAGCTTGTTGTCCTGCCATTTTAGACTGACTAAATTTAGACTAACCGATTGATTCAAACTATTCAAATTTAGACTATCTTGCATGGTGTTCAACATGCAGGTCTGCGAGTACTGATTGTCCCGATTTGTGCTCCTCCGACTATGAACTACGATGTGAAATTTTTGGCTAAGAATTTTCAGCACCATTCCTTGAACTTTTGGGAGCATCATCAGCAATTTACTGCTAACCATTGGGCATATACTATTGTCCAAAAGGTACATCTTCCCAAAAAACAACTCTTCTGACTTCTTCAATTCTTTGAGGTTGTTTGTGCATGAAATCCTATCGAAAGATTACATCATGACTGTGGACAATTCTCCTATTTTTGGGGTCCCATAATCTATACCCCATTTCACCACCGTCACTATATCCTTGGAATACACTCTTACAAGACTTTGGGTCCAACTTTTTATGGTCTTCCTTATGGATGTGCACAACAGCTTCGCAACCAAACACTCTTAAATGAGCGTATGAATGTGGGTTGCCCAACCACGTTTCCTTGGGAAGTCCCCCACCCAAAGACCTATGTGGTGAATGATTAATCAAATGTGGGGCTATCATAAAAGCCTCTGCCAAAAACCATTGGGTAACGTAGCATGAGAAAGCATAGATCAGATTTTCCTTAAATAGGTTGACTCACTCACTTCGCAACGCCATTTTGGGGTGGATTATGAGGTGCAATCATCTCCCTCTTTATCCGTTTACTGTCACAAAAGTCCCATAAAGACTTTGATACATACTCACCTCCATTATCAGAGTGCAAACACTTTACCTTACTACTAACCCAATTTTCAGCAAGTGCCACAAATTTCTTGAACTTATCTAGGGCCTCATCCTTATGCTAGATCAGATATACCCACACCTTGGCGCAGGTAGCATCATCCACAAAGGTAACAAAATACTAATTTCCCCCTAGAGATAGCCCTGGCATGTGACATACATTGGAATGTACCAATTCCAAGGGAGAATCTTTCAATGAAAGAGATTTCTTGTGAGGCATTTGAGCATGCTTGCCATAGATACAATGATCACAATGGTCAAAATTAGCATACCTCAAACACAATAAATACCCCAAATGAGAAAGCACCTTCATTCTGGTTTGACTCATGTGTCCCAACCTACCATGTCACAAGGAAACACTTGGCTACTTGGTTATGGTGATTACATGGTCCTGCACACTAGATACATGCAGTGGATATGGAGTGTCACTTTTAGGATCTATAGCAATGATCCTAGATCCCTTGATGCTTTTCCACTTGCTATCCCCAAAGGTAGTGTGATAGCCATCAGCATCTAGCTACCTTGTGCTTATCAAGCTCTTCTTGAGATTGAGTACATGCCTCACATGATGCAATGTAAAATCTAATCCATGTTAAAATTTCAGTTACACACTGCCGATTCCCTCAATATCACATGCATGGTTGTCCCCCAAATGAACACCCTATCTTCCATCATTGTAGCTAGAGAACCATTCCCGATGTGGTGGCACATGGAATGAAGCATCTGAATCCAAAATCCAAGTGTGCACATCATCATCAAAATCAGCAACCAAAGATTGTACACTAAATTAAGAAGCAAAGAGAATATCATTGCCATTGTCCACATGACTAACTACATTGATTTTTTCTATCTTAACCGTTCTCTTCTTTTCAGGCTAACCATCCTTTTTATCATCCCTGCTATCATCAAACTTTTTATCCTTGCCTTTCTCTTTCTTCCACTTAAAACAATCACACACAAAGTGTCCTTTCTTTCCACAATGATGACACTCAACATCTTTTCCATAAGGTTTGATGTCACCTTTGTTTTTTGATTTCCCCTTTGTTGAGATCTACCTCTGGTATGCAATGAACTAGAAGACTTATTAGCTGCAATATTATGTCTATTGAGCTCTTCCATTAGCAAAGAGCTCTCCACATCAACATAGCATTGGAGTTTCTCATGGTTGTCTTGAATGTTTCCCAACTTTAAGGTAAAGTGCATAGTAGGAAAGTAGCTTTGAATTCATCACATCAATGCTAAATTTGAATGCAACCATATGGTTGAAAACCAAGTTGAACTCATTAAGATGTACAATCATGGTTGTACATTCTTTCATCCAAAGGTCCATCAACTTATTCAACAAGTAAAACTTACTATCAATATTTTTCTGAGAATACAACTCCTCGAGTCTAGTCCACATAGCATAGGTAAAATTTAGCTTCTCTATGTTGAATAGCAAAGAGTTGGAAACTGAAATCTCTATCATAGATCGTGCAAGCTCATCCAGATCTTCCAAATCCGATTTCTCTATGTCTATTGGTCATTTGCCTTGATAGGGTTCATTAGTTTCTTCTGCACCAAGAAATTGTAGCATTGTAAAATCCATATGGCAAAATTGTGTGCACCATTAAGCTTCTTGATATGCAAAATATTGATGCTATCATTGTTGCTTGCCACCATGACTTCAACCCAAAAAAAGGGGAAATTGAAGCCTATGCTGATCAGAATCTTAAACTCGGTGTGCAACATTAATAACCGTTGACAAAGAAGCACAAGGTCAATTGCATAGACCATTTTGAGCCAGTCTCAAAACTCAAATTGTAGATTCAAACTCAACAGTCTATCCAATTTGCAGATTCAGACAAAGCAGACTGCAGAATTCAGATTATCTAGCAATCATATTCACCTTGAACAATTTGGATTTAGTTTTAGAAATTTGGATTCAAACCTTTTGTAATTCTAGCACACTCTGGGAAACCCTTGCTGGAAACCCTCGCTCATTGCCTAATGCAAAATGGAGTTACCAAGCTTACAAATTTGAGAGCTTGAATCTCAAAGGCACTCTCTCTCTCTGCAAGTTTTTTGCTCCATCTGCAAAACCAAGATTACCTGCTTTGAATCTCGCACGTTGTTGTAGTGACAAAGACTACTTGCACACTCTAATTCTGAACCAGAGTTCTAATGTTAAATCAAAACTCTAATGTCAAAACACAACTTTGATGTTGATCACCACTCACCGCACCAACTTATGAAACCATAGCTCTGATCATACCACTTTGTAAGGATTGAGTGAAGCTCGAGTTGCATATTCAAACTCACAAGTTTATTCAATCTACAAATTCAGACTCAATAGCCTGTAGAATTTAGAGACAGTGGACCGATTGTACTACAAAATCAAATGCAGCAGAGAAGTGATGGAGATGCATACACAGAAGTTAGAGATGGAGAGGATAGCTTCAACATAGTGTTTGTGGGTACAAACAAAAGGGTGACTCTTTAAATTTTTTTATTAGATATAGTGTAGTATTATACAACCAAGACAAAGCTAAGATTGAGGAGCTCAACGCGAGAGAGTCTCCTAAGATTGCATGTTGTGCATGAGGTCCACAGTTCCTCAGATGTTCTCGTCTTTATGGAAGATCTTAGTATTCTCTTAATACACAAGACTCTAGACTTGATCATAATTGGTTCATAGATTTTGGATCTAGTTTCCCCGTGACACCTCATAGAGAATGGTTCTCTACGTATGCACATACTCATGGCAAAGTCAATCTCAGTGATGCCTATGAGCTTAAGATATACGGTGCTAGAGACGTCAAGCTAACCATGCAAAATGGCACAAAATTTATAGTAAAAAATGTTAGACATGTTTCCAAGTTAGCAAAAAGTTTGATATCTACTAGTCAGTTTGATGACTTGGGTTACACGGCCACCTTTGGGAATGATTCATTGTCAATTCACAAGGGAAATCTTTTGATTCTCAGGAGTCAAAAACATGGAACGCTTTACTCTATTTTGTTTCATGTGTAAAGGAGGATTGTATATCCATAAACGAGCTACCATCTACTACATTATGGCATAGTTAGCTAGGCTATATGAGCCAAAAGGGAGTAGAAACACTAGCTTGTTTTAGCAACTTACATGTATTAATTAAGTTATTCCAATTTTTGGTAGATTTCATGTGTTAAGTTATTCCAAGTTTTCTATGTGTGAGCACTGCCTTTATGGTAAACAAACTAGAACCAACTCATTTCCATTGAATAGGAAGCATTTGCAACCACTAGAGCTTATCCATAGTGATGTTTGCGGTCCTATGTTGACCAAGTCTCTAGGGCGAGCCACTACTTTGTGACTTTCATAGATGATTCCACTAGGAAGGTGTGGGTTTATCCTTTGCAACATAAGGATCATGTCTTGTCTATTGTCCAAAAAATATTAGCATTGGTGGGGAATTAGTCTGGCAAAAAGATCAACAGCTTGAGAATTGATAATGGTGGAGGATATGTCCCCAAGGAGTATATAAATTTTTGTAGCAAGAGAGGTATTAAGAGGTAGCTTACTGTACCTTACAAACCTAATCAAAATGGAACTACAAAAAGGATGAATTGTATGATCTAGGAGCGAGTCACAACCATGCTTTCTATGGGGAATTTAACTCAAGGATTTTGGACAAAGGTAGTACTGACAATAGTACATATCATGATTTGGTAAGCCAGTACACCATTGAATTACCAGATTCAAGAGGAACTGTGTTTTGAAAAGAAACGACATTATGATCACTTGTGTGTCTTGGGATGCAAGACATATGCACATGTGCCAAGGATCTTTGAAAAAAGCTAGATCCAAAGTCGCACAAGTGTGTTTTTCTTGGTTATGGTGCAGATGGAGAGATGGGATATCATCTCTGGCACCCAAAATCTTGCAAAGTAATTTGCAGTTCACATGTTATCTTTAGTGAGTCAAAGATCAACAAGAAGTCTATCAAAGACGTTGACTGTAAAAAAGTCACATTTGAGGACATTCTCTCAAAATCTATTCACCAAAGCATGTATTGGTGGTCCAAAAAGTGGTGTCTTGGACATTACTTTGAATCTCTGGGTTGCATTTATACGACTGTATAATGAAAATCATATGTATTATTTGGATCATAAAGTGTTTTTTCAAATAATACAGTGTAAAATGTATAGTCATAGGATTTCTTTGATTTAAGATTTCTTCGATGGAAATTTTTTTTGATCAAAGGCCCATATAATATATACACCTCTTCAATCGAAGGATAGCATTGCAGTTTTGGCAGTTTGTCAAAGACAGAGCAGATAGAGAAAGTGGGTATAATCAATTTTTTAGTTTTATTTTTAACCTTTTTTTTTTGCTAATTCAAGTTGTGCTAGAGGTTTGCCTCGCACATTAAATTAGTTTGCAGGTGCCTAGGACTATTCCGAGGTTGTGTCAACATAGTCACACACTTGGAATAGATATACATTAGAGATTTGTCTCATGGTTGTGTAAACCAATAGATCACACTCCAAAGAGAGTCATAGGGAGTGTAGAATCCCACTCCTAATGTGTAGAGGTTCCGTCCTCACACTTTAAAGATGGGTCGAAGTTTGTCACTTTGTGTTGTGTATGAGAATACTCACACTCCAGAAGTTGGCAAAATATACCAATGTATCACCACCTCACACCCACCTTGTTGCATCAACTTCACACTATGAAATGTGTGTAGAAATGGCCTCCTTTTATAGGCCAAAAGGGCTGCCCTCTCTCATGAGAGGTAGCCATGTATAGCCGCCCTTGTGTAGATAAGTCCAAATTGGACCGTGCAATCGGCGCATGTGTGGCTGCCCTTGAGAAGACAAGTCCGCTTTTGAATTCGGCCACCGGCCACCGGCCATTGACTTCCGACCACCGGCCATCGGCCAACCGACCGGTCGTTTTTCGACCACTTTTCGGCTGTCGGCCTGCCATAATATTCCGGTGAAAGGGAATATTCTGGTGAGATTGGGTGTAAAATTTTTGGTTTTCGGTGAGTAATTTTGTTTTCCGGCGAGTTATTTTTCTTCATGCACGATGGCTTCTCCTCATAATGGGGGCCTTACAAATGTGCATTTTTAACACAGAAAATTACAAGGGGTGACCATACATAACAACAAGGTCTCAAGGAGACACATAGCTTCTTGAGCACACTACTGGAAGGGAAGAATCTTGGTGTTTAAGCAAACTCAAAATGGTAAGTGGCTAGTGAAGGTGCAACATGTGTATATAGCTTCTCAACTAAAGATAGGGACAACATTAAGTTAACCAAGATTTCCTAAAAATTGTACATCCCCTTCTCTTTAAATACTTAGAATTGTCTCTTTTCTACTTTCACCTCATAGGATGTTTCAAATGTGTGCATGATATATGTTTTTTGTATATTCTTGAAGATTTTCCATCTAATTTTGTAGAGTGGGATCCAAGAGAATCCCTCACATGCATCTTTTAACCCATCCACGTGGAACTTAAAAACTTGTTATATGTTGGTTTTCTATCCTCAACTGTGCCTCATGAGACATCTTTTTTTCTATATCCATACTTATGTCCCACTTAGGCAAAATGGGTGTGGAAATGTATCTCCCATTCACTCACTAAGCCTGGAATGGCCTACACAAGCCAATGCATTGATAGCAGCAACCTAAAGGAGAATGGAGTCAATGTGCATGCAGCCCATGAAGTGTACCTATGGGTCACACCAAGCAATGGTAACATGGTTTATGTCTCTTCATATGTCTGTTTATATCTTTTGATCGCAAGGTGTTCATAGGACACCAAATGTGGATTTGCAAAGGGGATGGTGCAATGAATGGCTTCTTTGCACTTGGATGGGAAACCAAGATGGTCAATCACCAAGGAGATACCATAAGTGTTGTGTAATTAGAGAGAATTGATCTTTTAGGTACCATATTACAAGGCAAAGCTTGTTGATGGACTTACTTGACAATAAGTGGTGGAAGAAAACGACGGGAGTATGGGAGGCACTCAACTTTGATGTTTCTTCTCTAGATATCATAGATCTTCAAATATGTCTATACAAATTTGATATTTTTTTATCTCTCTTACAGTCATTGATCTAGGCCTCCATCTTTGTTTCTTTTGAGTGGTTGGTAGCAGTGGTAGAGTTGACTGTCGAGCCCATTGAGGAGGTTCATTCTTATACTTCATCCTCCTCTCCTCTTGTACTTGTTGCTCTTCAGGGGTCAGCTTTCCTTTTTTCTTCTTTGCATATTTTTTAGCACATTACAAAAACTTTGTGGGGTTGGAGCTACCAGCTGCACCTTGTTGGGTAAATCATCCTTGGTCCTCAGTGACCTTCTTTGCCTCTCTCCTTTCTTGTAAATTGGCAAGGAGGGCTCTCTCTACCTCTATCCTTGCCCACTCCTCCTACTCCTTGAGTCTTCTCTCCTCCTCTTGCTTCTTCTTAGCTTCTATCTCTGCTTCCCCTTTCTTCCACTTCTCTTTGGCTCTCTTGATTCATTTGGATTATCTTGCTTCTAATTTAGGGTCACTTGGTATGACCTTCCTAACTTTTTTTGTAATGGAAATGGCCTATGAACTTTGAGAATAGTGGAATTAAGAGAATTAGAGAGAGCATTTTTGTGAGACTACTTTGAGAACATAGAGGGTGAACTTAATTGATGGTAGCAACATAATCATAGTACTTAATTAACTTGGCATAAACAATACCTTTGCAAGAGAGAGAATTTAGAGAATTGTGACACTAGTTGAGGACCAAATTTATGTGGAGCCGGTCCCTCCTCCAATAGGCTTTTGTATTATAGGTTATCCCATCAAGAGAGACTAGGTACAATACAATCTTTGTGTTCCTTGTGACCTAGGTGATGTGATGAAGATGGAAAGATTCATGCACCACAAGTATAACATAGAATTTTTAAAAATCATTAACTATCCCCAGCCTTAGTCCCAAGGCCTCACCTTCAAGGGTGGAGAGAGCTAGCAGGGAATGAGGGTAGGGAAGATAAAGAAGAAACATTCATAGGACAAAGGAATAGTTCCTTACTTATCATCACTCTTCTTGCTAGCATACATAATAGCATATTAATGAAGATTGATAAGATGGCAAGCTTAAGCATTGAAGCATGGCTCTTGGTTGGATTTGCATTCCATAGCCAAGAGTGTTGGTGTAGGCTCTCAACTTCTCTACTAGCTTGGAGAAGGAGATATAGCTCTTGCACTTTGCACTTCACACAATGAGAGAGAGAGAGAGAGAGAGAGAGAGAGAGAGAGAGAGAGAGAGAGTGGTGGTGGTGGGGAGAGTATACCCCCCAAGAAACCCCCCTCCTTGCTTTGGTCGACCCCCTCTTCTAGCACTAGCTTGCATATGATTGGACCTCCTCAAGCTTGGACAATCAAAGGCTTAGTGCATATCAAGCAGCAAGGGTAGACTTGGGACAAGTGTCCCCCTTTCCCCTTTGAGAGAGAGGACTTGATAAATTCATCATTAATTAAATTAACTAAATTATTATTGGACCGCTTGGGAGGCCAACCAATAGACTTTAGACACACTATGAGGGAGACATGGAGAGAAGCTTGACAAGTGTCCTATTTGATTTGTTTGTACCAAGCTTGCCTTGTGTGACGGTGTGTGTGTTCTCTCTCTAGCCCCTTCTTGTAGGGCTCGCCCCCTCCTTGTAGGGATCTTTGTTGACATTGTGGAACACCTTACCCTCAAGCACCTTAGTCATGGATCACCTTAGCACCTTGGTAACTAAGCACCTCAAGCACCTTAGTCAGTAAGCACGACAAGCATCTGAAGCACCTTAGTTAACAAGCACGACAAGCACCTCAAGCACCTTAGTCAGGAAGCATGATAAGCACCTCAAGCTTGGGCGGGTTCTCACCTCAAGCTCATCCCTAGCTTACCTAAGGTCAAAGGACTTTCAACACTAACCTTTGGAGTTCTTTAATGAAGCTAGCCTTAAGGTCTTTTAAGCTCCATTAGCTAGCCTTGCTCTTTGACAGATCATGTCTCATTTGAATCCCTTTACCATTGGCACCGTGTTGAGATAGATCCGTAAGCACATGTCTATATTCTAACCCTTGTTCCTGTCTATTCTCCCACATTAAATGATCAGTTTAAAATGAAAAAATCATTTGGGTTGGTTAGATATTAGATTTTATGACATTACCTCTCTCTTGAAAGCATAGTCGTCCTTGACAATGAGGTAGAAGAGATAAAGACTTAGTCATTAGTTAATGTTTCTTAGTGGGTAGAGGATCCCTTTTCACCCTACGACATCATTCCAAGATGGATGACTAATCCATTTGGTGCTTGGGAGAGATAGCTGCCGCAAGCATGTCTGCTCTTTAGTCCATTTCATTCTCCCAAGTAGAGTGACAAATTCTACTTGGTGTTTGAAGAAGACGTCATCACAAACATGATTCTAAGTATGCATAGTACTTAAATTTGTGCACAATAAAAAGAGAACTAGTCTTATAAGACAAAAACATTGTTCATTTAAAAGAAACATGTATATTTTCTTACTCTAATGTAGCATTGTAAGCATTGATAAGGTTCATACTAACCTTAAGTTGTATTCCTTGCATCCATCTAACATCTTCAAAATGATAATTTTTGAACTTAATAAGATACCCTTACCATGCCATAGTACCTTGTCTTCATACCAAAGGATAGCTTCAGGTTGTAGCACCGTCTTCAATAATTGGTTCACTTGGTGGCTCCCCTTTGTAGGGCTTAAGTAGGCTCACATGAAAATCATTATGTAGGACACAATGGGTGGGAAAATTGAGTTGTTAAGCCATCTCATTGATTGGCTTCAAGATTTGAAAAGGGCCATCGTATCTTTTTGCTAGTTTAGCATAGAACTTTTGATGGCTCGTAGGACTTTGACCCGTCGTTTGCCTCGATCGAGCCTTGGGAAACTTAAGTAAAACGCAATCATTTTCTTTAAACGTTAAGGCCCTTCTGTGCTTGTCAGCAATAACTTTTTGCCTTTGGTGAGAGATGGATATAGCCTCCTTAATATTTTGAAAAAATTCTTGTAGATCACGGCTATACTCATAAACATCAAAGATCTTCCCATGTACTTTAAGTAGCAAAAAAGGGATTTTTAGGTCTTCCCTCAATGATTTGAAAAGGTGATTTTCTCATATAATTATGGATAGTATTATTGTACGCATACTCTACAAGAGGTAAGTACTTTTCGCATTGTGGGCGTTGATCTACTTCGATCGAGAATCGTAAGATTGGCTATCTCACTTTTACCATCCATTTGTGGGTGATAGGCCGAAGAGAAATTCAATCTTCTACCTAGATTTTTGAAGAGACTTTTCCAAAAATTACAGGTCATTCTAGGATCTCTATCTGACACGATGGATGTTGGAAATCCATGGTGTTTGAAAATCTAGGATATGAAGAGAGTTGTCATTTGGTGTGCCTTAATAGTCTTTTTTATAGGAATAAAGTGTGCTTGCTTGCTAAACCTGCCAACTATTGTCCATAATCCCGTATTCCCATGGATAGACTTGAGTAATCCAAAGATAAAATCCATGGACATACTCTCCCATGGTGAATTAGGGATTGACAATGGCTGGAGTAATCCAGGGGTTGTCCCCCTTTATCATATTTAGTCTTTTGGCATACCACACATTTTGAAACATACTCTTGAATGTCCACTTTCATGGTAGGCCAATATAAATACATCTCTACTCCTCGGAGAGTAGGTTGAATGCCTCTATGACCCACATAGGGAGGAGCATGGGATTCATACATGAATTTCTCACAAAGGGAGTGGGTAACACATAGCCTATTGCCATGGAGAAGATAACCATCCTGTAAGGTGAATGGTTCCTCTTTCTTCCCCAAAGCAAGGGCTGACATTATTTCCTTAAAGTTGGGGTCAGTAGCATACTCATCTATCATAGAAGATAGATCATTGTGAGTTGCTGTAGACACTGCATTAACTTTTGGTCGTTGTGAAAGTGCATGGGCCACTTGATTATGCTTACCAGCAGCATGAGCAATATGAAAATAAAATGGCGAAAGAAAATTTGCCCACCTCATTTGTTTGTCGGAAAGCTAGGTTTGCGTCATGAAGTACTTGAGACTTTGGTGGTTTGTTCATAAAATAAATGGAGTCCCCAATAGATAGTGCTTCCATGTGTCTAGGGCATGTAGAACAACTAAAAGCTCTTTCTCATAAATGCCCAAGACCTGTTCATCCGTATTGAGCCGTCGGCTCTCATATGCTATGGAATGCCCTTCTTGAAGCAAGACTGCTCCAAGGCAATCACCACAAGCATCACATTGAACCTCAAATGGATTTGAGAGATCGGAAATCATCAGGATTGGTTGGGAGGTAAGATTCTCTTTGAGCTTGTCAAAAACACTTTTCTCTTTAGCAGTCCATGAATACTTAATGTTCTTCTTTGTTAAGTCATGTAATGGTCCTGCTATTTGAGAGAATATTGCAATGAAGCATCTATAGTATGCACACATACCAATAAAGCTTCTTAGCTCATGTAGATTCCTTGGATTAGGTCATGCTTTTATTACCTCCAACTTTGCTGGATCCATAAGAATTCCATCTTGAGAGATAATATGACCTAAGTATTGAATTTCTTGGAGAAAAAATTTGAAGCTATGAAAGCTTGGATTAGAGTGGCTTATGGTGTCTTTGATTAGATTGGCTATGGAAGATTGGATGAGAGTGGGCTATGAAAGCTTGGATTAGAGTGGCTTATGGTGTCTTTGATTAGATTGCACTACAAGAGGTTGTGTGCTCTTGTGACGCTATTAGCGACGGAAATACACTGGGTTTTTATAACCCCCGGCGTCGCTAAAACCGTCGCTACGAGAGCGTCGCTATATGCGACTTTATAGGCGTCGCTATAAGCGTCGCTGTATAGAGACGCTCATAGCGACGGTCATAGCGACGGTCATAGCGACGGTTATAGCGACGTTTACACAGAAGTCTATAGCGACGCTTATAGCGACGCTTCAGAGCCATAAATAGCGACGGTTATAGCGACGCCCGAGAGAATTTTTTTTTGGTGACAGGGCATTGAATGCCCTGCCACCCATCAACCATATTGTACTTGATTCACTTTTAAAAAAAAAGTGCAAGGGTAGATAATAGACCCAAAATAGTCACCCACAAGACGCATTGTTTGCAAAATTGACAAGCGTAAAATTGACAATTGTACACATCATAGGCAAAATAAATTGATTGGCAAATGTAATAATGACAATTGTACAACATCATAGGCATAAAGAATTGATTGGCAAAATGAACTGCGGTGACAAATGTAATAATATACATGGTTCAAAAAGACGTATAAAATCCGTCTCATGATACATAAGCTATGAGAAACCCTAAACTAATGCTGTCTAGCTACGGCTAAACTGACGTCGTCTAGTCAGACGTCTCATCGCGTCCAAGCGGCGTATTTGTCGGATTCTGCAAAAAAAGACAATAAGACAACATTCTGTAAGTATAAATATATAACGACATTTATAAAACAATACAAAAAATAGAAAAGAGTAAACCCTAATACTAACCATGCCGCTGCGAGAACTGAGAATGTCCATCAGGGCGTTTAAGCCCTTCCTGCCTGCGTACTCGTGCTCGTACGGTGTGGGATCACATCCTGTCATCGACCACTGTCAAAACATACAAAGATTTCATTATGTTAGAATTAAAAAACTCATAAACCCTAAACTATCGAACATAAAGAGCAATGCGAAAACACTTACAAAATCGGCCTAAAATGATGCCCATCCACCGCTCCCCAAGTGGTGCGAGCTCCCTGCCTCTACTCGCGCTCTGGCTGCATCCTTTTGTTGCTTCCACTTGTCAGGATTCTCGCGCGCTGCTTTCTTCGCATTCTTCCAATCTTCTTTGGCCAGCCAATCTGGCCTGTTCCACCCGTGCTTGATTGCTTTTTGCACTTCGAAACGCTTGCGTTTGCAGTATTCGCGCATTCGAATCTTCATCAGGTCTTCATTGAAGCGCTGATCCCGTGTTGGAACGGGAAACTCATCATGAAGTATGCTGATGACTCTGGCTTTTAAATCACTTGGTACTTCACTCCATTTGTTTAGTATGTAGTGTCTAAACAGCTGAGAGCAAAGACCACGCATGCGCGAGATCACCTTCTTGCCGTCATCATCCATGATGATGCCGCCGTTGAAGTCGACGGAGTAAGGCAAGCCCTCTGGCCAATGATGCGTGAACCAGGGTGTCCCGGCAGGGGTCTCTGGCGGCGTGTCGATGGGGGTACGAACGTCAGGTGTCTCCACCGGCGTCTGGGCCCCGAAGCGAGGAGTGTCAAGTGGGGTGGCTCCTAGCGGAGTAGGTAGAGGCCACCACTAGAGCGCCGGTGTCTAGACGAGTGTGAAGATCGTCTCGTCGACATCGAAGCTTCGGAGCGCGCTGAATGCTCCGAAAGAGAGGGAGATGCGGATGGAGTAGGAACGCGTGATGATGCGCCAGAGCGATGACGCTCCACGTACCACTGTCTCTGCTGCGGTGACAAAGAAGAAAGAAACTCCTCATCATCCATACCTACATTAAACACACGAATATTTAAACTTAATATTGAATGAATAGAGTAGACAATGACGCAAAGACCATTTAATACAATGACGTAATGACGCATATAAATACAATGACGCAATGAATTGAGTGATAGAAGAGGCAAGTCGAAAACTCAGAATTTTCAATCAAAAGATGTGAGCGCGAGTAGAAAAGAGCGTTATACACCATGGAAGGTACTTAGAGAGCCAGAGCTTTTACAACACGGAGCAAAATTGTTCAAATACAATATTTGTGGCTTTAAGAGATCTCTCTCTCATCCTCGCATAACTCAGCATAACTTCCTATATCTATATAGAGCTCTCCGTTTAAACACATATCCTCTGTTTCATTTTTTAGCTCCTTTGCATGCACCCCATATAGAGTAGTAGCATCTTGATGCTCGTCTGGCACCACCGCAGCGGCTTCTGATTGAGCATCTTCTCTGATCTCCTCCATTGATGCCGTTGTGATTGGCACATGGTAGCCTTCATACGTCCTTGCACTATGAGGGGCTACCTCTATGACGTACCACCAGTTTGATGTAGACTTTGTAGGATGAAATATTACCTGCCAGAGCCACATAACTTACATGAGAGCTTTCAAGCACATAACTTGTAAAAGGGGGATGTTAACTATTTACATACTTACTTGTTCACAATGCTCGGGTAGTACAAAAGTGTCTCTTAGGTCAGTCCATTTCTTAGTAGAATCCACCTCAAGAAAACCAGACTCTCCTCTACGCACAGTAGCGTTGCGACCCTCCATGATTATCTTGAACCATTGCACGTCGAACAAGTCGACAAAATCCTCTGTAATCGATCCTCAAAATCTCTTGTAGCGTGCCGAAGTAAGTGAGTTCCGCCACCACAGGATCTGCATCAGAGGAACGTCGTCGACTAGACTATTCAAATTTTGCCATGATTCCACAATCTTGAGTAAAACGCTTTTTGTCGATCCGTTCCACCCTAAAATGTCGACCTTTACACCATGCTGCTGTGTATGACTTATACTACGACGAACAAAGATTATGAGTGGCCATTCAAACGTTTAGAAATAAAGTCACTAGCTAGTCGTACATTGCAAACTTACCTTGGTCGCGCAACCACGAGAGTACTCCCACTCTTCCTCAGTCACTTCATCACCGTATTGTTGTGCGCTTTTCAATTGGTTGTGCAACCATCTTAAGCTCATGAATGTTGGTAGGCTCTCCAGACCCGTCAGATAGTGCATCGGTGGTCGTCTTCCCCGTCTCCACTCGATTCGTGCCCTTTGTCGCTCTTGCTTTGCATCCTCATATTGTGAAATCCACTTTTGCATCACTGGATTGTGAAGCATGCAAAATCGGTTGATTTTAGCCTCTAGATCTTCCGTCATCTTCTTCTCAACACCGAGATTGCACATGACAATCCCAGATATGCGCTCATCATCTATGGTTCGCCATAGCGTGTCCCGGGCTTTATCAAATCCGTCTAGCCACTCTCCAATGTACACTAGGGACTCTGATACCAACCAACCTTCTTCCATGCTACCCTCCAGACGTGCCTTTTGACGCACATATCCCTTAAGCGTTTTCATGAAACGTTCTAAGAAGAACATCCATCTGGAATGAACTGTGCCAGCTATTTCCACCTCATCAACTATGTGAACAAGAAGATGCACCTGAATGGTTAGCATGGTAGTAGGAAAATGTTTCTCAAACATGCACACAAGCTCCGCATCATTTAGTTTGGCGAATGGTATGGAGTCTACGTTGATCTCCTTTTGTGAGATCCATTGCACCAGCTTTGCAAGTTTGTAGATTGTGTTACGGATGTCGAGAGACAAACATCCCTCAATGGCAACCGGTAAAATAAACTGTAAAGTATGTGCAGCAATGATATTAAAGTCCACATTTTATGCAATGATATTAAAGTCCACTATGAACGTACCTGACACATTTTATGCCAATCGTGTGACTTCAAACCGGTAAGCTTTCCTTCTTTAGTAAAACACGTTCGGAGCGAGTGCATTACGCCAGTGGGGGTCCGCAAAGATCGAATGGTCTCTTTTAATTTGCGTTCTTGGGCTCTTGTGAAAATCCATGGTGCTTTAGGGAGTTTTATCGATCCATCAGAGGCTGTTTGCGGCCAATATTGCTCCATAAAATCCACATTTCTAAGGTCAACTCTGGCTCCCAAAGTATCTTTCTTGCCGGTCAGATGGTCCCATAGTAGATTACCCACATTCTTGAATATGTGCATTGGATCGAGCAAGTGATTGATCATGAGTCGGGGCCAGTATGGTAACTCGTACCATAGAGATAGTCTCTTCATCCCTGGAGGCAATCCGTCATCGCACATCTCCTTCTTCTCTAACCATGCTTGTGCAGACATCCTTGGTGGCTCTCTTCCCAAAAAGCCGTCGCGTAACACATGATTCTCTGGAAGATACGCTTGATGAACTTCGTAGATTTGCTTCTTCAGTGAGGGCGCCCTACGTGCATTCAGTCTAGGTCCACATGTGACACATGCTCTGTATCCGCTTGTTTGAAGCCCTGCATGTATACACATGATAATAGATCAACTATGGGAAAAAACAAGATTTACAGTGTCTGAGTGAGGAGTGTCAATAGATCATCTGAGCATTCTGTTAGCCCGGGATAGTCATGCATGGTCCACATTAGAATGCCTCTGATCAAAGCATTCCGTCGTCTTGTGTGTCGGCTCATATCCACCACCTCTATGCCAATCCACAATTGTTGTAGCTCTTCCAATAGTGGACAAAGATACACATCCATATTCTCCACTTTATATCGCCCTGGCACAATCAAGCTTAGCCATAGGTGCCCCTTCTTCGTAGTCAACCACGGGGGAATGTTGTAGTTGACGATGACAACGGGCCATACACTGTAAGATGTTGATCTTTGACCAAATGGATTTACGCCATCCATAGCCATGGCTAAGCGCAAATTTCGAACTTCCCTGGCAAAATCCGACCATGTTCCATCTATATGTTTCCAGGCTGCGCAATCTGCAGGAATTCGTAGCACACCATCCGAAGATTTATTCTCCTCATGCCATGATGCTAGGGCGGCCATGGACTTACATTCGAAGAAATGCTTGATGCGAGGAAGCAGAGGAAAATGTCGCAAAACCTTTTGTGGAATTTTTGTCCCGTGGAGATCTACTCGATATCTTTCGGAATCACATTTCGGACACTTCTCCATGTCTATGTATTCCCCTCTGAAAAGAATGCAGTCATTAGGACAAGCGTGGATAGAATTGTAATCCATCCCCAAGTTTCGCAAAATCTTTCTTGCTTCATCTCGGGAATTTGGCATCACATTGTCAGCTGGTAGTATGTGCTCTTAAGCAATCTACACAACATAAAAATACGATACAGTCGTGTAAAAATCTATCAGATCATTATACATTTAGAGTTTTATTAAAGTAAACTAATTGTAATAGATCACCTGAAAAGCGCTGTGACGCTAGTGTCACTCCATCCAAACTTTGCCTGCATGTTGAGAAGAACCAGGAGAGCTTTCAATCTAGACATACGTGCTCCATTATACAATGGCGTATCGGCTTCACTTTTCATATCATCATAGATAAGCCTTTCTGAATCCATGATCGTCTCGATCATTTCATCAATCTCGGGCTCAAACGTTGCCTCGTTGGGAATGTGCTCTGCATGATCATCCCCCGAGCTGTCAGAGGCTACATCTTGTGGCCTCACATATGCTGCTTGACCAAAGCGCCTGCGAACACGTCTATTGGGTTGCAAGATTGCTGCTTGTTGGCCAGCGTCAGAGTCCGACGAGTTATAATTGGCAACAACTCGATCTATAATAGATGGATCAAACTCGCCAAATTCGCGAACGTGCTGCAAAGAAACACGTCTTGTCCGTCGCACAGCATGCTTGCATTGATTACAAGGACATAAGACCCTCATTGAGAGATAGGTGTTTCGGTTGGACGGTCCCACATCCTCGTCACTACTCATAATGAGGATAAAAATCTTATAACCTGGACAACAAATTTAATATTCTATTGGCATTCTTCGTCTTATCTCTCTCTCTCTCTCTCTCTCTCTCTCTCTCTCTCTCTACCTCACATTCTCTAGTCATGTCCAATCCCCGCACACCTCGGTCTAGAGGTGCACGGAGATCAGAACCACCGGGTTATTATCTCGTCTTTATTGGTCAATACCTATATTTGTGGGTACAAGAAATCTACAGACCCACGTCTACATGATACTGCATGTAGTGGACAAAACCCCTTTGCCTCTTCTCTAGCTGTAGCACTTCATAGCATCTTAACATCTTTTCACAGTAGATCTTTTCACTGTTCGTCTAACTCTAAACCCTAAACCATAAGTAATTCTTGCGTGGACTCGTTCTAACGTAAATAAGCGTAAATCTAAATAAACGTAAATCTAACTAAAAATAAACCTAAATCTAATTTAACGTAAGTCTACATCTAACCTAATCTTTAACGTCTGTTGGGATAGTTTCCTATGACGTTAAAACTCTCTTCTTCTTGTGTGTGTGTGTGTGTGGGTAAACCTAAATAAACCTAAGTCTAATCTAATATAACATAAATCTAAATCTAACGTAAATTATGTTATATTAAAAACAAAGAACTAAACTAACAAGGATTATAAGAACCTTAAAACTGATTTAACACATAATTTTTCACATAACTCGGCAAGAGTTGGCATTCTCATCACTAAAGATGTGAGAGTTAACTTCCGGCGGTGACGCTGCCTCATTCCATCCACATCTGACGACAGCAATTGGCCCTTTGGACCGTTCTTGCTCTTGTTACTAACTTTGAAGTTGCTGTTGAACGACTAGAGGTTGTCTAGATTGTCATTGTCGGGGATGTAGTGACTCTTGCCGCCCTGAAGATCCACCTTCTTTCCTATCTTCTGAAGACATTTCACCAGTACTTTTGGATTGACGAAGCCCACCATGAGTGAAGGCAGCAATACCCTATATTCCATTGAGGGCTTTCTTCACCCGCTTCATGCAGGCATCGTAGTCTATGGAGACCTAAATCTAAATCTAGCGTAAATAAACGTAAATCTAACTAAAAATAAACCTAAATCTAATCTAATTTAACTTAAATAAACCTAAATCTAATTTAACGTAAGTCTACATCTAACCTAATCTTTAACGTCTTTTAGGATAGTTTCCTACGACGTTATAACTCTCTTCTTCTTGTGTGTGTGCGCATGTGTGGATGTGTGTGCCAATAGATAAATGGTATAACCTTTCTATCACCCATGCCAAGTATGATAGATTGGTTATGCCATTTCCCTCTTGAATAATAGGTCTTGAGTTCAACTCCTCGTCGGCTAGATCTTTAGGTCTTTTAATTTTAATTAGTTTCCTACGACGTTAAATTAGTTTCTCTCTCTTTCTCTCTCAATGTGTGTGTGTTTTTTTGTTTATGCATGTTTTCTCTCTCTTTTCCTCTTTCAATGTGTGCGTTTTTTGTTTATGCATGTTCTCTCTCTTTTCCTCTCTCAATGTGTGCGTTTTTTGTTTATGCATGCTCTCTCTCTCTTTTCCTCTCTCAATGTGTGTGTGCATTCTTTGTTTATGTATGCGTGTGTACGTTTTTGTTTATGTTTGTACTCTCTCTCTCTCTCTCTCTCTCTCTCTCTCTCTCTCTCAAAAACACTATGTGTGTGTGTGTGTGAGAGAGAGAGAGAGAGAGAGAGAGAGGGAGAGAGAAAGAGGGGAAGGGAACATGAGAGTGAGGAGAGGGAAGGAGCATACCTGGCTCTCCTTCCTCTCCTCGTGTGTGTGTGTGTGTGTGTGTGTGTGGAGAAGAAAGAGAGAGAGAGAGAGAGAGAGAGAGAGGGAGAGCGTTACCTGCTCCTTGCTTGAGGGCACCGAAAAACTCAGATCTGAGATCTGAGTTTTTAGGCGCTCTCTGTTATTTTTTTTAGCTCAGCCGGCGTCGCTATGAGTGTTGCAAATTTACTTGTAAATTTGCGTCGCTCATAGCGACGCCGGGATTTTTTTTTTTTGAGCGTCGCTGTGTGAGCGTCGCTAATATGAATAACCTCTTGTAGTGTTGGCTATGGAAGATTGGATGAGAGTGGGCTAAGAAAGCTTGGCTTGTGATTAAAGTGCTCCAAGCTTTTGGCTTCCTCCCCGCTAATACAGCAGAGCACGAAAACTTGAATATCTCCTAATCGGTGCAGAGTTAGCCTCTGTGCGTGAGACGCAAAAATGCTCAAAACGCCCTTTTCCTTTTGCTTACGCGGCCCGTTTTGTCCAGAAACCTCTTTTACAAAAAATTTCCAGAATAGGACTTTTTCGGCGTCCCTCATGCAGAGATGTGAAGTCTCTCACACACTTTCCTTTTTACCACTGACCACATGTCTTCCTCTACCCAAGTTGCCTTATATGTCCTAAGAGCCCTTTCACATGTAAAACCTTTTCTTCAAGCATAAAATCTCTACGTTTAAGCCTTCATAACTACATAAAGCATACACTTTCTGGATCTTCTTGCTTGTTTTCGAGCCCTGGTCATTGCTCAATAAATGTGTGAGCTTCAAATAGACTTCTTCTGCTTCTCTTTACTCTTTTTTCCCTCATGGAAGCGGAGCGACACGACATTCACCCCCTCTGAACCTGCACAGTCTCCGGTCTGTGCCAATAGCACTTAATCAGCTTCATTAAAATCATCATCAGACATATCATCTGATGTATACAAAACATGATCCTCTGAAGGTGGATCTGAATGGGAATCTTCAAGAACAATCTCGCCTTCTCGCTTTTTGAATAGCTTGATCCGTTTCCCTGCAATAGGCACTTTGAGCATAGTGCCATCAAGTTCACATAATTGATATGTTGCATTATCAAAAACATGTAGAACCACATATGGTCCAAACCACCGTTTAACCATTTTTCGCATAGCAGTATATTGGTTCTCCAAGCTACTATCATAGACAAGTACCCAATCACCGTCTTTGATAGCATGTGGTCGTAATCTATGCTTACCATCAAATGCTGCCTTATTCTTCAATCTTGCTTCTTTAAGCTTCTCTTTAGCCTGTTCAATGTCCTCCTGACGCCTCTCAAGCTGGCGAATACGTAGAGCAAGCAAGTCTTCAGTAGACATACCTTCTTCCCATGGCATTATGGTCCAAGTCATAACTGCTTCCTCTATAGGCATAATGGGTTTTTGTCCATGCATCAATTCGAACGGCATAAATCCTGTAACAGAACTGTGTGTAGTGCGATCAGCCCATAAAGCAAATGGCAAGAGTTTAGGCCAATCACCAATATGTCCTTCACATGCCTTTGCTAAAGCTTTAACAATAGGCGAATGTCCTCTTTCACTTTTCCCGTTACCTTCTGGATTATATGCTGTAGTGAGAGCGAGTTTAATACCCACACGAGCAAAAAAATCTCGAGCTTCATTTGCATCCAGCTTGCCTCTATCTGTAGTAATCCTGCCAACACATCCATACCTGGAGATAACATCTTCAACCAAGAACTTGCATACTGAACTGGTAGCTTTGGTGCGCAAAGCTCTGCCTTCAACCTGATTAGTAAGATCTTCCCTGGCAAGAACAATATATCTCATCTGCCACACTCCTACTGGCATTGTAATAAGGTCCCACCACCCACTTGTAGTGCATAGCCAGTGGATAGGTGGGATGCAATCCATCTCTATGTCGCACATTAGAGTACTATTGACATATTAAGCATGATTCCACAAATTGAACCACATCTTTGCACATACCTCTCCACCAATATCGGTCTTTAATCTTGACAAAGGTTGCCCAGACTCCTCTGTGTCCAGCCCATAGACTTTCGTGAAAGTCTTTAATTACCTGATGTTGGGTCGCTTTGTCGCAAATAATTCGTTGTGGTACCCCTCCTGGGTGCTTCGGTTGTTTCCATAAATGTCCATCTTTCAGAAAATAGCCATATGCCTTTTTCCTGATCTTCTTGAATTCTTGATCACTCCATCCTTCTTGTTTAGTGAGAGTACTTAGGTAGCGGCCAATCATAAGCCACTCTCCATCATAAAACTCTCCAGAAGAGAATTCAAAAACATGAGCAATACTTCCACAATTGGCATGTAGATAAGAGGATGTGTAGAACTTCAAACCAACATCATCACTTGTGATCAACATCTCTTCTTCATCTTCAAACCTTGCTCTTGATAACATATCTGCAACAGGGTTATCTCTACCTGCAATATGACAAAATTCAGGGTTAAGAGACTTAATATAGGCTATCCATCGTAGCATGGCAATGTCCGGAGTAGAGCAGTTTGCAATCATCCCTATCAATGGCAAGCAATCTGTCTCTACCACAACAGAAGCTCCAATAAATTATTCTTTATCGGTCCTTAGAGTGGTAGCAACGCCCCAAAGTTCCCTCTTAACCTGTGGATATCCTCGTTGACAAGCATTGAGCACCTTGGCTCCAAATCTCACTGCATACATGTGTCCTTCAGCATCATCTTGACCTATAGCCCATCCAATACCTGTCGGGCTAGTGTCAACTGTTAAAATAACTGGCCTATCGCATTTATAATCAAATTTCCTCAAGTTCGGAGCCTCAAGAAGCATCTTCTTTAATTTCTTAATAGCTTGTGTGTGAACTTCTTCCCAAACAAACCTCTTACCTTTTCGTAGCAATTGATACAGCACCTCTGCAACATGAGAAAAGTGTGGCAGCCAAATACGATAGAATACACATGCGCCTAAGAATCGACGAATCTCAGTAACTGAAGAACATGTTTCCTTCATCTTTTGGATTGCTTCGACTTTTGCTGGACTTGGCCTTCTTCCTTCAGAGCTGCACATATGTCCCACAATTAAGACCTCCTTAGCACCAAAAGTTGATTTTTGACCTGAAAGTGTTAAGTTAACTTCTTCAAGCCTCGTTAATATAGCATCACAGTCAGCAATATGTTGAGAAACAAACTGTCGACGCCCCCTCTGGTCTTTTGCTTCATCTTTTGAGCTTTCTTCACAGCCCTTAATTGGTAGATCATCAATGAAAGGCATAGTAACATGTGGGATAAAGTCCCTTAATACCTTATTCATGCCGTTCAACATATGAGCTACTGAATTAGTAGCACCCTATGGCAGAGTGCACATCCTTACCAAACCAAGAGGAGTACGCATTGTAGTAAGATCCCTGCTCTCCAAAGCTAACTGGAATTGATCATACCCTGAATAAAGATCACCCATGGAGTAAATAGATCTACCTGCAAAGGCCTCAGCAAATTCATCCACAATTGGGCCAGTACCCACTTTGCGGATTGTTACCTTGTTAACTGGTTGCATATCCTGAATAAACCTTAATGTACCATTTTTCTTCGGAACAGTAAACCATTGATTAGAATACGGAGCACATGACGGCTCCAAAATTCCCATTTGAATCTTTTCATTAAGCAAATTGATAAGCTTTGGCAAGTGAGCTTTAGGAACTGGAATAGGACGCAAGCTCCATGGCATATGTGGAACAGTGAAAATAACCATTGGTGAAACAACACTCGGATCCACACACCCAATCTCACTTGGCTCAAAAGCGAAAGCTTTACCATGTTTTTCGAGCATACCTTGAAAACATTTGATCTCCTCTTCATTGAGGAAACCGTCTTCTCCAACCTTCAGCTGTTGTAGTGTCTCCTTAGTAAACTTATGTCCTATGTTCTTTGGATCTCTGAGTATAGGCTGTCGAGAAGCCTCCTTGATCATCCCATCACTTCCTTCTGGCAGCGGTGTAGCCACTGGCCTCACTTTCTTTGCAACAGTCTTGTATTTTGTCTCTACCTGCGCTTCAACAGTTTCACCTGAATCATCTTCAATATGCATAAGGGCTTCATATATACTTAACTCATCATACATGTCCATTGAATGGACCTTGACCACTTCAGTTCCGCTTTGTAACCTGTTTTTCCTGATCTCTTCAAGCTCTGACATAGTATCTACATAAGATACCTCTTCAAAGACTCCTGAAATCACATCATCGGATTCAAGCACATCACAACCGTGCAACTCACTTTGAATACCTGAAACATACTGTTTTTCCCACTTTGGCAATTCATTAAATTTTCTGAAAGAGATTGAACCTTCCGATGTTAACCCCAAAAACCCCGAAGAGAAAGCTTCTCTTTGCGAGAACTTCTCCTCACTTGTACCACCATAGTCCCGCTTTATAATGGCACTTCGAGAAAATCCTATGAAAACCTTTGTTCTCTAAACTCCTTGCGTATCTTCAGCATTGGATGATCACGTAGACTGTCCTTATTCCTGGCATGATCAACACATACAGTCAAGAATTGTACTGCTTTCTTACCATCACGGCTCCGAACCCTGGCATAGGCCGAGCCATCATTACCGAAGTTCAGGCGGAGCATCTCACCTGTTTCCCTAAGGTGTATCTTCTTGTCCTTCCAAAACACCACATTCTTTTTATATGCTTCGTCAAATTCATCACATTCCTTAACATACTTGTGGTCTTCACTGTCACACCACATGCATCAGTCGCAGCCTTTGCGTGGTGGCTGCTGCCTAGGCTCCGATGTAGACCCCTTTGCAGCTAGACCATCAAATTTAACAGCTTTAAAACTCAAATTCAATTCTTGAATACCTTTCACCAATTCGTCAAGAACTGGCTCCTCCACTCGGGGTATTGCCGAGGTTGTTTTCTCTTTAGGTTCCTCCTCCGCAACATCCATGATGTCAGCCACGATCATCTTGTCAACTCTCATCTGTCGTTTCACAATCATGTTGACTGCTTCGGTGACTACCTTCCAGTCGGATGTTAAGCCCAATTCTCCACTTGGATCCTCTAGCAACTGCACTAAACTCTTTTGAAGTCGAGGATGAGCAGCCTGAATGAACAAATCAACCTTCTGATCCCTCATTGAACGTTGCTCTGTCGAAGACAATTGCTCAAATTTCTTCTCAAATTCCCGCATTAACTCTCGTGCAGACAGATTTTTGTTCTTCTTCTACACCCACTTGATGAAACTTTGCCTGGTTACTCTTTGAGAATCCTCCAGGAAGTACTCCTCCTAAAGCGCCTTCTTGAAATCCTGCCAATTTGCGCCTTGAAGTACCTGAATTTCTTTAATTCGACTCCTAAGTTTCGGCTCAGCAATCAAATGGAACCCTTCTACTGCGTTCTGATCATCAATTCCATTCTCTTCTGCCTGTTCATAGATATTGCAGAATTTGCTAATATCGCGGCCTTCAAATCGATGTAATTTCTCGATAATTGTGTGTCGAGCTTTACGGATCCTCTCCTGCAAATTGTACTGCTGTTGAGCAGCCTGCTGTTGTTGCATGTAAGCAGCAAATTGCTGCATCATTTGCTGCATGGCAGCCTCTTGCGGTGTCGACATTCTTCTTCACCACACTGCTCACCCCGGCTCGTTCGCGTCGGGTTCACCAATTATGCCGGGGGATTTGTGTTCGAAAGGTGAGCCGGGAAGGCGTGGGGCCTCTGGCTGTGAGAGGTGTGAGGAAGACAGTTGCAGCAAACACAATGAATGTGGACAAAGCTTGAAATTAACAGCTTGAACAAGATCCAGAAGCTTGATTATCATTAACAATACCGCTAATTACATTATTTAAACTCCTTCCATGATTAGAGTGGCTTGAAAGCTTGGATTAGAGTGGCTTATGGTGTCTTTGATTAGATTGGCTATGGAAGATTGGATGAGAGTGGGCTATGAAAGCTTGGATTAGAGTGGCTTATGTTGTCTTTGATTAGATTGGCTATGGAAGATTGGATGAGAGTGGGCTATGAAAGCTTGTCTTGTGATTAGAGTGCTCCAAGCTTTTGGCTTCCTCCCCGCTAATACAGCAGAGCACGAAAACTTGAATATCTCCTAATCGGTGCAGAGTTAGTCTCTGTGCGTGAGACGCAAAAATGCTCAAAACGCCCTTTTCCTTTCGTCCGACTGGCCCGTTTTGTCCAGAAACCTCTTTTACAAAAAATTTCCAGAATAGGACTTTTTTGGCGTCCCTCATGCAGAGATGTGAAGTCTCTCACACACTTTCCTTTTTACCACTGACCACATGTCTTCCTCTACCCAAGTTTCCTTATATGTCCTAAGAGCCCTTTCACATGTAAAACCTTTTCTTCAAGCATAAAATCTCTACGTTTAAGCCTTCATAACCACATAAAGCATACACTTTCTGGATCTTCTTGCTTGTTTTCGAGCCCTGGTCATTGCTCAATAAATGTGTGAGCTTCAAATAGACTTCTTCTGCTTCTCTTTACTCTTTTTTCCCTCATGGAAGCGGAGCGGCACGACAACGGGAAATTTGTTTTTGATAGTGATATGGTTTAGTGTTTGATAGTTCACACACATGTGGTATATACCATCTTTGTTTTGCAGTAAAAGGACTGGAGAACAAAAGGGAGAGGATCTAGGCCTTTCCATCCCTTTATCTACCAATTCTTGTACTTGCCTCATGATCTCCTCTTGTTGAGCTTGGGAAACTCGATAAGGAGGCTTGTTAGGTGGTGAGCTTCCTGATAGGAGCTCAACTGGATGGTCATCATCCCCTTGTTTTGGAGGTAAGTCCATAGGGGTATCATCGATGAACACATCTTGGAATCCTTTTAGAAAATTAGACAAGTCTAACTCTTCTTGATTCCTACCATTTACATTTGATGAAACACTAGGAATTTTTAGGGACTCTTTGACAAAAATCATGTACGCAAAAACTAAGCTCTTCAATGATTTATCAAGAGCAGGAGGACTTACAAGTGGTATAGTACGACCAGAATCACTAGCATCTATATACATGTTGTTTTCCCTGTAGGTGAAGTAGATTCTCCTTTTAGGGAACTTCATGTTAGCAGCCATGCGCGGTTGAACCATGGTGCCCCTAGGATAGCATCTTCATGTTGGACAGGAGAGATGAAAAAGTCCTCTTTATCGACATAGCTTTGGACATGAAGCCTCAACTTCCCAATCAAGGGAGTAACGGACGCTTGATGTCCCTTGAAAGCGGTGTCAGCTCTGTTACTATATCTCCCATCTTGAAAGCTTAAATGCCCAACTTGGTGGCCAACTCTGTTGATATGAAGTTGTGAGTAGATCTAGGGTCAAACAAGATGAAGGCATCATGCTCCTTACCTTTCCCCAAGCATAGGAGAGAGGTGATCCTTTGCAATGAGCATCCTCTTTTGGAGCTTTGATAGTGGCAAAGCTCTAGGATTCTCATTGCAAGCATTTCTCTTGGGGCAAAAATGGTAGCCATGTCCTTGCTTTGCACACTTAAAACATTTATGGTCCTTACAAAAAGCTTCAAGATCTTTAAGAGAGAGTTTGTTTTTACCTTTGTAAACTCCCTTCTCCTTGGACCGATTGTTGTTTTTGTTTTTGTTGGAATTGCCTTGAGAAGAATTTTGGGCATTGGTTTTCCCCTTTGCATCATTTTTGTCTTTGCTTTCCATGGGCTTGACATTCCGTCTAGCCCCTTGTTAAAAATTGATGCGCGAAGCAACCATAGTGTGGTGGATTACTTCGGTGATAGAACCAGGACGTTCGGAGTTGACATACTCGGCCATCTCTTCAGGTAATCCTGCACAAATTTGATGCTTTTTCTCGGCAAAGTCTATCTTTTGAAAGACAATAGCCTTGAGATGTTAATTCCAAAACTTGTCCACGTATTTGTGGATAGACTCATGGGAGAGAAGCTTCAAACTTTGCCATTCGGTAAGCACTTTTTCCTTTGCATCATTTGCAAGGAATTGCTTCATGATTGAAATTCATTAAGTTTTCCATGTCTTTGGGGATTCTCTGTTGCCACGAAGGCTAGCCCACATTGATGAGACAATTTCTGGAAGTGCATAGCTACATGGTGTATCTTGGAGGATTCTGTGAAGCCCTCGCTCCAAAGGCCGCATCAAATTGCTGGATGAAGGCCACTACTTTGTCGGTAGCACCTGAGTTGCCATCATAGGTGAGGAAAGAGATACTCTTTTCTCCCTCTTTTAACTTCTTGAGCTTTTGTGACCTTCACCATGCAAGGCAAGATTTGTGATGTCCTTCCATCTTGTATTCTCTAGGAGCATAGCCATAGTTTTCGTCGGAAGGTGAAGAAGAAGGAGAAGAGGGTCACCTCTTTCTTGCTCTTTTCTTCCTTTTTTTCTTTCTTTCCTTTTGGAGTGATGAAGAGAAGGACTGTGGGTTAACCATTTCCTTTTGGGAGGAGTTGACGAACATCTAGACTGCCATCTTCGTGGAGCCACGTCTTCAGAGGAACTTAGGGATTCATTACTTTCTTGTTCTTTGGATTCCTCCTCTCGTATGGGAGAGAGTCTTCTTTTGGGGGTCTCATCAAGAGGCCTCCTAAGCTCTCTCTCCTCTTAGAGAGGAAGGAAAATTCCATAAGCATGAAGTTTTTGAGTAGCTTTGGCTTGCAAAGCAGGGTTGCCCATAGCTTGCTGCAACCTAGTAACAAGGTATTTAACAAACATGGGGGCATCACCATTAGCACCTTCATGTGCAAAAGCAAAGCTATCAATGCTCATTCTACTCTCTTGGTTACTATCAACCATGGTAATTATACTTATGTATAGAATACTTTGTGCTTTGGTACCCTCAAAACCCTTAGTCTCACTACTCTTCTTTACCTTTAAAAATCAGTTTTCAAGCAGCCACCACAGCCGTGGTTTAGACACTGTTGATTGCAAAGACTAGTGGAGAGGGTCTAACTTTGCTCAATTGATTATGGTTCTTGTTCATCTTGCTCATAACTCAATAATGGTAAAGCCAAAGGCAAGCCCCTAGAGGCTCTATTATTAAGACTATAGTTCCCAACAGTGTACCTCGAACTAAGTCCTTCTCAACCAAGATAATAGATCCATGTCCCACTTACCCTATTGCAATGAAAAGGCCCAACCTTTCATGGACAACTTAAGAACCTCTCTTTTTAAGCAAGAAAAGAGAAACAAATAACTCTAATACCAATGTAATGGAGATGGCCTATGAACTTTGAGAATAGTGGAATTAAGAGAATTAGAGAGAATATTTTTGTGAGACTACTTTGAGAACATAGAGGGTGAACTTAATTGATGGTAGCAACATAATTATAGTACTTAATTAACTTGGAATGAACAATGCTTTTGCAAGAGAGCGAGTTGAGAGAATTTTGACAACAGTTGAGGGCCTAATTTATGTGGAGCCGGTCTCCCCTCCAATAGGCTTTTGTATTATAGGTTCTCCCATTAAGAGAGACTTGGTACAATACAATATTTGTGTTCCTTGTGACCTAGGTGATGTAATGAAGATGGAAAGCTTCATGCATTACAAGCATAACATAGACTTTGTAAAAAGCATTAACTATCCCCAGCCTCAGTCCCAAGGCCTCAAACACCTTCAAAGGTGGAGAGAGCTAGCGGGTAATGAGGGTAGGGAAGAGGAAGAAGAAAAATTTATAGGAGAAAGAAATAGTTACTCACTTATCATCACTCTTCTTGCTAGCATACATAATAGCATATTAATGAAAATGGAGAAGATGGAAAGCTTAAGCATTGAAGCATGGTTCTTGGTTAGATTTGCATTCCATAGCCAAGAGTGTTGGTGTAGGATCTCAACTTCTCTACTAGATTGGAGAAGGAGATGGAGCTCTTGCACTTTGCACTTCACACAATGAGAGTTTGTGTGTGTGTGTGTGTGTGTGTGTGTGTGTGTGTGTGGGAGAGTATAGCACTAGCTTGCATATGATTGGACCTCCTCAAGCTAGGTTATACGAGATGGCGAGCATGTATTTTCGAGCAGCACAATAAACGAGCAAGTCTCTTCAAAAATGTTACTACTTGTTAGACAAATTTGAAACTAATGCCATCTCCTTTTGAAATGTCTGCATCGAGACCATAAAGGCCCTTTTTCCTTTATGTAATCCTTTCTAGAAAATGTAGCCTTCCAACCTGACACATCGGATCTAAGACCATGAACTCGTCCATATGGAATGAGTCTAAACAAAGGTAGTGGCAAGTGCTCAGAATAACTAAACACCCTTGTTGTTTTAAGAATGTCCTCTGCCCTGTCTATATGCAAGCAACTGTCATCGTCTACCCTATCCATATGCAAGCGAGTGCCACATTGACGTTTGGCACTGACGGCTTGTCCATATTGCTTTGCATAACTTGCTTGGAGGAGCGGACACAGAGAGGTAAAGGTGCCACCTCCAAGCTGGTAAAAGAAGCCACCATCATTGCTATTGCCTACAATCAAAAGCAAGAGAGATAGATAGTTGTTGACAATGTTAGGGAAAAATGTGTCTCAGCTTAATATTGTGCCGTTTTGAATTTCAAAAATGTCAGTTGAAGGCAAGTGGAAAAGGAGAAATTCCGCCCCAAAATAGAGATAATTAATGTAAAAACCCCAAAAATAAACCTGGTTTTCTAAGATTTTCTCTTGGAAAATTCAAAAAAGGGAATATTTGTATGTTTGGAAAAATGATTTTTCCCGAAAGCTGGTTGTCGATGATGTTGTTGACTCTAGAGAGAGAGAGAGAGAGAGAGAGAGAGAGACAGAGAGAGAGAGAGAAGATGGGATGAAATTATTGTTCTTAAACAGTAGGCAGTTGTTTAACCTTTCACTTGATAACATTTGATAACATGTAGAAAATGGTTCACTTAATAATGAAAAAACAGGAATTCTCGTTCCGGCAATGGCCACGGTAGCCTATTGGTCTCCTGCTGCAACCAGTCCGCGCCGGCACGGACTAGTTGCAGTAGGAGACCAGTAGGGAAGATGCTTTCTCAAAATAGGATCGTATTTGTGGAGGCATAGCTTGAGAGAGGCGCTATGGCAGGGCTTGGGCAGCACGTAGGTGAAGCTGGTGCAGTTGGCGGAGGAGACGAAGTGCACTAGCAACTTGCCCTTCTCCTGTTTGGAGCCGCCCCTGGAGGCCACTTCTGCAACGCTTGCATAAGAGATGAGGTGATTGAAAACCCTGGATTCTTGAACAAGGTGAAGTCAAAAGAGAAAGAGTGCCTTAGAATCAGTGAGAGTGTCATGGCAGTCATTCTTCAATTGGACACCATTGAGGTATGCAGTCGACCTTGATTCTCTTGAATGTAGAGGTTTCTTTTTTGGCCAGTGAGCTTATACTGTTTTTTTTGTCTGTTTGTGTAGGGCTCCATCCCTGATGTTCGAAATGAAAGGAAAGAAGCAACAAAGATGGCCATCAAACTGCAGGATGCCGTGGATGCCATTATGTCTTCACAGGAAGAATCTACTAACTGCAACAGTTTGCTTGCTGTAAATTCAAAGAACATTGTCTGCTCCGATGCTACCGCTGCACTGCAGGAAACATTTCCCTCTCTGCATAGGAAGGACCTTGATGCGCGAAGCCTCTAGCATGATGCAAAATGGCACAGATTCTATTCAAGAAGAAATTCCTGATGAGGAAGTGGTAGTAAGTCAAGACTTACAAGGAGTTTAATTTTTCGGTGCAAGATGCATGGGCCTACAGAGATGATGACCAATGATTTGCAAGAAGAGGCCGTGAAAGCCGTGACCTATTTCAGAGCTATTGCTCCGTGTAAACAAGAAGCAGATCTTCTGCATGGAGTCGCCCCTGGATTCAACTTCTACAATGCCTGCATCGATTGCCACCGACAGCTGAGGGAGCAGCGGAGTGCATGGCTACATTTGATGGCGATGTTTGTAGGCGTCTGCATCCACAATAGTGTACGGCTTGATGCCGCCTCTCCCCCCCCCTCCCCCCCTCTCTCTCTCTCTCTCTTTCAACTCCTCTTAGGCTAGATCTTTAAGGTCTCTTGGGATAGTTTCCTACGACGTTAAAACTCTCTTCTTCTTCATCGTCTCTCTCTCTCTTCTCTCTCTCTCCCTCTTCCACACACACACACTTTTGGCAAGTCTCTCAATTGAAAAGGCATCTCATTAATGGTGTACACCTGGTTCTCCATTGTAGGGAGGTGCTTATTGCTGCCTACTCTACCTCCCCACCCCGAGGTTCCCTTTCTATTATGCTTTCCTTCCTTTGAAGTGAATTCAAACCTTGCTTGCATGTCAAGAATCAGAGCACCGTCTTAGCCGTGAACTATGCTTATAGCCATTCACAATTGCCATTGGATCTCTGAAGCTTGTTTGCATGGTACCCGTGCCATGGTCGAGTCTCTCCATATGAAAGGCACAAGTCGCCAATTTGTGATGGTGCTTACAATATGCATGGCATAACTATTTTCTTCCAATATTGTTGTTAGTTCTAATTTGTCTTCAGATTCGCTCGCACTTTGTCTATGCTCGTTTTTTTTTGGCTCGGTGATTAGAATCCCTCCTCAAGCTTGGCCAATCAAAGGCTTAGTGCATATCAAGCAACAAGGGTAGCCTTGGGACAAGTGTCCCCCTTTCCCCTTTGAGAGAGAGGACTTGATAAATGCATAGACAATTAATTAAATTAAATAAATTATTATTGGATCCCTTGGGAAGCCAACTAATAGACTTTACGCACACTATGAGGGCAACATGGAGAGGAGCTTGACAAGTGTCCTATTTTCTTTCTTTGTACCAAGCTTGCCTCGTGTGAGGGTGTGTGTCTTCTCTCTCTAGACCCTTCTAGTAGGGCTCGCTGCCTCCTTGTAGGGATCTTTGTTGACTTTGTGGAACACCTTACCTTCAAGCACCTTAGTCATGGAGCACCTTAGCACCTTAGTCATTAAGCACCTCAAGCACCTTAGTTAGCAAGCACGACAAGCACCTCAAGCTTGGGCCGCGTTCCCACCTCAAACTCAACCCTAGCTTACTTAAGGTCAAAGGACTTTTAACTCTAGCCTTTGGAGGTCTTTATTGAAGCTAACCCTAGGGTATTTTAAGCTCCATTAGCTAGCCTTGCTCTTTGATAGATCATCTCTCATTTGGACCCTTTCCCATTGGCCCCATGTTGAGATAGACCCCTAAGCACATGTCTATATTCTAACCCTTGTTCCCGTATATTCTCCCACATTAAATGATCAGTTTAAAATGACAAAATCATTTGGGTTGGTAGATATTAGATTTTATGCCATTTTGTTTCATGCATGAGGGAAAATTTGGTGCTTGATCGGTTGCTTGAGTAGTAGGTTGTGGCACGGGTGGCACTATCTTTGCGATAAAAAGAGGGCCACAACATTCTACTTTCATGGCCCTTGTTTCCTCCTCCACTCTTATTTCTACTTGGCTCTTGTCTCCTCAACCTTCCTCTCTTTCTCCCTCTACCTCTGGATCTTGAGCTCTTCTTCCATTTGTAGTTTAGAAGGGAAGGGGGGGGGGGGGGGGGGGGGGGGGGGGGGGGGGCGCTGGCAAAGGTCTGTGAGTGCGAGTGTCATGCTTTTAATGGTGGAAGATCATAAAAAATTGTCACACGCTTTTTCAATCGTCCCTATTTGATGGTGAGATAAAGGTTGTTGGGCTTCATGAGCGGATTGTGGAGCTTGTGGAGGTTGGTCCACCAATGGTGGAAGTTGTAGGTTCTCCATGGTGGATTCCACTTGCGATGGAGGTTGTGTGTGGATGACAAAGTCCACATGAAATTGAGGTTGCATTTGATGCAATGCATTCAGCATGAGCTTTTGTGCTCCATGTCGTCCATGGCGTGCAAGAGATGAGTGCATGCTTGTGCATGTTTGAGAGGACATGTGAATGGAAAATGTTACCATATGTGTGTGAACAAACTTAGGATATCCAGGGCACTTTTTCCCTCACTAAAGGTTTTTTCCCCGTGCAACGCCCATCACTCCAAGGCTAAATTATCTTTCTATTTGCACACCAAGAACCACACTTTCTATTGTGTGCCTTGAGCTTCTTCATCTTCTCCAAGTTGTGTGTCATCCCAAAAACCGTGATTTCAACAATTGGTGTCAAAGCCAGTTGCATCCTTCTGGGCACAGTCACCAACATTTCCAGCCCCTTCTCACTTTCTCCAAATTGAGTGAGATTTGGTGAGCATCAGCAAGTTAAGTAATACTTTGGGTTTGAATTTTGGTGTTTGTTCAACATTCAATATTACTCCCCATGTTTGTTCAACAAAAGTAGCAAAATAGGTTTGGGATACTCTACCTGGTCTTTATGCAAGTCAGACTGGGGATAAACTTGCATTGCTGCATAAAGAATTGGAGTCAAGGATTATGCAAGAGAAAGATGGCATGGACACTTTTATTGCTGGTATCAAAAAGATCAATAAGAAAATCATTTTTGCAACTGAAGTTATTTCTGATAGTTCACTTGTCTAAATTGTTCTCCATGTGTCTTGCCAACAGATTTTTGCCAATACTGGAGGACTTATGACCCAATGAAACTCTCAAACTCTCAAGTATGCACATTGTGTTACAGGATTCACTTTCAAGAAAGAAAAGGGATAAAAAATGTTCAATTAAACATGTTTTTGTTGTTTCTTGAAGAGGAGGTGGTAATAGCAATGCAACCACTTCTTGTGATTCTTTTGTGAGTAGCAGACCACTTGGGTCTAGTGATTCTAGTGACAGTAGCTCGTCTGGGAATTCTAGTGAAAAAGGTAAGAAGAAGATGCATTGCCATTATTTCAAGGCTAATGATCACTTGATAAAGCAATGTCCTAAGTTGAATGCAAAAGAATCCAAGAAGAAAGAGGTAGGATCTACTACCAGTGTAGCTATTGTAGAATCTTTTGGAAGTGGAGAGTGTGATGTTGATGTAGATGCAAAATGGACATTTAGTACAAAGTGTACTTATGACCTTTTTGTCCATGATGTATGTATGTCAATTGTTGCAAAGTCATATGTTTAGTACTTTGATAGTGGTGCTATAAAGAGAATTACTTTGCATCATGATTTGTTTGCCTCTCTTGAGGTTGTCCCTCATGGGAATATGGTCACTTGTGCCAACAATGCCTCTTACCCGATCAAAGGAGTTAGAAAGATTGTGCTAGTTGCTACAATTGGTAGTTCTTTCACACTTGTTGATGTACTTTATGTACCAGGGATAAAAAGAACCCTTTGTCTCCATCTGCACTTTCAAGACTTGATCTTATTGGCAAATTTGTGGATGATAGATGTATAGTGTATGGTCTCAATTTTGGTGAGATAAAATTTTTGCATCTAGCATTTTGTGCCATGGGTTGTATAAGCTTACTTTGAATGACAAGTGTGGGCAGAATTTTGTAAATGCAATTATGGATTCAAAGGCTCTTTCAGATGCCAAACTTTGGCATGGCATCCATCTCTTCCACTACCTCATATTCCTGAAGCAATGGTGCCTAATATGCCCATTGTAGAGCAAAAAACTCAACAGTAAATCACAATGGAGACAACAACAAATGCCCAAATGGCCAATCTAGGAATGTACTCGTCCGGAATCACCTCAAAGTCATACATAGAGCCAAACCGCTCTAGCCGGAGTATCACTCAGCAACGCCACAAATGACATGCATATGTCAGTGAAAAATTGATGCCAAAAGGTGTCAATGAATGAACAATGTGCCAGAAAACTGTAGCATACACAACCTATATAAAAGTGGGAGTTAAAACTCAACCACTATCAAGACTAATAAGAATTATACTTGTAGAGTAACACAAGCTCATGTATGGCTAAAAAATATGGCTGCAAATCAGTCCTAAAACAACCCCAAATTCAGCTCCCAAATAGCTGAAGAAACATGTCACATCTGTGCCGCAAATTAGCTTACAAGTGAGCCATACATAGGCATCCGCAAAGAGGGAATGATGGCTGAAAAATTCAGCTCACAAATGACCCTCAAACCTACTTGTAAACCTGTCAATGTGAGAGCTCAGCTCAATCACAAACTATGGTGAGTAAACTGGGAAAATCCAGCAGAGTTTTCCCTAAAACCTGAGCAAAAATTCAAGTACAATCTTTACCATATACCATAACACTACTCAATGCGAATGAGTAGAAATGCCAAATGGCTCCACATTTTCAAATAAAATGTTAATTCACACTCAACGTACATCAACGAAGTGACCGTGCATAAGCAAGTCCCAAAAGAGTTGCAATCCGAAAACTTGATCAATACAAAAACAACGCTCTCAAGAGAGCTCACTGGCACTTGAAATTGCTCGCCAAAATACATGTACAATGGGCATCAACCATTAGGAGAAATATGAACCTTGCATGGACCTTGTAAGGAATCCTAATTTTTAGGGATTAAGGCTAATGTTGTGTGGGGTTTAGGGGGCAAGGGCATTGAAGAAGGTAGTTTTGAGTAGGCTTTTCTAGCCTTTTTTTTAGACAAATGTAGTATGTGGACCTAAAGGGTTACTTTCTCTCTCTAGCTTTTTTTAAAGTGAAGGAAGCATAGGGGTGTGTCCACATCAGCAAAAACGTGGGTCACAAAGAGACAAAATTTGACTTAAAAAAAAATTTCATTTTTACTTGTTTCTAACTTAAAACTCCCTCCCAACATATATACATATCCAAAAATCATTTTTTAACCCACAAGCTTAGAAAGTCCATTTTTTCAAAACTCTTTTCCCCCAAAAAGTAATAAACATTTTGTTCTCTCCTCCTCCTCCCTCCTCTCTCTCTCTCTCTCCCTCTCCTCTCCCTCCCTGCCCCTACCTTCCTCCTCCTCCCTAATCTTTCCCTCCCCCCCCTCCCTCCTTCTCTCCTCCCATCTTCCTCAACCTCTCTACCCTTCCCCCTCACGCAACAACTTCCATGGTGCTCACGGACATCACAAATGGTTTGCTTCCACCACCACGTACTCCGCACACCAAAAGCATACATATTCGCTTACCCACGGCATTTGCACCGAAGACCACTAGTGAAGGTGATCAAAGGTCATCACAGGAACGTCGCACCGCTTGTGAGACCAATGTTGACATTTGGGTGGATGGCCATTTGTACCCTTACGATCCTATAAGCTGCTTCCATCCACCGTTTAATAGCCTTTCCACATTTCTTCAATTTCTTGGGAGGGGAGAAGCAGGTTTGTTAGGTTATTGCAAGCGGTTGTGTATGGGTGCAGCTGCTTCTTTGCATATGTGGATGCACAAATGCCAAGCTCTTCACCTCAAGACGACGGCATTACAAGAGAGTGTTGCCTCTTCGGAGAGGGTAGTTAAAACTCTTGAACAACAAATGCAAGAAAAGGAGTCCCACATCCAGAAGCTTACCAACACCATCACATACTTGAAAGAAACACCCCTTGGTGCAAGGGAACGCAAACGCACGTATTCATCCATTGAAACTCTTGCACATTCGGGAGGAGTACGCAAACAACGAGTTACAGCCACAAGGTGATTTGGTCTTTACTTGCATGATGCATTCTTACTTCACACTATTTTCTAACATTTATGTTTATTTGTTGCTAGAAACTTCATCCAGGAGGCATGCGGTGGAACAAGCCAAGATGATCGAGTCAACCTTCTCACTAGTTGTTTCAATACCTAGGACGTGATTTCTATCTTACAATCACCTGGAGGTAAGCACATTAAGGATGCAGTCACCGAGGACCTTATGCGTAAATTAAGAAATGTGGTTAGTGATGATGACGTTCAACAAGCTTGTGATGAGGCTGGAATCAGCACCAAAGCCTATCAGGCTATTTTCCAACTCCTAAAGGATGCCCCCAAAGAACATGGCATTGTGGAAAACCTATTTCCCGTTCCTCACAAGGTCAAGCTCACAAAGAAGGCCACAAACGAAGATGTGTTCTCCCGCATTGGGACATACCTACACATTGAGGATACAATGCCAACTTCCTTTTATGCTTCGTGCGCAACAAAGACAAGGAGAAAAGGTAATAAACAATACATAAGACCTTCGGAGAAGGGCTTTCCTTACACAATGTGGAACAATATTTTAGAAGGCTTCAAGAAGCCATGCTTAGATTTTATGAGTTACCTGAAGAAGGTGACACACTTTACTTTTTTCTTTGGTATTATTCTTATCATAGACTCTGAATTTTAAGGTCTTAGCACTATTTATTTTGTAGTGCTTGGCACAAAAGTCGCTTTTGTGCTGAAACTCGATGAGTGTCAAATAGTGAAAGGCCGAAGGTTAGAGAGGCTAAGTGTCACTCTAATGAACGAGGCCCTTCTGCAAACCAAGCGAAGGGATTCAGTCGACCCGAGCCATCTCCCACCCCATCTTTTAGCGTGCAATTAGAGAAAGACATTTGGTGGTTGGGTGCTATTGAGGTGCCCAAAGAGACCAATGGAGTACTTTCATGGATTTTTGAGATAACTCCATGGATCACCGAAGTAATACACTCCCAAATTGCAAGTCAGAAGTTGGAGATTGAGGGTTTTGGTAGTTATGATGTGGAGTGGCACTTAGGTGGGGATTTGAAGACCATAAAGTGTTTGCTTGGCTGCAAACAAGGGGCTTCTTCTCTCATGCCTTGTCCATTTTGCACTTGAGGGTACAAACCTAATGGAAAAAATCACATAAGAGCACTGCAAAGGCCGGTTCCATGCTTCCATGGCAAGGGCATGGAGAACAAGGGTTAGATTGTCGTGATGTCGGAGATGAAGGTAGAGAATGTGAAGCGTTTATTCTGAGATGTCCCATGCTCAATGCCCTAGATCGTGATCAAAAGGACCACGCTTGGAATCCAATCTTTCGATTTTCTCTATCGAATGTACATTTTTGTACATTACACGCATTCATGCGCATTTTTGATAGGCTATTGAAGCTCCACATTGACTATGCTTTCACAATGAAACCGTTGGAAAAGTCCCAGGAAGCGATCGAAAGAGTGGAGGTACTCTTGAATTCCATTGGCTATCACGGTGGAAATGTGTCTATCATTGCTGCAAAGAACACAGGGGAGGCCCATGAAATTGCTCAACAAGTGTCAATGAGTGGACAAAAAGCTAGACACTTTTTGAAGAAAGTTTCCCAAGGAAAGCCAAGTCGATATGATGCTCAAAACAGATCCAACCAGCAGGCAGGTAACCTTTGGGAGCTTTGGAAGGAGTTATGCAAAGCTACTACCGACAATGATTCAAATGGCGAGCTTGCAAACAAGCGCAAGCAAGTTTGGGCACATTTTGATAAAATGGTCAAGCTTATGGGCCTTAACAGCACAACAGAAGAACAACACCAATCATTTCAAGAAGCCTTGGCGGATTTTACCAAGGTCTTCACCCTTTCTTGGGGTGAAAATAACATCACACATTACATGGTAAGTCATTTTACATGGTGTATTCATTACAAGGGATTGTTTTTATTTAATAATGTGGATCGTTTACTCATGTGAACAGCATATCTTGTTTGCGCATGGTGCATTTTTTATGCACAAGTATGGATCGCTTGAAATTTTTAGCACTCAAGGCATGGAGAAGTCCCATTATCGAGCAAGGGGAGTGTACTTCAAAAATACTCGACATGGTGGTGGAATGGTGCAATCCAATTATTTGGAGGAGATGTTCAATTGGTTTTTTCGCACAACATTTGTTCGTAAGCTCACAATGGAGCGTGCACGACAATCCAAGATTGCTATTCAAGTGCGGAAATGGAGTCGTCAAGAGCATAGTAACATTTGGAAAATGTCGCAAGGTCCCACCAAGCATGCTACATGGCGGCGATGCAGAGTGCGACAAGGATCAAAGTGGATACTGCGCGAGTCACTAAACATGAACACAGGGTCCAACTCTTAGCGACATGTTCATTTAAAAAATAATACTGTTTTTTAAAAAAATAGTGTGAACAGGGCCCTTATAAATATTGCATGCTCTCATAAACCACTCATTTCTTAAGAACAGGTGAGCTCTTACCAATGAAATGGCGTGCACCAAACAAACCGCGAAAGAGCATCCGCCTGCCAACAAAAACACCCTCCAAGGATGTGAGAAGCCGTCATGGCTTAAAGGCACAAGAAAACGGCCACGAACGCCTGGCCGTTCCAGGAACTCATCTGGTAGTGGGCATGGTGGTAGGGCACGAGAGTCATCGAGGACTGTTGAATCTCCACCTCCTCAAGATATAACACCTAGAAGGAGAATGAAGCAACGTGCCCAGCACTGGAGAGAAGAAGAGGGCCAGCAAACAACAGAGTCCGATAGGGAGCAGCCGTCTCACCACCAATCACAAACAGGACCATCCAGGACTCGGGTGGTCCATACAGACACTGAATCAGAGAGTGAGCCACCATGGCTGCGAGAAAAAATACCACGCACACACCGGGTGGCCGTTGGGGGGAAGACATTGCCTGGACGCCAGGGAGCTCTCCCTACACGACAGGATCGGCAGCCAAGGGAAGAGGAAGAATCAGAAGAGGCTGCAAAACCAGCCCCTAAGCATGTAAACAGGCGCAAGTCTAAGTTTTTCAAGAAGCCTAAACGCCGCCCGCCAGCAAATGTGCAAGTGCCCCCAAGACAACCGCAGCGGCGCCGAAAAATAGCAAGGGCATTTGCAGAAATCCGCCACTACCAGAAGACGACGGAGCTTTTGATTCGACGCGCCCCCTTTGCTCGCACTGTGAAGGAGGTGCTTCAAAGCTATGGAAATCAGTATAGAATGCAAGCAATAGCGCTAGAGGCTATTCAAGAAGCTGCAGAGGCCCACATCATTTCGGTGTTGGAAGATACCAACCTATGCGCCATACATGCAAAGCGAGTGACAATACAGCCAAAAGATATGCAGCTTACACGTCGATTGCGATGAGACTTCGAGCATTAGCCAAGTTACCCTTCTTTTTGTATTGCACACCCTTATCTTTGTAATGATTTGACTTTCCAATGACAATATGTTCAACAGTTGTGTCTACTTTGTCTATTATCTTTGTAATGAAATGACTTTGTAATTTCAAGTTATGTATGTAATTTCAGTCAATTTCAGTAAATTTGTGCTTTTTAAGTACCCTTGGGGGTAGATAAGCTTACAAGGGGCAAAAAAAAGCCTGGCCACAAGGGCGCGCAAATGGCCCATCCAAAACTGATGAATGGGCCATTTGCGCGCCCTTGTGGCCAGGCTTTTTTTGCCCCTTATAGGCTTATCTACCCCCAAGGGTACTTAAAAAGCACAAATTTACTAAAACCTATTGGTTTTGCAACATTATTTTACATGGATCCTTGTGGACACCCTTTTTTGGCCATTTCAAGCTTTGAATTCCCTATAGGATATCAAAAAAAAAAACATATTGTGAAACCAAGTGTCTATGCAACATTAATTTGGAATTTTCAAATGTCCAATGTAATTGGACTGTTTGGTGCAGGGGTGTACTAGGTAGAGCTAAAGCAGGTGATAGTGTGCTGGAAACTTCATTTCATAATTGATTTCACCTTTTCTAGTGTCCTTGAGTGTGAACATATGCTGGAATTGCCATAGAAAGGGTGCATCTAAATTAATGATGCAAAACCAATTCATTTCAATAAATTTGTGCTTTGTAAGTATCTTAGGGGGTAGATAAGCCTACCAGGGGCAAAATAAAGCCTGGCCACAAGGGCGCGCAAATGGCCCATCCAAAACTAATGGATGGGCCATTTGCGTGCCCTTGTGGCCAGGCTTTTTTTGGCCCTTGGTAGGCTTATCTACCCCCTAGGAAACATAAAATACCTAAATTTACTGAAATTGAATGAAATTACATACAGAACTTGAAATTACAAAGTCACTAATCAAAACAATTTTCATATCACCAATTGAAACAATTTTCAAGATTGACAAATCACATTCAAAAGAATTTGCAAGATAGAGAGACAATTTCAAATATTTTTTATTACTTCCAAAACGGTGATTTTACATCATGTATCTGAGGAGTTCATAATTTTTTTGACCATTTCCTAGCGCCTATTTTGCGCGTAAGGCAACTCCCCAGTCAAGAGGGACTGCGCTATGGCCTTTGGGTCAGTTGAGCCAATGGAAGCATGTATCCCTATCTGGGCAAGCACTTTACCACGAAAGCCAGTGCCAAACGCTCTGCATACAAGGGATCTACGCGCTAGGAACACTTGATGTGCAGTTTGAGCAATGGTGCTCAAACAGAAAAACTCGCTCAAAGCTTTTAACGACCAAGTCATAAAATGGGCTTGGGGAGTAAATTCATTATGGATAATGGCCACATCGCCAGGGGGGAGTTGTCCTAGGTAATGCGCAAGGGAAGCTTGAGGTCCAAAGCCCGTCCGCTTGCCACCCGTCCTTGCAGCAAAATCATCAACCTCCACGACATCCTGTCATAAACCGATGAAGGTTGAGAAAAAAGAGAATGAAGGATAAAATAGTAACATGAAATTTAGGATACAGTTTGCCTCCTGCTCCTTGTTGTCCTCCTCCTGTTGCCCTTTGCATCCAAGTCAATACTCCCATGCACCACAGATACGACCTTTGGATCATCAGGTGGGAGGTTGCATAATGGCATAGGCATCCTAGCAGCCTCAACCTTGGCTTACGTGGCTTGGAATTCTTCATCATCCACGTGCAACTACTCTGCTGCCAGGACCTCCGCACATACAACTGCAATAGTGTCAGCAATAGAGTCCCCATCTGGCAAGAGCTTGCTTTCTAGGGCATCTGGCGTATTGTCTAAGGGACATTTGGTGCTGTTGCATAGCACGCTCAAGCATTCATCCATGCGCAGGCCAAATGATTTCTCCAAATCATGCAAGAACACATACTCCTCCCCATCCACTAACACTGAGGAGAAGCGACTGATTTCTACCTCTGGGATAGCCACATCCGTCAGTGGTAGTGGCATTGGAGTGTCACTAGGGCCAGCCGCAACTATGGATTTCTCAACCACGTCCTCAAGACCCCTAGGGTACTGGAGCCGGTGTTTCTTTCCTTCTGCTGTGCAGGGTTCATGGGGATAACCTGCTGCTCCTTGGTGTCCTTGATAAAGGACCCAACCTGAAGGTGTGGTAAGCGAAGCTCCTCCAATCAGGTTCCTCGCTCACCAAGAAGATAAATGTTGTGAGCCAAGAAAGGTACTCCACCCCCAACTTGCGCTTCTTGAGCGCTGACACCCCTGGGGCTTGCTTGTCCAAGTAATGGCCTGCATTGGTTGCAATTTCTTGGAATCGTTGCAACCACTTGGAGAATGGGCGATCACCTTTGTGTATATAGCGCAAAAGATTGCAAGGCACCCAGATCCCTACATGTGGGGGGATAGATACATAATATTTTATGATGTGCTCCTCCATGAACGTAAAAATCTCGGCAAATGCATCCATGTGAAGGGCAACTGTGGCATCAAGGTCAGGGAGACGAGTAAAAAAGGTGTGGAGGTCCAACTTCCCTTTGTATTTGATGTCCTCGAGGAAGAGGATGAAGCGTGACAAAGGGGTGGATGTGGCTGCAGATGCAGAGGCTGTGGAAGCATCCATGTTTAGCCTGGGGTGTAGATAGAGAGTGGAGGAGCTCAAGAGATGCAAAAGTGAAAATAGTGAATGAGTTAGGTGGCCCCCCTTTTATAATGGACCCTTTTTTTAAGACATTAAAAAAAGGCACTTTCACCAAAAAATGATTTCTCATCCCAATGCAAAAAATTATATTCAAAGGCATGATTTGCCGAAGCAAATCATGTTGATTATAGCGGGGACCGGTTTGAAAATTGCAAGAGTTACAAAGTTATAAGATCGATAGCATAGTTCCATCCATCCCCCAATCCTCCTCGACCTTCAATTTGTCTTCCATTCTCTTCCCAATCTGCGGACATTCATTACAATAAGCATCCAATGATCGACAAACCATGATGTATTGAAAATGTGGTGGAAGCATTCTCACCTTGTGACCTTGTAAACGAAATTGTGCTTGTTGAAGGGCCTCAAAACCCATAATAACCAAATGTTCTCGAACATTACTGAGAGTCCAATGCTTGTTCACTTGGACTGCCTCCAAAGCATCGTTGGGCATCTTCACTGCAATGTCAAAGCTTGCAATAGCGTCGCCCACACTCTATAAGGGAGTCCACACTCCAAGCTTGCACATCCAACGATCATAGTGAAATCGTATGTACAAGGAGGTGCGGGATTTCAAATAGCGCATTCCAATACCTGAAGCTCCAACCTTACAACGGTACCAGTCCCCGTTGTGCATGCCCTCCACAAAACCTCAGTCCTCTTCTAAAAGCCTTCCTAATTTCTCGTAATGCGCATCTTTACATACAAGCATTGTGGTAGTCTCCACAAATCCAAACTCTTTAAAAATGTGCACAAAACAATGAATAAGCAAACACCAACTCAAGCCCACAGACCTAGAAGCTTTAGAGTATTTCAAAGAGTTTTGGACATCCATTATCATCTTTTGCTTGAAAGATGCTACCGAGCACAAATCTGGCACCGGCCACTCCATACTTAATAAGGAAGTTACTTTGATGGGTTCAAGAGTTCCAAACGCTTGTGTAGAAGTAGGGACAATATAGGAGTGAGAATAGAAGAAAATCCTTCTTTGAACCAGTTTGGTTGGGCAAAGATGTGGGAACATTATTGCTCCAATATCCGCATGTATAGCATTGAATGTGCCGGAGAGACTATGTAGTGGCTGCTCCTCCACCAACGTGGATAGAAATATGACTATAAATGCATGACAAATCTTAAGTATGAATCCATAATAACATTACACTGTGATTTCACACCTAGCTTTGTATTCTCAAAACATGTACTTACAATGTGTTGGAAATCGAGGTGGTTGTTGCAAATGCATGGTTGACATTGAGAAAACATGTTGCACAATGGCTACGGTCCCCTTGTCTTTGCGGTTCTTGAAGCCAAGGAGCTTTCCTTTCCAATGAAGATCCAAGTTTGCACGATTCTGCACACGATGAGGGCCAATAGCAGATGGTTGCATGTATACCCAAGCACCTTTGGTGAACTCTTATGGCACCCACTCATCATCTACACCTCTAGTGTTGTGGCATGCAAGTGCTGTGACCTCATCCTTTGGCCGCCTTTGCGAAGTAGAGTTGGCCATGGTTGAGCAAAGAAAACTAGGAGGAGGAGAAGGACCTTGCTTGTTGCTACAATGTACAGAGGATAAAGTGATATGAAAAGGTGGATAACCCTTGTGGCAATGGGAGGAGAAGGTGGATAACCCTTGCTTAGTGTGGCAATGGGAGGAGAAGGTGGATAACCTTTGCTTGGTGTGGCAATGGAAGGTGGTAGGGGAGGAGAGAGGAGCTTCCTTGCTACAGCAATGGAGATGGTGTAGAGAGAGAGTGTGTTGGAGTAGAGGATGAGTGTGATGGTTGCAACCAAGGAGGGGTTGGAAAAGGGGTTCTAGAGAGAGAAAATCACTTTTTTCCTAAGAACTACTTTTGGGGGAGCTCTGGATAGCAAAAAAATATTTTTCAAAAGTTTTTTAAAAAATTTGAATTTTAGGGTTTTTGGGTGCACGTTTTGACTTTTTGAGGTCAAAAAATGTTTTTTTGACCATAAAATAGTTTTAGGGGGGGTTTTAAGAAGATGAAATTTGAGTTTTGAAAATTTTGAAAAATTTCAAATTTTTGGGGTTTTTTCAGAACCGGATAAAAAATGAGGGAAGTTGGAAGTTCCATATGCCCCCCCCCCCCGCCCCACCCTACCCCACCTTCTCACTAGGTAAGAGCCCATTTAAGAAGTGTAAGACTACTTTGTACCCCTACATTTTTGAGGAAATAGAGTGTGTCCACCACCCTCTTCTCATTGGCTGGCCTCTAATTAACCCTAATCCCAAAGGGCCCCTAGAGGGTTCATATTTTTCCTAATGCCATGTGCCATCACCATCTGAAAACCATCCACAAAGAACATGAATCCAAGCACAAAATCATTGTCAAAGTATCTTGTGAAAACCTGTGAAAGAAGCTCCACATGTGTGCTCCAAAAACCGTGTCTCTCAAGAGCGCGCATCGATGGTGTGTAAACGCCTCCGTGACTCTTTGCCCAAATCTACGAAAAACCCTCAAACCACAAGTTGAAATTACATCTTCAACTCAATATTTATGCACCTAACTTTGAGCACCTGCTGTGCTTTCAAAAGTGCATCAAACTCATACACTATGCGAAAATAGAAAACTTACAAATTTTGTATACATTCAATCTGAGCTAAATATCAGCAAAATGGTGAGGAATTCGCAAAAATTTTCTTCTACAAAGTTGTAGAGCACGTCGAAACAAATGTGTATAAAGGGTAGAATTCTCGGACTTGCATTCTATAAGGAGAAAAACAAATCTACAAACGATGCTGTTGTGCACACAGTTTTTAGGACAACACCTTCACTTACACACAATCTTCCATACTCCTTTCTGAGCTTTCACAAGAGCATACATAATTGTCAAATGAGCTCACAAGCTCATTGCATTCTCACAAAGCTTCCAAGATTTCTTGATCTCTCTACCACCACCAAGCTTAAGCCGCCATAGCTGAGCTCCATCGCTTTCGTCTCGTCTCACGGGAAGTTGTCGCGCATGTGTCGCCAAAGCTCTGACACCAATTGTAAGTGTGCAAATGCGATGCGTGTGCGGAGAGACGGAGAGACAGAGAGAGAGAGAGAGAGACAGAGAGAGAGAGAGAGAGAGAGAGAGAGAGAGAGAGAGAGAGAGAGAGAGAGAGAGAGAGAGAGTAGGATGTGGGGTGGAGCTCCTAAATCTCACTCTATGAGCACAGTGTGAGAATGAGTGATATCTCCTTATTCTTTGTATGGATAAAGAATTAACACTAGGTTGGTAACCTAACAGGACATAAAAGTGTCCTTTCATGGTTTTGAAAAAAACCTCCAAAACCATAGTAGATCCACTCATTTTGTAAAATCCTTTCATGAGGTTATAGTTCAAGGCCTACTACACATGGAAAAAAATAAGAAACTTGTAAAATTTCTCATCTTTTGGTCACACCAAGCCTCTAAAGTCGATGGACCAGTACATTTTCATCAAAACAGCCATTTCTTATGTTTTGTTGCATAAAAATAAGATTAGGGATTTTTGTAGGACTTGAGATAAATTCCCTAGTTGACTTCAATGGGTTGGTGATCAGAACATATGATTGCTTCTCACTCACTATTTTTTGTTTTGCCAAAAGAAATAGGTACAAAAAAGTTGAATTTTTACCATTCTGCAAACCTATCATCAAAGTTTCTATAGCCACGCTCAATACAAATAATATATGCATGTTTTCTTAGTTTCCTATTGTCCTTTAGGTTCATAAGGAGCCATGGACCATGTCAAAAGAATAATACATCTCTTACCAAGGGGAATCTTGGGGACAAAGATGAAGTGCTAAATACAACAAACATGAAAAAACTGGGTTCAACATTATGAGTTGTAGAATCCCATAGAAACTATTCAATATCTAGCCAAATTTGATCCTTGTGACTAGATATGGTTACTACCTACAAAATGCATGTAGTTGTCACAAGAAACTAACAATATTGAAAAAGCTATACTTGATATACTAGAATGTTTCGTTTTCTTCTATAATTGAAAAAATCAACCACGGTTGTCTACTATGCAAAATAGGGTATTAGGTGCCCCAAAACTCAAGGAATATTAGCTTAATGTTACAGTATGCGACATAGAAAATCAAAACTGCATTTGGATATCATGAAAGCCACCAAAAAAATCATAGAAGAGCTAAAATTGGCTAAAAAACAGGATTTGACAATTTTTGTAATTTGGTCATAACTTACAAATTTAACATTTATTTCTCCCTAGAAGCATCAGGACATGTTGAGGACTACTAAAGATAGTTCTCTAGCATTATAGACCTCACAAACATGAATTCTAGAGTGGTATAGTTGCAAAAAGTTGAAAAAAGCCAAAAACAGGACCCGTTTTTTCACACAGTTTAGGTTGTGAAATGTTGTGCAAGGACAAGGTTAAAGATGGAATTGATATTCCAAAAAAATGTCGAGTTTTTTTCAGCTCATGAGACAACTTTCTAGACAGATAGCACCTCAAAATCCATTTTGAAACTCTTGACATAATTCAAGGAAAATGGTCACTTAACAGGACATAAAAGTGTCCCATTACCAACCTAGTGTTAAGGAGATAAATGTGGGCGACCGGACACTGGCCGGCACGATGAGGCACACCGCCTTTACCTAATAGCAATGATGTGGATGAATACACTTAGGACCGTCGGGGCACTTTCTCCCTCACTAGGAGGTTTTTTCCCCCTTGCATTGTATATATGCCCATGACTCTAGGGCTAACTTAACTTTCTATTTGCATAGCTTCTCCATCAAGCAGTTGAATGTGGCTGGTGCATTGGTCAAGCCAAAAGGCACGACAATGTATTCGTAAAGACCAAATGTAGTGCGAAATGCGGTCTTTACAATGTCTTGATCAACTATCCTTAGCTGATGGTAGCCACTTTTTAGGTCAATTCTATTGAAGTAAGTCGACCCTTGTAGCTTATCAAATAGGTCTTCTACCGGTGGAGCTAAGATACACTTACATTATGCTAACTAACACCTTGAGTATGCTAAGATGCACTTAGAATATGCTAACTGGCACTTAGAGTATGCTAACTAGCACTAACAGTATGCTAACTAACACATTCAATAGGGTAATTGGTACATTTAGTATGCTAAGTAGCACATTCAGTTAGCTAATCGGTACATTCAGTGTGCTAATTAGCACATTCAGTATGCTAATTAGCACAAACAGTGCTAACTAGCAAAAATTATGCTAGTTAGCACTTACAATATGCTCACCAGCACTTAAAGTATGATAATTAACACTCATAGTATGCTAGTAAGCACATACAGAGTGCTAACTACCATTACAGTATGCTAAGATGCACTTACATTATGCTAACTAGCACCTTGAGTACAAAGGGGACTTAAACTTGGAATATGCTAAGTAGCACTTACAGTATGCTAAGATGCACTTACATCATGCGAACTAGCACTTACATTATGCTAACTAGCACCTTGAGTACAAAGGGGACTTAAACTTAGAATATGCTAACTAGCACTTACAATATGCTAAGATGCAACACACTCTCTATTGTGTTCGTTGAGCTTCTTCATCTTCTCCAAGTTGTGCGTGCATCCTTGCAACCCTAATTCCAACAAAAAATGAACTATAATCTATGAGTTTTGAATTAATGTATAGTGCTTTTTTTTAACATATATAATTAAGACTAATTAAAAAAAAGAGAGAAAACTTTGCACATGGAACCATTGATCGTGCTGCAAAAAAATCACTTGGTATTATTATGTATGTTTACAACAACAGAGATGGTAAATCTAGCAAACATTTGTCGCTTTTTGCTTAGTTTCCAACCACTGCAAGAGATGATCTCTTGCACCTAAGGCATGAAATGATTGTGATAATGTATCTACGATTGATTTTGACTTTAGACTTCTTCCTATATCTATGATTGATTTTGACTTTAGACTTCTTCCTCTCTCTTCTCGCTAAAACTCTATAGAACCAATTGAACATCTCATGCAGAGCATTGTCCCTTTTCCTATTAACTCCATGATGTGTATTTTTGAATTAGACTACTATTTCTTGATAGTTTGAGTGCTCCATTCCTTGGCTACCCAAATGCCCACCATGTAATATGTTGTGTGTGTTTTCCCCCAAGAAACAATCAATTGAGTTTTGAAAGTGTTGATTGGGAACTTCAAGGTAGAGAGCTCATCAATGATTAGTTTTTCCTTTTCAAGTAGACTAAATAGCTCGTTAACCAGTTGCCACACATGAGCATGCTTAAGTCCAAAAGGTTGCTTCATTACCTTTATAGGTGGTTATGCCAGATACCGTTTTTCATAATTGAAACTCATTGGGACTTTGGGAGTTAGAATAGTTAAAAAGCAGAGGCTTCACTTTACTACAGTCCATACATATTTTATTGGTCCATTTATGTGTGCCTCATGCCTTCTTATCCTTTGTTAGCTCAACCACAATGCCATGGAGACCGACACATTCTCATATACACTCTTTCCTTTGTAGGCTCCATATTCAAAGCATGCTCAATGTGGAGCATTAGCAACATGCCAAGAACTCTTTTACATGCATGAAGGGTACACACATGTACATTTATCAATGGAATGTGTAGAATAGGATCTTAATTTGGGTCTTTCATGTCTCGATTAAGGGAATAGACTTTGATCAAAACTAAGGATACATTGTAACCATTGTTATAGTGCTTTACTCAGTGTTTGCATAGCGGGCATACCTTTAGTAGAGTCGGCTTCACCTTTGCCACCCTTTCTTTAGTGGTCGTCGAGAATTTATTGTGGTAACAATAAATTGAAGGGAAGCAGAAGAGTGGAGTCGGATGCATGCAAGTGAGAGAGAAAGGGAGAGGGAGAGATGAGGCAATCTTCTATGATTTCCCTAACCAAAAATCTAGAAGACGAGAGAGGTACCGCATGAAATAAGTAAGGAAAAAAATAAGAGAGGAAAACCTATGTCTCTTATGAGGAATAAAATATAATATTTGATGATCGTAGGAGCAACAACTTGTTTCAAAGACAAGATCATACGGGGATATACGAAACCGGCTATAACAAAGACAAAAATCCCAAGAAACAAAGCAAACCAAAAACCACAGACACAACTAAGACAACATCGAGAATGACCAAAATTGAGCATAAACGGGAATACAAAAAATTGAAGAAAAACTTGAAAGAGGTCTGAAAAGTAGAGATGAATAATGAAGGGGGCTCGAGCATGGATCAATTTGATGCACCCTCTCACTACAAAAGATATACAATACAAGATCAAAAGATTGTAGTTTGATAACCGATGTGAGAACTAAAAGAACTAGGGACATCTTATGATGGAATTGAGAGGACCAATCACATATACTTAGCTGGACTAGGAGAGGAACCGAAGATGTCATACATTGCCACTGACCTCATAGGGGTTTTGTAGTCTAATAGACTACTTTTGTGTGACGTACACTTCCATGATCTGTGTTTAGTAATGTCCACACTTGTGTTAGAGTTTTTAACTCATACAATTGGACTACTTTTTCATAACGTAACTTTTAGGCATGTGTTTTCTAAATTGAGAGTACATTTATTCAATTATTGAACAAAATCTTATTCCAAAATCATAATCATTAAAAATTGTATATAGATCATTTGTTGCAACAAATCGTTCACGATTATATCTTTCTAAGTCTTGATATTAAACATTTTTTATATTTCAGCATGCTTGAAACTTGAATTATTATTTTGATATTAATATATCATTGTTTATTTTAATAGCCATGCTAGAGACAAATCTACCACGAGTACATCAAAAAACATCGTTGAAGCTATTGTTTGCTACCTACACGGTGTGGAAGAGAAGCAGTTCTAACGATGTTTTGAAACTGCAAAGCCTTCTAGCTTCAATGATTTTGTCAACATATTGACAAAACATTGATTTGAAAGCTTACAGCAATCATTCCACACAATATCATTTGATATTGCAATTTTTAGTGGCGGTCAATTGCGGGGGCTTGTCAAGCAAGTATTGGGCCAAGTATTGGTTGCTTTTTATGCTCTACAAAACCTTGAAGTCCACTCTCTCCCCTCAGTACGTGAAAGAATGCAATTGGTTCATCAATTGCATGGGGAAATGAAAGGAAAGAGCAAGCTAGAAGGCCCTAGAAAGAGATCGAGAGTGACTGATCCTACCAAGCCATTCACTGAGGCAAAAGTGCCAACTCCCACACCAACTCCCACTCAGCTGGTCAATGTAGAAGTAGTAGCCGAAGGTGATGATCCACTAGTACTGCACCTTCTACATGATTGACATGTTTTCCACTTGCAAGCTCCCCAACTCAGAGAAGGCATATGGGCATATGTCAAGCAAGTTCATGTACTGTATCCTACCTCCTCAGACCTTATGTATGCAGCTAAAGTATTCAAGATCCAGTCACACAAACCCATTGCTGCACAATAAGCCATGGAAGAAGTCACCACTTTAAATATCCAGCACCAAGGTATTATCGTGCCACTTGGCATCGTGTGGCACTCCCCATGGCCAATGCTTATCTTCAGATGTTGGAATGACAGCCATGTGGAGTAGTGGATACAAGCATGTCACTTTGACGGAGGAAAACTTGCAATCAAAGAGTTTTTGCAGACAATTGGTAGCCAGAGCACTTCCAAGACAAAATCTTGCACATTGTCAATGCTTTACTGCAAACATTGAAGTTCTTACATCACCATGTTTTTTTGGACAATGAACTTCACCCTCGCAACATTATGTTGCATTTTGCTGACAATGGTGTTTATTGTGGCATTATAGATTTGGGTACTTCTAGCTTATTCCTAACTACGAAGACATTTCCAAAGCTAACAGATCTGTCTTTGGAATGTTAAAAAATTCATCTTCGAGACTACCCTTGGCCTACCCCCGAGTGTATCCTCACCAATCCTCCTCCTTTTTCTAAAGCCACGGATGTATATTCTCTATGTTGGGCTATGAAATACATACTTAATTGCATGTCTCAGAGGTTTAGAGCCAAGTGATCCAGAGCAAAGAGCCCTTGTAAAAAAAATAAATAGAACTCTTGATTTAGGCAAAGATAGAAATCCCCAAAATCGACCTTCAGTTTTTAATTTATCCCTTTCTATTAATGGAGAGACCCCACAATTGGCATAAATGTTGTATCTTATTCTAATCTCCGACCAAATGATGAATGAATACAAAAAACTTTTTTTGGGTTGAAATTGTCATTATATTGTTAATACAGTGTTAGTTTAAGTATCATATCACGATTCAAGTGACAATTTAATGTTTTAAGTTTAAATTATCGTTGAATTTTTGTATTTTGTTTGTAGATATGGCTGAAGACCTTGATTATGAGACGAGTCACAACGAATTATCAGCACGAATAAGAATCGATGTGGACAATCAGACTTATCAGTTATTGCCAGCATTCAAGAGGATGAATCAAACCTAGAGGGCAAGCCCTTGAGTTGCAAACAAGGCAAAGACTTATGTCCAAACCACTTTGTTTAGAATACAGTTTTTAGAACAAGTTGCCACACAAAGGGAAATCCACCAATAAAGCTCTTTGACTTGCAACATGTGGGCTTAGCTCAAGTTCTTCTCGAGCAATTTATCTCTGTCAAAAACAAGCTATCCCCAATAATAACCAAATTGCCATATAGTTCATTCAGTAGTGCTATGCACATTACATATTGAGCAAGAGAGTCAACTAGGATGATAAGCCTCCTAATGTGGGCGTTGGGCTTGGCCACATTGCCGACAAGGTTTTAGTGCAAAACGAGCAAAGATCCCAACCATAACGAAAGCGTCCTATCATTCTTCTACTAGAGGAGCATGAAACCATTGTGGAGATGGCAAGCCAAGGTGAAACTCCTGCATGCTTGAGGTTGAAATTGTTCGAGCTTGAGACACAGCTCGATGCCACTAGAAGAGAGCTTGCACTAACTCAAGGCAAGCTTGCAAAGTACAACGAGAAGTTTGGTCCCCTTGCAAAAGAAGATGTCACAGCTGCCACAACCAATCTTAATGTATTTTTGGTTGCATCGACCAACTTTGCATCTCTTGGCTCTGATGAATTTCACTTGAATGAGATTTTGGCAGACCTCACTCAGCATGTTGAGTTGTAAAAGCTATACATTCTATTATTGTAATCCTCCAAGCCAACTTTTTGTCATCATTTTACATAATCAACTCTGATATTTATTTCTTTGTCTCTTTTTATCGTGGTTGAAAATTCTATACAATAAGTATAAAATAAAAGTGATTCAATCATACAACACAAAGTGACATGGTAAAAGGAGAGGGATCATAAGATATGACCAACAAACTCAAGGTGATTACAAGCACGTTGTACCAAAGGTATTTTTAAACAATGTCTTCACAATCAAACACCGGCATCAACTTCTTCCATGTCTGAACATTCTTCAAGCCACCTTCCACTCTAACTGATCATCACTTTGTGCCTCAACAGCAACTACCTCATGCGTTTGCTTTATACCAAAACAACGTCCAGCTACTCTCCTCGCAATGTTAGTTGGAGCATGCAACAATCTCATAATACAAAACACATATACCAAAGCCTCAGCTCGTTTTGGTTTTAATCTATTTATCTTCTTAGTGTGTAAGAAGTCAAATGCAGACCAATGTTCCTCGCAACTACCACTTGAAGTTATCAAAAGCTTGATGAAGTGTTTAATCCATTGATAACCCTCTTCCAATACCATCGGTACAATTTCTCTTTGAATTAGATGCATTACTAGATGAACCTACGGCGAAGGATGGTGTACCATGCACTCCACTCTGGAAACAAGGATTAAAGGAATTCTACTCTCTATCCTCCACCCCCGTCGGATTCTTCTCCTCATTCATAACAGATTCTTCTTCAGCCAATGAATCTTCTCTTTCCATAGTATGACCCCTTTTGCTTACCCCTTTACTTTTGCCCTCAAGGACAACCTTTACTTTTTGTACATAATCTAGAAATCTTTCATACATATCTTGTGGAGGCAAGGTACAAGGCCCAGCATTGCCTGGAACTTTGAACAAATGCTCTTTGATCCTTGTAGCATTGCCATTGAACACATGGTGACAAGACTTGCATTTCAATTGAGATGCAGTTTGTCTTGGCACTATTTTATGCACCTATGTCCACTCATGACCACGAACCATGATGCACAAAAGAGATCTATAAAAAATAAACAATTGTAATTTGTAAACTAATCATTTTTATTAATCACACGTGAAGATAGAATTTATTAATTGATTATGTCAAAAAATTGAAAGTACATAGTCAATTGTATCTAACAACAATTTTTCATTGTATGCACATATCCAAAAAGAGAACATAATTCATTGTTTAGGTATTTGGAATAAATTTTGAATACTTTACACCTACAAACGATAAGAATTGTACCCTAAACAATATTTTGTCCCATCGGATCATCTTGAAGTGTGACAATAATACTCTAACTCAACGCGATGGTCATTGGTTACCAACGATCAATTTTGGATTGTAGCTACATTATCATGATTTTGTATAAATCACATTGGTAAAAACAATCTGTATTGATAATTGCATATCTTCTCGGAAGTGTGAGCAACTACTCTAACACAACAAGGTGATAACATCATTGTAATAGAAGCACTTCTAGTGATACAAGATAAACGTCAAGTATGCCCAAAAAACTTTAATTGGAAATACACTCAAAAGTGTGAGTAGATGCTCTAACACAACAAGGTGATAGCATTTAAAGTAGTTGAAGCATTTCTAACCGTACAAGATAAGCATCAAGTACGATAAAAAATCTTCAATTAATAACTTCGTCAACATTCTGCCATGTGTGAGTATATCACTCTAACACAAAGACATTCTTAATTCCTAAACCTTAATCTAAGTGAAACAACTCATTATCTCCAGTGCAAGTAAACACTTTTACTTTAGCACAAAAGTAAATAATCTCCATTTACAATACACACCCATCTTCAAGTGTGTGTATATACTCCAACATAATGATAAATGGTTCCCGACCTAATTTTCTTCTCTTTAAGTGACAAAACTCCAGCACAAAAAGAGAAAGTTCTAATTTTTATTTTAATGCAAAACTATTCAAATCAAAAATAAAAACAAAAAAACTATAAATCATAAATTTTAAATTTAAATATAATTTTAACTAAATAGTAATTTCTATGTTTTTATAAATATTAAACCTTAAGAGAAAAGACGATTACTTTTATCAGGTAGCTCAATGTTTGGTTGTATGAAATGTTCCTAGGAGAGCTCCAGTGGTTGCATGTATCTACTGATCTTCGATTGAAGTATAGGGAAATAATACGAAGAGCCAAATTCAATGATGTGTCATTGTAAATACGATTTTTTTATACCCTCTAACGTATTATACAAGCATTAAACGTGTATAATACGTGTAATGTGTAATGTATAATGCAACTTAGGTGCACACAGCCAAAGCTTCCACTACAAAAATTGATAAACCACTCACGATGCACTATGACGTGGAAAACAACATCCTACTCTAGCAACCAATGTGAAGGTGTGTCACCTCTAGAAGACATGTGAGGAGGAGGAATGCTAAAAAAAACATGACATCACCGTCACTGGCATATGAAGACACCAATCTAGCATGTGTCAAAACGGTATTTGCATCATGCATAGATCTCCATTGTTGTCTCATATGTCTAAAACAACGGTGCCTACTAATGTGCCATGTGTGACCACAATGTCAACATTTCATGCATCAACAACCTTGAGATCGTCGTCTCTCACCAATCAGCACTATTGACTCTAAACTGTCACACATGTCTTTGCTAACTGGATGCAAAGTAAGCAAACTATGGCGAGAAATTTTGGAAGAAATCTGGTAGAGTCTCCGAACTGAGCAAAAAACTCAAGCACAATCTCGACCATAAACCATACCAAATTGGCAATAGCGTGGGAGATCACTTGACCACTACACAATCATGAAAACCATGATCAATCACATCAAAACCTGAGGAGGGGGGGGCGGGGGGATGGGATGGGGGTTCACTCTATGTAAAACCTATATATCACGTGCGTTCAAGTACTATTTATGAAAGCCCTTATTTGTGAATTTTTCACCAATAAAAGGGACCCTTTTTCTATTCAATCTGTATTGTTTTTTCAATATCATTCTTTAAACACCCTTTTGTATGTGAAACTGTGAGAAAAAGTAAAATAAAATAATCCCTACAATTGAACCAATGTGATATACATTTTTTTAATCTAGTGACCCCCCAAGATCAAAACAGATGCTCATATACGTGTTAAACAACTATACAAAGGTCCAAAATTTGTAAGCATAGAAAAAACATCAAAACCAAATGAGCCAAGTCTTGGACAAACAACTCGATCGAGCATAAAGTGCATAACCATATGCACAAGTACTGAGCAAAAAATGCTCAAAACACATTCTTAGTGGGTAGCAACAACTAACAAGCTGTGAAGGGATAATTTTGCATACAATCATTAAAAGCAGACAACCAAGCAAGAATGAATTGCTAGCAAATTGAGCAAACCTTAGAGTAATTAAAGATCTGAAAAAAAACCTGTAAAACCTGTAAAGCCTATGATTATCTATCTGTAGCCACACGAGCACTCTTACGAGAGTGTGTACAAGGCTGATAAAACCCATCAAAGTGAGAGTGAAAAACTCGATCACTAAACCATCAAAGAGTAGTTTGTGAATACGCACAAAACATGGCAAGAATCTGGGGACAAACAAACAGAGTTTTTGTTGTATTTTGAGTAATCTCAAAAATCTCACCAAAAATGCATGAAACCAGACACTTTGTGTCTCAATAGAAAAATCCACAATGTGGTGTACATCAACTACCAAAACCTTGGCAAACAAGCTCACTCCTGAAGAAGAGGCTCTATGGACAACTACACTTGTCCAAAATACTATAAACCTTTGAATCTACCACCTGTGAGTTGTGACTAGACCAATTTGTATCCAAATATGCATACATAGCATAAACACACCAAACTATATTGAAAGTACTCTATGGAATGTTCCACACAGTCATATGTAAGCACTATCTATGCTGCATAATGTGCACTAAAACGATTGCGCAACTAGTGAGCAAACAGCTTAAAATCTGGCGCACACTATCTTGTCGACCAGTAAGCATGTCGATCAAAAACTAGACACAAAAAACAACCAGCTATTCATGGTCATAAACGTCATCCAAGAGCTAAGCTCGCTCAAGGGAAAATTGATGTGGAATGGTCTGTCAAAGCCTCTATTATGCACCAGTGTGTGCCACCGAAGCTGAAAAATGGGGAACTATCGAAGCCAAAACGTCGTATTAGAGTAGGAAGGAGGGAGGTTCACCAAGGAGATGATGCGGAGCCGAGCCGCTCTTGATGGGGGCTAGAAGAGAGTAGATGCCACTCTCGCTCGTTTGTCTCTTGTTGTGTTGAGGTTGAAATGCCGGGGGGGAATCTTCGGAGCCAAACCTCTTTCAATGAGCACGTGGAAGGGCAGTCGACGGCAAAGCTATGCTAGAAGAGAGCCAGGGTGCTCTCTCTCATTCTCACTCGAGGCCAACAAAAATAAAGTCAATGTCACCTTTTGCCGTCGGACAGAAGCGCTCGCCAATGTCGTAGCTACATGAATCGCCGAGAGGAACACCGAGAAGAAGTCATCTGAGAGAAGCTCTCTCAACCGGGATGTCCTAGCTCTCCGATGTGTTGAGAGCTAATGTGAGAACTGAGTCTGCTACGTGGAGAAACTGATAGAGTTGATGCCACTATCGCAAACCCAAGAGAGGATGTTGTTGATGTCTAGGGTATAGACTGAGCACAAGCGCTCTTTCTCCTATGTATATGCACCTAAGTGCATACACTTTCCCTCTCTCTCTCTCTCTCTCTCTCTCTCTCTCTCTCTCTCTCTCTCTCTCTCTCTCTCTCTCTCTCTCTCTCTCTCTCTCTCTCTCTCTCTCTCTCTCTCTCTCTCTCTCTCTCTCTCTCTCTCTCTCTCTCTCTCTCTCTATCTATCTATCTATCTTTCCGCCGTCAATGCCAGCTCTTCAGTTTCTACCAAGAGTGTGGGTGTGAACACACTCTTAAGAGTTTTAAAAAAAACATGAATTCTTCTCATTTTACTGGTCTATAATAAATTTTGCTTCTTTGCAGTGCCGATTCTTTGTCGTGTGTCGACTATGATATGCCCAAAGCTTTGCTCAATGCCCACTATCCAATAGCAATCAACATCGATTTCCTTTTTTTTCAACTCTTGCTCGTTATTAGCTGTAGATCAAGCCTCGCTCGTGAGCTCCTTCTCCTAGCTTTCTGTGTGTACACACACAATTCTCATTGCAGCTAAATCTAGCTGCTCCAATTGCTCAAGTCCCTTGCAAATCTTTCCCCGATTGGCCTCAAATTTGATTGTTGCAGTGAGTGCTACATCCTATTTCTTGTTCTATCTGCAATAACAACACTATAAATTTACCCCCAATTTCTTTTTCAAGCTCTCACACATCTACAACATTTGTTATGTTCTCTCAGCCTGCTCTTCTAAGATTCACCTTCACCTTCATATCTTGCCTGGGCTTCCCGATTCCTTGAGCTTTCAATTCTACTTGATCGATTCTTGAATTGACCAATTCTCCTGCTTTTGGTTTCAAGCTCAATCTTGAGCTTCAATAAGCTTTCCATCAAGCTCACAAGCTCTATTTCTCTATGTCAGATGCCAATTCATGCAGAGCTCGACTAGCATAGTTTCCCATTTCTACCAAGATGCCTCGAGAACTCTCAAGATTCCCCAACCCCGAGAGAGGCTGCATGTGTCAAGATCTCCGAGCTCTGAGATCTGCCCTGATCCGATTTTGCCATGTCGGATTTGCATTGCCAAGCTCAAGTTCGAGCTCTAAGCTCCGTCATAGCGGACGAGCTCATCATAAAGCCATTGAGCGATCACCATTGTGGATTGCCAATGCTCTGATATCAATTGAGAGTGCAATGCGGGGAAGGCGTGTGTACAGTGTGTTGTATGTGTGCGAGAAGGGGAGAAGGAAAGAGTGCAAGGTGTTATGTGAGTGGAGAAAGTCTCAAAGTGATCTATATGCTATACTCTCCATATGTACAAGAATAATCTCAGTGGTGGCCGAAGACTAGACATCGTCCAGTTGGGTAAAAGGCACAACGCCTTTATTCCAACACAAAATGCCTCTACGACCTATGATGGGGGCAAGAGCATTTGTCAAATGGGGCATATATTTTGTAGGGCCTACATATGCTCATTACACCATATTGGTCACATACTATCTGATTAAATGGGTAGAAGGAAAAGCGACACAAAAGAACGATGTGAAAACAACAACACAATTCTTGTATGAGAATATCTTTACAAGATATGGGCTACCGATTGAGATAGTTAGCGACAGAGGGACTCATTTTATAAATGAAGTGATAGAATTCTTGCTAGATGAATTCATGGTATTCATCTCTAATCAACACCCTATCACCATCAAGCCAATGGATAAGCTAAGAGCACAAAAAAAATCCTATGCACAATACTCACGAAGATGGTGAGTGAATCAAGAGCCAATTGGGACCAAAAGCTACATTCATCTTTATGGGCATACGGAGTAGCATACAAAACATCGATTGGAACAACACCTTTTAACATGCTATTTGGACTTAATTCCATATTGCCCATAGATTTCTTGATTCCAATGCTTAGCCAAAAACTTAGAGTGGAGAGGTCATGAACTATCAGAAAGACTACATATCCTTGAGAAACTAGATGAGATATACTTATGAGCTGTCCCAGGCATTTATGCTTAGAAAATACGCATGAAAGAGTTTAATGATAAACATGTGATCAACATGGAATTCAAAAGAGGAGACTATGTGTTAGTCTACACCTTGAAAAAACACTCCAAGAAAGCAAAGAAGCGAGGTAATGGCCCATTTTTGATTCATGACATATCATCAAGTGGAGCCATAAAGCTCACTACATTAGAGGGAGAAGAGATGCCCAATTGGATTAGTGGATGCAAAAATATCATTTTCCACTAACCACCACTAAAATGTTGAAGAAGATCCACGACGCAAGTAAAAGGAAGAAGTAAGCTCATGATAATAAAGCAAGAGCTCATGAGAAAGTTAAGTTGCGGATTTTAAAGATCAAAGAAGATAGAACATAGTGTAAATTCTGCCACAACCAACAATGATACCATCTGAAATCAAAGCAATTCAAGTAGAGCATAATTGGCTTGGAGCATAGATGTACACATCACAATGCAACTTCCATATGGATCGATAGAGGGAGCACTTGTGGAAACAAGAGCTAGAGACAATTTCATCAAATATTGTACATACATGATAATGATAGATATACCATTGTCAACAAATCAAATAGAGCTAAAGGCTATAGACCACAGAAAAATTGATAGCGTAGGCTCGGAGGGATCACTACAAAAAAAAAAGCTTATCACATGGGTTAACAACATGGTTTACTTTTTTCTATATTTCCACATATAGAAGGGTGTTGAAAAAATGATTTTAAACAAAACATTACAGATTGAATAGGAAAAGGGTCCCTTTTATTAGTGGAAAATTCATAGCTAAGGTGTTTTATAAATAGTACTTGAATGCACGTGATATATAAGCTTTACATATAATAGTGACTCCCCCCCCCCCCAAGATTTTAGGCTAAGAAAATCTGTCAAAATCAATATTGACGACCATCACTGTCCACATCATTTTCATGTCATGGACGATACAGATCTCAACAAAGCAATCATCCTAGGTGTTTCTTGGATGTGTACTTACAAAGAAACTCTGGATTGGCACGAGGATGCATTAAAGTTCAAACTTAATGACGCCTCTTATGTCACTCCATTCACACATAGTGATCATATTTGGGAATTATATCCCATTGTTGCAAATCCACAGCAAATGATGGCACCTATGCATGTAAGACACTTCAACGGATCGTGCACATGATAGGTATGGGTGAAGAAATAAATCATGGCAAAAAAACCTAAGCAGATATGGCTACCCAAGCTAGTAGCTCCACAAGTAGTGACAAAGACAACACGATAGAGTACTCCTAAGATATCATGACAACATCAAAATGGGTATACTTGGCAGTGATGACAATCAAAATGATAGTGAAAATCTATCGCAATACCACCCAAGTATCAATGGATTCTAATGTAACCTAAAACCCCAACCCCAACCAATAAGAACAACTTGGCAATGGAGACCGAAACAACAAGCTCAGAAATCTCCACCAACCATAACTATAAAGTACAAGTGGGTACCAAAGAAGCCAAAGATAAAAGAAATCAAGAAACAGGTACTTCAAAACCCACAATCAAAGATAGAGTGCGCCATCTTTAATCACTTTTGTTTGAAATATGTAGTATAAATGGAGCCTCGATAGCAAAGAGCACTTAACGAACAATTCAGTACCCACATCCTGCACAACATATTGTTACCCCATGGATTCTTTCCATTGGCATAATAGAGCCACATTACATGGCCTTGCATAGCCACAATGTTACCATCCATGCACATTGCACAACCTTTCGTTCAATCATGATGCGTAGAGTGAGAGTATGTATATACGAGTGTGAGGAATAATTTTGGCTAATTTTTGGGCAAATAATAATAAATTTCAATAAAATCTTTTAGTTTTTATTCAATAAAGATAAAAATTTAATAAAATTACCCAAGAGAGACAAAATTAAGTTTTGAAAGCAAACACCAAATCAACAAAGCAAGAGATTCAAGCATGGCAAGTTTAAAAAGAATTGGTGGAAGTCAAATTTTTGGCCAATTTAGGATGGGTTAAATCTGCAAAATCAAGGGCAAACAATGATAGGGTATCCAAATCGCGAGCTGTTTGAGCCGCAGGTGATATGACATGAGAAATTAAGACAAATAAGGTAAAAGTACACTTGGGGTTCCCGGTAAGTCAGATACATATATCCAAGTAGTTCTACTTGCTATTATGAGCACTCGCGGCCGCCATTCCTCACCAGATTGGACAGGTACAATTACATACCTCCCTTGACATGTCTTTGTGAGCAACTCAACACAACAAACACCACACACTTTACACAAATCAGATCAATTTGGGATTTTTGCAAATAGTTCAAGGGTAGCAGTGGGAGCAAAAATGCTCCAAACTTAAAAAGATTTGGGTAGAACACTTAACAATTTAGATGCTTCAAGGCCATTTCATCAAAGTTCAATTTGGTGGTGGAACATGGATCGTGATGCATGTTCCCAAGCACCCGAATTTAAAAATATTTCTCTAGGAGATTGCCCTAACCTTCATCTACACATTGCTACAAAAACAATTAGAAAAAGGGTTCAAACATGGACCATTGTTGGGGACACGGAAATGCAGACTAGAGAAAATCCCAAAGCATTCACTCAAGTTCCACTACTTTCTCTAGTTTTGACTGGTGTAAAACATCTTTGACTTTATCATTGTTGAGAGGTGTTCAAGAGTAGGGATACTCAGTGAGGACCTCAATAGCATTAGATTAGCTGGTAGGATTGGGTGAGGACCTCGGTAGCATTAGATTAGCTGGTAGGATTGGGTGAGGGGTCCTTGAGACTAAGAATTAGTTGAAAAGGATAGCACCTAGGTAGAATTAGAGATTTGGGATTAAAAGTCAATTTTTTTTCCACATACTGCATTCTTTTTCATGTTCAATAGGAGTAGGGTAGGTAGAAAACAGTTAGGACTACATTTGATCTGAGCTACATTGAAAAACACCAAAAAGTGTCAAAATTATCTTCGGTGCATCGAAGATAGACAAGGGCCTTTTGGGATTGAGCTTAAGAAATTGAGCTTGCAAGGTGAAAGACCAACTTTTTTAGACCATTCCTAGTGATTTTGATACCATTTGGACCACTGAAAAAACTGATTGGGCTCCAATTTGGTGAGAAACTACCATTTTCTCATGAGTGACAGTTGTGTGTAGCTGCCCTTGTGTTGACAAGTCTGACTTGGACTCTCCAATGCACCCATGTGTGGCTGCCCTTGAGAAGACAAATCCATCTTGAAATCCACCACCAGCCACTAAATTCGACAAGCGCCCATTGAATTCGGCCATCACCTAATGACTTCCAACCACTGGCCACCGGCCATTGACTACCGGCCAATCGATGAGCCATTTTTCGACCACTTTTCGGCCGCCATTCGACCATAATATTTGCCAAAAAGGAATATTCTGGCAAAGCCAATCTCAAGCAGTGAAAATTTTGGTTTTTTGTGAGTGATTTTTCTTCATGCACGATGGCTTCTCCTCATAACGAGGGCCTTACAAATGTGCGGTTTTAATACAAAAAATTACAAGGGGTAAATCAGTCTCCATACTTAATAGTATCAAAGAAACAAGGAAGGGATTCTACTATTGTGCATTGGCCTTGAGGAACATGCAAACTATTTTGATTAAAGCTCATACGAAAATTGTAAAACTCCACGTTTCAAAAGATCAAACCTTACAACGATTAACCTGGCTAGGGGTCTATTAGCCTAGTCTGAGGAAATATGTTCATGTTTATGTGATCAATTATTCCTCAGTGCAAGGAAAAGGATATCGTAACTCATGCCATGTTATTCTAAAACTCTGTGACACCACAGGAGTAGATATATGGTAGAGCATCTGACCAATAGGACATCCTAAAGATATGAGTAAGAGAAGACAAAGAGAAATCAAGATGGAGGCAACCAACTATGTGACAATTATTGTTAACTCTATCAACGAGGAAAGGACCAACATCTCAAACTATGTGCCAATGAAGGTGAGTACCTTGCTATCTTGGAACAAGTGCACACTAGTCTGGTAGCTAGGAGGTCACTTCTCTCAAGAACTATATTGTGGTTGGCATTTGATGAGCAACTCTATTTGGTGATGCCAAAGAATTTGTTCGATGGTGTGATTTATGTCAAGACGCAAAAGTGCCAACAAGAATTGACAATATGCCATTGCGACCTATGATGGGAGCATGTGCATTTGCTAAGTGGGGTATAGGCTTTGTCGGTCCAATACAACCACCAGCATATAAAACTTAGGTGCAATATATTATTGTGGCCATGGATTACTTGACCAAATGGACTAAGGCAAGAGCCACTAGGAAGAATGATGCTTGAACCACTACATAATTTGTGTATAAGTGCATATTCACGTGGTATGGATTTCCTATTGAACTTGTAAGTGATAGAGGTACACACTTTCTCAATGAGGTAATAGAACACTTGCTGAATGATTTTATGGTGATCCATAACAAATTTGCACCCTATAACCCTCAAGAAAATGGTCAAGTGGAAAATACAAACAAGATCCTGAGATCATCCGAACCAAAATTTTTAGTACCGGAAGAACCGATTGGGAAATCCATCTTCATCCTTGTGGGCTTATAGATTGTCATTGAAACATCTTTGAATGCAACTCCTTTTAACTTAATCTATGAACTAGAGGAGATATTTCCCATGAAATTCTTGCTACCCACTCTTAGAGTTGCGCACGAATTAGAATGGAAAGGCCACAAGCTGTCAAGATTACTAGAGTACTTAGAGCGACTAAATGAACAAAGACTAGAAGCCACAACCCTTTATGTGGACAAAAACAAAAAAAAAAACAAAAATAGTTCTTTGACTCACATTTGTTAACAAAGGTCTTCAAACAAGGGGACTTGGTACTAGTTTACTCCCTTAAACAACTCATCCCTAAATTCAAGAAGAAGGGCATGGTGGATGTCGTCTTTGGAAATACCATCTACCATTAACTAATGACCTCTTGCAAAGAATGCATGCAACAAAATAAGGCAGGCTCAAACAACAAAAAGTGATTGAAGAAGCGCAAGAAGAGGCATGGATTTGAATTTTGAAACAAAAGGCGGCAATGCAACCAATCTGTGAAGTGTTGCTACTCAATACCCTTCAGATTCACCATCACTACTTCACTCAATCCTTAGCTAACGATGAGGTGGAGATAGATGATGAATGACTGGATGGATTAGATATGTGAATAACAGTGACCCTGAAAGATGGATTCAAAGTCAAAGCACTAGCCGGACAAAGGTCCACAACTCAACACTGTCAACTATTCCACCTACAAAAAAGTGACTACCCAACCGCCCACTGGAATATTGCAGAGCGAAAGTACAAGGCTTTCATAAGGAATTCACACCAACATTAGGACTGATCAATCTCACCATCTTTGTGCATAGATTTCTATATTTGCATACCTTTATTTGCATTCCTAAGCATATGAATAAAGAAATGGTGTTAGGAGTCCCAGGGATGCGAACCTATAAAGTAGTTCAAGATTGGGATGATTAGGTCTTAGACTTAACACTTAAAGGTGGCCAATTCAGAGTACCTTTTTCTCACAACCGTAAAAAGTGAAAAGTCGCACTCAAGTGTTTGAAGCTACCAAAAAATAGGAACAACTCAGGTGCTATGCTCACTATTTGCCCCATGACCAAACGTTGTCAGCACTTAGAGTATAGCTTGGGAAGGTCAACCCTAAAATTTGGATATATTTTAACTTTAAAACCCCAAATTTTCAGAGACTCAGACTGCAAACAGTCATTTTGACCCACATAATGGAAAAGTGGTGCAAAACCCCAAAAGTTGATGAACAGTTACTATAGAAACATATCAAGATGCTATCATATGAATTTTGTATGATTTGGCTTCCAAACATGGATCGCGATCCATGTCCCCAAATGCCAATACTATCAGTTTTGGGTCCACAAGTGTCTTGGAGTGTCAGAGGCATCAAGAGAGTGAGAAAACTTTGTAAGATTGGATAAAGTCCAAGATTTTGCACCTTCAAAGTATCTAAGTGTTAGAAGTTAGGGTTTTTGGGGAAAATACCATAAATAGGAACTTAGAAATGTTTATGTGACTTAAAGGGTCAAAGTGCATATAGAAAGTTCCTTGCAATAGCATGAAAATTGACATCAATAGGAAAAGGCCCCATCAAAGTCAGATTGAGGTGAAACTTTAAGGACAAGTGGACATAGAGGTGTTATTCAACATTAAACCAACCAAGTAGGGGAAACTAACACCTACTAACCATAGAATTGCAACAAAGAGAGATCAAAGTCGAGAAAAGATGGCCATAAACTAGGAAATTAGGTTAACTTAGTGAATTTAGATCTAAATTTGAAAAGATTTCATCACAGTGCTAGGATTAGCTATAAGTCCTAAAGTCTTGACCAAACATGGATCACGATACATGTAGCTATCCTAGATTTCTGAACCAAAAGCTATCCCTCATGATTCACATGCCATTTGTAGTCCAACTCCAAAGTTACAGTCATTTAAAAACCAAATCCTTGTGAGAATCCAAAATTTCTCCAAGTCTGTGAACAAAAAAGAAAACATTGACTTGATGTTCCAACCAAAGGTCCCAACTTAAAAATTTTGCTACCATAGCATCCCTTGATCATGCTAATATCATCCCTTAATCATGCTGAATGTGATGGTACCAAGATCACTCAAAATAGTGTTCCAACATGGATCGTAATCCATGTACCTCTAGACCAAAATTAACATGAACCAATTTCCCCTAGTGCCTATAGTTGACCTAGAAACACTGGTGAATTTTGGTCAAATTTGGGTCTGTTTTGCTTGAGTTATCCTCTTTTTCCAATTTATGGTCAAGTTTGTGCTAAACCGGATTTTTTGACAACTTTCTAACCAAATGCTCAGCATTAAAATCATAAATTTTGTTAGCACAATGCTTTGTAGACATGCACAAAAGGAATAAAAAACTGCTCCATACAAACTTATTGACATCTCGTCCAACAAATCCCAGCAAACATATTCATAAAAAAGTTCCAAGCAATAGATGGTACTAAAGTGAAGGCAACCATCTTGCCAAAAAGATATGGCCTTTGCAGCAGAAGATAGAGGTGATGGATAGTGCCAGGTGATTGAAACTGGATCAATTTTTATGCCTATCGCCATGGGGCATTGACTTCCAAAGAGCCCATGAACTTATGTCGAGCATTCAGTGCAATGGGGAAGCAACTCTCACTGACAAGGATGGGGCTACCATGCAAGTAAAAATCATCGATGATATTATTTGCCACACACTCCACTTGCTGACAGGCCATCACAACTTGATGCTCAAGACAAAACAAATTGATAACTACAAGGCCTTCATCAAGCAACATAGCCATAAGCTGACATATGAAGATTTGATCTACTTAGAGAAAGAGCTTCCACTACAACTGATGTCAGAACATCTCAAAGTACACAAGACACCCTAATACACCGAGCCACTATTACACTTGGTGATGGTAATGGTAATTGGCTTATCAGAGCACTATGGCATCAAGTGTGACATCGATAGTTACATTCTAGAGGACCTGGTCAAAACTTGAAGAGTAGTGAAAATAACAAAGGCTATATGAGTGTTGGACCAATGCTCACACGCATTGCTTATCAGTATTTGGGCATGATTGAAGACCTTCCAAAGGCAGAGTCCTAGTTAGATCTTCTCCACAAATCAAAGCATAGTATCAAAGCGGTTGGAAGTGCTTCAACAACACCAACAAAGAGAAAAACACGCGGCTCGATTTCTCAAGTATTGACCATAAATATTGAAGCAACAAAGTTGGATATTGAGCTCCATGAGGAGGTCAAGAGAAAAGAATACATCCCATTAGAATACCAGACAACAAAAGAAGAGGAAGAAATAGAGATCCCTCTTATCACAAAAGATCCGCAATAGGAGGAGCACACTTTTAGAACACAAGTGCAAATATCAATGGAAGAAGGTCGGAGGATGAGGGAGGAATGTCTTACAAAGAAGGCTGACGAGCAAAAGAAAGTAGAGAAAGCACAACAAGTTTCATCCTCCTCCAGCTGAGATGATTTGGAATTAGATTCCAAACTTGAATGGCTCAAAGAGAGAAGACAGCCTGATAATGAAGGCCTCAAGTAAGTTTGGTGCTGCAAAACAAGGAATCCACCAAGAGCTAAAGTAAAAGTGGAAAAAAGAGAGAAGGCATCCAAGTGACAACAATGAACTATAGAGTTGGATTCAATTTTGGATTCCCCTTGTAATCCACAAACACAACATGAGGAGACAATCCCAAAAACAAAAATCATCGCAAATGTAGTAGAGTGAACCAGCTTCTCACACTAAATTTATAATAGGACAAAAAAGATTTGGAATGTTAGAATAAACAAAAGGTGCAAGACCAACTAATTGATGTAGAACCGCTACATCTAGAAGAGCAGCATCAGGCACAATACGAAGCTGCCAACACACAAAGATCTCTTCCACCGACAAACGTGCATGAGGATACATCACAAAAATAAAAAAATTGATGACAAAAGATGTCCCCTCACTGCAGCCAGTAGATGAAACAGTGTCTATGCGAATAGTAGAGAAGTTGATCTTAGAGAAACCCTGGACATGATAGAGATTCAGTTCAGTTGGTGACTAGCATTTGAATCAAAGAAGTGGTGGAGGCTAAAGCTACCACAAAAAGAGAAAATCAAGAAATAGCACATCTCAATGACAAACTGCAAAAGGAAAAACAGAAGCACGGACAGCTATGGAAAAGGTAAAAATAGATGTTGAACACATTTACAAAGATTTGAAATACAAATCAAGGTAGATAGTCAATTACAAGTGGAGCTACAAGCATTAGAAGGGGGAGAAGAAGAAGTACTCCAAACTTTGTGATTCGTATGATGTTGTCAAACACACCCTCGTAACCCTCCCGACCAACCAAGATGCTGCATCACCAGCCTTGACTTCTCAACCCTCAATAGCAAGTTACGATGAAGTTAAAGAAAAGGCTGAATTGGAGCAAGAAAAGTGTCAAAGACAATTGTTGATGGTGGACACGCTCACTACCAATACCTAGAAGGATCAACAAATCAAAGAGTTGTAGGAACAGCTCGCCAAAGCCAAAGCGGATCTCACTGCACAAGCCAAAATGCATGCTAAAGAGATAAAAGCCAAAGCTACGATTTGGGTGGCACCTCACAAGCACTTGAACATATGTTAGCCACCGAAACCACATAGTTGAGTTCAAAAGTGCAAAACAATTGCCCTTAACAGACCTCCCCAATACTTCAACTGTGAGAGGCATCCATAATTTGGAAGAATATTGACAAGAGGTGGATGCTCGAGACGAGCTAAAACAATGGCTAGCATACAAGTCGCAGGGGGTAGCAAAAGAATACATTATATATGACCTCAAAGTTTTGGAATCTGTAGCCCTATTGATGATACAACCTGATGAGTAGATAAATAACTTCAGCTATGAAATGTTGGAACTTCCCCTCATAAAGAAAGAAGCCATCCTATGGAAAAAGAAGTTGCTTCCAATTTTAGATCTCAATGCACAGGGAGACTATGAAGGAGTAGCCGTTACCAAAGAGAAAATACTCCTCATCCTTGAGACCCAACCTTTATGGAGGAAAAATGGTTCAACAAGAAGTCTCAGCATGAGACTATTTACAGAAATGATCCCCAACACCTTCCGATCGACCCCGCTTATTGTTTTATCCCAAGAAGGTGATCTTGGGAGGCATATGTAGTATGGAACAACAAGAGGAAGATGGTACTAAACTACCTTTTCCTTGCCAAACCTGCACATAACTTCAAACCCACCGAAGCCTATATGCTACACATTCTCAAGGCTACACTAACAATGCTAAGGGATGTTCCAGCTTTGACATGCCACATGACCTGCAAGATAGCCAAAATAATTATTACATGCATCGAAGCCTTTGACGACATAGACAAAGCCGAGCACCCATGGGAGGTCTTCCTTGAAGGCACCAATGGCATCAATGGCATCAATTGGGACTTGCAAACAAAAGCACCATCAAAAAAATTCATCATGGGTATGTACACCGGAATTATGTTTCTTCCTTTGCATTACATGCAAACATTTGAGGAGGCATTCTTGGTAGGTTTTTTTGAGACAGATTCAAACATCTTCAACCCAATGACTAAGGAGCTGCAAGCACAAAACATAGCTTACCAAAGTACACTACTCAATAACTCTCTCACGGATTTATCCGTCAGGGCAGACATCATGGCAAGAGCAACCAAGTTTAAGAAAGTCCTCAAGTCCTTGTAGAAATGACAATTTGATTACTAGTGATCTTTCGCAACATGCACGAGGACGTGCATTGGCTAGGAAGGGGGGAGTGTTTGGCCAATGTAGCTTACGGGCACCCTCCTAGTCGGCGGACACATACATTGTTAAGCCAAAAATTTTGATATATTATATCATATTTTTCCAAGAACCATGTAAATGAGCAATGTAATTTGACCCTAGAGCTTAGATTTCTGAGCTGTGTATGTCTAATGATGCTCTCACGGCCCAAAGTAGCCGACTGTTGGCCATTTTGAAAGCCATAGGTATAAAGGTCAAAATCTTTAGTTTGAAAAGGGCATTATTTCTTGGAGAAGAAGAGATCTATTGTACGTACTATCAAGCGGCCACTTAGTTCATATTTATAATCAACTTTTCTCATGATTGGATAACTCAAATTCGATTCCAAAAATTGCATAGTGTTCCTTGTCTCTTGCTCTTTCATTCAAGTGTGAGCATTTCAAGTTCTATTGTGGTTTGTGACTTCACATTTGTGGTTTGTGACTTCACATTTGCAAGCCATATCTTCAATTTTAAGTGCTTAAATCATTGTTCTATGACATTTTGGCCATAGGAAAGTGCTATTAGACCTCAGGGAGACCTATTTAAATGCTTTTGTTATAGTTTTCAAGACCTGGTAAAGTTTGTAGACGTGTCCCAATATATCTTCCCTTAAAATTTTGTGGCTATCCAAGTCTGTTTAGTCATTTAAATGGTGTGATGACCAAGAACGGTGAAATAAGACATGGGTATATTTTTTGGTCAATGAGTTGGTGATTTTATGGGCAAGAGCAATGAGATAAGACGTGTGTAGATTTTTTGATCAGTGAGTTGGTGATTTTCTTGTTGATTTTGTTGCATTTGATTGTTAGGTTCACTTCTTGAGGACTGAAACCCTCAAACTTGTCTCTGTGCCCCATCCGTGTCACTTCCTTGAGTATTGACATGAGTATACTAGTGCCAGGTAGCTATGCTATAGACGTTCATCACAGTGACCCCCTAATACACATCAATGTGTTTTGTCCATGCATGAAATATTGGATTCTTAGCCAAGGCAATAGCACTCTAACTATTAAAATGAAAAATTGGTATGTTTTTCTCTAGCTCAAGATCTCCCACTAGATGAGTAATTCATGTAGCTTCTTTGCATGCTTCACCCAAAGCAACATACTCTACCTCTCTAGTGGAAATTGACGTACAATCTTAAAGAACAAATCTCCAAGAAATAGCAGAACCAACAAAAGTTTAGTTCCAGCCAGTCATTGATTTTACAATTGTCAACATAGCCTACATAATCACTGCCTACATATCCCGTAATGGATAACTCTCAATGAACCCCAACGATTCACTTTCTATAGAAAAGGAAATGCCACCTGCGAGTGAAGAGTCTTGGAAGACCCCCTATTTATGACTCATGTGAAGTAAAAATGACCCCCCTTTCTACACTTATACGGCTTGTAGTTACTAAAATTATTATGCCCCTAACTTATATATAAGGTTTGGTATAGCTTCTCACCTTTAAATTTAAGAAAATCAAACTTGATACCATACAAGTTACACCTTTAAAGTCAAAACCTTAATTGTATTGGCTTGTGTTCTCCTTATAGGGACATGTAATGGGGTAACTACATGTAATTCACTAGCAATAGTTGGCTTGTTTACTATTAAAAAGTTCCTGATTTGTATGTTTATTTATATGTATGTTATCAATCTCCTCCACTATCCCTATACACCCCTTATTCCCTCCTTGAAGTATATATCACAATCTCCCTCCCTTATGTTTTAGAAATGAAGGATAAATTATTAGGGGCCTAACCCTAACTTATACGCTTATCTAACCTCGTAAAGAACCCCTTCCCTTGTACTTACATGGTAAAATAAATTTTTGATGGTGAGTCCATTGGGCCACAAACATAGCATAATTGTCTATCGTTGTGCCACTCAAGTATCTGCGAATTGATTTGATAGCATCCCAATGCTTCCTTCTAGGATTGGACATATACCCTACTAACAAATCTCACTGCATATGTAGTGTTAGGTCTTGTAGCCACCATGTCATGAGACTTCCACAAGATAAAACACAAGGAACATAAGCCATCACCACGGCTTTTTTCTCAATAGATTTGGGACAATCATTCTTGTTGAGTTTCAAATAGGCGGACAATGGAGTACACAATGACTTCCCCTTTTGCAAATTGAAATGCTCAAGCACTTTTTGCACATATTCTTCCTGAGACACGTACAACAAGTTGTTCTTACAATCTCAAGTAATGTGCATACCCAAAATATGATTGAGATTATCCAAATCTTTTATGTCAAATTGACTATGTAGCTTCTTATTTAGGCCACCAATGTCCTTCATAGAATGATCACCAATGAGCATGTCATCCATATAAGGAATGAGAATAATAATTTGTCCATTCCACGGTCTTTTCACATAAAGACATGGATCCTTAGTACTATGTGTAGTCCTTTGGATTGTGAGTCCACGTGTGCACAAATGCGTGCGTGTTCGGTGCAATATGGTGTGTGCGGGGAAGGGGAGAAGCACGAGACGGTGTGGGTGGAAAAACCTCTAGAACTGTGAGTGAGGAGCTCTTTATTCTTCATATAGAATGAATAAGGGTATGTACACACGTGGGCAGACGACCAGACACCGAATGTTCGGCCTCAGGCAAAGACGCAACGCCTTTATCCCAACAAACTCCCACTTAAAGGTGATGCACCAATAAGTGAGGCCTACTAGATAAACTACTAGTATGTACAAGAAACTAGGTGAGAGACTCTCTTAGCCTATGCCTACTGGCTCACTTTGTCGAACTACACACAGTCGTATCGGCTCTGGTGGTAGGTGAGCATGCGTACAGCAAAATTGTGCGTCCTGGCACCAACTCATCAGTCTCTAGCATGAGCATTTCAAAAAACTCCATGTCCGTCATCTGTGTCTCTAGGGAGAAGAACTTCTCTACCTCTACCTGCACAAACTCTGACAACACCTATTGTGTCTCACTAGAGCACTGTTGCTCTATCTCTATCTCTACAGAGTCTATTGGCATGTCCTGCACAGCTGAATGCTCTGTTTTGTGAGCATGTTGGAGCGCACCCATGAAGGAGACACATCTCATCTCTCGCTCAAAGCATGCCAACATCAAAATTGAGACTATGTCATCTCGTACCACAGATACATGCATAGGGTAAACCAAGCCACTAGGGCTCCCCTGGCAATCACTAGTAATCCGGAATGTATCTGGAAAGGCTGATCTCTAAGAAATATGTGACAGCCAAAATCTACTGACTGTCTCACTGAGATCAAGCTCTATCTCAGTTGAGGAATGTAACACACATGGCATAGAGTGTATGATGCACCACTAGGAAATGACTAACAAATGTCTCATGCACCCTCTATGTCAAACACCGAACCATCGGCCAAGTGCACACAACCAAATCTCCCACTAGAAAATTTTTTGAACCACTCACGACATGGTGTGATGTAGAAAGCAGCATTGCTATCTAGTAACCACTGTGGAGAAAGTGTGTTATCCATAGACATATCTACAAGAGGTACACTCGAGGTAAGCATTACATCACCATCACTAGCATAGACTGCTACTCGAATTGCGTCTCTAACATGTGTCAAAGCCTCATGTGCTGTCTCATACACTTGAAACAATGGCGCCTCATGTGCCCTGTGTGACCACAATGTCAACATCGTACGTATCGGCAAGAATGAGACCGCCGTCTCTCAATGTCACACATGTCTGTTGCCATAAGTGAATGCCAAAATGGAAACAAAGTGGGACATTACTCGACCACTATGCAATCATGAAAACCATGACCAATCACATCAAAACGGATGCTCATATATGCATAAAACAACTCCACAATTTGCTATTTGCAAGCATAATCTGGGACAAACTGCTCAACCGAGCGTAAAGCGCATAACCATATACGCAAGTAGAGAGCAAACTAGCTCAAAACGCATCCCACAAGAGAAAATTTCCTGTAAAAATTTACAAAAAATTGTGAAACGTGTGTTTGTCTATCTGTATCCACACAATCATACGCTAATCCGCACTCCTACGAGATTGGGTACAATACCACCAAACCGTGTCCAAGCTGATAAAACCTGTCAAAGTGGGAATATATCGACCACTGTACAAGATGGCATAACACTGCAAACTTTTATGGTGAGAAGATAGGGAAAACGAACAAAATTTCCTTTGCAAAATGAGTCAAAACTCAATGCAAATTGCAAGCCAAAAAACTATACATAACTGCCATAGTGGGAGTCAACTCAACCACTAAACCATCAGAGAGGAAACTGTGAATATGCATAAACCACGGCGAGAATTTGCGAAAAATCCAACAGATTTCCCCTTGTAAACTGAGCAAAAACACAAAAAACCTCACCAATACACATGAAAATAGACACTCAGTGTCTCAGGAGTAAAATCCACAAATGGCATACATAGCATTGCCAAAACCCTGGCAAAATCGCTCACTCTTGACCGAGTGTCTCTATGGACGTATACCTGTCCAACACTTATAAACCAGTGAACCTTCTACCTGCAAGCTAAATAGCTCAAACTATGTCTGCATAATGCATCCATAGCATGAAACTGCACTAAACCTTGCAAACAAGCTCTCTGTAATGCTCCACACAGTCGTATTGATTGCTACATGTGCCGCATAATCCACACTGGAAATATTGCAACTTGTGAGAAAAACCGCTAGAAACTGGCAAACACTTTCTCATCGATTGGTAAACTTGTCGATCAAAAACACCATTCAAGTGACAACTGCGCTTGATGGGGGAGGGGGGCGGGGGGGGAACCCACTCTAGAATGGTCCGTTAGAGCCGTATCTGTCAGTATGTGCCGTTGAAGCCAAAAACTGGGGAAAACCTCAAAGCTGAAATGCCCTGGAGGCTATATCGGAGTCGAGCCGCTCTATATGGGGCTAGAGGAGAGCCAATGCTAGTTTCACTCTATGCTCTCCTACTGTGTCAAGGTTGGGAAATTGTCGTTGATGTTGTCTTCCATCGTCGAGCAGAAGTACGCTAGTTCAATAGCCGCCTGATCGGTATCGAAACCAATGCGTCGATTTGTCAATGCTCAAAGCCGATGATGAGCCATCGATGCCGAGTTGTAGAGGGAAATTGCCCAAACGCCGAGAAAAACTGCCAAAATCGGTGTCGAAACCAATTTCAGAACGACTAATCATCGATACTCAAAGCCGATGCCAAGAGCTGTAGAAATCGGTGTTGAAACCAATGTGCTGAGGTGATTCTAATTGTCGATGCTTGAAGCCGTAGAGGAGGAATGCCGAAAAGAACACAAAAAACTGAGCCGCCAAATCAGTGTTGAAAAGTGATGCCAAAGCCACCTTCCACCGCCAGACGAGAGTCTCCGATGTCGAGGAGAACCAAGAAAATTGTGCCGAGGTCAGTTGATTCCCATGCTTACTCGCCGCCTATGGCCAAACACACTGTGTCTACTCTCTACAATCAAGAGAGCTCGCCAACTCTCTCTATCTCTCAAATTCTCTCTCTCATTCATTCGCTCTAACACCTTTGTAGTTAGCATAGGTAGTTAGGTAGATTCCTGGTTCATCAGCTTTCAGCTCCTTCAAGATGTCGAGCATTAAACCACGAAAGATGTTAAAGGCAATCTGAACAATTACAATTTGTTTAGCTTGGCCCTCCAACCAAGAACAAATAAGTGAGAGGTGAAAATCCACCGGTTTTTTCGAGAAGAGTAGTTCAAGATGGTTGAGAATGAACCAAATGGCATGATCAAACCACATGATGCTAGATTTGCAAGAGGCTTTAGGGCCAAGAAACTTGCAAGCACATTTAACATAGCGCCAAAAAACATACAAGATGGAATCAATGTAGAAGTCATGGTTACTTTTAGCAAACTCCATGTTCACTTTAGTACGGATGTAAAGGCGAGTATTGGAAGGGCATTTAGAATGGTCAATGAAATTGAGGTTGAAGGGTGCTTTGATGAGCTCTCCTTTGTCAAGAAATTGTCCACCTTTTAAGATTTTGAGTCTACAGTCTTCGACAGTAGAGGCAGGGAGATTGGCTAGGTAAACCCATGTTGCACTGACAAGAAAGCTTTGTTGGGAAGAACCCACAGCTGGTGGTCTACACCAAAGGACTCGATTTCAATCTGTCTAACAGGTAAGAAAGGAAAAATCTTAGAGATTTTTGGCACCGCTTCTAAGAGGCTGGAGTCATTGAGGGAACAAAGATTATTCTGGAATTCTTTGATAGCTTAAAGTGTCGCACTATCCCTACAAAAAATACCACCAGTTTGTGGGATAGTCAAGGTAGCAGGTGTACAAACGAAGGACAGATTGAGGCCGCACAGCTTCCTTAACAAATTAGACAAATTTGTCCCAGAGGAAGAGAATAGGGCAAGCTCTTGTTGGTATTGCAGAGAGAGAACGAGAAGTTGGACAATGTATTGAGTGATCAAATTAACACCTTCCTTCGAGTCTTTGTCTAAGGTGGCCAAAACTTTAACCCAATCATTAAAAGACAGCAAGTGTAAGATAGACATTTTCTTGTCTAAAGTATGATCTGAGTCGTAATTAGTTGAGAAGCATCCAAGTTGTTAATACATCTGAGAACTAGAGATGTGGCTATAGAGAGAGGCTCAGAGGTCAATTTCAATCCTTGAGAGAGAGCAAGAGTCTGCAATATATCCAAAAAAGTAAAGTGAGGATATACTTACTTACAGTAGTAATTAATATAGTCCTTGGCCTTTCTAGCAAGGAGGGGTCTTGTTCTAATTGCTAAGGCTTTTTTTCGTTTGCTATTTTTAAGGTACAACTTAATCTGATCCAGAATCTTTGTATGATTCTCAGGGTTGTGTTTCACACTCATGCGAGTTGTCATTCTAAAGGGTTTGTGGTCCTGAAAGAAAATATAACAACATGAATAGGATCATATTCAATAAGTTGGGCCTGCAAACCTTAAACCGGCAAAGTCAAAGACTATAATAGTTGTGAGCAGGAGACCAGAAAAATAGTCTAAGAAGGACCACCTAACACCGGTCAACCAGCCAGGGGATTATAGACTATGGGTCAATCCTAGAACTAAGTTTCCAACATAGTTTCCAAAGACAGCATCCCAGTTTTCCCAGAGAGAAAAAACCTTATGTATAGGATGTGTGTGTAGCTATTTTACCATAAATAATATGACATAATTGAACTTTTAAATTCAAAAGAAGATGGCTTTGGAAGAAATGAAATGATAAGTACAAAAACAATTCAGTCTTAGAATTATTTTTTACAATGTTGGTAAGAATTAAGCCTCATTCCAGTTATACAAAGTAATAGAAGAACTTCCCAAGCAGTAAGTGAAAGTGTAATCCAGTGTAGGACAGCTTGCCAAAGCTAAAAAAACCCTTCCAAGATAAGATAGTGTCCTTACCTACATCCATCCAAACAAGACAACAATTCAGTTAGCCTTCGATGTGTTTTACAGGTATCAATGGACCATACCAGTTGTTATCCATGTCCATCTTATAAGCTTTTTTCAAAAACCTTACCAAGCTAAGTCCATAGATTTTTAGAAAAATGTTAATTATTCTCCCATTTTTTAATAAAAAACCTAGAGTTCTTAATGAATATCATTTTGATTAGAAGGCAATCACCCCTTCTAATCCAAGTGTCTGAATCCACCATCATTTTGAAGTCATTTAGTTTCTAAAAACCCAACCAAGTGTAATAAAAATGAGAAGTTTTTCTCAAAAATTTTCCAAGTTCTCAAAATTTAGTAAAAACACCGGTCAGAAGTCCATAACGGTAGAATGATCTCTGAAAAACCATTACCACTTAACCATCTTTCTTTTTCACCGAAAAAAAATTACCCCATATGTCATGTTATTTACCATGTCTATACTTACCTTAGTACTCAAAGTTTATCAGAGGAGCACCATTAGCCCAAGTTAATATATCCAAACTGAATACAGTATAGTCCTTAGTGCGGCCATGGTAAAAACGGCCCAACATTTTTTTACAAAAACAAACTACAGCGCAGCTTGACAAAGAACAAGACGGCTAGCCAACAGTCTATGTATGTTTAGGCAATGCACTGTATAGCTTAGCCTAGCCCATTAGGTAGTAAGAATAATTGGATGGTGCAACCGGGATCAAACCATTCCAAGAGCAAGAGCAAAGTAAGATAGAAAACTCCGACCCCTTAAGTAATTATATATGCCAACCAAGATTACAAAAACTATGTACTAACGGGTCATCGGTAGGCCCTTTACTGTATCAGATTACCTCCAAGAACTTTTTGTCAAGCAAGGTAACGCAGCGGCAATCCCAAGAGGACAACCCATTGCTAGAGTAGAGTAGTCATATACTCACACCAATTGATGACAGAATTTTACCAAGCAGCCCAGCAGTTGGTAATCCATACCCGGCTAACAGAGAAAGACAGTTTTTATGACCACTAGCAAAAACAGCGACAATATTAGTTAATCCATGTCGTATGCTGACGCTCACTAGGCCACCACGGTGTGCTTAGTTCTCCTCAACAAATACAGTCAGTTTCAACAAAGCTGCAGAAAAGAGCCCTCATCAAAAAAGGCCAGAAAAACCTCATGCATTAAGCAACCAGTAAATACGAATAACACCTTTATCTTTTACAGTGCCCGTAACTTACCACAATCACCATGGCATAGCATGATTAGCCATATATGCTTCCCACCATGGAGTATCACAACAAGGTTTTAGAGCAAGAGCATCATGCTTAATATAAAACACCCTCTACAATAGTTATATCAAAGTAAACAATGCTCCCCTTTTCTTTATTTTTTTAAACCTACAAGGAAATACACATGGGCAAGGGGGCCGACCTGTGTGTGTCAGTAGTAGTGAGCTCCATGCTTCAATGTCAAAACACAACGCAAATCTTTTTAGGCAAGGCAACAACAAACAAAGCTAAGTGAGGGCTAGAGAAGTGCCCTCACCTCTTTATATAGAGGAGGGAGGTGGCCGGCCAGATCGTAGTAATGAGCAAATTTTCCATGAGTGTACCGACTCCATTACGCAACAGTGAGGCAACCTCTGGTTGCAGAGAGAAAGCCCCTGCGCCTTCACGGCAGCAAGTATTGGTAGTAGGGTAGTAAACTACTTAGGAAAAACCTACATGCAAGTATTACAGATGGGCCTAGTCCCATGGTGTGGCGGTGAAGTTAAAAAGATAAGCCAAAAACTTCATTAAGTACCACAATGTGTGTGTGTGTGTGTGTGTGTGTACCTGCCCTAAACCAGGCGCCATACACAATGGGTCGGCAGTAGGCCCATTGTGTATGGGCCTACTACCTTATTAGAGAAATGAGCTTATCTTGGTTAAAGTGTAACCCAGGCCAATCATGCGGAGTAAGAGATTGTGTAATTGTGTTTAGGACCTGGTTTCTGTTAAACCCGTTAAGGAACTATATTTTATTAGTAATTTAACATCCTCCCAGGCAAGGAAATAGTCAGAGGAGGAATAGAAAATTAAATGTAGCAAGATGATACACGAGCTAATAGCAGCCTTGTGAGGCCTATTGCTATTCCTTTTAATGAACTCCACAGGTGGCAGTTTTAGGAGATCCCTTTTCCAAACATACTTTAGTTCATAACTTCTAATAGAAGGAAAATGAAGAGAGATAGAAAGCTTAAGGAATTGTACTGAAGTGCAAAAAGCCCCATTGGGTGTCTTGAACTCATGTAAAGAAGTAGGTTCAATCCTTAGGCAGTGAGGAAAAATCCATCAGATTTCACTAAGGAAGTCTTTATTGTTGATGCTTAATAAGTCATCCATGTATCTGTAGGTATGTCCAAATTGTGAAAGATTATCCTTGCCGGTTTCCATGGCCATGAGAAATCATTTGTATTCAAAGTAGGCAAGGTAAATATTACACATAAGTGGAGAACATGAGAACCCCATGGGAATAGCAACCCCAGACATTGGTTAAAACATAAACCGCCAGAGGTGATGGTACAATTATTAAGCAGCCATGAGATGTAAAGACAAAGCTTCTCTTCGTTGAAGTGTAAGGGGGTGTATAGAGTAAGATTTTTTAATCCACCTGGATTTATTGGAAAGTGAAATGTAGAAAAAACAACTTTTTCTAGCATTAGAGCAAGCCATTTTAATCACTTTGGCTAAGAAATTCTTGAGGCCAAGATCACCATCAAGGGGAATATTTTCATAGCATTTGTGTGATATCTGCTGGAAAAAATGTGGAAGATATGTTTTGGGAGGTTAAGAGAAACCTCAGTGGAATTTATTGTTAACGAGAAGGGGTTGTACTGAATTTGTAGGAAGTCATGGTAGATTTTTTGTTTATTGGCACAGATAAGTTCAAACTCAACTAGAACTAATCCAAGGCAAAGTATGATATCTTTGGTGATATCAATAAAGATACCATTCGAAGCGTGAGACATCCATCTGAACTTATTCTTATGTGACTTATAGGTGGGAAATAGTACCGGTAATTTAGTGTCATGTACACAATAGCCCAAATTACCTAAGTGTTTAGAGATCCTACTGGTAACTGTTTGTAATGAGGAGTTAATCCTAATGAATTCTTTCCCAGAGACTCGATCACGGGCAGCATTCCATGCCAGGTTTTAATAGACAAGAGTGGGACAATTAGAGCTTTTATGCAGCCCAACTATGAACCATTTGTGTCTAAGACCCAGGAGCTGTGTTATGAGGATTCTCCACCCAACCCCCCGTTTATATAGCCCTTGGCCACTGTAACAGAATCCCCCTATCCGCCTTTAGCAGTCGGCCGCCCTTGGCCCTGTGGCCCGAGTCCTACTCGCCTAGGTTTGCCCTTGGCCTGACATTACTCCTCCCTTGGAGAAGCGTTTTCGTCCTTGAAAACACAAGTGGGGAGTTTATATAGCCCTTGGCCACTGTAACAGAATCCCCCTATCCGCCTTTAGCAGTCGGCCGGCCCTTGGCCCTGTGGCCCAAGTCCTACTCGCCTAGGTTTGCCCTTGGCCTGACATTGTGAGAGATTTTTTTGAAAATCAAGAGCAAGCTATGATGTTAGCTAGGAGTTATCAGTGGATAACCATTTTCTAGGAATTTGTGATACTTTTTGAACGAAGCAATTTTCCACTAATTTAGTTAAGTCCAGTAGGACTGTCTTCTCCAGTTGGAGAGAACTGACAAGATCAATTAGGCAGCATAGTACAGCTGACAGAGCGAGATAAGTGTTTTTTAGGAGAGTTAGGTATGTGATTGAGCCCATTGGCCAAGACCTTTCGTATCTTTATATTCTCAATGATGCTAAGATCGCAAGTACAAACGTTCATTCCATATGAATCAAAGTTCCTATATAATGTGGTAAAATGACAGTAGAACAATCGGGAACTGATTTATGTCTAAGGAAATCATTATTATACACCAAGTTTTTAACATGTGGTTGATATATCCAACCAATGAGAACATTATCGAGTAATTTGTGATTGCCAAAAAGTAAGTCAAAGCACTCACAAAAAAGAGCTTTAGGTTGTATCCAATAGAGAAGTACATTGTGGAAGAGATAGTGTACGTAGATAGAGTCAAGTTTAGGAGCAACTTTGATGAGAGACCTCTGTCCGCAAGGGCTAGTAATAACCTGCAAATCACCAAGGATTACAAATCAAGAAAATTCCTGACGGGAGAGTTTCTGCCTCTTCCCCTAGTGTGTCTACAAACATTCCTCCGGCTAGAAGAAGAGCTAGGAGTTAAAAGAGTTGGGAGAAGTAAGAGAATTGGTTCTTTTCAGAGCAGGGGAATCATTCTCATCAATACATGGTTTAAGTAAGTTAGTGATGATCTTAACACCTTTGTAGTTAGCATAGGTAGTTAGGTAGATTCCTAGTTCATCAAATTTCAGCTCTTTCAAGATGTCCAGCATTAAACCATGAAAGATGTTAAAGGCAATCTGAGAAATTACAATTTGTTTAGCTTGGCCCCCCAACCAAGAACAAATAAGTGAGAGGTGAAAATCCACCGGTTTTTTTGGGAAGAGTAGTTCAAGATGGTTGAGAATGAACCAAATCGCATGATCAAACCACATGATGCTGGATTTGCAAGAGGCTTTAGGGTCAAGAAACTTGCAGGCACATTTAACATAGGGCCGAAAAACATTCTAGATGGATTCAGTGTACAAGTCAGGGTTACTTTTAGCAAACTCCATGTTCCCTTTAGTACGGATGTAGAGGCCAGTATTGGAAGGGCATTTAGAATGGTCAATGAAATTGAGGTTGAAGGCTGCATTGATGAGCTCTCCTTTGTCAAAAAATTGTCCACCTTTTAAGATTTTGAGTCTACATTCTTCGACAATAGAGGTAGGGATGATTGGCTAGGTAAACTCAGGTTTCACTCAGAATGGTTGCCAAGAAAGCTTTGTTGGGAAGAACCCAAAGCTGATGGTCTACACCAAAGGACTTGATTTCAATTTGTCTAACAAGTAAGAAAGGAGAAACCTTAGAGATTTTTGGCACCATTTCTAAGAGATTGGAATCACTGAGGGAACAAAGATTATTCTGGAATTCTTTGGCAGCTTCAAGAGCCGCACTATCCCTACAAAAAATATCACCAGTTTGTGGGATAGTCGGGGTAGCAGGTGTACAAATGAAGGACGGATTGAGGGCCACATCTTCCTTAAGAACTTAGACAGATCTACCCCAGAGGAAGAGATATAGGGCAAGCTCTTGTTGGTATTGCAGAGAGAGAACGAGAAGTTGGACAATGTACTGAGTGATCAAATTAACACCTTCCTTCGAGTCTTTGTCTAAGGTGGCCAAAACTTTAACCCAATCATTAAAAGACAGCAAGTGTAAGATAGACATTTTCTTGTCTAAAGTATGAACTGAGTCGTAATTAGTTGAAAAGCATCCAAGCTGTTAATACATCTGAGAACTAGAGATGTGGCTATAGAGAGAGGCTCAGAGGTCAATTCCAATCCTTGAGAGAGAGCAAGAGTCTGCAATATATCCAAAAAAGTAAAGTTACTTACAATAGTAAATAATATAGTCCTTGGCCTTTCTAGCAAGGAGGGGTCTGGTTCTAATTGCTAAGGCTTTTTTTGGTTTGCTATTTTTTAGGTACAACTTAATCTAGTCGAGAATCTTTGTATGATTCTCAGGGTTGTGTTTCACACTCATGCGAGCTGTCATTCTAAAGGGTTTGTGGTCCTGAAAGGAAATATAACAACATGAATAGGAGCTATAATAGCTGTGAGCAGGAGACCAGAAAAATAGTCTAAGAAGGACCACCTAACACTAGTCAACTAGCCAGGGGATTATAGACTGTGGGTCAATCCTAGAACTAAGTTTCCAACGTAGTTTCCAAAGCCAGCATCCTGGTTTTCCCACAGAGAAAAAGCCTTATGTATAGGATGTGTGCGTAGCTATTTTACCATAAATAATATGACATAATTGAACTTTCAAATTCAAAAGACAGTTGGCTTTGGAAGAAATGAAATGATAAGTACAAAACCAATTCAGTCTTAGAATTATTTTGTACAATGTTGGTAAGAATGAAGCCTCATTCCACTTATACAAAGTAACAAAAGAACTTCCCAAGCAGTAAGTGAAAGTGTAATCCAATGTAGGACAACTTGCCAAAGCTAATAAAACCATTCCAAGATAAGATAGAGTCCTTACATGCATCCATCCAAACAAGAAAACAATTTAGTTAGCCTTGGATGTGTTTTCCAGGTATGAATGGACCATACCGGTTGTTATCGATGTCCATCTTACAAGCTTTTTTAAAAAACCTTACCAAGCTAAGTCCATAGATTTTTAGAAAAAATGTTAATTATTATCCCCCATTTTTTAACAAAAAACCTAGAGTTTTTAAAGTATCATTTTGATTAGAAGGCAATCACCCCTTCTAATCCAAGTGTCTGAATCCACCATCATTTTAAAGTCATTTAGTTTCTAAAAGCCCAATCAAGTGTAGTAAAAATGAGAAGTTCTTCTAGAAAATTTCCAAGTTCTCAAACTTTAGTAAAAAAACTGGTCATAAGTCCATTACGGTAGAATGATCTCTGAAAAAACCATTACCACTTAACCATCTTTTCTCTTTCACTAAAAAAAATTATACCCCATATGTCATGTTATTTACCATGTCTATACTTACCTTAGTACTCAAAGTTTATCAGAGGAGCACCATTAGCCCAAGAAGATATATCCAAACTGAATAGAGTATAGTCCTTAGTGCGGCCATGGTAAAAAAGGCCCAACATTTTTTTACAAAAACAAACTACAGCGCAGCTGGACAAAGAACAAGACGGCTAGCCAACAGTCTATGTATGTTTAGGCAATGCAGTGTATAGCTTAGCCTAGTCCATTAGGTAGTAAGAATAACCGGATGGTGCAACCAGGCTCAAAACATTCCAAGAGCCAGAGCAAAGTAAGATAGAAAACTCCGACCCCTTAAGTAATTATATATGCCAAGCAAGATTACAAAACCTATATACTAACAAGTCATTGGTAGGCCCTTTATTGTATTAGATTACCTTTAAGACCTTTTTGTCAAGCAAGGTAACGCAGCGGGAATCCCAAGAGGACAACCCATTGCTAAAGTAGAGTAGTCACATACTCACACCAATTAATGACATAATTTTATCAAGCGGCCCAGTAGTTGGTAATCCATACCCGGCTGACATAGAAAGACACTTTTTACGACCAGTAGCAAAAACAACAACAGTATTAGTTAATCCATGTAGTATGCTGACGCCCATTAGGCCACCACGATATGCTTAGTTCCCCTCAACGAAAAGAGTCAGTTTTAGCAAAGCGGCAGAAAAGAGCCCTCATCAAAAAAGGCAAGAAAAACCTCATGCATTAAGCAACTAGTAAATATGAATAACACCTTTATCTTTTACAGTGCTCGCAACTTACCACACTCACCATGACATAGCATGATTAGCCATATATGCTTCCCACCATGGAGTATCACAACAAGGTTTTAGAGCAAGAGCATCATGCTTAATATAAAACACCCTCTATAGCAGTTATATCAAAGTAAACAATGCTCCCCTTTTCTCTTTTTTTAAAAACCTGCAAGGAAATACACATGGGCAAGGAGCCCGGCCTGTGTGTCAGTAGTAGTGAGCTCCATGCTTCAACGTCAAACACAACGCAAATCTTTCTAGGCAAGGCAACAACCAAACATAGCTAAGTGAGGGCCAGAGAAGCACCCTCACCTCTTTATATAGAGGAGGGAGGTGGCCTTCCAGATCGTAGTAATGAGCATAATCTCCATGAGTGTACCGACTCCATTCCGCAATAGTGAGGCCGCTTGGTTGCAGAGTGAAATCCCATACGCCTTCACAGCAAGTAATTGTAATAGGGTAGTAAACTACTTAGGAAAAAACCTACTTGCAAGTATTAGAGATGGGACTAGTCCCATAGTGTGGCGGTGAAGTTAAAAAGATCAGCCGAAAACTTCATTAAGTACCACAAAGTGTGTGTGTGTGTGTGTGTGTGTGTGCACGCGCACATGCAACCACACATAACTCTCAATTCTGCTCGCTCTGTCCAAGAGGTGCCTGTGCTGTCGTCTGTTGCCTTTGCCTTCAAGTTCTCCCCCAATTCCCATGCTCTGCTTGCTGTCATGCTCCAAAATCTCACTGTCGACCGGCTCTCAAGCTTGCAAGCCTTTGCTTGATTCCAATTGTGCCTCTGCACATCAGAAGCTCCAATTTTCTAAAGGCCTCTCCAAGTTCTCAGGGTTCACCTGCTGCTGCAGCCCGAATGCTTCTATTTCTGCTGCTCAGCTTGCCTTCCAAGGCTTTTGTTGCTTTGATTAAAAAAAAATCTCCCAATCACCTTGATTGACCAGCATTACCCAAGGACCCAAGAGTTTCTCCTGCTCTTGGTGCTTCAATCCCCCCTATTGTTCGATGCCGACCTGTTGCCTAGACTTGGCTTCAATTTCTTCCAATTACCTCAAAATTCTCTCAGATCTTGTTGAGCTTCCAACTTCTTGCAAGACCTTCAATGGCAAAGATTATCTTGCTTAGCAAACCTCTGTCTTGATTTCGATTGGCTGCATGTAGAGCTTCTTTCTTGCTAAAAGTATCAAATTTATGATACCACTACCTCAATGCTTGCTTAGGCCATTATTACTCTTCTTTAGTTGCACACCAAATGTTCCTTACCTTTCTACACAAACTCTTCACGTTGCTACATATAAATCTCCTCTTTGAGCTCACCATGTAAGAAAGTTGTTATTACATCCATCTGAACTAGTTCCAGGTCCTCTGTAGCAAGTAATCCAAGGAACAATCCCAGTGTCGCCTTTTTGACTAGAGAAAATATTTTGTCAAAATCTATGCCATACTCTTGTTTGGATACCTTAGCTACCAACCGAGCTTTGTATTTCCCAATATTGGACGCGAAATTTCATTTGTAGACCCATTTACAAGGCGATGGAACATTTTCATTTACAAGGAAATGGAATATTTTGTTCTTTTTGATGCTAGACAACTCACTTTTCATCACTCATAAGTTTTCATTGAGCCTTATCCTTAGCTAGCATGGCTTGTTTGTCACAAGAAGGCTCGCCACTATCTATCAGCAACACAAAATCCACGCCAACAGTAACAAATCGATTTGGCAGATGCAACGCTTTTGAAGATGTCCTCAGGTAATTAGTACTATAACTCAATAGTTCAATCATCTGGAGCATTTACTTGCAAAACAACATGCTCTTGAGCTTTCTGTATAAGAGGTGATACATCGGAGAGTGTGACCCTTCTAGAATTCAACCTCTTGTATTGGCTATCTATGCATCTTAGTCTCATTTAAGACAACATTATTTCTATAGATTATGGATCGACTCCTTGAGGCTCCCACAAATGATAGCTAAATTGAACATCCAATCCATAGCCAATAAAGATGCATTCTCAAGATTTTGGATCTAGCTTAGCATGAAGCTCTTAGATACATATGCATAATCTTTACAAACAAATGTTCTGAGTTTTTCATATGACAACTTATGTCTTGACCATAACTCCTTGCCCTCATGAAATTGCAATGATGCATATGGTGATCTATTGATCAAATAAACTGCTATGTAAAGTGCTTCTATCCAAAAACCTTGTGTTAGACTTGCTTGTGATAGCATAGACATGATTCTCTCTTGACTCACCCTGTTTATTCTCTTAGAGAAACCATTTTGAGCTAGGTATAAGGAGCATTGAACTCACACTTAATTCCCCTTCTTGCACAGAAGTCAAAAAACTCTTTGGAGATGTATTCTCCACCATGGTTTGAACATAAAACCTTTATCTTCTTACAAGAATGATTGTCAACACTTGACAAGAATCTCTTAAATCAAGAGAATGTCTCATCCTTCGACTTTAATGCATAAGCCCAAACTTTTCATGTTGTGTCATCTATGAACATCACAAAGTAAGATGTGCCACCAAGAGATTGAGTCGCCATGGGGCCACATACACCACTATGTACAAGCCCTAAGGCTGTCTCTCTTTCTTAAACAAAACATTACGAGAAGCACATATTTGGTTCCCATACTGAACAATTCTTATAGAAAGGAAATTTAGAAAAAGGTAAAGCAATCAAACAACCCAAACAAGAAAGAGTTTCCATTACTTTATTGAACATATGTCCCAATCGGCTATGGCACAAAGCAACATTTGGCAGCTTGGTTACTAGAAGAACATTGTATTTGTTAGACACATAAAAAGGATACAAAGAGCCAACTTTAGAACCACTAGCAAACAACAAGTTTTCTTTGGTTATATGCTTGGATTGCTGATGGAAAGCAACTTTATAACTCAAGTCATCAAGTGTGCCAACTAAAATTAAATTGTGAGTCAAACATGGCACATGACAAACATTGTGAGTGAAAAATCTAACACAAAACCATAGTAATGTTACCAATGGCAACTATGTCACAAGCATAATTGTCACCGAATGTGGCGAAGCCAGTCGTCTCTTCATAACGAGTAAACCACTCCCTACCTGGGGTCACATGAAGAGATGCACCTGAATCTAGGATTCATGTATGTGACACTTCACCACTGAGCTAGAGATAAACTCTGTAAACATAGAGTCTCTTGTGCATCATAGAACACATTTGTAAACTCTATCAGCAAATTAATGTCATGTGAATAATCACAATTAGTGACCAGATTGATCTCTTAGATCTTCACTAAAATTTTACTCTTTTACACCATTGTCACTACTTTGACTTTTTCCTTTCTCATGTTTCCATGCATGCCAATATTTTGTTTTATATGGCCATACTTCTCACACAACTGACATTGAATACCCTTTTTACTACAAGACTTTGATCTATCACGAGATGTGTCTCTCTTACCATCTTTGCCATATTTATGTTGCCAAGAACAACCTTTTCTTTGTTTGCTTTCTTTTTGCACGTAGTGAGCTTCATTATGATGCAAGCTACCTATAGTTTTATGAAGCACTTCTTTTAAAGCAAGAGAACTAGTGATAGCATTATACACTAGCATACCATTTGGTGTAGAATTACTAATAGCAGTACATAATGTATCCCATGATGGTGGCAATGAGCAAAGCAAGTGAATAGCTTTCATCTCATCATCTATCTTCATATGTTGAGCACAAATCTGAGCAAACAAAGATCAACCTCATTGATATGGCTAGCAACACTAACTAAATCTTTCATATGAGGATTAAAAAGCTTTTGCATCAATAACACCTTGTTGCTAGTAGCGTTTCTCTCATACCTGTTACATAAGTTCAACCATACTTGATGCGTCGTAGCGCACTCCAAAATAGTGAAATAAACTAACTTGGAAAGATGCAGTCTAATCGTAGATCTACAAAGGGCATCTAAGTCTTCCTGTTGAAAGTGAGTCATGTTCATCTCCTTAGTCCTTGCAACATATGAAATGGGAAGTTTTTGCTTCTTTTGCACTAAGACATCCTGAATCTTCTCTTTCAAAAGTGCAAACTTTTTCCATCAAACTTCTTGATGTCATAAACATCCTTGCTCTTAGAATTTGCCATAAGAGCGAGAGTTCTAGCACAAATTTTTGAAAATTTGGCAGAGTCTTGTTTGAATTTAGGAGAAAATTTCGACCAAAATGACTGTCCAAGTGCAACACACATGGACCAAAAAATGCATAGAAATGATCTTTGAGCAATAAGCATAAACTAAAGGGAAGTAGACTATTTGTGCACACTGTCAAACTAATAAATGATTGCCAACATAGTTTCAAAGCACCTAGTCCTCTCTATACATGGCATATGACAAGGATACGATATGGGGATCTCCAAAAACCTAATCCACCTTTCACTGTGTACCCCGCTCCCCAATGTTCGGCTCCCGGGGGATTCACTCTATATAAAAAATGGGATGCCACTTGCAGACAACTTTGATAAAACCCCTATATACGACTCATATTAGGGAGTATGACCTCCCTTTCTATGCTTATATGACAATCAATAGAGGAAACTATCATACCCCTATCTTACATATAAAATTTAGGTCTCACATGATCTACCTGAGTAAAACTAATCAAAGAGTGTGTAGCATAGTGACTGGCAACGTAGAAAGGAACCACTTCTGTTGATAGCTAGATGTACCCTCAATGTGTCTTAGTTTGACTTTCAAACTATGTGCCCGATCAGCCTGCTACTCATCCAATTCCGACCCATTTAAATTACTAAGAAAACATGGTTATAAAATTTTGTTAGGTTATCCATGTAAATTTGCATCTATACAAACTCTTCATAGCTTTCATCCTTCAACAAATAAACTATAATCACAAACCAAGGAATTTGCATGTGTCCTTGTAGCTATTGACTCACAAGTTCAAGGGAAAGAAATCAAAGGATAGCTTTTGAATTCAAGCAGGAAAAATGGGTAGTTTATTTGAATTCAAATTTCCCCCCCAAAATGAAATTTAAAATCTAGCCGGAAAAATCATATCATGTGCCATATCTATGGAAAGAGCTTGGCGTGTAGATTACATATCTATAATCTTTGCTTAAATTGGATATCATATGTAGGAGTTATGGAAGGCCAAAAATCATAAAGTTATCCACCCCCTTTTTTGGGCGAAAAAGTGTATCCTTTGACCACTCTTACACCTCTCTTACACACCCACCATTCTTGCACACATGGCTTACATCTCTTTGTCAAGATGTTAATCACCTCCATAATCTCATGGCAAATAAAGAGGCCCTCCTAGACCCCATCCCAGTGTTCGGGAAAAATCATTTTCCCAAACATACAAAATGCCTTTCCTTGAATATGTCAAGAGGAAAATCTAGAAAATTAGGTTACTTTTTTAGGTTTGTACACTATTTTTTCTCTATTTTGTGGCGGAATTTCTCCTTTTCCCCTTGCGCTTAACTGGCATTTTGGAAATTGAAAACGGCACGATATTAAGTTGAGACACATTTTTCCCGAACACTGCCCCATCCTCTTCCTAATGTGGGAAGCCTTGATTTTGAAACACAAAAACTTCCTCTCATTTTCCCCTTTTCTCACTTCTCCCCCCCCTAAATATGATACCCCCTCCCTTATTTTTAAGCTTGGGAAATAAATTATTGGGGGCCTGCCCCTAACTTATACACTTATGTAACTTGTAAAAAAATCCCCCTCTCCTGCACTTACATGGTACGATAAGTTTTCCATGGTGAATCCCCCGGGGTTCAGCTTCAAAAGACCTCTCGCACAACCCTCACCGAAGGCTAAGCACTGACACGACTATAGTCAAGTCTCCAAAATAACTATCTTCCATACCAAGTCTCAAAAATGGTCAAGACTGTTATACTAGACAAGATGGTTCCACATATGCGTACAAAGGTAGTATCTGTAGCAAACATACATATGATAATCTCGGTAATAACCAAGATATCCGCTCAAACATGTACCAATCACAGTCCAAGCAATAATTGCAACTCCCACTGGAAATGCAATCCGAGAATAGACCAAAAGTTGATGACACCTGCTAAATGCTCTTAATGATACCAGAATGTCAAACATAATTAAATGTCAAACGCATACAGCATAACATAGATAGATCTCAAGGAAAATGCTCTCCAAAACATGTACTTGTATCCAACTACCTACAGTGGAAAAGTAGCACTATGTGTAACCTATTGTGTCGTAGAAATGACCACAATGCACTCACATAGATCATGTATAACCCACATAAGGATACATTGAGCCAATGCTCGAAACACCTGTGTCCTGTCTCAATCTGTGTTTGCATATGAGGATGTTGATGCCATGTACATTGCTGCAAAAAATGTGATCATAATTAGATCAAATGAACACCATCGTTGCATATGAAATGTGCCAAAATCCTCAAGACGACTCCTAGGTTGTGTAGATATGAAACTGTATGAGGAAATTATGGCAAAAATTATGCTTTTGGGCCAAAAAATGCACTTTTCTTTCTGCTAATTTGCCACATTGTGGGTTGAACAACCATAGCAAAATGATCCCAAATCTTAGAAAAATCATCTTCCAAATGAGCTAAACACAGGTTGAAGATCTCACTTCCACAATCCCATACATGGCTGCAAATTTTTTGCTCAAAATCCTGCTATAAGCCCCCACCAATGCACTCTAATGTGTGTGCAATCAAAGGATAACTGGCTAAATTATCTTCTCTGTAACCCCTTTGTAAGCACTCGACAATGGCTACAAATCATCTCCAAATAGTGCACAAAGCACTTATGATGATGGAGCTCTCTTTCTAGCAACCAATTGGCTTCAATATCAGAATGAAGGGAAGCAAAAGAGCGGAGTTGAATACATGCAACACACACAGAGAGAGAGAGAGAGAGAGAGAGAGAGAGAGAGAGAGAGAGAGAGAGAGAGAGAGAGAGAGAGAGAGAGAGAGAGAGAGAGAGAGAGAGAGAGAGAGAGAGAGAGAGATGGTGAAGCCCTCTTCTTCATAGTAGCAAATGATAGAGCATAAGATTTTGAGTGTTGCTCACAATTGTATATCTATACAGACAATTGTATATCTATACAATTTAAGGTTAGCAGACATAAGTTAGTGATGGGCGAAGGATGCTCAGCCTACATGGTCAATACCCCAACATAAATGCATGGAAAGAGAATCATAACACCTTGCTTGCACTCTAACGTACGCTTAAGTGTTTTCAAGTCTCCTACCAAGTGCCATTCAACTTGCAAAGTATTTAAGTTTGAAACCTACAATCTTTGTCCTTCCTGTTGTTACCAAATAACACCAACAATCGGAATCTTTGTCCTTCGTGTTGCTACCAAACAACATCAACAATTGGAATATGATTGAAATACCACCTCATGAATTATGTGTCTCATGCGGGAGATAAAAAGCTGCCAATCATGAAATGTTATTCTTGGATTGGATCCCAAAAATTGTGTTTCCAATCTCATTGGAATTTAAATCAACATCGATGCTCGCCAAGGCCCTACTCATCAATGTAATGCTTCCCATTTCAAGACGTTGACCTTTCACAATTTGAAATATCGAGCTTCATAATGATGACGACTTTACCATCACACACTTCTTATCGTAGCAAAAGATTTGTTGTCTTCCATAGGCATGACAACATCCATGCAATGAAACCCTCCTAATAAGCTGACAAGAAGATTATTGACACATTTCTTTGCAAGGCTCACAATATAGGGTATTGATGGCAATATAAATAGTCACTTTGCCCTGTGTCCTAGCATGAAAACTCTGTACAAGGCTTTGCAGGCTTTGAAACTTACTCCTGCATTATCACATAGCTCCATCATTTCCTAAGGCGACATGATCTTCTTCAATTCAATAAAATACTTGGGGCACAAAACTTTGGCAATGCTAGCATTGGATGGGTCATCAAATAGTGCCACAAGCTCTTTTGGCTTGACAATTTGCTATAATAGTGTATGTCCTGTCTCTTCAGCATAGGAATTGATTCCCGTGATCATGCATGGCAAATGCCCGTGAGTAGAATGAAAAAACTATAGAATAGATGTTGAAATCATGCACCACTCCCTATATTTGGTTTGCCGGGTACATTTCTTTCATGCTCCACCACATGTAGATATCATTGATATCGCTTGTCTTTTGCAGTGACAAACATGGAAGCCAAGGGGAATGTGTGTAAGATGATTGATTCAATGCCGTACATTATGTGTAGTGTGCTGCAATTGAATGTAGTTGTCCAATCCCCACTCTTGATCCTAATTTTGTTGGCTTAATTTCTTTGTAAGCTTCACCATTACTTCATTGAGGTGCTTGTATTTCTTATGGGAATCCGCTTGGACTATTGAATGTCCTTGACATACTTCTCTCGCAGAGAAGAGTACACAGCAAAGAGCTGCGTTCTTGCTTCCATTTCATAGAAGAACATAGAATACACTCTTTTGCAATAGCCAAAAATGCCATCTTTTCCATCACCTACAAAACACAATAACTCAATGACATTTCAAAATGGTGGTGATGCATTGGTTAGAGGATCACTTGAGTAAATATGATCATCAACCGGTAAACTTATTACTTTGTACCCAATGCTCCGTAGTTGATCTGCAGCATTGGGATTGGATGTGCTAATTTTCATGGTTGCATATTCTTGCTTCAGATCAACATTAAGATGATTCCATTCTGTCGTGTTAGTAATTTCTTGAAATGGAGGTAGATTGGATGATATTTAGAGCGAGCTTGATGAAGATAATTAGAGAGAAAAGGAGTAATAGTGATTCACAATGCAACAACTACAACCAGAGGATGTCGGCTATGGGGGGAAGAACCAAAGAGAACTTAGAGATAGGAGATTTGGATATGCTATGAGCACCTTACCTAGAGCTATACAAGCTTTCATATTCCTCTCATTGTATGCACTTCCATGCTCACTCTCTGTCATTCTATCATGCTCAAGTGTGATCATTTATGATTATCTAGTGATTTGTTGTTTATCTCTTGTGATGTGTTCAATATTTCCAACATTCTCTAGAAAAACTATGACCCGCCCACCGTACCCCTGTACTTCGTCACACTCTTGATTGTTTGTAAAATTGGAGGACTATGTGAAGGCGCCCTCATCTCTAAAAGCCACATTAAATCGCTCGATTGATTATGGTTCCTGTTGAGCTTCTTAGTAGCTCAATAATGGTTAACCCAAAGGCAGGCCCCGAGAGACTCCATTATTAAGACTATGGTTCCCAACGGTGTACCTCGAAGTAAGTCCTTTTCAACCAAGATAATAGATCTGTGTTCCACTTAACCTATTGCAATTAACATGTCCAACCTTTCATGGACAACTTAAGGACCTCTCTTCTTAAGCAAGAAAAGAGAAACCAATAGCTCTGACACCAATGTAATGGAAATGGCCTATGAACTTTGAGAATAGTGGAATTAAGAGAATTAGAGTGAGCATTTTCATGAGACTACTTTAAGAACATAGAGGGTGAACTTAATTAGCTGCAACAACCTAACCATTATACTTAATTAACTTGGCATGAACAATACTTTTGCAAGAGAGAGAGCTAGAGAACTTGAAAACAGTTGAGGACCATCTTTATGTGGAGACGGTCCCCCCTCCAATAGGCTTTTGTATTATAGATTCTCCCATCAAGAGAGACTTGGTACAATACAAATCTTTGTGTTCCTTGTGACCTAGGTGATGCAATGAAGATGGTAAGCTTCATGCATCACGAGCATAACATAAACTTTGTAAACGCATTAACCATCCCCGGCCTCAGTCCCAAGGCCTCAAACACCTTCGAAGGTGGAGAGAGCTAGCGGGGAATGAGGGTAGGGAAGAGGAAGAAAACGAGAAAGAGATAGTTCCTCACTTATCATCACTCTTCTTGCATAGTGTATCATAATAGCATAATAACGACGATGAAGAAGATGTCAAGCTTAAGCATTGAAGCATGGCTTTTGGTTGGATTTGCATTCCATAGACTAAAATATTGGTGTAGGCTCTCAACTTCTCAACAAGCTTGGAGAAGGAGATGAAGTCACTTGCACTTGGCACTTCACATAATGAGTGTGTGAGTGTGAGGGAGTATAGCTCCCCCTCCTTGCTTGGGTCGACCCCCTCTTCTAGCTCATGGTGGAAGCTCATTGGCTTTCACAAGCCTAGCCAATCACAAGCTTGTTCACAACTAGCAATAGAGGTAGTCCTTGGACAAGTGTCCTCCTTTCCTCTTTGATAGAGAGGGCTTGTTAAATGCTAAAACAATTAATTTAATTAAATAATTTATCATTGGACTTATATAAGGGTCAACCAATAGGCTTTAAACACACCTTGAGGGCAACCTAGCTAGGGGCTTGACATGTGTCCAATATGCCTCTTTGAGCAAGGGGTGCCCCTTGGGTGAGGGGAAGGTCATCCATGCATATTACCTACTTGTATGGCTCGTCCCCTTCTTTGTAGGCATAGGCCTTGACTTTATACCCCTAATGCCCTTAATCACCTCAAGCATCTTATCATGCATGGAAATAGCAAGAGCATGGCCTCTCTCTCTACCATCCCCCTAGCCTCAAGGCCTCGCCCCCTCCTTGTAGGGATTGAATTTGAATTTCAAGCACATGCTTAGCTTAAGTTGCACCTTAGCTGTCAAGCATCTCATGCACTTTTGATTATCAAGATCCTCAAGCATAGGCCTAGCTTTAACCTAAGGTCTAAGGACTTTTACACTAACCATTGGAGGTCTTTAATGAAGCTAACCCTAAGGTCTTCCAAGTTCCATTATGCAAGCATTGTTCTTCAATAGACCAACTCCTTGTGAGCCCTTGCTGAGATGGAACCATCCCCTTTTGGCCCCGTGTTGAGCTTGGCCTAAAAACTCATATCTATGTTCTAGCTCTTGATTCCCATTTATTTCCCCATATTAAATGATCATTTTAACATAAGAAAATCATTTGGGTGAAGCTAGATATTAGATTTTATGACAACTAGTATGCTACCTAGCATTGAACCCACACTTCATAGTTATAGTGCTTTACCATTGGTGCTATATCAAATCTTGTGAGATATAGACGAAGACAAACAATTATAAAGGATAGTTTGTCGACATAGTTTACACATAGTACACACAATAAGCCAATTGTTCACACAACATATATAGTTACATGGAGTTCACAATGAGTTCACATTCAGTTAGTTCACATTGAGTTCACATGAGTCCCATCAAAAATCTCTACAACACCCCTTGGTGCGATCAATGATTCCTTTGGGGGGGGGGGGTACATGGTCATGAGAAGAAGACGAAGAAACGAAGTTTTAATGTTGTAGGAACGATCCCAAGAGACCTCACAAATCTCCCCAAGGAGTCTTGAACTCAAAACCTATTAAGACATGACTTAGTGGGCACATGCACCCACTCTGTTCGGCCAACATCTAATTTTGACGGGCTCAACTAATGGAACCCTTTTTACACTTGCAAACCAAACGAATAGATAGTGTAGACGTTCTTGAGATTGATTTGGCAAAGTGGTGAAGGATGAAAAGCTAAAAACAGGCTAGTTTGCAAGTGCAAAAGGTTGCAAGACTAGGCCATGGCATGCATGCTCTTCTGCTACACTCCCAACATTGTGAACAAGGACATTTGTGGCTGAACACGGGGGGGGGGGGGGGGGGGGGGGGGGGGGGGGGGATGTTTACCGCGTTCGCGGCGGCATAAAACTTGTAAGGATGCAATCAAAAGCATGGCATGCCCTAGGATTATGGAGCCAATTTAGAGGTGCCTAAATTGGGGGAGGAATTTTTGAGATCTGCTGCACGGATTTGAGCTCAAAGGGGGGCAAATGGAAGCGGTGCGCAACAACTACCTGTTGGGTTAAAGGCCTAAATAAACCCTTTTTGTACATTTTTATACTTTGTCCAGGTTCATATTGAACCTGGACACATTTTTTAAAGGTCACTTATAATAAAAGTCGGAAAACCCAAAAATCACTCATTGAGTTTTCCCCAAAAGCGTGAGCTCTCTCTCTCTCCCTCTTCGTTCTGCTAGCGCTTCCTCTCCTGCTGGCTTTTGCCACCCCTCTCTGCACACACACTGCACATCTTCGCGTGCTCTATCACTTGCACACACCGCCGCGCGCTCATCAACTGGTATCAGAGCCAAATTAGGGTTTCAGAAGCTTTGCGCAGGAGGCTGGACAGCAGGCGAAAGGCTTCTCTCGCGTCAAATTTCCGCTTTCATCGCGAAGCCCCTTGCTTCCGGTGTCACCTAGGGTGATTAGGGTTTCCAAAACAGCCTAAAACAGGCTGAAATTAGGTCAAAACAGGTAAAAACCAGAAAATTACAAGTCAAAATAGCAAAACGCAGGTGTTCTAAATTGATTCCCGTGAATACCCCTTGCTTTTCCCACTCAAAACAGGTCCATTTGATGCAAATTGATGCGCCAAAACAGTAAATTTGCAAAAAATTCAGAATTGGACTGTTTTTATGTACACAAATTGAGGTTTATGTACGCCTTTTGTGGGTTTATGCAAGTACACATTGTGGATACTTGTTAATTGTTGCTGAAATTTTCAGCACATTGTATGCAACGTGCGGTACATTGTGATCACTGAAATTTTCAGATTTTGTGTAGACACTTGCTGCTGCATTTTTATCCGTGCAAATGGCCTCTACTTCCTCGTCATCTGATGCCAAGAGCTTGATGGAAATCAAGCGATTTGACGGTACAGGTTTCGACGCAGGGGATTTTGTTCCTCAAGGATTGTGAGGACGCCCTTTTGGCTGTAAAGCCTGAGGATATGCCAGATGAGGATTGGGCCAAGCTCAACAAGAGGGCAAAGGTCTATATCAAAATGGTTGTGTGACCGATGACATTCTGGTGGACATAAAGGGCTTGGACACTGCACATGCAATTTGGCATAAGTTGAAGGCCACTTATGAGAATGCCACCCCTATGAATCAGGTACATTTGATGCGCAAACTGGTGAACATGATGCTTGACGAAGCCAAGTCGGCTTCTAAGCACTTAAGTGCTTTCACCAGTGTTATGAGTCAGCTACAGGATACTGGGCTTCAACCTTTTGATGACAAGTTGAAAGCTATATTTTTGTTGATGACTTTGCTAGACTCTTGGGAAACGCTTGTGGTTTCTTCGAGTAATAGCCCCAACCTCACATATGATGGAGTACGAGGCTCCATCTTAAATGAGGAAATTAGACGCAAGTCTAGTGGTGGGGAAGGTGGCAGTTCTACTTACAATGCGAGAGGCAGAAGTCAGAAGCAAAATACAGGTACCAAGACTCAAAACAGGAGCAAAAGCAAGTCTAGGGATAAGGACGTGACTTGTTACCAGTGTGGTAGAAAAGGCCATAAGAAGCTAGATTGCAGGTATTTCAAGAAAGAGCAGGAAAGAAAGAAGGAATCACAGGAGAAGAAGAAGACAGAGGATAAGAAAGGGGAAAAATCAACAGGTACCTCCTCCAAGGATTCGGAGACTGTCAATGTATCCTCTAGTGTGGTTATCACAGAGTTATCTTACAGTGAGGAGATCTTGGTTGCAGCTTCATGCCCCTCAGATTTTGTTGTAGCAAATGCAGAATACATGCTTATTTCACGTAGAGATGTCATTGATGCATTGCTAAGTGCAAATGATGGCCTTACACAGTCTTGGATAGTAGACTCGGGTGCCTCATTTCATGTGACTCCATCTGTGGAGTGTTTTTCTTCTTATCATGCAGACAAGTATGGCAAGGTTTACCTTGGGGATAACCATGCTTGTGACATTGAAGGAATGGGCACTGTGCGCTTGGCATTAAACAATGGCCAAGAGTTTATGCTTAAAGATGTAAGGTATGTACCAGGCATCAAGAAGAGTCTATTTTCTGTTGGCCAGATGGATGCACAGGGTTATACAACCATTTTTGTTGGGGGTTCATGGAAGTTTCTTAAGGGATCAATGCTCATTGTCAAGGGATGCAAGAGTGGTACATTGTACTATTTGTTGGGGTATAAAGCCCAATGTGGTCGCCCAGGTAAGTGGGCGGGCCACCAGGTATGTACACATATTCTTTTGTAAAAACCTAATAAGAACTCACTATGCTCTACACATTACAGTAGAGCGAGTTCACCATATCGTCGTGCTCTTCTTCTCGCACTCTCTCTCACGTCGCACTTCCGCTCGTACTCCTTCAACTGGTATCAGAGCTCAGATCGAGGCTCGGGGCAGCACTGCAGGAGGCTAGAGTCACCAACTCAGATTGGAATGAAATTCGACAGGCGAAGACATGGCCCCAAATCTCATGGGCAAGCCCGATGGGCTTGGTGTTGTCAAAATTTCATTCTGAGGTCATCTCGGCCACCGTTCGGCTTCGACAAAGGTCTGCGCAGGCCATTTTCGACTACGTGGTCTCGACGGGTGCAGATCCGACTCTGCAAATTTGGGGTTTTCGGCCTACGACTGTAGGTGCTGAGGATATCGACACTCATAGAGTGTTGATTTGTGGCTGTCTACACATCGAAGGACGGCTCACAGTTCTTGGAGGCGTGTCACATACGACACGGACGCATCTACACACAGACTGTAGGCGACATCCACTAGTTCATCAGGTAGCTTGTGTTTGCTGCTTGATATTCCAGATTTCATCCTGACATTGCAGGTACTTCCACATGGGATGTATTGTCAGAGATGATGTATGTCTGTTGAGGGTTTGCTGGCTGTGAGTCACGCAGCAAACAACCGCCACAGCGGTTACAGCATACAGTGGGAAATTTGTGGATGTATGACTTTGTGGGAAGTCTATGTACTGTCAGATTTATTACAGCCTTTGTTGAGGGTCGAGTGAGATTTTATTGAGCTGGGGGATTCTCGAATGTTGAGATCCTTTCGGTGATACAGGTCTTGGAGCGATCCCTCGAGCACCCTTAGATAGGCAGCTAGGATGTATTGACTGTGAGTTAGACAGTTGGGATTGCATCTTTGCTTTACTGCCGTTGAGGCATTGTCACAGTCTATGCTTACAGGACAGTGACAGGACAGTGAGAGACAGTACAGGTGCAGGACAGGTTTACCCACAGCTTACAGTGTCAGAGAGACAGTGTTTTTTGAGTTGTTTTTTGGTTTGTTTTTAGTACACCAGAGCCATTTTACAAAGGATACTCTGCCAAAATTTCTGTAGAATCTGAAGCTTTCTTGGTTCATTTGACAGGTTGATATTGGTTCAGAGGTCAGTTTACAGGGGAAACTCTGCCGAATTTTTCCCAGAAAAGTAAACTACTGTGAAGTGTAGCTATGGCTGGATCACAGGCCACTGCTCTTTACAATATCAAGAAGCTGGATGGAACTAATTTCCCATTGTGGAAGAAGAATATTTGGCACGTGTTGGTACAAAAGAAGCAGATAAAACTATAAAGCTCAAGGGGATAAAACCAGAAGATATGGACGAAGATGAATGGAACGAAATGGATGAATTGGCACTTTCTACCATTATGCTGACTTTGGTAGAAAGCGTTTACTTCAATGTAGCAGACGAGATGTCGGCTTATCAAGCATGGATAAAGCTGAGTGATCTTTATGAGAAGCAGAGTGCAGCTTCACAGGTATACTGGCTTAAGAAGCTTGTTGACTTGAAGATCAAAGAAGGGACCCCTATGTCCAATCATCTGAATGAATTCAACACCATCTACAGTCAGTTGTCAGCTCAAGGTGTCAAGTTTGATGAACCTGTTAGAGCTATGTTCCTGTTGATCACATTGCCGGAAAGTTGGAACACTTTTCGCACAGCTTTGAGTATTTCTGCACCTCTAGATGGTTTGAACATAGCAGGTGTAGAAGGAAGTCTGCTTACTGAAGAAACCAATAGAAAGACAATGGACAAAGGCAAAGGAACAGCCTTAGTTGTCAGGGGAAGGACCAAAGAAAAGTACAAAGGTGGAAAGAGGAATCAGTCTCGTAGCAAGTCCCGCAGTGCTAAAGGCAAGAGTGACATAGAATGCTACCATTGTGGCAAGAAGGGTCACATGAAAAGAGACTGCAGAGAATGGAAAGCAGAAAAAGGCAAAGAGAAAGCTGAAGACCATGGTGAGAAGAACAAGTCCTCAGTGAAGATTCAAGAAATAAATGTGACAAACATTGTTGCAGAGGATGACAGTCTAGTGTCAGGAGACATCTACTTCTTGAAGAATACAATGGACTCAGCTCTTCTTACAGCATCTGATGGAAATGCACCGAGTGACTGGATTATAGACTCAGGGGCATCACTTCATGTGTCTCCAAACAAGGAGTGGTTTACTTCTTATGTGACCACTAAAGATCATGTTCGGCTAGGCAATGGGTAGACATGTGAGATCTTAGGTGTTGGAGATGTTCAATTGAAGTTTCAGAATGGCTCTTCTTTCACGCTGAAGAATGTGAGACATGTTCCTGCAATTACAAAGAGCTTGATCAACACAGGTTTACTTGATGATGCTGGCTACGTCACCATTTTTGGACAGAACATGTGGAAGATATCCAAGGGTTCTATGACAGTAGCACATGGAGTAAAGTCTGGAGGACTTTACATGATTTATGTATCAAATGTCTCTAAAAATGTAATCAATGTAACTAAGAAACAGAACGTTTCTTTGTGGCATAGCCGGTTAGGACATATGTCCAAGAAGGGAATGGAAATCTTGTCTCGTTCTGGTTATTTGCCTGGCTTTTCATTTAATGATTTTGAATTCTATGAACATTGTCTGTATGGTAAGCAAACACAGCAGCCACATAAGCATAGAAGCAGTAGAAGAGATACACAGTTGGCACTTGTTCATAGTGATTTGTGTGGACCTATGCCTAACCTATCTCTAGGGGGAGCTTCTTACTTTATGACATTTATAGATGATTACTCGAGGAAAGTATGGGTTTACTTTCTCAAGCACAAGGATGAAGCATTTAGTGTTTTCAAAACGTTTGTGACACTTGTGGAGAATCAGAGTGGCAAGAAGCTTAAATGCTTACGCACTGACAATGGTGGAGAGTATGTTTCAAAGGCCTTTCAGGACTTTTGTGAGTCAAAAGGTATAAAACATGAACTTACTGCTCCTTACAATCCTCCTCAAAATGGTGTTGCTGAGAGGATGAATAGAACCATACAAGAGAAGGTCAGAAGTATGTTGTCTAATGCACAGCTGCCAAATGGGTTTTGGGCTGAAGCTGTATCAACAGCTGTTCATCTTGTAAATAGATCTCCTAGCAAGGTTTTGCAGAAGGATTCAGTGCCAGAGATGGTATGGTCAGGCAAAATGCCCTCATACAAACATCTCAGAGTCTTTGGCTGTGAGGCATATACTCACGTTCCAAAGGAATTTAGGAACAAACTTGAGCCAAAGAGTAGAAAGTGCATCTTTCTAGGCTATGGTAATTCTGGTGAGATGGGGTACAGACTTTGGGATCCCGAATCCAGAAAGGTTGTCCGCAGCAATGATGTTCACTTTAATGAATCCAAATATCATTCTAAACCAGAGAGGGTTGAGGAGATTAGAAGAGTTGTCTTCCAAGAAGATGGACCTGCACGTGCAAGACAAAATGTCAGGGCTCAAGAGGAGCAAGGACAGGATAGAGTGGAACCACAGGTTGTGGCTGAGCCTAAGCCACCTATTGTGCGTAGATCTGGACGTGTCACGCGACCTCCTGATAGGTTTGTTCCATCTATGAATTATGTCATGTTGACTGATTGCAATGAGCCTTCATGTTACAAGGAAGCAGTGCAAATGAAGGACTCCGGGAATTGGCAATTGGCCATGCAGTCAGAGATGACAGCTCTGCATAAAAACAAGACATGGAGGCTAGTTAAATTACCACAGTGCAAAAAGGCTCTACCTTGTAAATGGGTTTACAGGTATAAGATCACCGCTCATGATAGTTAGCCAAAGTACAAAGCAAGGCTTGTTGCCAAGGGCTTTAAGCAAGAACAAGGCATTGACTTTGATGAAGTCTTCTCTCCGGTGGTCAAGATGACTACATTGAGATTCTTTCTTGCATTGGTTGCCATATTAGATTTGGTGTTGCACCAAATGGATGTCAAGACAGTGTTCTTGCATGGTGATTTAGATGTGGAAATTTACATGCAGCAGCCAGAAGGGTTTGTTGAGAAAGGCAAGGAAGATTGGGTATGCCAGTTGTTAAAGAGTCTTTATGGCTTAAAACAATCACCGAGGGCATGGTACCATAAATTCCACAAGTTTATGCTTTCTCAAGGCTACAAACGTAGTGAGTTCGATCACTGTCTATATACAAAGAAGGCTAAGGATGGTAGTTGGCTGATCCTTATTTTGTATGTGGATGACATGTTAGAAATTTCAGCTTTGAAGTCAAAGATGGCAAATCGTTTGACATGAAAGACATGGGTGAGGCAAGTCATATACTTGGTATGCGCATTGAGAGAGACAGATCAAAGAAGTTGATTTGGTTATCTCAAACAAAGTATATTGACAAGGTTTTGCAACGTTTCGATATGGAGAAGGGAAAGGCACTGAGTGTTCCATTGCCACCATATGTGAAACTTAGCAAACAAGATTGTCCTGTGTCTGAGGAAGAACATGCTGAAATGGATAAGATTCCATATGCGTCTGCAGTGGGTAGTTTGATGTATACAATGATTGCTACTCGCCCAGACATTGCATTTGCAGTGGGAGTAGTAAGTCGATACATGTCAAACCCAGGCAAAAAACATTGGGAGGCAGTGAAAGGAATATTGAGATACCTGAAAGCTACAAAGAGTATGCGTATATGCTATGGGAGTCGGGAGTAAGTGTAACGGGTTTTACAGACTCAGATTATGCAGGTGACTTAGACAACCGAAGGTCTACGTCAGGGTATGCCTTTACATTGGCTGGTGGAGCAGTATCATGGAGTTCTAGATTACAAGATTGTGTTACTCAGTCTACTACAAAGGCTGAATATGTTGCAGCATCAGAGGCATGCAAAGAATCAATTTGGCTTAATCGACTAGTAACAGATTTGGGAATCAAAGAAGAGATGCCTGTATTATATTGTGATAGTCAAAGTGCTATACGATTGGCTCGCAATCCAGTTTATCACTCAAAGACAAAGCATGTGGATGTGAAGTATCATTTCATCAGGGAAATGCTCGAGGATAATCAACTTCAGCTTGTCAAAGTTCACACCACAGAAAGTCCTGCTGATCTACTTACAAAAGGACTTCCCTCAGAGAGCTTTGCGCATTTTCGCAAGCAGTTAGGTGTAGGGTAGTACATCACTTCTCTACATCTCTTGTATATTAGCTTCTCTCACACTTAAAGTACCACATTGGACTTTAAGTGGGAGGTTGTTGGGGTATAAAGCCCAATGTGGTCGCCCAGGTAAGTGGACGGGCCGCCAGGTATGTACACATATTCTTTTGTAAAAACCTAATAAGAACTCACTATGCTCTACACATTACAGTAGAGCGAGTTCACCATATCGTCGTGCTCTTCTTCTCGCACTCTCTCTCACGTCGCACTTCCGCTCGTACTCCTTCACTATTTACATGGCAAAGCTTTGCCTGGCAAGTTTCTTGCAATGGCGGAAGTTGCTTCTCAGTTGGAGTTGTGGCACAAAAGACTTGGCCATATGAGCCAGAAGGGACTTGATGTGCTCTCCTCTTTGAAGAGGGTTGATGTAAAGGGCACCAAGTTAGATTTTTGTAATGACTGTTTGTATGGTAAACAAAAGAAGTCTTCTTATTATTCTAGTGTCTCGCGCAAAGCTAATGCTCTTGATTTAATTCACTCCGATGTATGTTCAATGCCTGTTAAGTCTTTTGGTGGTGCATCATACTTTGTTACATTCATTGATGATTGCGCTAGGAAAGGCTGGGCATATGATCTGTTAAAGAATAAGAGTGAGACATTTAATGCATTTAAGAGGTTTCATGCTTTTGTGACCTTGCAAAAGGGTAGTAAGCTTAAATGTCTGAGATCTGACAATGGGGGGGAGTACACGTCTGCTGAATTTCAGCGTTATTGCGAAGAATATGGGATTAAAAGGGAGTTGACAGCCCCTTATAATCCATCTTCTAATGGTGTGGCTGAGAGGTATAACCGTACTTTATGTGAGAGAGTGCGTTGCATGTTGTCCCTGGCTAATCTCCCTCATGGGTTTTGGGGAGAGGCTTTGAAAACTGCAGTTCATGTATGCAATCGCTCTCCTAACAGTACGCTAAAAAATGACATTCCAGAGGAGGTTTGGTCTGGCAAACCTGCCTCTTATGATCATTTGAGAGTGTTTGGCTGCGAGGCTTTTGTTCATGTTCGTAATGACTTGAGGACAAAGCTAGATGCCAAGTCCATCCAAGGACTCTTCTTAGGTTATGGGGAAGAGGGTGAAATGGGCTATAGGATATGGTTGCCTCAGTTTAAGAGGGTATACTCAGCCGAGATGTAGTGTTCAATGAGGCTAAATTGCTGAAAAATGCTACATCTTCTGAAATTGACAAGAAATCGGTCAAATTTCAGCCTCTCTTGCCACCTATTGATGTTGAAAAAGAGCCTTAGGATGCATTACCGCAAGCTGAAATTGATAATCAACAGGTTAACCTTGAGCCAGAAGAGGTAGGACATGATTTAGATGCTCCAAATGAGGATGGATAGCCACCTGTCATGGCTGAAAATGATTTTCAGCAGCATGAGCATGCTGAAAATGAGTTGCCTCGCGATGTAGAACCTGTGCCTGAGAATGTAGATCATTGGGTACGCAGGTCTAATCGTGTCAGAAGGTTGATACAGCGCTTTGACCCCTCTTTGCATCATGTTATGTTGACAGATGAGGGAGAGCCTCTTACATATAAAGAGGCAAAATCATGTGAGTTAAGCAGTAAGTGGGAGCTTGCGATGCAAGAGGAAATCAAATCTTTGCATGCAAACAATACTTGGGATCTTGTGCCATTGCCTAAAGGGAGGAAGGCTCCTCCTAACAAATGGGTATACAAGATTAAGATTGTGGATGAAAAACCCAAGTACAAGGCAAGATTGGTTGCAAAAGGATATGCACAGAAAGAAGGAATTGATTTTCAAGAAATATTTTCTCCCGTTGTAAAGCTTACAACTTTACGTGTCCTTTTTGCTCTCGTTGCGGTGCTTGATTTGGAATTGAATCAAATGGATGTAAAGACAACGTTTTTCCACGGTGACATTGAAGAGGACATATACATGAAACAACCTGAAGGTTTTGTAGTTCCTACACGTGAGGAACTTGTATGCAAACTGAAAAGGGCTTTGTATGGTTTGAGACAATCATCACGGCAGTGGTATAAGAAGTTTGACACTTTTATACTATCTCAAGGCTTTAAACGCAGCCATGCAGATCATTGTTTGTATACGAAAAGGGATGAAGATGGTAGTCCCATCATACTTGTTCTCTATGTTGATGACATGCTGCTTGCCAGGAAACATAAGACTAGTCTTGATGCTCTGAAATGTAAGCTAAATTCAACATTTGCTATGAAGGATTTGGGTGATGCAGAGCATATTTTGGGCATGCGGATTAAAAGAGATAGCAAGCTGAAATTGCTGTTTTTATCTCAAGAAAGGTACATTGCAAAAGTACTTGATAGGTTTAATATGGCTGATGCTAAGCCTCTTGGAGTACCTTTACCTCCATACACTAAGCTTAGCAAAGCAGATTGCCCAAAGGATGAGGTAACATTGAAAGCAATGAAGGGAATCCCTTATGCATCAGCTTGTGGTTCTCTTATGTATGCTATGGTTGCCACTCGTCCCGACATTGCTTATGCAGTGGGAGTTGTTAGTCGATACATGTCGAATCCTGGCAAAGCGCATTGGGAAGCTGTCAAATGCATTCTGAGATATTTGAAAGGTACACAATCAAAGTGTATCTGTTATGGCAAAAGTGACTTAAAGTTGTAGGGATATTGTGATGCAGACATGGCAGGTGACATGGATACCAGGAAATCTACCAGTGGATATGTATTTGCCATTGCTGGTGGTGCAGTCTCTTGGTGTTCTAGGTTACAGAAAATTGTGGCATCGAGTACTACTGAGGCTGAATATATTTCAGCCACAGAGGCTTCAAAAGAGGCCATATGGTTGGGCAGACTTGTCAAAGAGCTTGGTATGCCTGCTAGTACTCCTGTCTTGGGATGTGATAGCCAGAGTGCTGTCTATTGGCCAAGAATGCCATGTTTCATGCATGGACAAAGCACATTGATGTGCGATACCACTTCATACAACAGGTATTGGAGGATGGTCTAGTCACCTTGATTAAGATTTACACACAGGATAACCCTGCAGATGTTCTCACCAAGAGTCTTGCTAAGGCTCAACATGAGCATTGCATACAGCTGGTGGGAGTTGGTTAACTTAAAGGCGTCATTTATGCCTTTAAGTGGGAGGTTGTTGAGTTAAAGGCCTAAATAACCCCTTTTTGTACATTTTTATACTTTGTCCACGTTCATATTGAACCTGGACACATTTTTTAAAGGTCACTTATAATAAAAGTGGGAAAACCCAAAACTCACTCATTGAGTTTTCCCCAAAAACGTGAGCTCTCTCTCTCTCCCTCTTCGTTCTGCTAGCGCTTCCTCTCCTGCTGGCTTTCGCCACCCCTCTCTGCACACACACTGCACATCTTCGCGTGCTCTATCACTTGCACACACCGCCGCGCGCTCATCACTACCTCGAGTAAAGATGACAAAGTGAATCAGTCGGGAAAGAATGCTATTGCAGAATGAATTCCGGTGTAAAAAAATGAGGGTTAAATGCAAGGCTGCCCAGGGGGCATTTAGAGGCATTTTAGCCAGTAGGAATCGAATGCCCATCCTATGGCTAGGATTTCAGCTAAGCTACGCTAACCAAGAAGGCAAGCACTTGGAGATGACTCTGAACTGTAGCATTTAGAGCACCTTCCCATATTATTACTGAAAGTGCTTTTTCTGTGGCTGGTCTCCTGAGCTCGAAGGCCCTCTGAAGTGAAGAACACGGTCCCATGCCTCCCACTTTCACCGGCTGTAGGCTCAACAACCTGCATCGAGTCCCCCCTTTCATGCGTGCAATGAAACCGCTTTTGCTAAGTCTTTTAACCCACGACTCAACAAGCACTCACCGGTCTCGGAGGCGGGAGGCTCTTCTAGAGGGTGGTTCAACCACCCCCCAAACCAGAGACACTTTTTGTTTCAGCGGTGAGTGGAGCAAGCCTATTGGCTTGGCTTTTTGAGTTAGCGGCGCCTACAGAGGTCCTTTTGGAGGGTCTATAGGAAGGTACTTTATTTTGAGGGGATAGAGAGGTCACTAAACAGGGCTTGTCTTTTTACTGGCTCCTCTGTCGTAGGTCCGTTTGCCGATCGGGATTGGATGGCATGTGCCCCAGGGCTCGGGAAACATTTTTTGTGGACCGGCTTTGGAACATTTTCACACACATATGGACATGCTAACTCTAAATTTGAGAGGGATAATCACACTAAAAATTCCATGAACCAGCTTGAGAACCTTCTAGCCCAAACTTGAGCCGGCCATTTTTCATTTTGAACAGGCTTTGGAAAAAGCGAACCTATCTTTTCCCGAGTCCTTGTGCCCAACTTTGAGAGAGAGATTGTGTGTGTGAGAGAGAGAGAGAGAGAGAGGTGCTTTGGATTCACATGGACAATGGTTAGGAGAAGAGGGAGGGGCCCACTAGTCAAAAGAGAGAGAGAGAGAGAGAGAGAGAGAGAGAGAGGTGCTTTGGATTCACAAGGACAATGGTTAGGAGAAGAGGGAGGGGCCCACTGGTGAAAAGGAAAATTGGATTGTAGCCACAGGGTAAGGGGGCAAGCTAGGCTTGGTAGGGTAGGGTAGGTAAAGGCAAGCTCGAGACTTTGAGAGAGGGAGATTCTGCCAAAAAATGCCAATCCACATTGTGGACCCGGCAAAAGGGCCCACGGACGGAGGTTAAAATGAGAGACCAAGATCCAAGGGCCACAAACTTTTGAGAAATTTGGTAAATTTTGTATTTACGGAGGTTCCATGCGGCCAGAAATATAAGTCTAGGAGGAAATTGGAATTTATTGGGGGGTGCATTTTTGTTTTGTATTGTTGTGTCAAAAACTTTAGGAAATTTATATTTTATTTTATTTTTATATGATATATGATCGCATGATAAGCTGTACTATGTGACTACGAATGCTGGACCCCTATTCTAGGCTAGCTCGCGTCGCACTTTCTCTTCCTCTCTTCACTGCTCCCTGCCTCTAGTCTTTCTCTCTCTAGCTCGTTCTCTCTCTCTCTTTCTCAAGTTGGGAGTCGAAGTCTCGCCTTGCCTGCAGCACCGCGCCCGTGTGTGTATAAGCGTTTACGAGAGAGAGAGAGAGACCGAGCACCCGTGTGTGTACTCGCTCTTCCTTTTTTTCGCTTGTATTTAGATTGTGAGAAGCTGAGAATAGGCGACGGCGTGTGTTCCTCGCAGGCTCGCTCTGCTGCATTTCTCATTTCCGAGTTTTCATCTGCAACATAATACTCTCCCCCCCCCCCCCCCCCCCTCTCTCTCTCTCTCTCTCTCACACACACACACACACAGTCGCATTACATAAGTTGGACTCTCTCTCTCTCTCTCTCTCTCTCTCTCTCTCTCTCACACACACACACACACACCCAAACATTCTCTCTCTCTCTCTCTCTCTCTCTCACACACACACACACACACACACACACTCAAAGCATTCTCTTTGTACAACCAGTAGCACCTTCAGCTTATCTTCTCCATACACGCATACAGATTCATCTTCATTGATCCTTACAATGCCTGGTTTTATGTTCTCTGTTCTACACTTCTAAGCAGAGTGAGTCTTCAGGCAGGCCAGGAGCATTGGTAGCCCCGAAGAAGCCCTCTTCGGAGGATCCGACATCCCGCGGAGGGCGCCCTTCAGCTCTCATAATGGCGATGCTGATGGATAATGAGATGGCAGTACTGCCTGCCTTCTTGGAAAAATTCCCAGCCTGGAAGAACTTCCCAACTGGCCTGCACATCCTTGTTCTGGATGAGGATGAGCTTTCCCTTTGGCAGGCTCGGATGAAGCTGGAGGCTTGCAGTTACACAGGTATACACCCACATATTGAGGCTTCTGTAATGCATGGGTGGGCACATTGCTAATGAAATTTAGTCTTAACCCAGACCTTGATTGGCTCAAACTCGAGTGCCTTCTCACAAATTTTGTTTGATCAATGCAGTTTCGCCATTTTCAGACAGGCATGCAGCCATGGAAGCTCTTCAACAGCAAAAGAAAGCCTTTCATCTTGCAATTGTGGAGGTCAAATATTGTCTCTTTACTTGATAAAAGCTCTTTGATCTGGTTTAGAAATTACATGTGTATAATGTGAGTGGTTTTTTATGTGGAGGTTCCAGTCTTGCTGATTGCTCTCCCCTCATCTTATGCAGGCTAACTTAACAAATGCAGCTGAGGCTTTCAAGATAGTGAGAGCTGCCAAGCACTTGCCGACGATTTGTGAGTGGCCGTACTGTTACTGTGGAAATTCTTATCCATTTCTGCATGTGCCAAAGTCGTTCTTGTGTCATGTGCCAAAGTCGTTCTTGTGTCTATTTTGGATGTGATTCTTGTAACTACATAGATGAAAAGCTGTCTGGACACACTGCTGATTTTTGACTTCTTGATTTTCAGTGTTATCCACCGCAAAGAATGTCACCTTGATGATGGAGGGTATTGCGGTATGTGTATAATCAAATCATCAGTTCTTACATAAGATTAAAAGTTTGATCTGTTGATGTCCTAACAGCAACTTGCCAACCCAGGCCGGAGCTTTAGAGTTTTTGGAGAAGCCCCTTACTGAAGACAAAGCCAAAAACCTATGGCAGCATGTCTTCAGGAAGGTAATTCTATGTTCTAAAGCTCCTAGATATAAACAGTACTGACTGTCATGACCGACCGGATTGTCATTTCTCTTGGCTGCATTTGGTATTTGGTAGGCATTAGCAACAGGAGAACTCATTGTACCCACACATGAGGCCGACAGCTGTGGCAGAGTGAAAGCCTCTTGCAATAAGAGCTGTCAGGAAGAGTCTCATATCAAGCAAGAGCAGGCTGACCCCTGTGGCAATGCGGAGGATACCTTGAATATCGATGCAGATGCCTGCGATCAACTCTTTTTTGATGACTACATGTATGACTGTGATCAAGCAGATGGGCAAGAGTTTGAGTCGGTCCTGGATGTTAAACCTGGTGCAAGCCATGGTTTAATGAAAGATGTTACGGTGAAGTCGCCAGGGCCTTCTACCCCTCAGCTTGAGCAAACAGAAACTAGGGCATTCAATATATTGGGCGACGAGTCACCTCACTCGCAAGATCAGTTCACTGGCATGAACGCTGGCCTAGAAGATGTCAACAGTTCGGATGACTGTAGTAGCCTTGTACTCGTCAAGAGTGATGTGGAGGACATGGATGGGCTTTTCCCAAGCAATTCAGAGGGAGATGAACTGCAGTCTTTCCATGATTTTGAGTGCCTGGATGCCCCTCTGGATGATGGCGAAGATTTGAATGTGCATGATGGGCTCGAGTTTCATGATAGTCTTACTCTAGCAGATGACCTCGTCGATGAGCTCAGCTCATGCATTGACATGGACTCCAGCCTTTTGGATGAACTTCCATCTGCTGACAGCCTTCAGCTGAGTTTAGATTGCTTAGATGATGAGGATCAGTGTGATGAGGAGGCTCTTCTGTTAGCTGAGGTAGCCAAGGCAGAGGCAGGAATGGCCAGATCATCCAACAATTACATGTTGGTTGTGCCTTCAACATGCAGAGACATCTCCGGACATGAAGGGAAGTCTTGTCTAGATCAGTTGAGTAAGGGGAGCAAAAGCATGTCTCATTCAAAGAAGAAGATGAAGGTATGTGTTTGCTTAGTTCCAGCAAAGTGGCAGCTTTTGTTGGAGCCACTGTTTGTGTGTAAATGCATCGGTGAAATGCATTGGGAACGATGGGATTGCAGGACTATCTGACCGGCACTGTTGGAAATGTCATCAGGTTGATTGGACACCGGAGTTGCATCGCAGGTTTGTGCAAGCTGTGGAGCATCTAGGGGTTGATAAGGCCATTCCCTCAAGAATCTTAGAGATCATGGGAGTGCAACATTTGACCCGACACAACATTGCGAGCCATCTACAGGTTCGTAAGGCGTCGCACACATCTTATTTACCAAGCTTGTTAGATGTTCACTAGCTAGACCTTCCCTCGAGTGTTATGCTGTGTAAAGAGAAGCATTTTTGGCAATGCATCAAAGAAGTACAAAATGTGGGGTAATTGTGTTCTCTTCCATGTATTGACATGCTGTGTTTACATGCACTGTTAATTTCTTTCAGAAGTATAGGTCGCACAAAAAGCACATGCAAGCACGAGAAGCAGAGGCTGCGACATGGAATCAGAGGAGGCAGATGGAAGCTGTGAGGCAGCCACCACAACCACAAATTGTGTCCAGACCGCCTGCACCGTTGGTCCCTATGGGGCTCCATGTGTGGGGGCATCCTACTCCAGAGCAGTATTGGCCGAAGCCATGGCAAGCATCAGATGGATCCCTTTGGCATCATCAACCGCCTCCGGTAGAGGCCTTTTTCTCTGCAGTGCTCATGTGCATATTGCTTGGCTACGTGTATTCATTTGAGATAGAAAGAGCATTTTGTATGCAAACTGTTGTTTGAATGCATGTTCATGTGGGCACTGAAGAAGTCATATGTTTTAGTTGATATTATGCATAATGGTCCCGGATGATGGTATCATTGTTATGATTGCCACATGGATGGCTGGCTTGAGTCTACTACCTACACTTCCCTAATGAGCGAATAAAATAAATTAGGTTTTTCTAGTTCATTAAGTACGAAGAAATATATCCTGATATTTGCATACATACATCTATACAAACAATGAGCTCTGATCCCCACACACATCTCTCTCCCAACCATGATGTGGACTCTCTATTGCAACGCTCATTTCCATAATTCTTGAGCATCGAGAGTCGCTGAAGGTCCTCTCTACTGCACGTTTAAATATTGCCAAGGCTGCAACTTCATTGATCTTGATCAATCTAAAACTCAGAGATATGGGTTTCTCGTTGCATCACGAATGCATGAGCTTCACATAACGGGTAGCTACTGCTTAGTTCTTCAAGGAATGGCATTGAGACACGTAAAGCTTAGACTTGTGCAGGGTTTGAGTTAGTTGTTTGTGTGCATGCTGAGCTAGTGCCAAGCATATGTCTCTTTACATTCTCTGCGATCGGAACTAATCGGGTATGGTCTCCAAAATGCAGGTCTGCATGGATGCATGGGGCCATCCAGGACCAGGAGCGCCCTTCTTCCATCCAGCACATTGTCCAACTCCTGTCTTGGTATGACAGGATCTTCATCGTATTCTCTATGTTTCTCTCCTGCATTGTTTTCACAGTGAGAATGTCACATTGACAAACAAACAAGCTTTTTTATGCATGGGCACATGCGGGCACAGATTTTCTCAGGCTGGTGTTTTCTTTATTCAAGTTAATATGGAATGAAATTGTGTTATTGACATGTGAATTGCAGAGACTACCACTAGCACCCATTCCAGGGGCCATCAATAGGGCGGTTCCGCCACTTTTAAAGCCGATGACTGGTTTCCATCCGGTACGTCATGTGTTGTGTGTGTGTGTGTGAGAGAGAGAGAGAGAGAGAGAGAGAGAGAACATCAGAGACATCCATAATGCACATTGATAGAAGGAGAACTGACATCGTCGCCCCTTTGTGCGTGTGTGTACAGCCCAAGGATAAGGTGGACGCAGCAATAAGCGAGGTATTGAAGAACCCATTTACGCCATTGCCATTGGGTTTAAAGCCACCTTCCTTGGAGAGCGTTTTGAGCGAGCTGCAGAGGCAAGGCATGAAAACGGTGCCGCCTACGCCCTCCTAACCCATAGCTCCATAGCCTTCCCTTAATTTGACGACACTGCCTAGTTTAGCTTGGCTTAGCCAAATGTAGCTAAGCCGACCTAATCTAATCCACTACGCCCATTTTCATCTTCATGCTAAAAATAATTAGAATGTGCCCACTCCTCAATTTTCCCCCTCCCAAACACATTTTAGGTGATTCCCCATCCTTGTATTTGAGATTGTATAGACCTCCCTTCCCTCTTAAGACCCTTGTGAGGATTGGCACATCCTAATGCTTAGTGCTTAGAAACTTGTAGTATATGGGGCATGTATGATGGCTATCCTCCTCAAGACTCGTCGGATAGATCTTAGGGCTCTCTTGGGATTGTTTCTATGACATTAAAACTTCTCTTCTTCTTCTTCTTCTTCTTCTTCTTCTTCTTCTTGTGGATCACACAAATCAACCAGAGAACTTAACTGATCTTCATAAATTCAGCCTTGATTGCTTCATGCACGTTAAACATGCTTATTGATAGTGTCAAAGTAGAGTAGGTATGCTCAAAGCTACACTTCTACAACATACTTTACTTTGCAGCTAAAATATATTGTTTGGCTTTAGTTTGCAACTAGAAAAGGCAATGCAATGTGAATTGTTACTTGTTGCATCGAATACATGAAGGTTTGTGGTGTGGGGTGTGTGCGTGCTCTTCATGGAATTTTTTTTCCAACGGTGTTGTAAACATCTTAGTCTTCCCCATACATCATGGAAATATTTTTGTGGTGAATTATGTTTTTGTGATGAATTGTGGTTAATAAATGTTGAAACTATTGATTGTAGTGTCAATATCATGTGCATGGTTATAAATGGGATGCCTCTAGTAGATAGAGAGCACCTACACATGTTGAGAGCCAAAGATCATGAGGTAGTATCCCACTTGATCGGAGAACTTCCTATTATCATCTGCATTACTTGGTTACAATCATGCATCAGTTTTTGGTAAACTCCACATCAAAAGATTAGTGTGTTTGACTATATTTACTACCTTACATTGGGCCTTTTCCCCCTATTAACAAACAATTAGAAAGAGAGAGCATGCCTAGTGCAGGGTCATTTCTATATCATCTTGGTCTCACCATTGTTTTAAACCTTCACAAATTTCTTTGAGCTCCAAAATATCTTTTAAGATTTCTAGTCCTTGGCATTTCCATTCACATCTTTTTCGAGTGCAGGAACAACTAGAGAAAGAAATTGTCCATCTTGAGGATTATCTCTGGGTTGTTTTTGACTCTTAGAACATCTTAGAATCCTCAAGAAAGATTTTAGCTTTGATGGAGTCACTATGATTTCTCATTACAACTTTAATGTAAGTTAAAAGCCTTTTTAGAATTTCTCTCATCAATCATGAGTTTTAATTCTTGCATAAACCAAATTTATGGGAGAGGACTAATATTTTTGAAGTTCTTGAAATTTTTAGACCCATTGATAATAATTAATTATTATGGCGTTACCATGGCTTTAAATCATAGCCATCCTTGGGTTTGCATGGGTGTGTGCAAGATCAGGTGTACCCAATTCTGGCAGTTAGGTGTAAAGTATGACAATGTGCTCAAGACATTTGTCGACATCTCGTATGCTAGCATGGCCAACTCAGGCTGGGATGCTATAATATACCCTTGGAGAATGAAAAAGCACCAAATTTTTCATCTTTGGTAAAATTTTGACTTTAAGATGTACACTAAAGATAATCCCAAGGCTGCGCAGAAGTAAATGGATGAAAGATGGGCTTATGAAGCCTAACTTCACACAGTCTTTTTTCTAGGACTCCTTGCACCACAAACTATAATATGTATGAAATCCATGAGAAAACAATAATTATTTTATTTATTATAATTTTTTAACGAAGTTGAATTTCATTAAATAATATTCTATGTAAATTTTCCAAGGAAGATCTTTCAAAATCAATCGTTAAAGTATGGTTTTTTTTTTAATATCTCACCACATTTTGCATAACTGTATCTATCAAATGATTGTATGATCTTGAGAAAGTAGCCTTGCATCTATAGATATCTTGTGTAGAAATAGTGATGTAAGAATTGTTGAATTTTTTTACAAAGATAATCACTAATAATGTAAAGAAATCAATAAAAAAACTTCAATAATTCTACATATTCTCTTTAAGCATATGTAAGATTTAAGTGCAAGTTTATTTCAAAAACACGTAAGATAAGAGACTTTCAGAATCTGCGTTAAAATCACTATGTTGTGATAGGACATGACATGTCAAACCAAGAGATTCCTTAAACACAAAGTACTATTTTTGTTTATATATCATGCCTTTATGCTATATTAGTACCTATGCCTTTTTATGTGGCCACCAATTCTTGGCCCTTAGAAATGGGTATAGTTAGGGTGTCATGCCATAATATTTTCATAAAAAGCTTGTTTTTTTACAGTCTTAAGCTGCATAAATTTCCAAAAACTGGGTATACTTGCTCTTGCATACACTCGCATGTATTGGAAGTAAGGGAAAGGGTTTTTTACAACCCTTTCCACTTTCCACTTTCCACTTTTTTACATTTTGTAAGGAAGCAATGTACATTTGCTCTGAATCCACTTTTAGCACAAACATCACTTTCCACTGGATGGGTAATATACTTGGTGGTTAATAGACCTACTTTTCCAACTAGAAGCATATCATTTGACTCATAGCATTGGCATGACTTACAACAAATATAAAGTATACTCTTGGTGCTTGAGAGACATGGTCTACTGCGAGCATGCAGAAACATTGTAGGTCTCAGTTTAACCTTACGAAAGAAATGAGAGTCTAGACAAAATGTTAAAATGTTTCTAAATAAGAATTACTGACATCAATTCATAGTGTAGAATATGTTATTATATACATCCTTTATTAAGGACATATATTTCTCCCACTCGTCACGTGGCCTTTGAGTATATCTTTTTAAATATTCCACTGGGTGTTATAAGCATGCAGTTGAAACGATGTAATGGAAAATGATTTACTTATGATGTTGAGATGGTGGAGCAACCCATTGCCTCACAGGTTTTTTTTAAAACTCATGCCGTACCACCTATCTTGATTTTCTCTTATAAACTGATCTAAGGGTATAAATTTTGAAAAAAATTTGATGGTTGCCATGGTAGGACTTCTGAGTATGAAGGGATTGTGGATTGATGCTTTATTTGGTGATTGTATCTTTTGCCTAGCAAAGAATTTATGATTTGGAATGTATTGTTGTGTTTGAAAATTCCTTAAAATATTGTTCTTAATCATTTTTTGAGGATGATATCTTTTGTATGTAGCTAGCCTGGGAACACCTAATATAAATTTGTATCTACACTTTGGATGGCCTATCCATGCTGCTATTCCTTAAAATATTGTTCTTAATTATTTTTTGAGGATGATATCTTTTGTCTGTAGCTAGCCTGTGAACACCTAATATAAATCTGTATCTACACTTTGGGTGGCCTATTCATGCTGCTCTAATGGGATTCCTTAATAGCCTAAAATGCTGACATAAGTGGTAGATTTATACTAAATCTGTTGATGATGAGGATTGCAATACTCGACGAATGGTAATATGGTTCATCATTCTACTCAAGCTTGATTTCATAGTGGTAATTAACAAGGGCACCACACACCAAAGGGCAGACCACCTATCAAGGATCACCTCAAGGGAAGCACTGAAAGGGGTAGATGATGATTTTTATCTGTTCTTGTTGGAGATGGTTCCTAGATGGTTGGAGGACCTTGTATCTCTAATGAACATTTCTCAAGTAGATTTATAGATAGCACTTTCCATTACATCACAATTGATAGCGCAATATGACTTATATCAATTGTTGGCGGGAAGGCTGTATTGGAGCAACAAGGATGGGATTATACTATTGTGCATTGGCCTTGAGGAACATGCAAACTCTTTGAGTCAAGCTCATACGGCGGTTGTAGGACTCCACTTTTCAAAAGATCAAACCTTACAACGGTCTTAGGGGGTGCACCTTTCAGAAACTATTCATATAACGTGCGTTCAAAGGGTATTAAAAAACCCCCTTTACTTACATGCATAAGGTAATAAAATGACCCCATTTTCTTCAAAAACTTATGAATTTTTCTTTGAAAACAATTAAAAAACCTCTCTTTTAGTATAATCCTATTAAAATTTTAAAAATTTGGCAACTAAAAACCTTTTCATTTGAACTCACATGGTAACTTTCACATGGTAACTTACATGTTTAAGAGGCAAACCCCCTGAGACAACGGTTAACCTAGCTAGGGGTCTATTGGCATACTCTAAGGAAAGAAGTTCATGTGTATTCAACAAATTGTTTCTAGTGTAAGAAAAAGTCTATCGTACCTCATGCGATGTTATTCTAGATCTCTGTGGCACCACAATGGAGTAGATATCTGGTAGAGTATTTGACCAATAGGACATCCTATGAGTAAGAGAAAACAAAGAGAAATCAAGATGGAGGAAATCAACTACTTGATGATTAGATGTCAATGCTATGACGAGGAAAGGACCAATAGCTCCTTTCCTTGAACTTGTAAGTGGCAGAGCATCACACTTTCTCAATGAGGTAATAGAACACATGTTGAACAATTTTATGGTGATCCATAACAAATTTGCACCCTATCACCCTCAAGGAAATGGTCAAGCCAAACATACACACAAGATCTTGAGCGCAGTGCTAACCAAAATTGTTAGTACCAGAAGGATTGATTGGGAAATGCATCTTCTTTGAGCCTTGTGGGCTTATACAGTGTCAATTCAAAACATCTTTGAATGTAGATCCTCTTAGATTAGTCTATGGATTAGAGGTGATATTGCCCATGAAATTCTTGCTACCCAATCTCAGAGTTGCGTACAAATTGGAATGGAAACGCCACAAGCTATCAAAACGACTAGAGAACTTAGAGCAACTAGATGAACAGAGACTAGTAGCCATAACCCATATATATGGAAAAAATGGAAACAAAAACAGTTCTTTGACTCACATTTGTATACAAAGGTCTTCAAACAAGGGGACTTGGTGTTGGTTTACTCTTTGAAACAACTCATCCCTAAATTCAAGAAGAAGGGACATGGTGGATGTCGTCTTTGGAAATACCATCTACCATTAACTAATGAACTCTTGCAAAGAATGCATGCAACAAAATAACGCAAGCTCAAATGACAAAAAGTGATTGAAGAAGCGCAAGAAGAGGCATGCATTCAAATTTTGAAGAAAATGCGACCAATCCTTGAAGTGTTGCTACTCAATACCCTTCAGATTCACCATCACTACATCACTCAATCCTTAGCTAAAGATGAGGTGGAGATATATGATGAATGGCTAGATGGATTAGATATGTGAATAACAGTGACCTTGAAAGATGGATTCAAAGTCAAATCACTAGCGGACATAGCTACACGACTCAATGCTGTCAACTATTCCACCTATAAAAAAGCGACCACCCAACCACTGGAATAATGCAGAGATAAAGTAAAGGGTTTTCATAAAGAATCCACACCAACATTGGGATTCATCAATAGATTACTATGTTTGCATACCTTTATTTGCATTTTTGATGAGCATATGAATGAGAAATGGTGCTACGAGTCCCAAAGATGCGAACCTATAAAGTAGTTCAAGATTGGGATGAAAAGGTTTTAGACTTAACACTCAAAGGTGACCAGTTAAGAGAAACTTTTTCTCACAGCCGTGAAGAGTGGAAAGTCGCACTCAAGACTATGAAGCTACTGAGGCAGTCTGGGGTGGGCAACAAGAGAGGCGACCTCTAAACACCCCTCAAGGCTCCTGTGCTACTCAATTGGGGTTGGGGAAACCACAAGCAAGAAAAAAATAATAACAAAATCACAGCCAAACAAGTGAAGGAGCACCACCTAGTTATGGGATGTGAACTAGGACGCAAGAGAAATTTTGTCACAACCAAGAAGAGGCGCAACAAAAACACACACAAGAAATCTCACACCAAGACCAACACCAAATAAAGCAAGAGAGAGCTAGAGCAAAGGGAAGAGAAGAGAGAAATGGAACTTCCATAATACCTCTTTTGTAACTTGCAAATGGAGATGGTTCGTTACAGCGCTACCATAGAGCTTGTGCAAAAAACTAACCCAATGCGTAGTGAATGCTAAACATTGCCAACACACACACACACACACACACACACACACACACACACACACACACACACACACACACACACACACACACACACACACACACACACACAGAGTCTTAGGGTGTGGGATCCCTCTCACCATTACAATGGACACAAATTTTAGCAATGAAACACACTTAGCACTTTCTTAAACAAGCTCAAATGATAGAACTTAAAAGATAGAAGTCACCTTGCATTTTACATAGAGCTTTACACAAGAGGAAGGACAAAGATCGTGAAGGCAAGCACGCCTTTGATGCACTAAAACCTCAATTGTTGATAGAGAAATATCATGTGCAATAGTGGTTTGAGATGGGGCACTCACATTCTCACACTTTCCAATGTGTAACATCAAAGCTTCTCTCACACCAAGTGTGAAGCTCACAAGGTGATGACTACACCTAAATCTCTCCTCGCATATAGAGTGTTGGGGTGCTATGTGAGATGTTGGAGATGATTTACAAGAAGGAAGGGGACCTATTTATAGGTTGGAGGCCCCTCATTAAGGTTATTGATAACCTTATTTACATGCTAATCAAATCAAGACTAGGATTTCTTTTGAATATCAAAACATTGCGGGCCTTCTTTGTTTGCTTGAGTCATGGATGTGGGCTCAAGAGAAAAGCATTATTGATTGTAGATAGGGTGAAACTAGAGAGTTAAGGAAGAGGAAGAGAGAAAGAGAGAGAGAGAGAAAGAGAGAGAGAGAGAGACAGACAGAGAGAGAGAGAGAGAGAGAGAGTTTTTACTGTGTACGTCTTGAGATGAGGTGTCTTTTATGGTTAGGTCAATGGATGTTTTGTGTTAGTAGGTTAGTGGTTAGTGTTAGTAATCAGTAAAAAATTAATGATATATTTACAATAGGTAGAATGAGGTGGATGATTGAAGGAAGATGGTTGAATGAAGGGAGGGAATCCTTGTGATGGTGAAGCTTTGAAGAAGTTTTGAACTTACTTGTGCAGGCTCTAGTAAATGACTGCCAACCCTCTTCTTCTTCTTCTCTTCTTACGTTGTGGTCGCCAAGGTTGAATCACCACAATGAAAATTCCGATCTTCATTGATGAGAATCCCCAATTAGCAGAGATTAATCATGGTTTGACATGTTGAATTTTATGTATGTGGAGAAAACGTAAGAAGGAATTGTAATTTAGAGGTAATAGAGAGAGGCATAGAGATGGTGTATGTACATGTAAAGTTCATATGAGAGCTATGGAGGTGAGAGGGGAGCTTAATGGTGAAGAGGGTGAGAGAAACCATAGAAGGTCCAGGTTTGAGGGAGGGATAGAGAGAAATGAGTGTGTGTGTGTGTGTGTGGAAGTGTGAAGGAAGCTGAGAGAAGACTAGGGTGACTTGTGAGAAAAAACAGACAGATTGGGATCCACCAAAAAAATCATATCTCACTGATGGCAGCTCCAAAAATGCTGAAAGTTTTTGAGGTGATTACTGAGCTTGTGAGATAAAGTTTTTATTATGATCACTTTCTCTAATTTGGAGTGGAGGTCGATGCCAAAAATCCCACCAAAATGCCTATTTTTCCTCCTACAAAAGTCTTCAGTGGCCCCCCTTTTCATGAATTTTCAAAATCCTCCAAGAGTGAGCCCTTCCTTGCATGAGAGTATGACCTAAAGATTTTTGAGGGTTTGAAAATATGCATGGATTAGGACTATTCACAAATATGACATATGGATATGATGAAAAAAAGGGTTAGTATATAACAATTCATCTTAGAATAGTGTCAGTTGTTTATAAATATAGAATAAAAATATATATTTATGAAAATATAAGGAATCAAATGAGGGGACCCTCATTTTTTAAAATTGATTTATGACTATTTACAAGAAGTAAGGAAAAATACATGTAGAAAAATGGTAATTTAGTAAAAGAAATGACTGGATGAAAGGTATTTTGTGATTTTTTTTTGGAGTGAATTCACATGAAAATTTAGAGTGGCTTGGATGAAAATATTTCTATATGGAATAAAGACTATGCAAAATGGTAAGAAAAAATATGGTATGGTGAGTCAATGTAAATAACATACTTAGGTAAATAACGTACACCTACGTAAAAATATTAAAAAAAAAACCAAAATAATTATAATAAAAATCCCTATATTTAGGTCCTATATACAATGAAATATTTACACATAAATAGGCCATAATATATATATTTTTTTGTTTTTTTTGGCTGAATTAGCACAATGACTAGCTAGCTGAGGGTTTTAAGGAGATATGGAAAAAGTTCCCTAACTCACACGCCTATGTACAGGGAAAGGGTGAGGATAGACACAATGTTTAAGTGATTTTTGTAGGGTGAGGTAGCTCACTATGGAAATTTTGGATAGCCAAAAAACGGCTACCAATAGCCCTCTGTCCCCCCTCTGTGCGCGTCTGTCGCACGTGTCAATGCAAGGGACTTGCCGATACACTATGTGCGAGTCACAGATGGCTCCAAGCATGCAACTAGCCTAAACTAGTAAGCTCAAAGATGACGTTGGTGTGTCACTCACCACTTTACGCTTGCTATCGTGGAGGATTCCTTGTCACAAATAAGAGGGAGACGCCACTACGCTGTGCTCAACCTTCTCGCCATCGTCATGCCGCCGCAATGCTCGATCACACACCCACACACACACACACTCTCTCTCTCTCAAGCGCACGCACACACACACACACACACACACACACACACACACACACACACACACACACACTCACACACACTCACTAGTACACACACACACACTAGTACACAAAGGAAACGGAGAAGGAGATGGAGCAAGAGCACTCTTCTTGCATTGCACAAATGAGAGAATGAGTGATTTTTAGGTTTAGGTGACTTTTATATGAGCTCGCCCCATTCACACTTGGGCGCCCATACTTAGCTAACTAACCCTTGAATGTTCCTGCTGGAGTGCACCTCTCATCGGCGATCACTCTTACCCTTTTTCTATTGGACCGACAAGCATGGCCCATGACTACTAGAAGTAGACATCAGTGGTTAATATGCCCCCCTTCCTGATGTATATTCCATCCTCGGAATATAAAAGTGCAGCATCAGGATCCACGATAGAAGTACCTGTGTCAGAAGGAAAACAACATTGTGAAAGCTCAAAGGCAGCATGTACATGTGTGCAATAAGTGAGAAGCATACATGATATTCTAGGAAATGCAAAAAAAAATTCATGAATTGTAACATTGCCAACTAGAACAAGCGTAGTACCTGAAGAAAATGCAATTGAGTTAGGGTCTATTAGGTTGACTCTAAGAGAAGTACACAAGAGCTAGGGCTAAAGTAAGTACTACATTGACGAACGTTAATTAAAAAAAGTCGACTAAAGAGTAGTTAACCCTAGGAATGCTCGTCCGGATCTACGGACTAGTGATCTTGTCACTTATACCACTTAAGTGTGATCCACATAAAATACAAGGACATTTGTGCTATTTGCTTTCTCTTTTCTTTTTCTTTTTTTGTATTCTTTTTTGTTGTTGTCATAGTTGCTACAAGTAGCTGGGGGACTCGAGGTCTCAAATACCAGCTGGGAGACTCAAGGTCTCAAATACTAGCTTGAGCATAAACTAGCTAGGAAACTCGAGGTCTCAAATACCAGCTTAACACATGGGCTTCCATAACACAAGTCACACTTAGGTGGAATAAACTAGAGAGAACTATATCCTCATAGACTAAAACATTACTAAAGTTGCTACAATTAATAGACTATTTAGGAATTAAAGTTAGCAATTAAGTGGCCTAGTTTAGCCTAAGGTCTGAAGGAGTTCGAGCGGAAGTGCGACGCGAAAGAGAGTGCGAGAAGAAGAGCACGACGATATGGTGAACTCGCTCTACTGTAATGTGTAGAGCATAGTGAGTTCTTATTAGGTTTTTACAAAAGAATATGTGTACATACCTGGCGGCCTGCCCACTTACCTGGGCGACCACATTGGGCTTTATACCCCAACAACCTCCCACTTAAAGTCCAATGTGGTACTTTAAGTGTGAGAGAAGCTACTATACAAGCTAATATACAAGAGATGTAGAGAAATGATGTACTACCCTACACCTAACTGCTTGCGAAAATGCGCAAAGCTCTCTGAGGGAAGTCCTTTTGTAAGTAGATCAGCAGGACTTTCTGTGGTGTGAACTTTGACAAGCTGAAGTTGCTTATCCTCGAGCATTTCCCTGATGAAATGATACTTCACATCCACATGCTTTGTCTTTGAGTGATAAACTGGATTGTGAGCCAATTGTATAGCACTTTGACTATAACAATATAGCACAGGCATCTCTTCTTTGATTCCCAAATCTGTTACTAGTCGATTAAGCCAAATTGATTCTTTGCATGCCTCTAATGCTGCAAAATATTCAGCCTCTATAGTAGATTGAGTAATACAATCTTGTAATCTAGAACGCCATGATACTGCTCCACCAGCCAATGTAAAGACATACCCTGACGTAGACCTTCGGTTGTCTAAGTCACCTGCATAATCTGAGTCTGTAAAACCCTTTACACTTAGCTCCTGACTCCCATAGCATATACGCATACTCTTTGTAGCTTTCAGGTATCTCAATATTCCTTTCACTGCCTCCCAATGTTTCTTGCCCGGGTTTGACATGTATCGACTTACTACTCCCACTGCAAATGCAATGTCTGCGCGAGTAGCAATCATTGCATACATCAAACTACCCACTGTAGACGCATATTGAATCTTATCCATTTCAGCCTGTTCTTCCTCAGACACAGGAAAATCTTGTTTGCTAAGTTTCACATATGGTGGCAATGGAACACTCAATGCCTTTCCCTTCTCCATACTGAAACGTTGCAAAACCTTGTCAATATACTCTGTTTGAGATAACCAAATCAACTTCTTTGATCTGTCTCTCTCAATGCGCATACCAAGTATATGACTTGCCTCACCCATGTCTTTCATGTCAAACGATTTTGCCATCTTTGACTTCAGAGCTGAAATTTCTTCCAAGTGCTTGCCAGCAATCAACATGTCATCCACATACAAAATAAGGATCGGCCAACTACCATCCTTAGCCTTCTTTGTATATAGACAGTGATCGAACTCACTACGTTTGTAGCCTTGAGAAAGCATAAACTTGTGGAATTTATGGTACCATGCCCTCGGTGATTGTTTTAAGCCATCAAGACTCTTTAACAACTGGCATACCCAATCTTCCTTGCCTTTCTCAACAAACCCTTCTGGCTGCTGCATGTAAATTTCCACATCTAAATCACCATGCAAGAACGCTGTCTTGACATCCATTTGGTGCAACACCAAATCTACTATGGCAACCAATGCAAGAAAGCATCTCAATGTAGTCATCTTGACCACCGGAGAGAAGACTTCCTCAAAGTCAATGCCTTGTTCTTGCTTAAAGCCCTTTGCAACAAGCCTTGCTTTGTACTTTGGCTGACTATCATGAGCGGTGATCTTATACCTGTAAACCCATTTACAGGGTAGAGCCTTTTTGCCCCGTGGTAATTTAACTAGCTTCCATGTCTGGTTTTTATGCAGAGCTGTCATCTCTGACTGCATGGCCAATTGCCAATTCCCGGAGTCCTTCATTTACACTGCTTCCTTGTAACATGAAGGCTCATTGCAATCAGTCAACATGACATAGTTCATAGATGGAACAAACCTATCAGGAGGTCGCGTGACTCGTCCAGATCTACGCACAATAGGTGGCTCAGGCTGAGCCACAACCTGTGGTTACACTCTATGCTGCCCTTGCTCCTCTTGAGCCCTGACATTTTGTCTTGCACGTGCAGGTCCATCTTCTTGGAAGACAACTCTTCTAATCTCCTCAACCCTCTCTGGTTTAGAATGATATTTGGATTCATTAAAGTGAACATCATTGCTGCAGACAACCTTTCTGGATTCGGGATCCCAAAGTCTGTACCCCATCTCACCAGAATTACCATAGCCTAGAAAGATGCACTTTCTACTCTTTGGCTCAAGTTTGTTCCTAAATTCCTTTGGAACGTGAGTATATGTCTCACAGCCAAAGACTCTGAGATGCTTGTATGAGGGCATTTTGCCTGACCATACCATCTCTGGCACTGAATCCTTCTGCAAAACCTTGCTAGGAGATCTATTTACAAGATGAACAGCTGTTGATACAGCTTTAGCCCAAAACCCATTTGGCAGCTGTGCATTAGACAACATACTTCTGACCTTCTCTTGTATGGTCCTATTCATCCTCTCAGCAACACCATTTTGAGGAGGATTGTAAGGAGCAGTAAGTTCATGTTTTATACCTTTTGACTCACAAAAGTCCTGAAAGGCCTTTGAAACATACTCTTCACCATTGTTAGTGCGTAAGCATTTAAGCTTCTTGCCACTCTGATTCTCCACAATGTCATAAAGTAAGAAGCTCCCCCTAGAGATAGGTTAGGCATAGGTCCACACAAATCACTATGAACAAGTGCCAACTGTGTATCTCTTCTACTGCTTCTATGCTTATGTGGATGCTGTGTTTTCTTACCATACAGACAATGTTCACAGAATTCAAAATCATTAAATGAAAATCCAGGCAAATAACCAGAACGAGACAAGATTTCCATTCCCTTCTTGGACATATGTCCTAACCGGCTATGCCACAAAGAAACGTTGGGCTGCTCGGTTACATTGATTACATTTTTAGAGACATTTGATACATAAATCATGTAAAGTCCTCCAGACTTTACTCCATGTGCTACTGTCATAGAACCCTATTGCGGGAACATGTCTCACATTCTTCAGCGTGAAAGAAGAGCCATTCTGAAACTTCAATTGAACATCTCCAACACCTAAGATCTCACATGTCTGCCCATTGCCTAGCCGAACATGATCTTTAGTGGTCACATAAGAAGTAAACCACTCCTTGTTTGGAGACACATGAAGTGATGCCCCTGAGTCTATAATCCAGTCACTCAGTGCATTTCCATCAGATGTTGTAAGAAGAGCTGAGTCCATTGTATTCTTCAAGAAGTAGATGTCTCCTGACACTAGACTGTCATCCTCTGCAACAGTGTTTGTCACATTTATTTCTTGAATCTTCACTGAGGACTTGTTCTTCTCACCATAGTCTTCAGCTTTCTCTTTGCCTTTTTCTGCTTTCCATTCTCTGCAGTCTCTTTTCATGTGACCCTTCTTGCCACAATGGTAGCATTCTATGTCACTCTTGCCTTTAGCACTGCGGGACTTGCTACGATACTGATTCCTCTTTCCACCTTTGTACTTTTCTTTGGTCCTTCCACTCACAATTAAGGCTGTTCCTTTGCCTTTGTCCATTGTCTTTCTATTGGTTTCTTCAGTAAGCAGACTTCCTTCTACACCTGCTATGTTCAAACCATCTGGAGGTGCAGAATTACTCAAAGCTGTGTGAAAAGTGTCCCAACTTTTCGGCAATGTGATCAACAGGAACATAGCTCTAACAGGTTCATCAAACTTGACACCTTGAGCTGACAATTGACTATAGATTGTGTTGAATTCATTTAGATGATTGGACATAGGTGTCCCTTCTTTCATCTTCAAGTCAACAAGCTTCTTAAGCCAGTATACCTGTGAAGCTGCACTCTGCTTCTCATAAAGATCACTCAGCTTTAACCATGCTTGATAAGTCGACATCTCATCTGCTACATTGAAGTAAACGTTTTCTGCCAAAGTCAGCATAATGGTAGAAAGTGCCAATTCGTCCATTTCGCTCCATTCATCTTCGTCCATATCTTCTGGTTTTATCCCCTTGAGCTTTATAGGTTTTATCTGCTTCTTTTGTACCAACACGTGCCAAATCTACTTCTTCCACAATGGGAAATTGGTTCTATCCAGCTTCTTGATATTGTAAAGAGCAGTGTCCTGTGATCCAGCCATAGCTACGCTTCACAGTGGTTTACTTTCCTGGGAAAAATTCAGCAGAGTTTCCCCTGTAAACTGACCTCTGAACCAATATCAACCTGTCAAATGAACCAAGAAAGCTTCAGATTCTGCATAAATTTTGCCAGAGTCTTCTTTGTAAAATGGCTCTGGTGTGCTAAAAAAACAGACTAAAAAACAGCTCAAAAAACACTGTCTCTCTGACACAGTAAGCTGCGGGTAAACCTGTCCTGTATTGTCTCTCACTGTCCTATAAGCATAGACTGTGACAATGCCTCAACGGCAGTAAAGCAAAGATGCAATCCCAACTGTCTAACTCACAGTCAATACATCCTAGCTGCCTATCTAAGGGTGCTCGAGGGATCGCTCCAAGACCTGTATCATTGAAAGGATCTCAACATTCGAGAATCCCCCAGCTCAATAAAACCTCACTCGACCCTCAACAAAGGCTGCAGTAAATCTGACAATACATAGACTTCCCACAAAGTCATACATCCACAAATTTCCCACTGTATGCTGTAACCGTTGCGGCGGTTGTTTGCTGCGTGACTCACAGCCAGCAAACCCTCAACAGAAATACATCATCTCTGACAATACATCCCATGTGGAAGTACCTGCAATGTCAGGATGAAATCTGGAATATCAAGCAGCAAACACAAGCTACCTGATGAACTAGTGGATGTCGCCTACAGTCTGTGTGTAGATGCGCCCGTGTCGTATGTGACACGCCTCCAAGAACTGTGAGCCGTCCTTCGATGTGTAGACAGCCACAAATCAACACTCTGGGAGTGTCGATATCCTTAGCACTTGCAGTCGTAGGCCGAAAACCCCAAATTTGCAGAGTCGGATCTGCACCCGTCGAGATCACGTAGTCGAAAATGGCCTGTGCAGACCTTTGTCGAAGCCGAACGGTGGCCGAGATGACCTCAGAATGAACTTCTGACAACACCGAGCCCTTCGGGTTCACCCACGAGATTTGGGGCCGTGTCTTCGCCTGTCGAATTTCACTCCAATCTGAGCTGGTGACTCTAGCCTCCTGCAGTGCTGCCTCGAGCCTCGATGTGAGCTCTGCTACCAGTTGAAGGAGTACGAGCGGAAGTCCGACGCGAGAGAGAGTGCGAGAAGAAGAGCATGATGATATGGTGAACTCGCTCTACTGTAATGTGTAGAGCATAGTGAGTTCTTATTAGGTTTTTACAAAAGAATATGTGTACATACCTGGCGGCCCGCCCACTTACCTGGGCGACCACATTGGGCTTTATACCCCAAAAAGGTCCGGATACCTACTTAAAGCCAACTAACAGACCAAACTCAAAGAGAAGAACAAGGTACTAGAAGTTTGAAAAAATTATAGCATCTAAATTGGCAATGTCACAACTTCATAAATTTTATGCATTGTTAGAATTCAAATGACAAGATGCAAACATGTAAATGTTGAAGCATAGATAAAAGGAAGTAGTACACCTGATATAATGGAGAACATCCGTTGTAACATGTAAACATCCATTGTTGTTGTCCTTCAAAAGAATGCTTATGTAGTCACAAACTGCACAATATTCACCATCAAACATCCACCTTCTAGAGGCATATTGTGAGGGCCATACCCAGACTCGACCCTACTCACCTCCCTCAGTCCTCCAGACCGTTCCAGGGAATGACGTAGATCTATCTGCACGTATCCCTCCCACTTGGGATCGATACTCAGACAAGACTCCAACCTATCTTGAATGCCAACCCAAGGGGGTACATTCCTTCATTCAATGATTCTATCCGCTTCTCATAATCAATCTGTCTTTGATAGCTTTCCGCACCCAAAATCGTGGTCCTTAGTCTTGATTCTCTTGATCTTTAACTTGAGGATCTTCGCTTGCTTTCTTGTTCTCTCTTGGTTCATGGCGATAACCCCTTTTTTTTGACAAGCAGGCACGACAGTTATCACTTTCCCCTAAGAAGAGGGATCTTGCAATCCTACCTGGTCTCACTCGTCCCCGATTACCCATTAGTATCCCACGTAGTCCTAGCGTTTAACATAAAAATTTTAAATCAAAATCCGGCCATTTGACCCTCCGGATCCGTCCACCCACCAAACCATTTCATGAAAATCCCTTCCCGAGGTAGTACCTAACTACTACAAAATCAGGAAGACAAACAGTCTATCAGTCATCAGCAAACAACAAGCAGCATGCAATCTGTTGCATACCCTTGTTCAGGAAAATTCATCTGGTTGTTCCCACCAGATGTTTATTTAGAAAATTTTAATTCATTTCCTTTCCTTTATCTACTATAATTAGCTTGTAACTAGTTTCCTAACTAATCATGCAACACATTTAGTTTCAACCAATTCATCTTGCCTCCCCATTCAGGCCAAGATAATCTGTTACAAGCCATCAAAATGGTAGCACCTTCACAATATTTCCCAAAATTAAGTATTTGGGAAAGATTCATCAAGTAATTTAATCATTCCTTCCTAAGCATTTTATTTCGAGAGGTATAGCACCATCTGGTGACAGATGCACAGGATAGCCCCTATATTCCTAGCCTTTCCAGTTCCTTTTTAAGCAACCAAGTCGAACAAATTTCCTAAATTAAATTCACATCATCCTCTCTGAGTATAACCTTCTCATCCAATTATTGGCATTAGGCCATACCCGGATTAGGGCCGATTTCTAATAAGATACTGTGGGTACTTCACCCGGCCGTGCAAAAATAAAACAAACCCATTCATCCCTTATCCCTTGGACATGAATGACCTAGGTATAACAACTTGTCAGTTACGCTGCCCTAGCCAAAAAGGGCCAATCTCTGACAAGTTCCTCAAGAGAATCCTCTCAATGGGCTGACCTTTCAATCAAATTGACCCCAAGAAAATCCATCTTGGTTCCCGGTCATTTCCAGACAATCTTCAAAACTCATAGTTAAATCTATGTTTTGCAATGGGCTATCCCTATCATCTCTCGAGATTCCTTTTTAACTCCTAGTTGGTAATTTCCGGGTTCATTCATTTATCAACCTTAATTCCTACTTTCATTAATTATCTACTAGCCAAATTTATTTAGAAAATACAAGTGAGCTTTTGCCATAGGCATTTGATAGTTAATGTCTCTTCGGAAATGCCAACTTTTTAAGTTCAATCCCCGTTTTGTCGATTCCCATTGTTTTGAAATCCTTTGCTATCCATGAGGAATCTCCATGGAAGCTTGTAGAGTTTTTGGTTCAAACAACACGGAGATCAATTCCGTGAAGTTATCCCCTATCTCCCCCATCCCGTATTTGCAAACAAACTTGAAATTGAAAACTTTAGAAATACTCTTCAATACCAAAAATTGAACTACTTCTATCAAGCTTAAACAACTACTCTTTTCTTATGGTACCTAGCTTTCCATTTTAGAAACCTAGAAGGTCATCCTATAATTTATGAGTTTTCGAGCTTTCCATTAAAGCTTAAACCTAAAATACAAGGTAGTCACTAAAGCTTACACCTAAGTGCAAAGTTGCCATTAATGCTTAGCTTAAGAGTGCAAATCTACCTTTGAAACTTAAATTAATGATGTATAGATACTCTTAGCACTTAACCTAATTACGAGGTTTCCACTAAAGCTTAAACCTAAAAATGCAAGGTAGTCACCAAAGCTTACACCTAAGTGAAAAGTTACCATTAAAGCTTAGCTTATGAGAGTAAATCTACCTTTGAAGCTTGTCTTTATGATGCATATATACTCTTATCACTTGACCCTAATTGCAAGGTTTCCATTAAAGCTTAAAACCTAAAAATACAAGGTAGTCACTAAAGCTTACACCTAAGTGCAAAGTTACCATTAAAGCTTAGCTTACGAGAGTAAATGTACCTTTGAAGCTTAACTTTATGATGCATAGATACTCTTATCACTTGACCCTAATTGCAAGGTTTTTAGTAAAGCTTAAACTTAAAAATACAAGGTAGTTACTAAAGCTTACACCTAAGTGCAAAGTTACCATTAATGCTTAGCTTAAAAGTGCAAATATACCTTTGAAACTTAACTTAATGATGCATAGCTACCATTAATACTTAACCCTAATTTCAAGGTTACCATTAAAGCTTAAACCTAAAATGATGCACATAAACCTTCCTAGTATTAAAACACATGAATTAATTAATCCTACTAGAAATGAAGATTACCTCCTCTAAACAAGAGGGAAGTGGGGTTGAAGTCCTTCTTGAAGAGATGTGAGGCTCAAGGAGGAAGGAAAGGGATTTATGGTGAAGAGGAAGGAGAGAGAAGCTTCTTCACAAAACCCTTAAGGGTTTGGCCTTCAAGAGAGGGAGAGAGCAAGAGCAAGGTTTAATTGAAACCTTGATTTACTTAAGCATAGTCTTGAGCATGGCAAGTATGCAAGTAGCTTAGCAATATATGTGTGTGTATAAAATTACAAAGGAGAGGGGATGCTTATATAGGAACTGGTGGGTGGAATTCTCTTCTCAATTCCTATTGGACCCCAATTATCTTTTCAATTCCTATTGGACCCCAAATTCTCTTCTCAAATGCTATTGGACCCTATTTCTCTTCTCAAATGCTATTGGACCCCAAATCTCTTCTTAATTCCTATTGGACCCCAATTTTCTTCTTAGTTCTTATCTCTTAACTTTATCTTTCAATCAAGCTAGTCCCTTTTCATTCCATTCTCAATTTAGATCAGTTCCCACGCAAATTTTGATGAAGAAGTATAAAAATAATCTTAATCTTTTTGGAAAAATATAGGGATGACGTAATTTCTTATCCGAAATATCCTTGTCTTTTCATTCTGGAGTAAAGTCTCGTTGTCCACATGACTTCTTTGTCGGTCTCACTTTTTCTAAATTATTTTCTAGGCTGAAAAAGTTCTGAATGGCTCTAGGGTTTAGGGAGGGACCTTACACACACGAGTGGGAAAAGGTATCAACACTTATTGAACACAATTAAAAAACATAAGGAACCCTAACCTAATTATTTGCACTTCCCCTAGAGAGTCAAGGGAATAGGATATTGTAGAGATTGGGGGGTAAGCCTAAGGCTAAACCCCTATCCTCGTCGTTGACAAAAACAAAGTCATCATCCGCCTGTGAGACCATATGTGCCATCCGTGTAATCATGTAAATCTTCTTCTTCATCAGAGGCACCAATGTTTACTAAGAAGGTCACTAGATGCCTATAGTTATCTTGGTCAAAAGGGTAGACTTGTGCAATGGGAGAAATGCTCTCTACTAAGTATGGATCAGTCGTGGTCAAGAGACGTATCAGCCATTCTAACTCCTCGAAATTCCTCTCACATGCTAGCGTACCTACCAAATCCCATTCAGGCAAGCACCAGAAAGACCATGTGAAACTCTTGTAAAAATAACAAGGGTACCTCTCACCCAAGGCAAGAGTAGATGACTTTAGTGTACCAGCCATATCTGTACACGCAGATAGATGATGGTTAGAGTGCAAATATTACAAGGGTCGTGTTTTTGTGCATAATGTGTTTTTATGATTTTGTGTTATGTATAGAACTTGTAAGTTTCCACATTATTGTTTGATGGCTCTTGCTCTTTTACTTTTTTGTCTTGTTTTTGTGAGTATAAGGCTTTATATATACATTCCCCAGGATTGGAGATTGAGAGGTCAGGGAGGAAGGTTGAGAGGGAAGCAAGTGAATGATGGATGTCAGCGAACACTCCCCCCTTCCTTGGGTAGATCATACCTTTGGAATGATGTCGTCACCTTTTGAAACCAGTTGTTCCAAGTTGTTATGGGTGAAGGATTTAACCAATAGTTTTCGACCGCCCTATGTGTTTCATCTAGTTGCAAGGGTGGTAAGGTACTCTCCCATGATTTTATTTTCAATGTTGTTGTAGGTGGTGAACTTACAACGGGAGGTGCAAACTCTTCCTTGTTTGTATGGATATGTACAATGGTGGGTGGAGGTTGTGTCAAAGCTCCTATTTTCGTATAGGAACTACATGAAGAGCAAGAATCTTCATTTGACTTCCCTGTTCTTGAGCTAGGTTGAACAAATCGTTCTTTCTTCGATACCCAAACTAGATCTGGAGCGGGTATGTAGCATTCCGTGACTTTTTTCTTTCCGCGATCTTCAGTTTGTTTTGGAGTCACAGAATTGGGCTCACATGGGCCAAGTGACAAGTAACAACACAATTTATGTTTTGGCACCCAAATTTGATCATTTCCTTCATAGTAGCCTTGGGCTTCCAATACTCTTTTAGGAATCCAATGCAACATTTCTTTACATTTCTTGGGGTGAGTGGGACGTCTCTTACTGGGCTCCTGTCTTTTAGCACTAAATATGGTTGCTAAAGAAGCTTTAAAGACCCACTTTTATGTTTTCTTTGTTATATTGCGATGGGTCGTGTGTCTCAAGCTTTTATTTCAACTACATGAGTTGAAGCTCTAGAGAGTTGGGCTATGGGGACATATGGTTCAACCTCTTGGACATGCAATGTTTTGGGTTTTATTTCCTTAAGAGGCAATATCTCAGGGACTATGGCTGGAGTGGCAGGGCTAAGAGTTGGTTTCTGTGTTGTGACACCCCCTGTCCCCCAATCAATAGTGCATTTGGTGGCTATCATCCATGTGCGTCCTAGATTTATATTACCCTCCATAGTTCCAACATGCATGACCAAAAAGTCTTGAGCTACAACCCCATTGTGATAACTAACAGAAGTGTGCCAGATTCCAAAAATCGTAGTTTTTTTCTTGTTGACACCCTTGACTTAGATAATAGTTTGAGATAGAGGTGGCTTCCCTAACTGACACCACACCCCATATGATAGCAGATTATATTTAGCACCCGTGTCTAGTAAGGCATTATATAGAACTTTTTCATAAGCACTGTTTAGCTCAATAGGGTATCGTAGAGGTGTGTCAGAGTCCAACCAATCCTCGTCGAATTCAACGTGGAATGCATGTGTAACTCCAAGGTTAGCCTCTCATTGGCGTTTTATGCGTTGTTGTCGCTCCTTAGCTTCAGCTTGAGCTTGTATCTTCTTCAAGCCTATTTGTGCTTTGGTTGCCTTTTTTTATAGATGGCACATAGCTCCTCTTGGCTCCATTGAGGAATCCAATGGTTTCAACTCCATCAAGAGTCTCCACACAAATGGTTCCTTGTGGCGTTATCTCACATACTTTATATTGTCCTTTTCCCGCATTTTTCAAATTTTTCTTTTCGTTACGCATTCCATACATAAGGAATATATCACCAACATTGATATCTTTGTTCTTTAGATGAAAGTCAAACCATTTCTTCCTCCTATCTTTCTCCACAAGTGCATTTTGCACAGCTAATTGCCTCTCTTTATCTAGCCTTTCAAGGATATATAATTGCTCAACTAAGGGGTTACCATCCCAACCTTCTTGAGAAGCTACTCGAAGACTAGAAACGACAAACTCCCATGGCATAACCGTTTCTTGGCTATACACCATCTTGAACAGTGTGCAGTCAATGGCAACTTTGTATGCAGTACGATAAGCCCATAAACGTGAAGTTAGCTTTAAATCCCAATCTGTGCAATGAGCTTCCACCGTTTTGGTCAAGATAGAGATTAAGGTCTTGTTGGTGCTCTCAGCTTGGCCATTTGCTTGTGGATAATAAGGTGTGGGCTTATGGTGAGCTATCATAAATTTGGTAGTAAGTTCTTTTATTACTCCATTTATAAAATGAGTACCATTGTCACTCACAATCTCAAAGGGACAAGCAAATTTTGTAATAATGTTCTCAAAGAAAAACTTGGCAGTTGACCTCGCATCAGCCTTACGTGTCGCCCTGGCTTCCGTCCACTTTGTCACATAGTCAGTGGGCAACGATAATATGTCAAGATTGAGTGCTACGAGCTGCCAAACTAATTGGGCCTACAAAGTCCAAACCCCATTTTTCAAATGGTTGAGTCACTTTAACAGGATGTAAGGGTATCTTATCCTTTCATTGTGTGGTCTTGTAACATTTGCATTCATCACATCCTTTTGCAAAAAATGATGCATCCTTGAATAAGGTAGGCCACCAATAGCCTGATTGCAACATCTTTCTAGCTTTTAGTTCCCATGAGAAATGTCCTCCGGCTATACCCATGTGGGCTTCTTGCAGTATGTATAAATACTCATCATCATGGGCACAACGTTTAAGAATATCATCCTTCCATAGCCTGTAGAGAGTTCATGCAATGAGAGAGTAAGGTTCACATTCTTTTAACAATTTTTGAGCTATGTCCTTACGAAGCTCTTTGGGTGGAAAACCATTAACTAGAAAGTTCACAATCTTCTTACTCCATTCAGGTATGGTTTCGACTAGGAATAGGGAAGTATCGGGCAACTCATCATCGAATCCAGTAGCGGCTTCACCATTGGGTATGCAAAACAAATGATCCACCATGACATGTATTTTACTAAGTCTCACCACAACGGTAAAATCAAACTCAAGGAGAATTAACAACCATCGTGTAATTCTTCCCATGGAACAAGGTTTATTTACTAGATACAACAAGGCTTGATGATCAACATAGAAAACAAACTTGTTGGGTAGAAGGTAGTAGAAAAATTTCTTCACTGCATAAATCATACCTAAACCTTTTTGCTCTGTAGTGGTGTAGTTTCTCTTGGCATCATTCAATTGACGACTTGCAAATCTAATGGGATAGTCCAGTTTATGTTCTCCTGATTGAGCTAGAACACCCAATAGCAAAGTTCGATGCATCAGTATGCACATGGAAGAATTACATTCCAATCGAGCACTCACAGAATAGGAGCACTAGTCAAGGTATTTTTCAATGACTCATAAGCATGGTCACACTCCGCTATCCAGTGGAATTCAATAAGAAGCTTGTACAAAGGACGAGCTATCTCGGCAAAGTTTAAATAAACCGTCGGTAATAACCAACATGGCCCATGAACCTTTGAACTCCTTTATAGTTTGTAGGTGGTGGCAATTTAGCAATGGCTTTAGTTTTGCTCTCATATGTGGAAATCCCATTTTTGGACACTATATGCCTTAAAATGACTCCATGTTTAACCCAAAATTGGCATTTGAAAGGGTTTAAGGAGATACGATACAATCTGCACTTCTCAAACACTTTTTGTAAGGATGATAGGTGTTCTTTCCAAGAGGAATAAACACAAAGTTCATCTAAGAAAGCTTCATAAAATTCCCTCAAATATTCTCTAAAAGTAGTGTTTATTAATCTTTGAAACGTAGCAGGGGCATTGGTTAAGCCAAAAGCCATAACACAAAATGCGAACACTTCAAATTTGGTTAAGGTTGTTTTAGCTTGGTCCTCCAACGCAATTGTAATTTGATTGTAGCCAGAGTACCCATCTAAAAAGCTATAAGCTTCCTTCCTTGCAACTCTTTCAAGCACATGTTCTGAATATGGCAAGGGTAATGGTCCCTCCTAGTGGCGGCATTGACCTTCTTGAGATCCACGCACATTCTGAGTTTCCCTTTTTTTTTGGCACAGTCACTATTGGAGACACCCATTCTGAGTGCTCAATAGGGTATATGAATACGCATTTCACAAGCTTTTCAATCTCTTCTTGAACGACTTTTGCATATTTAGGATTCATTGGGTAGGGTCATTGCTGAAATGGTTTAGCCATGCTATTCATGGGGATTGTGTGTTGCACCACGGAAGGTGGAACACCTTTCATATCATGATATGTCTAGGAAAATATATCCTTGTATTCCTTGAGAAGTTCTTTAAGTGCACACTCCTCAGTCTTTGTCAGATCTTGGGCAATGAAAACAGGTTTGGACTCTTCTCCTGGGTCTGCTAACTCTATTTCCTTAACTGTCGCTCGACCATCATAGACTCCATGGCTCCCATTGATATGTTTTTTTTGAGCCTTTGTATACACAACCTTACGATCCTCTGTGGTATAGGATTTGAAATGTTCAGCTGGGCAGGGTGTAAGTCTGTGGGGTCTTGTTGTTCTGATTTCACTTCTGATTCCTTTTGTTGTTGAACTAACTCTCGATTTTGTCGTTTCCTTACGGTATGGCTCAACTTTGGCTTCTCTGTAGCCTTTAATTGTGCGATGTCAATGGATTCTGGACTACACCACATAACGCTTTGAAGGTATTCACCCCAGTTATCTACCAACTTCCGATGAGCATCACATGTCCCTATATAATTAAGCCATTCCGTGGTAGATTTCTTTTCATTTATTCTAGCACGCACATTTGCTCGATATTGTCACCTCTTATATCTCTTACTCTTCTTGTCTAATTTTTGATTATGGCCGATCTCTAGTGAAGAGTCACTAGATGAATTGATACTTGTGTCTTCTGCCCTTGGATAGATTGTCATCTGAGGTACTATTGGGCCCTGAATGGTTTGTCCCCACATTTGCACTAAGATTTAACTCAGATCCTTTGTCCTCAGAGTCAATTTCAATTGATGATTCTGACCCCAAATCCTGTGGGCTATAGTCTTGTGAGATGCTACTGGTTCCAATGCCAGTCAAACCTTCATCTTGTAGGTCATCAAAAACTATATGCACTGTTTCTAGCATATTTAAGGGTACGAGTGGTGGCATTTCATCCCCCTCGGGTGTTACCCAGGTCGTCCCCCTATTTCCCCCAAGAGTCTATGGTTGCTGCTAGGTGGACCCAATCCATATTGTCCAACTTAGTCAACCCAAGCAGTACATCCATATAAGAAGAATCTTCCCCAGTCTCAGTGTCCGTTTTACACATGTAACAATACTGTAATGGGGCCAAGTGAACTGTGGTGTCAGATCTGTGATCAATTATAAACCTGTTTCCTAGGGGATGTGCTCAAACAGTTACAAGATTCACTTGAATGATAGAATCTTGGAACTACAGGTAGACATGGTTTTTAGACCAGTCATGCACCATTTTTGCTTCCCTCATGAAAGGACGTCCTAAGATCATCTCCGATGCCATAGTGTGCTTGGAGAAATCCATAACAATGAAGGTAATTCTTACTTTATGTACAAAGACCATGATCTTGAGATCTTCTAGCATCCCAATAGGTTTAACAATAGACCCATTGGCCCTCTTCACTACTATGGTTGTGGTCGCAAGGTGAGGTCTTCCCATAGTTTCCCAACAATCTTTAGTCACAATGCTAATCCTAACACCACCATCAAGGATTCTTTTCACAGTTAATCCCTTAGTAGTGAGTGGTATGGTTGCATTGGATTCATCACCCTCAAAGTATTGTCCCAACTTGTTAACAGGTATTTCCACCTGAAGTTTCTCATCTAGGTTGGGTTGTAGATCTACAGTGTTCCTCCTCTATTGGCATCTCCCCAGCTCCATCCATCTGTGAAAATTGTGGTAGCCCAAACTTCAGTTCTCCATTGAGGAAAGCTCGAAGAGCTGAGACTAGCTCAGGGTCTTTATATAGTTTGGACATGATGGTGGTTCTAACTTCTGAAGACATGAAATCCATCAATTTGGCAATGTTTAACGGCACCTTTTGAGCTTCAGTCCCTTGACGTGGGGAAGATGGGATTTCCATTTCTTTGATAGGATCATGTAGTCCCTCTGTAAACATTCTTTCCATCAAGAAGTGAATACGTCCACTTTCCCATGACTTTAAGTCACTTTCCTCTTGGATGACACTAGGTATGTCTAAGGGTCTATGGACTTGGTGAGGTTTTTGTTGCATAGGGAACATTGTGTCTATAATCTGGATCTGCCTAGGTGTTGTCTTTAGATCCCTTTAGATATCTTCTACCAAACTCCTTAATTGCTTCACTCGCTCGATCTCCTCTGTAGGGTTTGGATAAGTTCCGATATTCTTTTTGGATCTTGGCCATTGTGGCTCATGACAATATTCCTTGTTGGTTTCTTTCCTAGTGGTCATTTTGGTCTCCATGGTTTCACCTAAATCAGAATCCTCTTCCGCATTGTTCATATATATAAGGTCATCACCAGCCCCTATGTTGGTCTTTGCACTGGGGTCTGACTTCGCTGCTTTTTGCAATCTCTTTCTTCATGTTTTCTTCTTTTACTGAGATTGGGAAATTGATGCCGTGTCTCTTTCCTCAAGAATATAATTTTGTTTTTGGAGCATCGATCGTGTGAGTACGTTTACTGGTACCACATGTGTACTTTGTGATGGCGGCTCAGTAACCTCAATCAAGTTTAATGACGTGATCTTTGGTGGATTTGGATTATTTGGACATTGGGCAATCAAATGATCTATGGCACATCGCTTACACATGAGTATTGGCATATTAGACGTGCTAGCTTGATTGGTTTGCATTAGTGTGGCATTCTTTTGTAGCCTAATAGGACACTCGGACACACAATGTGGACCTCCACACTCATAGTATTGAAGAGGTGGTCTCTTAGCAGTGTAATTGATATGTTGGCCTCTTGCAGCAAGAGCAGCTACTTGATAGACATGTTTGACTTGTCCTCGATAGTCCTCCATGGAGTATTGTGGACTTTCTTCAAGCGCATCCATCCCATAGGCAATATTAGGGTCTATATCTTCCTCACAACCTTCCAAACAAGCAATAGATGACTCATAACCCACTTGATTCACATAAGTGACTCTTGGATGTGGTGGTTGCGGTCCTAGCACTGGAGGTGGTAAGGGTGTTGTTTGAACAACATTTTGGGCCCTAGGGACTTGCCGATACACTGCGTGCGAGCCACAAATGGCTGCAAGCACCCAACCAGACTAACCTAGCAAGTTCAAGAGAGCAAGGGTGTGTCACTCACCACCCTACGCTCGCCTTCGTGGAGGATTCCTTGCCGTGAAGAAGAAGGAGCTACCACCGTGCCACGCTCAACCGCCTCGCCACAGCCGTGCCGTCGTCACAATGCTCGATCACACACACACACACACACACACACACACACTCTCTCTCTCTCTCTCATGCATACATACACACACACACACACACACACACAAGGAGATCAAGAAGAAGAAGAAGAAGAAGATGGAGCAAGAGCACTCTTCAATTGCACAAATGAAAGAATGAATGATCTTTAGGTTTAGGTGACTTTTATATAAGCTCGTCCCATTTACACTTGGGCACCCATACTTAGCCAACTAACCCTTAAATGTTCTTGTTAGAGTGCGCCTCTCATCGGAAATCACTCTTACCATTTTCCTATTGGACCGACAAGCCCAATACCTGACTCTACCAAATAAATAATACAGCGTCTATCGTAGGTGATAGGAATGTGCGTGAGGTTTAACATGCCCCCCATCCTGATGTAGATTCCTTCCTCGGAAGCTATTGAGTTGAAGCTCATTCATCAAGGTGGAAGAGCCTTTGAGATGAGTGTCCTTGCTTTCTTTAGTCACTGCAAAATCAAACAAAATTGGCACAGTAATTGTATTTTTATATACAATTAAAAAGCATATGCAATTGTAGGAAGACAATTTGATTGGTAATAGAATTTCAAACTATTTGTCAGCAATAAACATTAAATTTCAATATAATCAAACACATAAATAGTTGTAAAGATAAAAAATTAAACAAGTATGGGGTCGCTAATTTAACGGTCGGAAGGGACTAAAGATCGACTATTAATACCATGGGCAAACTTTTCAATTTTCTCTGGTCAGTTAAGTTGTTTAATCGTGAGAGCCAAGTATTTCATGTCCGAGTTCTGACTTAGAAGACCTTGTAGTAAAGCTACAATAAAAGGATTTGCTCATGAAATCATCACATGAATGATTCCCTTTTCATTGATCCCCCAAAGTCTTTTCACAGTGATTCAATTTTGATGTGTGCGCTTATTTTATATGCCTTGGGTTTTTTGCTTTTCAAGGGAAAGCGTCCACACTGGGAACCTCTAGGGCTCTAGTACCATAGGCGATACATGTGAGTGAAGTACCAAATCAAGCTGAGATTTCTCTTCCAGCTTTAGATTTTACATTGTGGCACTTTGATTTTTTTGTTCGTTCGTTCGTTTCCAGCATTTTAATTTTGTAACTCATATAACACTATTACCCTCCCTAGGCTCATCACATTATAAACTCCCTTTATAATACTTAAGCTAAATGTCAATAGGAACTAAGCCCACTAGAAAGCCCTAGTACATTTCACACAATGCTGCGTAAATTGAATTAAGAACCTAAGTGAACATTGATTATTAGGAAGGAATTCCCCATGGTATTAAGAGAAAATCTCTAACGCCTAGCTTGGTCAAACTAGCTTAGTTGGACTGCTTGATTTTTAAACCGACACAAGTGATTTTGACAAAAAATTACATTGAATTTAATGTTTGATACTAAGAAAATACGATGAATATTATGCTACCAATCACAATCAAAGCAGACAAGCATGGATGCAAAAAAGATAAGGGATAATGCTAATGGATAGAAACACCTGTTTGTGTTGATGATCGCGCTTGATTTGAAGAGTGAGTCGAGATAAAGATTCCATGAAGGTCCAAATCCTAACAACTGCAACACGTTTCTGTACACACTAGGAAACACAAATAATACCTCTAGGAGACACATCGGTGGGAAGAAAGAACTTTGCTAATTACTAAACTCTAAAATAGAAACACTCCTATTGTACTAATCCTACCTACCCTCCATCACTTGAGTGATGAGGATCAAAGGTCTTTGATGACATAGGTTTTTGTTTCAGTGTATCGGATGTGAATGTGTAGGTCTGGGTCAATGTTTTGACTTTTATTGTACATACTTATTTGCTAATTGCTCACGGTCTTTACTATTTTTATTTTTTGTGAGTTTAAGGCTTTATATATACATTCCCTAAGATTGGTGATTGAGAGGTCAGGGAAAGAAGGGTAAGAGGGAAATAATTCAATAGGCGGACGTGAATGAAGACTTCCCCCTTCCTTGGGTAGGTCATACTATTTGAAATGTGCTCGTCACCCTTTGAAACCAATGGTTCTAGTTGGTAATAGGTGAGGAGTTTTGCCAGTAGTTTTCTATTACCTTAGGTGCCTCGTCGAGTTGCAAGGGTGGTAAGATACTCTCCCAGGATCAAACTTGAAGTGGTTCATCAGGTGATTCTTGAAAGCTGGGAAGTGTGGATTCCTTTGTAGCTTCATGGAGATCCACTATTGTAAGTGGAGAATGTGGACAAGATTTTACCTCTATGGATGCACTACATGTGGAGCTAGAAGCTTCATGGGACTCCCCCCTTCCTGAGCTAGGTAGAACAAATCGTTCTATCTTCGGTAACCAAACTAGCTCTGGAGCGGGAGTGTAGCATTCTGTGATTTTTTTCTTTCCACAATCGACAATTTGTTTTGGAACTATAGGATTGGGTTCACATGGGTCAGGTGACAGATAAGAACACAATCTACGTTTTGGCACCCAGATTTGATCATTTCCTTAATAGTAGCCTTGGGCTTCCAATAGTCGTTTAGGAATCCATTGCAACATTTTCTTACTTTTTTTGGAGCTAATGGTATGTTTCGTACGAGGCTTCTATTTTAGCACTAGCCATGGTCGCTAAAGAAGATTTAGGGACCCACTTGTATGTTTTCTTCGTTATATTAGGATGACTCTTGCCAGAAGCTATATGCATTTCTTCTAGCATATTTTTTAAGGGTACGAGTGGTGGCATTTCATCCCCCTTAGGTGTTACCCAGGTCGTCCCCATATTTCCCCAAGTGTCTATTGTTGCTGCTAGGTGGACCCAATCGGGACCCAATCCACATTGTCCGATTCAGTTATCCCAGGTAGTACATCCATATAAGGAGAATCTTATCCAACATCAGTGTCCGCTTTACACATGTAAAAATACTGCAATGGGGCCAAGTGAACCGTGGTGTCAGATCTATGATTAATTATAAACCTGTTTCCTAGGGGATGTGCTCGAACAGTTACAAGATCCACTCGAATGACAAAATCTTGGAAATACAGGTAGACATGGTTTTTAGACCAGTCATGCACCATTTTTGCTTCCCTCATGAAAGGACGTCCTAAGATCATCTCCGATGCCATAGTGTGCTTGAAGAAATCCATAACAATGAAGATAATTCTTATTTTATGTCCAAAGAACGCGATCTTGAGATCTTCTAGCATTACAATAGGTTTAACAATAGACCCATTGGCCATTTTTCCTACTATGGTTGTGGTCGGAAGGGGAGGTCTTCTTGTAGTTTCCCAGCAATTTTAAGTCACAATGCTAACACCAATGCCACCATCAAGGATTCCCTTCATAGTGAATCCCTTAGTAGTGATTGGTATGGTTGCATTGGATTCATCACCCTCAAAGTATTGTCCCAACTTGTTAACAGGTATGTCTACCACAAGGTTCTCATCTAGTTTGGGTTATGGATCTAAGTGTTCCTCCTCTATTGGCATCTCCCCAGCTCCATCCATCTGTGAAAATTGTGGTAGCCCAAACTTCAGTTCTCCATTGAGAAAAGCTCAAAGAGCTGAGACTAGCTCAGGGTCTTTATATAGTTTGGACATGATGGTGGTTCTAACTTCTGAAGACATGAAATCCATCAATTTGGCAATGTTTAATGGCAACTTTTGAGCTTCAGTCCCTTGATGTGGGGAAGATGGGATCTCCATTTCCTCTATAAACATTATTTCCATCAAGAAGTGAGTACGTCCACTTTTCCCATGACTTTAAGTAACTTTCCTCTTGGATGACACTAGGTATGGCTAAGGGTCTATGGATTTGGCGAGTTTGTTGTTGCATAGGGAACACTGTGTCTGTAATCTGGATCTGTCTAGGTGCTGGCTCTAGATCCCTTTGGGTATATTCTACCAAACTCCTTAATTGCTTGACTCGCTCGATCTCCTTTGTAGGGTTTGGATAAGTTCCTATCTTCTTTTTGGATCCTGGCCATTGTGGCTCATGACGATCTTCCTTGTTGGTTTCTTTCCTAGTGGTTGTTTTGGTCTCCATGGTTTCACATGAATCAAAATCCTCTTCAACGTCATTCATATATACAAGGTCATCACCAGTTCCTATGTTGGTATTTGAGCTAGGGTCTCACTTCGCTGCTTTTTGTAATCTCTTCGTTCGTGTCTTCTTCTTTTTTTTGAGATTGGGCAATTGATGCCGTGTCTCTTTCCTCAAGAATATAATTTTGTTTTTGGAGCATCGACTGTGTGAGTACGTTTACTGGTACCACATGTGTACTTTGTGATGGCTCCTCGGTAACCTCAAACAATTTTAATGGCGTGATCTTTGGTGCATTTGGATTATTTGGACATTGGGCAATCAAGTGATCTATACCGCATCGATTACACATGAGTATCGGCATTGTAGACGTGCTCGCTTGATTGGTTTGCATTAGTGTGGCATTCTTTTGTAGCCTAATAGGACACTTGGCCACACGATGTGGACCTCCACACTCATAGCATTGAAGAGGTGGTCTCTTAGCAGTGTAATTGATATTTTGGCCTCTTGCAGCAAGAGCAGCTACTTGATAGACAGATTTGACTTGTTCCAAATAGTCATCCATGTAGTATTGTGGACTTTCTTCAAGCGCATCCATCCCATAGGCAATATTAGGGACTATATCTTCCTCATAGCCTTCCAAACAAGAAATAGATGACTCACAACCCACCTGATTCACAGAAGTGATTCTCGGATGTGGTGGTTGCGGTCCTAGCATTGGAGGTGGTAAGGGTGTTGTTTGAACAACATTTTGGGCCCTAGGTACCATGTGTTGTGATGTTTGTTTAAGAGGTGAGGCCGGCATCAATGCGACCACTTGAGGTGTGTGTGTCCATGCTAAGGTTGGTCAATTGGCCATCACGCACTTAAATACTATGCAATCCTTAGCTTGATGACCATACCTCCCATAGGCATTGCAATTCCCATTGAATTTTACTCTAAAAGTAGGGCATTCACTGGTACTATGCGGTCCATAGCATATTGAGGACCATTGTTGCTCCCTTCTTGGATACATATGATTGTTTTGCAGAGCATGATTCTCTCTAAGAATCTCTTGAATGGCCTTGGTGAGATCTGCTAAAGTCATCTCAGATATCTTTGGCTCCTTAACAATAGGCTTTAGGGTCATGGGATGATGCCCCAATGCTTGCGAGCTAATAGATTTAGGCTCAATAGACACTCTTTCTCTTTGAATCATTAAATTGTCCTCCAATTGGATTGCATTGGTGGTGATTACTTCCCAAGTGGTGATACCTCTAATGACTAGGGCATTGTAGATATCCTCATGTCGTAATCCCCTAACAGTTCTATCAAGCAATTGATTGTTATTGAAGCACTCATTTGGACTACAACGAGAATTCAAATGATTCAAGCGACTAATAAAGTCTCTCACCGACTCTCCTTCCTCTCGTTGGGCTTTCTGGAGTTGAGAGGCTACACCCAAAACACTCCCTCTTGTATGTATTCTTTTAAGAATAGTCTCCTAAGAGTAGAGTAAATCGTTTTTTCTTCTACCCTTAGGGTTCTATACCAATTCCCAGCCTTCCCACTTAAGGTGAGGTTTAAAGCATTACTCTTATGTAGGTCATTGTGTTCTCCTAGAGAATCGCATATTTGTTCAAACACTTCGATATGCTTTTTCACATCCCCGTCCCCCCTAAATTTTTGTGTGAGCTTGGCTATTTGTACTGCCTGAATTCTAGGTTCTCTATCATGCGTTTTACACATATTCTCACCAATAGATCGACCAATAGCTTGAGTTAATGTTGCCAAGTCACCTAAGTGAGTAGGCACCGTGGGTGAGCTTGGCTATTTGTACTGCCTGAATTCTAGGTTCTCTATCATGCGTTTTACACATATTCTCAGCAATAGATCGACCAATAGCTTGAGTTAATGTTGCCAAGTCACCTAAGTGAGTAGGCACCGTGGGTGAAGGTGCTCCAGATACTAAATGTGGAGCAGGTATTGGGACTGGGCTTGGCGTATAGGAAGCCCTTGGGTTCCATGTTTGGTACGGTGTTGTGCCATGTGGTGGCCCAAAGTTCATATGTGTGGCCCTAGGCATAGCAAACATCGGATGTGACATGCTAATGCTAGCCGGTATGGTCCCATGGGCATAAGAACTTGGGTGTTGTGGTTGTGGAGCATAGGTTGTTGAAACAATGGGAGGGGTAGGGACTACATGAGTATGAGGACCCATAGGTGTAAATGATTGGTACACACTTGTAGGTACTATTGCAGGCATTGAGCTACCATGTAGAGGTGCTTTACTAACAAATGAGGTCCATGGCGTGTTTCTTGGCATGCCCATCATTGGGGTAGGCATGGTAGCCGTGGTGTCATCAATGGAAAGATGAGCTAGACTTAGAAAAGTAAAGCTATCACTTGTGGGCTTAGATTGCACTGAGAACCCTGGTGAAACAACAAATGGAGGATCCATCTGACTTATCGAGGGAGTCTCCATTTGTGATAAGATTGGTTGTTTATCCTTCCCTGTCTCCAAGAATCTCATGAGACCCGTTGAAGGAATGTGGATCCCCTTGTTCTCTCTCTCTAGCTCAATAACCCTATGGATGACCTCACAAACTCTTTGTTGTTGATCCTCCATACTAGTAGCACCCGTTGTGGATTGTAGGACATCTAACCAACCCACGTGATATGTGTGACTTGTATATAGGTCAGTTAGAGTTTCTGTTTGTAGTTCTTACTCCCAGTTCTCATTTAGGAAGGCTTCATCGAGGCTTGAGGTGCTAGGGGTGTCCTTTGAAATGGATGCAATGTGGCTCTCTATGGGTTGACCCTTAGTGGTCGCGTATTCAGGAGCACTCGATTGCTCTCCTAGCAAAGATATTGACATAGGGGCTTTCGCTTTTAAATCTCTTTGTTGATCCACATTGTGTAAACTCTCAATTTCATTTTCCCTAGCCGCAATGATATATCACTCAACCTCTTGCACTTCGGCAAGGCTTCTACCATCAAGAAATATGACCTCGGAGGGGATTAGCTCTGAAGATTCATGGGGTGCAGTGAATGAAGTATTCACGTTGTCAGAAGTTTTTTGGAGCAAGGGATTGCGCATATGTACATATACATGCATGGTGCATCAAATAAATAATTGCCCATTTTTCAGAGCGAGGTGGTTACGTGGGGCCCACATGTGTACAGGTAGGACAGGGTGTACATAGTGCATCGATTTTCACTATTACCAGTACCATTGTGTTTTTTCTACAATAAGGAGGAGTTGGTAGCGCGTAAAACTTCTCGAGGAAGCTATCCACGGGCCGACGACATGAGGTAAGCAGGTGCGTCAGATGACATCGAGTGGCGTCAGAAGGTCGAACGGGGTCAATACTTGCACGCGGAGAAGTATGGACACGACGTGGGTGTTTTCTTGTGATACTTATGCAGAAAGGTCATCATGAGGACCACTTTTTGGGGCCACTTCACGTAGTTGCGATATGCATTATTTGGAAAAACTGAGTGCCAGGTGGGCGGATGATGCAAAAAGGTGACAACTATGCACTGCGAGGTCAGTTTTTGGCCTGTTCGGGGTCCGTTTGAGGTCATCTAAAAGGCCACCGGTGCCCAACTAATAAAGCTAAGTGTGGGAACTGAAAAAAATGAGAGAAGACCAGAAAAAAACGTGGAGAAGAGAGGAGGAACAGCCGCAAGTGTGTTTTTGCTGTTTTTGGAGCATTTTTTGGCCCTAAACTGCTCATCCGAGGTCGGATTTGAGCACTGTGACATTGTAGGGTGGGGTTTTTGGGCGTTCTAGACGCAATGGAGTTGTCCATTTTGCCAAATTCCTCACAGATTTTCTGCTGTTTTTCTGTGTAATCTTCTCCGGTGAGTGAAGCCTCTGCTTAACTTTGTGGTTGTATCTGGTGTATTTCCTCAATACTGTGTAAACTATTTGCCCCATTGGTGTTGGGCTGAGCTTCATTGAGTCTAAACAACAGCAATTTGCCTCCTTTGAGCTGAATTGAGAGTGTGTGTGTGAGTGTGTATTTTGAGTGTTGAGTGGGCAAGTGGGAAATCTCTCTCTTCTCACTCCGTCTGTGTGTTTCCTGTCTCGGCCAAGCTGGTTGTGTAAGCCGAGTGGTGCCCCATAATGTGTGTGTGTATCATCCCCAGAGTGTGTGTCGGGTCATTATAGAGGCGTTGTGTGTGTTTCCATCCTGCTCACATTCTTTTGGCGCCTCCACGGAGGATCTTCTTCGAGTACCTTCTGCTTCGAGCTTCAAGCTTCGAGATTCGGGGCTACAGGTTACATGTTACAGGGACATGTACAAGTACAGGTGATTCACACAGGTACAAGTAGCTGGATTACAGTGATATACTAGCAGTGATGTCACTTGCAGTTGTTGTAGGTATGCATCACTTGGCGCCTATTTGAGCGCATTGTTTGCTGGATTGTACGTTACTTGTGGAAACTGCCATTGTACGCATTTGTGGAGCTATACTTGGTTGTATTTGGCAGTCCCAACCATTTCTGAGACTTGGTCTGGAAGATAGTCATTTATGAGACTTGAATATACGCAATTTGCATTAGCCTTCGTGTGAGGGTCGATAGCGTGAGGTTTTTATTGAGCTGGGGGATTCTCAAATGTGGAGATCCTTTCGGTGATACAGGTAGCTGGAGCACCCTTTTTGTGACCTCGCCATAGGCTATGTACTAGTGAGTCCTATTTGATGCTCGGGTTCTATTGTTGACAGTTTATGCATATATATACAGTCTATATTTTGGGTTCCTACTGCTCTACTTCTGGGGAAACTCTGTCAAAATTTTTCCAAGTTATGATGGCTGGTTTCTTGGTCTTTTGAGCCATTTATGCTGTTATGCTGCTGAAATTTTGGCAAAATCAGAGGTTAAGTCAAGTGTGCCTTCTTGGGAGATTCATGGTTGGCTTTAATGGATGATCAAAATGGCCCTCAATTCACTTCTTTTCATTTAACTCAAAGAATCCAGATAAATGTTCATGTGTCCAGGAAGATTTTTTTTCCAGCATCGCATAGTCTTTATGTTCGGGCCAAGAAGATTACGAGAGATCCTGGAATGTCCTTTGCCTGTTGTCATTCCGATGATTAACTATGAAAACTCATTTGATGTGCATATGTTTGTCCTTATCTAAAGTTGAGCTCCATTGAAGTTTCTGGGGATTGGGTAGTGAGAAGTTTTGGGTTCTTGCACGTGTGTTCGAAGGGGTTCTCAAAGCATCGTAGCTTGGGTAGCCATGGCTTTCTCTTATCCGGAGTTTCATGGAAGAAGTGATGAAGATGTGGAAGACTTTTTGGAAAAGATGGAGATTGCATGCATTAGCAACCAGATCCATGACCCAACACAGATGTTACGTCTTCTTCAAATTTGTTTGAAGAGTGATGCACGAGTTTGGTCCAAAGCATTTGAAGAGGAGTTGCGTGCAGTGGATCCACCCGTAAGATTGAGTTGGGACAATCTAAGTCATGGGTTGGAAGTGGAGTTTGTGAAGATAGAAGATCCTGACAAAGTGTGGCAAGAAGTACAAGGTTTGGTGCAAAAGGAAGGTGAGCCAGTAGATGCGTACATACGTAAGTTCTCATTGGCATGGGAGCGGATGTGCAAGGCCTTAGCACCACAGGTACCCCTGCCTGACATGATGAAGAAGGACAGGTTCTTGGCTGGTCTTTGGGAGAATATACGTTGGAGAGTGGAGCTAAAGAAGCCTAGGACATATGAAGATGCACTAGAGGTAGCAAGGAACAAAGAGTGGAAGCTAAAGAAAATGAGCCAGTTAGGGGTGGAGTCTTTGCCAATGAGGTCTGAATTTCAGCCTATGGACTCTTTACAAGGTCGCATGCCAGGGGTTCATCACGAACCAGTGGTTCCTGTTACTACTCAGGTTATGCCAGTAGTGGTCACTACAGCAGTGCAAGATGATGGGCTAAGGCAAGACATGAGGCAAATTGTAGATTTAATGAATAATCACAGCCTAAACATGCTAGGTCAAGTGGGAAATAATCGAGGTCGAGGGAGGTTTGCAAATCAGCGAGGAGGTGAAGAAAGGCCTAGGAATGGTGTTGGACAAAGCAATGGTAGGTTTTGGAGGCAGACGCCCACATGTTACAATTGTGGAGAGTTGGGTCACATCAGCCCGCAATGTGATAAGCCACCAAGGATGGGGGGAGACATGTATCCATTGCCAAAACAGGTGCTAACTAGGTCGCATGATTATGACATCGAAATTAAGGGAGATGAAGGAACCAGTGGATTAACCCAGGAGGAAAAGGGAAAGACAAAAGTGTTAAGTGTGGTTACCTTAGAGAAGGCATCAAAGCTAGAGGATACATTAGTGATTCCTATTGGGAAGAGATCGACAGAGGACAAGGAAGGAAGAAGTGCCCCAGGTCCTAGTAAGAAGAAAGGAAAGAGCCATGAAGGCGAGGATGTCAAAGCCAAGAGGAAAAGGAGAGCTCGTCGAAAGTTTCATGTTTCAGATTTTCCACTAGGGGATGGGCAATTCAGCTATGACTTGAAGGAGGATCTGACGAGCAGGAAGGCAGATGTTACTTTTGGACAGCTTATAGAGATGGTGCCTAAGCTAAAGAGACAGTGGAAGAGGATGGTTAACCCAATGGAGAAAGAGCCAGAGAGAGGTTCAGTAAAGGTGTTGGCAATGGATGAGCTACCAGACATTTGCCCAATAGTAGATGTGTGGCATAAAAGGAAAAATTTGGGACAAGGTTATGTGGATGGTGGAGCCCAAATATGCGTCATAACACACTCATGTGTTGAGAAGATGGGTCTCACAGTGGCTGGGGTGTTAGGTTTTCGGATCAGATTTGCAAACCATCAAAAAGTAAAATGCTTGGGTGTTGTAAAGAGCTTAGAAGTAGAGGCATATGATGCAAAGGCAGTGGTTGATTTTCATGTGATGCCAGCAGGGTTGGGAGCATATCCTATTATACTGGGCAGACCATGGTTACGTGCAGTGGGAGCTGTTCACGATTGACGACATGGTACGATTAGCCTCTATGAAAAGAAAGGTACCAAGAAGCTTTATAATATGGACACAAGGAAATGATTAGAGGAGTTTTATGAAGATGAGGATGAGTCTAGTGATGAAGACTCTTCCACGGTGATAGATGAGGATAGTGATAGCACTACCAGCAGTGATGAGGATGCTGATGTTGCATTTCTTTTGATGGACAAAGAAATCCAAGAGTTTGGTTTAGTTGCATTTGCGAATGAGGTTGAAGATGAAAGTGAAGGGCCTTATGAAGCGATTGAAGGGCTGATGCAAGCCAAGGTTGAGTTGTCAAAGAAGTAGGAATTGATGACACAAATGATCAGTGGAGACCTCTCAGCTATGGAGAAGGATATATATTTGCACATGCTAGCTATTTTCCTGATTTGTTCATTACTTCATATGAAGAGATCAGAGGGTTCAAGGGCGAAGATATGCATATAGAGCTGAAAGAAGGTGCTAAGCCAGTGCGGCAAAGGCTAAGAAGGATGGGTCAAGAGCAAATGGAAGCCTTGCGAGAAGAGGTGGACAAGTTATTGAAGGCAGGGTTCATAGTCCCTGTGGAGACCACAGAATGGGTGAGTCCAGTTGTAGTCAGTCCAAAGAAGGATGGGAAGTGGAGAATTTGTGTAGATTTTAAACCCTTAAACGCAGCCACTAAGAAGAACCCATATCCTCTTCCATTCATCGATCAGATCTTGGATTCAGTGGCAGGTTATGAGAGGTACAGTGTGTGTGATGGTTTTTCAGGCTATTTTCAATTGAAGATTGCTCTTAAAGACCGCACAAAGACCACTTTTATTACGCCATGGGGCTGCTATTGCTACACAGTATTTCCATTTGGGTTGTCAAATGGACCTTCCTTCTATCAAGAGAGAGCAAATTGGGTGTTGGAACCATTCATTGGTAGTTGTGTTAAAGCTTTCATGGATGACTTCTGTGTCTACAGCAATAGGGTTGAACATCATGAGAAGCTGCAGATGGTATTGGCTCGATATAATGAATGTGGAGGACAACTAAATCCAAAGAAATATCATCTAGCATAGCCAAGGGTGAAGTTATTGGGCCATATGGTGTCAGAAAATGGCATTGAGGCTGATCCAGATAAGGTTAAGTCTATTATTCTTCTTCCATCACCTACGAGTACAAAGCAATTGGCAACTTTTATACACAAAGTGAAGTACATGGCACGTTTTATTCCATTGTCTTCGCAGCTTATTTATCCATTACAGAAACTGGCAAAGCATGATCCATTGCAATGGGATGACAAGTGTGAAGAAGTGTTTCAAGAGGTGAAAGAGGTGTTAGGGGGGTTGTCAGCCATGCAGGCTCCTGATTGGGAGAAAGTGTTTTATGTAAATCCATCAGTAGGGGATGATGCCATTGGAGCCATGCTATTGCAAAAGGGGAAAGGCAGCCATTATATGAGGCCAGTGTATTGTGCAAGCCGAGTGAAGTTGGTAGCGGAGAGAAAGTTCTCAGAAGTAGAGCTAGTGATGGCCTGTGTAATATTTGCTTGTCGACGATTTCGTCATTACTTGCTACCACGGCCTTTTGTTTTCTTGACGAGTTATGCCTTTTTGCCACAGTTAATTAATGGTACTAACATGTCAAATATGGTGAAGAAATGGGTAATTGAGCTGCAAGAGTTTGAGTTCTCTTTTCTAGTGGAAGATAGTACAAGGGCTACCCTAGCTGATTTGTTGACCTACAAGGAGAATCCCCTTATTGTTAAGGAAGAGGTGGTGAGAAAGATAGTTGAAGAAGTGCCACAGATCAACAATGCACATGTGTTGTTCTTTGATGGTTCATACAGAAAGAGCCATGATGCAGCTTTAGGGGGTATAGCACTTTATGATCCAGAGGGGAAGCTAGTATGCAAGAGAGGGTTCAAATTGGATGCTCATAGTAACAATGAGGCTGAATATGCTACTCTGGAAGCCGGATTACACATTTGTTTGAAGCATGGGGTTCGAAGGTTGAGCATAAAAGGTGATGCCTTGTTAGTGGTGAAGCAAGTGCTGGGTGTGTGGAAGAGCAAGAACACCTCATTGAAGGAAATGTGCTTCAGAATTAAAGGCCTATTAAAAAAGTTCGAAGCATGGATCATCAGACACATTGAACGTGCTCGAAATGGAGAGGCACATGAAGCAGCTCAAGGCATGATTGGGGAGCTATTTGTGTTGAGGACCACTTTACCTCTTTATCATGGCCGGGAAAGTTTGGCTCAAGAAGAGGAGTTTTTGCTAACACGAATCATTCCAAAGGAGATTAGGAGTCTAAGTAGTATGACTTTGTGCGTAGAGCATACAGGTACAAATTGATTGGTGATGTCTTATACACGAAAGGGGCTGATCTCGTGTTGAGACCTGTACCTTGGCGGGAGGATCTTTATAAAGTGTTGGAAGAGAATCATGAAGGCGCATGTGGTGGCCATTTTGCTCTAAAGATCACCTTGCATAAGATATTGCAAGAGGGGTATGTATGGCCTAGTTTGCACAAGGATGTTCACCATTGGTGTAGGTCTTGCAATAGGTGTCAAGCATTTGGGAAGAGAGTGTTGAAGCCAGAGCTACGAAAAACCATTATTGGCGTTTGATCTGTTTGAAAAGTGGGGGATTGATGCAATAGACCCGTTACCTATCACAAGCAGGGGCAAAATCTATATTTTGACGGCAGTGGACTATCTCTCTAGATGGGCAGAGGCTATAGCAGTAAAACAGATCACTGCAAAGGATGTGGCAAAATTTGTGTATGATGAAATATGTTGCAAGTTTGGGGTGCCATTAGAGCTACTTTCTGATAAGGGGCCAAGATTTAGAGCTAAACTGCTAGACTTCTTATGCACAAAGATGAAGATTCAGCACCAGCATACCACTCCTTATTACCCGCAGTGTAATGGCTTAAATGAAAGATTCAATGGTGAGTTGGTACAAATTCTTTCTAAAGTGACAGAGCACCAAGGAAATTTGGAATTGCCTAGTGCATTATGGGCTTACCGTACTTCGGTGAAGACAGGTACAAGGTTTACTCCATTTCATTTGGTGTATGGAAAGGAAGCACTATTGCCTCTGGAGGTAGAGTTTCCTGTGGTCAAGTTGTTAGATAAGTTGCTTGGGCCACCTAGTGATGCATTCAAAGAGAGGCTCTTGCAGTTACAAGAGGTTCAATTGGATAGGATGAGCGCATTGGAGCATTATGGGCAGATGTAGGATAAGGCTTTGGCAAAGATAAATGAAAAGGTCAAAAGTAAGGGTATCAAGAAACATGACTTGGTTTTGCGCTACAACAGTAAGTTGGAAAACACCTTCCAAAAGAAGTTTCAAATTAAGTGGGAAGGCCCTTTCAAGGTAGTGGAGTGTTTTCCAAATGGCACATATCAGCTGGCTAACCTGGATGGTGTTCTACATAAGTCAAGGGCAAATGGATTGCGTCTTAAATTGTATCATGCTAGATTGATCATGGTGGAGCAAGATGAGCTGTCTGTGGATCAAGCAGTGTTGGTGAGGGATGAGGAGACCTGTGATGTGGCGAGTCTCATATCTCTCTTTACTGTTGCTGATCATGAATGATCTAGCAGGCTAGGGGATGGGAAAATTATGTCAGGAGTTTTTTGGAGCAAGGGATTGCGCATATGTACATATACATGCATGGTGCATCAAATAAAGAATTGCCCATTTTTCAGAGCCAGGTGGTTACGTGGGGCCCACATGTGTACAGGTAGGACAGGGTGTACATAGTGCATCGATTTTCACTATTACCAGTACCATTGTGTTTTTTCTACAATAAGGAGGAGTTGGTAGCGCGTAAAACTTCTCGAGGAAGCTATCCGCAGGCCAACGACATGAGGTAAGCAGGTGCGTCAAATGACATCGAGTGGCGTCAGGAGGTCGAACGGGGTCAATACTTGCAAGCGGACAAGTATGGACACAACGTGGGTGTTTTCTTGTGATACTTATGCAGAAAGGTCATCATGATGACCACTTTTTGGGGCCACTTCACGTGGTTGCGACATGCATTATTTGGAAAAACTGAGTGCCAGGTGGGCAGATGATGCAAAAAGGTGACAACTATGCATTGCGAGGTCAGTTTTTGGCCTGTTCAGGGTCCGTTTGAGGTCATCTAAAAGGCCACGGGTGCCCAACTAATAAAGCTAAGTGTGGGAACTGAAAAAACTGAGAGAAGACCAGAAAAAAACGTGGAGAAGAGAGGAGGAACAGCCGCAAGTGTGTTTTTGCTGTTTTTGGAGCATTTTTTTACCCTAAACTGCTCATCCGAGGTCGGATTTGAGCACTGTGACATTGTAGGGTGGGGTTTTTGGGCATTTTGGACGTAATGGCGCCGTCCATTTTGCCAAATTCCTCACAGATTTTTTGCTGTTTTTCTGTGTAGTCTTCTCCGGTGAGTGAAGCCTCTGCTTAACTTTGTGGTTGTATCTGGTGTATTTCCTCAATACTGTGTAAACTATTTGCCCCATTGGTGTTGGGCTGAGCTTCATTGAGTCTAAACAACAGCAATTTGCCTCCTTTGAGCTGAATTGAGAGTGTGTGTGTGAGTGTGTATTTTGAGTGTTGAGTGGGCAAGTGGGAAATCTCTCTCTTCTCACTCCGTCTGTGTGTTTCCTGTCTCGGCCAGGCTGGTTGTGTAAGCCGAGTGGTGCCCCATAATGTGTGTGTGTATCATCCCAAGAGTGTGTGTCGGGTCATTATAGAGGTGTTGTGTGTGTTTCCATCCCGCTCACAACGTGCACACTCTCTAAGAGCATGGGGTCTACGTTGGTCATGAATGGCAAATTTACTTCCCCACGCCCATAATTTACATCGTTAGTTCTATGTCCAAAGCGAGTGGCTCTACCAAAGGTTTCCTTCAAGCGGCCAAGCAGGATCGATCGCAGACCGTGGACCCCATGGCATGCATGCCTTCGATTGAGCTATCAGGATTAGGCATTGGGTAGCCCTCCATGACGTCGTAGTCCAAGGAAGAGTCACTAGACGCTATGTTTGGGTCTTGGTTTGTACTACCTTGGGTCCCCGCCCAGGGCTCAAAACCTAAGGTAGGTGGATATTGAGAACTCGCGTTGAAGTGATCCGGGGCGGGCAACAAGAAGAGTGGCCTCTAAGCACTCTTCTAGGCTCCCATGCTGCTCAATTGGGTTGGGGTTGGAAAAAAACACACACACAAACCCGCAACCTAACCCTACACAAATTTGCGGCACCACCTAGTTTTGGATGCGAACTAGGACGCGTAAAGAGAGAGAGAGAGAGAGAGAGAGAGAGAGAGAGAGAGAGAGAGAGAGAGAGAGAGAGAGAGAGAGAGAGAGAGAGAGAGAGATAATGCTCGGGCTGCTTTGAAATGTATCGGTAGTGATCAAGCAAACACAATTATATATGTAAGAAAGAGAGAGAAGGGGGAGGGGGTGCTTGTTGCATTAATACCTTCTTACAAATCTGTCATGACCAATCAAAGTGAGATTAGTATTTGTTCAACATAGCTTGAGTAAATTACATCACAAGAAAAGCCACCCCAATCACTGTCTTAAGGCCAGGGGAGTCCTCTCCACCCTGTCGCCCTCTTACAGTATGTGGAATTTATGGCTAAATTGATGATAACACCCAGAGACAAGCTATCCAGAACTTAAAAAAGCACCAAGACACTTAAACATCATTGTTGTCCATTACTTCACGTTGGAAGAGAGACAAAGTATCCAAGCTTAGTCCAAATCCACCCTCCTTGATTCAGCAAATGTTGGGCTTACACTAGTAGGAGAAATGATAGATTTCCTACTCTCAATTGAATGATCACTCTCTCTTACAATGGCATAGAGTTCCCTTGCTAATCACCCCTAATACAACACATGCATATGCATAAGACAATGAGCTTCCACTCAAGAGATCCTTCTAGAGAGGTTCAGCTTGGCTTCTCAATCTATAGCATAGTGCTCTTTCAATCTGAGAATACATACTCCAAAACCATTGCTCAGCGTTGCCTCTAAGGCATAGCAATAGAAAATCCCTTTTTTCAATGTCATCCCTTTTACCAAGGATACGACAAACCACTTTAAAATCAACAAGAAAATCATCAACATCTTCTTCTAGATTTCCAAAGAAAATTGGGATATCATCAAAGGTATAGCGTGTCATAGTCTCTCAATGCTAGAAACACACAAAGATTAGTTTCAAACAATCATTTTCTCTCATGACATCAACTAACTACACAAAGTTTGAAAGGTCTTTCAACATGAATTCTAGATTCTTATGTGAAAATGTTTTTTTCCTTTCTTATGTTATGCTAATCCAAACCATATTCTAAATCAATTTTTATTGCCTTGAAATTAAACTCCGTCATACAAGTTTTCATGATTCATATAATGTACTTGATTATGCTAAAATTCAAGCATTCATGCAATACAACAACAATAAGCACAAAGTCATTCCTGAGTGGGGGCACCAATTTGAAGCGGTCCGGGGCGGGCAACAAGAAGAGTGGCCTCTAAGAACTCTTCTAGGCTCCCATGCTGCTCAATTGGGTTGGGGTTGGAAAAAAACACACACACAAACCCGCAACCTAACCCTACACAAATTTGGGGCACCACCTAGTTTTGGATGCGAACTAGGACGCGTAAAGAGAGAGAGAGAGAGAGAGAGAGAGAGAGAGAGAGAGAGAGAGAGAGAGAGAGAGAGAGAGAGAGAGAGAGAGATAATGCTCGGGTTGCTTTGAAATGTATGGGCAGTGATCAAGCAAACACAATTATATATGTAAGAAAGAGAGAGAAGGGGGAGGGGGTGCTTGTTGCATTAATACCTTCTTACAAATCTGTCATGACCAATCAAAGTGAGATTAGTATTTGTTCAACATAGCTTGAGTAAATTACATCACAAGAAAAGCCACCCCAATCACTGTCTTAAGGCCAGGGGAGTCCTCTCCACCCTGTCGCCCTCTTACAGTATGTGGAATTTATGGCTGAATTGATGACAACACCCAGAGACAAGCTATCCAGAACTTAAAAAAGCACCAAGACACTTACACATCATTGTTGTCCATTACTTCACGTTGGAAGAGAGACAAAGTATCCAAGCTTAGTCCAAATCCACCCTCCTTGATTCAGCAAATGTTGGGCTTACACTAGTAGGAGAAATGATAGATTTCCTACTCTTAATTGAATGATCACTCTCTCTTACAATGGCATAGAGTTCCCTTGCTAATCACCCCTAATACAACACATGCATATGCATAAGACAATGAGCTTCCACTCAAGAGATCCTTCTAGAGAGGTTCAGCTTGGCTTCTCAATCTATAGCATAGTGCTCTTGCTTATGGCTCCCCCTTTTTGTGCTAGCTACATCCTCCTTTTATAGCAATTTTGAGGGCTAGGGCTACTCCTCTAACCATGGTTGGGTTAGATTTTCAACACTTATCTAATTTCTTTTGCTTGGAATTATCAAGAAGTTGGTGGGGATAGATGAAGAAGAGAGAGAGGAGAGAAGTGGAGGTGATAGGACTTTTCATAGTAGGTTAGTGTTAGTAAATTAGTAGAGTTAGTATTTTTATTGATTTACAAATGGAATTGGATATTTACAATGGGAGTATCCAAGTAGGATACAAATAAGGAAGAAAAAACTCTTAATAGGTAAGAAAATATGGATTTCTTACAATGTTGATGCTCCAAGTGTCTTGAGTAGGATCAATTTTGACGCTTGTTGACGGTCCACCAGCTTTGACGGAACGTTTTTTTCTCCACTCTTGACCTTCCTTGAGAGCCAAGGTAAGTGAACATGAGTAATCAATCACCATGATGCTGTCTTTCAAGAGAAGAGGTTGAATTTTGTGGTTTTTATTGATAGATATGGGTAATATGGATGAGGAAAAATGAGACTAGGTGGTCAATTTTGGAATGCAAGTGTGTGTAGGAGACATGAGTTCACCATGGTTTCTCTTATTCTTCAAGGTTGAGAAGAAGGTGAGTAGGGTGCAGAGAGGAGTGGTGAGAGAGGCAGGGATGATGAGTGGAGAAGTGTGTGTAAGAGGAAAATGATAAAGTGGAAGAGGGAGTGTGGCAACATGGCTTGGGCAAACTAGGGTCCACCAATAAAATCATAGCTCATAGCTCGTAGCTCAAAAAAATATGAAAAAATTTGAGGCAAACTTTCAGCCCACGAGCTACAACTTTTGTTTGTATCACCTTTTCAAATTCGGAGAGCATGTGGCCTTTAAAAATTCAGCAAAACCGACTGTTTTTTTCCACTGCACAAAGTCCTTGTGAGGTCCTTCTTTGGTTGATTCTTTTGAATACCTCCAAGAGTGAGCCCCCCATAGTGCATGCATGCATGCCACATACCCTTGACCTTATTTGGTAGGTCTATAATTGAAGATATTGTTGAGATCATGATATAAGTGAATAGTACAACTAATAAAATCAAATATTGAGGGGTCTTAAAAAATATGTATATGTCAAATATAAATAATATAGGTGGAAAAAATATAAAGGGGTCAAAATAAATCTCTCTCATTATAAGTCTACCATAAAAAGATGAATATTTTTGGTGGTCTAATTTATGAGAGTAATAGAGAATAGATGTAGGAAGGAAAAAATCACAATAGTGAAAAAATATACACATAAATAGAACTAGTTTTTTGGGATTTTTGTTGGGATGGAGTTACACCAAAAATAAGAGAAGCTTGCATGAAATTATTTCTTTATGGAATAAAGAGTATGGTAAGAAAAATTGTGGTAATGGTGAGTCAATGTACATAGCATAAAAAACACACACCTAAGTATAAATATTTAAATAAATACCAAAATAATTATGAAAAATCCTTTCATTTAGGCCCTATATACAATGAAATATTTACACACAAATGGGCCATAATATATTTTATTTTTTTGATTTTATTTATTTTTTTGGCTCAACTAGCTCAGTGACTAGCTAATTGAGGGTTTTTAAGAAACTATGGAGAAAGTCCCCTAACTCACACACGCCTATGTACAGTGAAATGGTAGGGATAACCAAAATGTTTGAGTGATTTGATAGGGTGAGGTAGCTTACTATGGCAATTATGGAAAGCCAAAAAACGGCTATCAACGTGAGTGAAAATGCTCGCTAGTTGCTCCATCTCTAGCACATGACCAGAGCGTAGGTGCATGTGCCTTGGGCACCCTACAAGCATCGGCAAACAACCTCGAAGGTTAACCGCTTAGTTTTCTAGGCATTTTGCACCCCGTTTTCACTCGTTTTTTTGATGTTTTTTAATGATCGGTTTTTGGATTAGAGCGTGTGATAGCTCAAAACAAGCGTATCGCTCGTTGGTCCTCAAAAAGGTCAATTGTCACCTACGCGTGAGGCTAAAATACGTAATTTTTAAGGGGGACTGAGGCCTGAGCCTGAGTGTGAGCTTGGGCTTGGATCCGGGAAATATTCCCGAGCTTGGTCCTACCTTTAATTTTATTTTGTATTTTTTTTTATAAGATCGCCGCTGCCGCACTGTGCGTGCGAGCACACGAGGAGCATACACACACCTAACCTACTTACTTACAACTAATAGAGCTACTGTTATGCACTAACACACTACTATAACAAATCATTAGCGAACTAGTTGTTGTACTTTACACAGAACTAACATTATGGATCTACTACCTTAATTCTAACACCTTATCACAGAGAAAACACCTTATGAACAGGAAAAACACAGTACCTTTCAATACCTTATTAACAAAGCAATACACAGCAGCAAAACAAACTCCTTCTCAATACACACACCTTCCTTCTCTACCTTTCTTATCTCAAATTGCACCACAACGTAGCATAGAGTGCCTCTTGAGCTTAGTGCACGGTGATTCCCTAGCAATGGTGCCAAAAATACACGCGTGTGTTGCATGTGTCAATGCAAGGGACTTGCCGATACACTGTGTGTGATCCATAGATGGCTCCAAGCATGCAACCAGCCTAAACTAGTGAGCTCAAAGATGACGATGGTGTGTCACTCACCGCTCTACGCTTGCTGTCGTGGAGGATTCCTTGCCGTGAAGAAAAGGGAGATGCGGCTATGCCGCGCTCAACCGCCTCGCCCCCGTCATGCCACCACAATGCTCGATCACACACACACACTCTCTCTCTCTCTCTCTCTCTCTCAAGCACACACACACACACACACACACACACACACACACACTAGTACACAAGGGAGACGGAGAAGGAGATGGAGCAAGAGCACTCTTCTTGCATTGCACAAATGAGAGAATGAATGATTTTTAGCTTCAGGTGACTTTTATATGAGCTCGCTTCATTCACACTTGGGTACCCATACTTAGCCAACTAACCCTTGAATGTTCCTGTTAGAGTGCGCCTCTCATCGGCAATCACTCTTACCCTTTTCCTATTGGACCAACAAGCTCGACCCATGACTACTAGAAGTGGATGCCAGTGTGGTTAACACCCTCGCCCACGATGATGGCACATTCATGTACCATCATAGTGGTTCTTAGTCCTCTATGATAGTTGATATCTTGACAAGATTTTCATCGTGTGGCTCCTTGTCACTTTGGCTCAAGTTACACTCATGCATCATGCACCAAAACTTACATGAGATAGTCTCTTTTTGATAGCTCTTTGGTAGATTCTTTGGTAGAAGGCAACTCAAATAGTGCTTTAGCTGATACTCGTTTCCATTCCTGGAGTGCTCTTTACCATTCAAGTCCATGAGATGGTAATAACTTGAATTGAAAGCCTTCTTGATAATGTATGGTCCCTGCCCTCTAGTCTCAAACTTGACATTAAAATGATTATCAAGTCAATTGTTACACCTAGAACAAGATCTTCTTCCTTGATGTCTTTATCTTTTAGTTTATTATCGAGATTTTCTTTTGCTTGTATATATTTCCTCTTATAGCACTCATAAGCCTCTTCTCTCTTCCACTCAACTTTGATAAGGTAAGAAGTCAATCTGCCCATGTTTCTTGGTCATCTTGTGTCCTTTCTTGTGAAGCCACATTGTTGGAATGTTGACCATAGACCAAGTGAAATGGTGTGAAGTCTGTGGCTTCCTTATATGTGGTTTGATACGCCCACAAGAAGGCACCATCCAAAAAGTCATCCCACGACTTTGTCTTGTTTTGCACCATCTTTTTCATGATGCCTGCAATGACACCATTAGATTTATCCACCAAACCATTTGACTATGGTAGTAAGGTATGCTATGACAATGTAGAATGTGAAACTCTTCACAAACTTCCGTGAGTAAACCCTTTCTGAACCCTGGACCATTATCAAAAACAATCTCCAAAGGTTGCTAAATTTGCAACAAATATCACTGTAGACAAACCTACTCAGTGTTTTCCCATTGACCCTTGCCACACTTTGAGCCTCTACTCACCTAGTCATGTAATCTACAGCCACTAGAATGTAGAGTTTACCATTTTTTGTTCTAGGTAGAGGACCCATAACATCAATGCCCCACTTTTCAAAGGGTCCATTTGCAAGCATGATTTTCCTTGTACCATGTACCAATCTTGTATTTCCATTTACTGATAGTTGTGAAAGATTTTACACCAATTGGACATCCACATGTAGGCTTGGCCAAACATAACCCGCAAGAAAAATCTTCTTCAGTTAACTCTTGGAAAAAATGACCACCACATGCTTCCTCATGCAAGCCTTTTATAATGGCTAGAATTTCCTCAATAGTTGGTACTCTTCTGCACACTTGATCCTTCCCTGTTTGATAGAGGGCTCCTTCTAGGAAGAGATAGACACTTGCCTTCTTTATGAGCCTCCTCTTCTGAGACTTTGTAAAGCCTTGTGGAAACTTGCCTCCTAGAATGTAGCTCACAATGGGAGCCAAGGACTCCATCCTTTGGTACCTTGGTTGCTTTACCAATGTTGTCACCATGATGAAATGCAGTTCTTTGTCAACACATGCAACTGCTTTCTGTGCAAGCACATCAATATCTTTATTTTATTTCCTAGGAATATGATACAATTGCACTTCTTTAAACTAATTGAATAATTTGCAAATGGAATGAAACTTTTGCCTTAATCTTTCATTTTTACATGCCCAAATGCCTATTTGCTTTACATTGAGAAGGGCATCCCATTTTACCATGAGACGTAGTATCTTCTGAGAAAGACACATCTACAAGCCATGGAGTAGTATATCGTACTCTACTTCATTTTTTCTTATGGATTCTAGCAAACTCACATGTTATTTCACAATAGCCACACCATTTAGATCAAGCAACACAAGCCCTCCCCCTTATTTTCATATGGCCTTCTTGAATGCTCCATCAAAGAACAAGGTGAATGAATTAGGTATGATTTTAGGTGCTGGCAAGGGTAGGCTTTTCGCTTTAGGCACCTTAATATCCCTTTCATGCACTCTATAGGTGAGAATCCCTGCCAAATGTGCACGTACACTATCTTCTACCTTGAAAGAGTATTGAAATTCTTGCAATTTTGTAATCCACTTTGAGATCCTGGAACTTAGTGTCATTTGAGAGGACACCCAAGGAAACAAGTTTTAGGTAGTGAGTATAACGAAGGGATTTGGGAGGAGATACGATCTAAACTTTCTCACTGCAAAGATGAGAGAAAGCATCATAAACTCTGCTTCTGTGTAATAATTTTCTAGTGCGTTCATGACTCTACTAGAAAAGTAGATAGGTTGCATCCTAGTGCTATGTGGATCTTGTTGCACCCAATGTCTCCTTAGCTACACTTGAGCTAACAAAAAATGTGTATTCCCAACATGGAGGCATGAGTGTCGGTAACTCTGACAAAACCATATTTATACTACAAAAGTACTCCTCAAGCTCATCAAACCATGCAAATTCTACTTGTTGTGTCAACTTTTTCAAAGGATGAAGCAAATTCGAAGCTAAGTGAATGAAGCGTGACATGAAATTCACCTTTTAAATGAATGAAATGACCTCCTTGAGACTCTTGGGTGATTCTAACTCAATAAGAGCCTTTTCTTTTGAAGGATCCACGTCAATACCTTTATAGGAAACATTGTGACTAAACAAGATAACCTGGTCCTCACTTATATGGCATTTGTTGGGATTGAGTTGACCTTCCATGTCATACAATTTCTTCAAACCTTCTTCTGCCTTCTATAGGTGAAATGATTTTGAACTATAAATGAAAAAGTCATCAATTTAACCCCTAATGGGCTTTCCAAAACTTGCTTGAAACACAATATTCATGAAGTGTTGAAAAGTTGCAAGAGCATTTGTCAGGCCAAATAAAAGAATAACAACCCTAGGGAGTGATGAAGGTTGTTTTCAATTGATCCTCTAATGCAATACCTATTTGAAAGTAGCGTGAATAGACATCATACACAATGTACTTCTCATGACGAGATACCTCATTTAGTATATCATCTTGAAATGGGAGGAAAGTGATCTCATTTGGTTGCCTCATAGAGTGTCCTATAGTCCACACACACACACTCCATTTTCCATTCTTCTTGGGAGTTACTACAACAGGAGAGACCCACTCTGAATTCGCCACTGGATAAATGAAGCGTTCTGCTAGAAGTTTTCTTACCTCCTTGGGTAGAGACTACTCCTTGATGACTCCTAGCCTTCATAAATTTTGTGCCTTAGGTGTGGCCTTAGGCTTTAACTTGATCTTGTGTTGAACAACATCTACCCCACACACATCTGTGTAGTCTTTAGCAAAAATCCTATGAAAATTCCTTAGCACCCATTTGAACTCCTCTTTTTCTTCCTTTGTAAGTGTTTTGACAACATACCTTCATATATAAAATTATAGGAAATGAAATGCGAGTGCCCTCATTTGTTTTATTAATTTATGACTATTTACAAGAAGTAAGAAAAAATACATGTAGAAAAATAGGAATTTAGTAAAAGGGAATGACTGGGTGAAAGGTATTTTGTGATTTTTTTCTTAGAGTGGATTCACATGAAAATTTAGAGAGGCTTGGATGAAAATATTTCTATATGGAATAAAGAGTATGCAAAATGTTAAAAAAAATTATGGTAATGATGAGTCAATGTAAATAACATACTTAGGTAAATAACGCACACCTAGGTAAAAATATAAAAAAACCAAAATAATTGTAATAAAAATTCCTATATACAATGAAATATTTACACACAAATGAATCATATATATATATATATATATTATATTGGCTCAACTAGCCCAATGACTAGCTAGCTGAGGGTTTTAACATTAGAATGATAACAGGACACTTTTATGTCCTTGGACACTTTTATGTCCTGTTAAGTGACCATTTTGCTTGAATTATTTGAAGAGTATGAAAATGAATTTCTAGGTGCTATATATCCACAAAGTTGCCTTATGAGCTGAAAAAAACTTAGTATTTTTTTTGGAGCATCGATCTCACCATTAACCTTACTCTTGCACAACATTTTTGAACCTAAACTGTGTAAAGAAACGGGTCCTGTTTTTGGCTTTTTTTTTTCAATTTTTGGCAACTATACCACTCTAAACTTCATGTTTGTGAGGTTTAGATAGCTAGAGGTTAGGCCTTCATAGTTCTCAACATGTTTTGATGCTTGTAGGGAGAGCTAAGTGTTAAAATTGAAAGTTATGACCAATTTACAAGAATTGCATAATCCTGTTTTTTGACCAAAATTAGCACTTTTATGATTTTTTTGGTGGCTTTCTTGATATCCAAATTCAATTTTGATTGTGTAAGTGTAATGTATGACATAAAGCTAATCTTCCTTGAGTTTTGGGGGACCTAATATGCTATATAGCATAGTATATGATGATGGTTGAGTTTTTTTGATTACTGAAGAATACGATACATTTTAGAGTAGCAAGTATAACTTTCTCAATATTGCTCGTTTCTTAGGCCAATTGTGTGTATTTTGTATCTAGTAACCATATCTAATCATAGACTACAAACTTGGCTAGATATTGAGTAGTTTCTATGGGTTTCTAGAGGTTATAATGCTAAACCCAGTTTTTTCATGTTTGCTGTATTTAGCACTTTATCATTGCCCCCAAGGTTCCAATTGTAAGAGATCCATTATCCTTTTGACATGCTCCATGGATCCATTTGAATCCAAAGGCCCAAAGGAAACTAACAAAACATGTATATAGTATCTATATTGAGCGTGACTATAGAAACTTTGATGATAGGTCCATAGAATGGCAAAAACGCAACTTTTTTGTACCCTTTTTTTGCCCAAAAAAAACTTAGTGAGGTAAAAGAAACCATATGTTTTGGTCACCAACCCATTTAAGTTAACGGGGCATTTTATCTCATGTCCTACAAAAATCCCCACTCTTATTTATATGCAATCAACCGTAAGAAATTGCTGTTTTGGGCAAAATTCACTGGTCCATCAACTTTGGAGTCTTGTAGTGGCCAAGGGATGAGAAAAAATACAAGTTTCTCATTTTTTCCATATGTAGTAGTTATTGAACTATAAGATCATGAAAGGATTTTTCAAAATGAGTGGATCTACTATGGTTTTGGAATTTTTTTCCAAAACCCTGAAAGGACACTTTTATGTCCTGGTAGGTTACCATTCTAGTGTTAAGGAGATATGGGAAAAGTCCCCTAACTCACACACACCTATGTATAGTAAAAGGGTGAGGATAGCCCCAATGTTTGAGTGATTTTGGTAGGGTGAGGTAGTTCACTATGGCAATTTTGGATAGCAAAAAAATGGCTATCACTACTAAAAAACAGGAACAATTCAAGTCCTATGCTCACTATTTGCCATTAGATTCATCCTCATAATACAAGCATGCAAGGAGCTAGGAAATTTTGAGTACCCAAAACCCAACTCATCAACAATCCTTAGCATATTTGGGTGCCTAAACAATTACTAAACACCAAGAAGACGTCCTCAGTTACACCTCCCTATCAACCGCAACAACAGACACCAAAGTCACAGCCAGATCAATGGGTTTGGAAACCTAAGACGAAACCAAAAGCCATGCCCAAACCAAAGACTGTTTGCAAACTGCAATTCAAAGCAAATTCACAAAGCAGTAATACCCAAAAACCAAAACACCATCCACTGCAATGCCCACCGATTCCAGGACCATGGCTAAGAAATGTGCACATAGCACTATCAAGGAACGAGTGCAACTATTGCAAGATTTTCTCTTTAAGCAAATTACCCAACAGGATAGTTGGCCATCGAATACCCTTGAGTATATCACTCATGACCCACCTCTTGCACAACATAGTGTTTCAAAATGCATTCACTTCACTAGCATGGTAGAGCCAACCGTGTCTATGCATAGACACAACTTTGTCATCAATGCACTGCACAAACCGGGCTACAATCTAATACGCCGTGGACTCCAGAAATGAGGGGGGAAGACAATATTCTTAATGTGGACTACCCAGACATCTGTGGCAAATTAAAAAAAGGGCAATGTTTTGAAGTGCTTCAATATTAAAATGTCAATTTTTGGAACTTAACACTAAAATGCCCTTATGAATAAGCAAAACGGAGAACATGTAATACGATAATCCCTAGGTGTGTGTATAAATATTGCCAAAAAGCCAAAAATATTATAATTTTTTAATCTTTTGTATGTTTTGGCCTCAAAAGTGATCAAAATGAAGAAATCCACAAAAATATGGACAAGCACTAAAATTAGTTGTGTTTTTGTATTTTTGGGTTTGGAATGGATTTTTTAGAATTAACTTTGGATAATCTCGTTTAATTTTATTAATAAAATCTAGCAAAAGTTTAAAATAATTAAATTAATAAGCAAGAATGCCAGAATTGGAATCCAACTTGAAACACAAAACCTTGAACTTCAATGGAACATCCAATTTTTTTTTGGGACAATTCTAATCAAATTGCTTGATAGATTAACCACTCTGGACAACTTTTGGCGCAAAGGTGTCCGGGTGTCAGATTTCAAAAAATTTGGATCCGGGGATACATTGTGAGGGCTACTCAACTCAATGAATAGGTATAGGATGGGGGGTTTCCAAAAAGTATATGTATGTATAGTCCATTAGGCCAATTCTACCCTTATTTGCATTGTGGTTTTTCTTGGGAGAGCTCTAGCTAGTGATTTTTTACGCTCTTTTGTGAGCTTCTATGCACAATATGTCGGCTCTTACTTGCTCTATCCATGAGGGCTAAGCTCCTAACTATAACAAGAAGCATTTTGTCTACCACTTGGTCCACCACAAAGGTCGTACGTGGCACGACAACATAGGGACATCTGGGAGTTTTCAAAAGAAACAACACATGCATTGGCCACACTTGGCTTCCAAATCACACCAAACTTGAACCATGGGATCATCTCAAGTAAGTGAGCATGTGGGTGGGCTCTAGAGTGTAAATACAAGACAAAATCTTGACCTAGTATTTTCGGCGTGCCGAAGATGAAAAACTCCAATGTGGACCATCTTTGACCCACTTGAAGCTGGCAGCATGTAAAAGGCTTGTAGAGATTTGGGGGTGTATTGGAGTCCTCCTCATCGGATTATATCAAAATGACCATAGCTTCACAGCAAAGTGACATTTTGCACTTCCATGCAAAATATTGACCCATTTGACTTCAAATCTTGGGGGGTGGTGGGGGGCACTCTACAAAGTATATCTAACTCACACTAACTTCTGAAGGTCAAAAACCGCAAGTTGGGAGCCTCAGGTTAAGCTCTAGCGGGAGCAACCAACTTCACTGGAATCAACATCAAGTGCAAGATATAAAAATAGGGCCACATTTAACCCTAACCAAACTAGTAGAATCTATATGTGACAAGCTGGGGGTAAAAATAACAACATCATGCAAGAATTATCTTCAGTGTGCCAAAGATAAAGTTTCACACATAAAAATAGGGCCACATTTAACCCTAACCAAACTAGTAGAATCTATATGTGACACGCTAGGGGTAAAAATAACAACATCATGCAAGAATTATCTTCAGCGTGCCAAAGATAAAGTTTCACACATGAAGCATTATTTGCACATCTTTTCACACAAGCATGATCCACATAGCCTTTACACAAATTGTATAACCTTGGCACACTCACATCATGCATGCACTTCCCTATAGTACACTTTCAAGCCAAACATAGAATCTATATAATTTTAATCTATATAATTTTCCACCTTTACAGTTGCAAGAATAGAAAACATGCATTTTCTAGCCGCGGCAATGCACGGGTCACATACTAGTACTATATGAAATGTGCTTTTGGTACTCGACCTCAATGTTCACATCATTAGGTACATTCTAAATGTACCCTTGGTACACTATTTCATAGTACCTAAAATAGCTGCTAAAATATGTACTCTTGGTACACTATTAGCGAGTGAGTCGTAGTGACCTAGAAGAAATGCATTACTCTATTTAAAATATTTATATTTTATTTCAAAAGCCATGCTTTTTACCAAAGCTGATGCACACTGATAAATTCTTCTACCAAAACATCTTTGCAAGGTAAGGCCTTACAATAGAAATTGGGAGAGGACTTCTGCTTTCATTTCCTAATTGAGGGAATGAAGGTACTTTCAAAAGCATTTTTGGTCGCTCAACTCTCTTATCATCCTCAATATAATGGACAAGTCAAATGTAGTAAGTAGAGCTCCCCAATCTCAATAAAATAAAAATTATTTCAAATGCGTAAGTGAAGTGCAAGTTTAGGAAATGAAAAGCCTCGTGTAATTGGAAAGTTAAAAGACATTTCATGCCATATAAAGAGGCATTGGAACTTTAAGTGTGCATTGATATATTTAGTTTTGGCCTACTAAAGGCTTTAGCATCCATATGGGTGAAGGTTGTTCAATTTTAATTTTTATACATGCTTCCTTCAAAAACGGTTTAAAAATCTTGAAGAGGAAGCAATCAGTTCATTTCCAATGCTATTTTCCAAAGCTCGTTTAATGTTTTGTATGTTAAAAAAGACTTTAGAGAACGAAGGATTAATAGTGTATTCATAAGATTTTGATTTATGTATTCATATGTATTCATAAGAGTTTGATCCATGATGTGAAGTATTGATTCACTCATTTTTTTTTTAATTATGATTTATGAAGAGTTCATTTATTTAAGGATCTCACAAAGATTCATTTCATTAATTTTTTAATTTTCTATGCTTATTAAAACTATCTCTCATTAAAATATACTTTTGTTTTAGTTTTCAATGTATCTTTTTGTTTTATTGTTTTCTTAATTTATTTTTTTCAAATCATAATATGCAATGTGCACCTTTCACCTTATTTTTAAAGTGAGACCTTTTCTAATATATAAACCATTTGGGATTATGTATTTTTAATGAATAATATAATCCATACTATATATAATGGATTAAAAAAAAAAACACAACATGTGCTTTTAGGCACTCATTTTAACTTACCCTCCATAAATCTCATCCCCTGCTTCACTTATCAAGCCTTCCAGCCTCCTCACCTTGTTTGTTCTTATTTGCGTTTCCTCTAGCGTTTTCTTGCCTTTGAAATTTCTTTGCACTATGCAATATGTAGCTAGTGAAATTATTTCTTTTGACTCCATTAGGTGGTGGCCAAAACATTTTTTTGGGGCTCATTAAGCTCTATCAGCGGGAGATGCTTTGTTGTTTTTTAAGCAAAAGGGAATAGGACAAAAAATTTGGGTAGGGCACACAGTGGAGAGAGATGGAGAGAGAGGGAGTATAATATTTTGTGATGTGCCCTCTCTATCCATCTCACCGTCGGGCATGTGTGAAGCTTCACCATGTCTGTCAGGATGGAAAGCGAGGTAGAGAGGTGCACAAGGATGTGCAGCCGAGAAAGTCGTTAAGGGGAACCGAGGGTGTACAACATTGGAGCCGCAAGAGGGGGATGAGGAAGTCAAATTTTGCAGAGCCATGCTTAGTTTTTCCTCTCTATTTGTCTCTCTTACTGTCTCTCACTCACCGTAGGGGGCAGTACAACCAGATCAAGAAGATGTTGCAGAGGGGGGAGAGGGGTAGTGCTCGTCTTTGCCTCTCGTTGGTCTACAAGGCCATGGGTTTCCTTGGCACCAAGAGAAGGATCGAGAGATGGGGAGGAGCATGGGCACAATTGTTTTTTATTTCTTTTTGAGGCGCTGAGACGGACACAAAGGTCTTTTTCCTGAGTCAATTAGGGCAAACATAGTTCTGCCTTGCATGGTCTATAACCAATTCACTCCCAACTAATTCAGCCTCGAGTCCAAGTTCAGCAGCCTTGAAAAGCTTGGACTGTCAGGCACGCACAATTGGGCAGAGAAGGGTCTGCGATAGAGAGAGAAAAGCTTTTGCATCTGTCAGGCATGCACGATTGGGCAGAGAAGGGTCTGCGATGGCATCACTTTGAAAAAAAAATCATTCAGTCCCGCACAGTGCAACAAGCATGCGGTGGTGCATTGGCTCAGTCCAGACGACCTTGATGTGAGCTCGATATCCAGAGTTCAACATCTGTTGTTTGCATGGCGACTAAGCCTTCAACACAGTGGAATCTCTGTTTTTGTAGATCTGCACGTGGCGAACGATTTCTTGCTGCAGTCACAGTTCTCTCTCTCTCTCTCTCTCTCTCTCTCTCTCTCTCTCTCTCTCTCTCTCTCTGCACAACATGCCGCCCTGTAAATCACTTGGGTCAACTACGATCCTCCGTTGTCCATCGTCATCCCCGCTCCATTGCCTTGCACATAGGATAACCGTGGAGGGGAAGAGCTGCAATACAGGTCAGACGACAAAGGTCGTCAACGGCGAGGAAGTGCGTTGGTCGAGGCCACAAAGACGTGATTGCAAAACACAACGCATGAGGCATATTGATCTGGTAGACTCTGAAGGAAGAGGGCCGGGTGAATTGGGCCATGCTTCCATGATTAGTAGGATGAGCGCTGCAGGGGGGACGACGAGGGCTGCTGGAGTGGCTAGTTTGAGGCAAGAGGAAGGTTTTTTTTTAATATGGAGGGTTTCAAGGAAGAGTCACAGAGATAGGCTGTCTGTATTGGCTCACAACAGTGAGATCTACCTGCGTGGCATGTCTCGAGCTCGATCGCACAATGCACGCACCACTTGGCAAGCCAGGAGACACAATTAGGTAGTGCTCCTTGGGGACATCACCTTGACAGCCTAGGTGGCGGATTGAGGCACGCGAGGGTGGACGATGGCAAGGGAAGGGACGAGCACTAAGAAGCGTCAGGTGAGTTCGAGCACTATCTGTTGCGGAGAGCTCAACGAAAGATTTTTAACAAGGAAGATCAGAAACAATATTTTCGTGGAATCTGCCAAGATTCTAGCTAATGAGAGCGGACCGAGTAGTAGGAGGCAAGTAGGTGAGTACCGATTTCATTTGCCTCTAATTTTTCCATTAGAGGCAAAATTAGGTATACCAATCTTGGAAAAATAAAAATTCTTTTCAAACATTTTCAAATGCATATACGAAGGGTGATTTTAGGAAATGAAAAGCCCAATGAAAATGGAAAGTCAAGAGACTTTTCATGTCTAAACACACAAAATGGTTGAGGGTGATAAAAAAGCATGGGCAACCAAACTATTGGGGGATATTGTGGGATTATGTATGGACTTAATATAGTTATTCCACAATCAAATTACTAGGGATATTGTGGTCTTATCTGTGGACTTAATATAGTTATTCCAATAAAATTTTTGCTTTCCACCTTGAGAATAGGAGTCACCTTGGAACTAGATGAAACTTGAATGAATGCAATTCATGCGATGTATATAGACAAGAATATACACATAGCCTGATTGACCGAAAGTGTGTGAAATGTAGCCTGATTTTTGTCCCATTTGATATAACATTCCTTGGCTCTCATCCACAATTGGCTTGATATGGTGGTTGAGCACAATGACATGGAGGTGCAACGTGAAAGGTGAACAAGCTTGTGAAGTGTTTTGTAGTGAGGGTTGATGAAACCACACTGATGGTGGTAGTAGGTGCATCGATAAAGATGCGCATAATTCTTGCATTTGTATAGTCAAGCATCAAACTAGTTTTTGGCAAGCTTCATAGAAGAGAACATTTGTGTTGGCCTCTAAGTCTAGTAGTGCAATGATTATTTGGTGATTTATCTAAAGATTGATTAAAAGAGGAGGATCAAATGTGACTCTCGGGGGGGTTGCCTGATAATTATGTGACTATCATGTGAGTGCAACAGAAAAGGGTTATCAATTTAATTTTCTTCTTACATTTTCACATATAGAAGGATACTTTAAATTGGGATTTGAAATTTTTTTTACAAATTGAATAGAAAATTTGAGTATTTTATATATCTAAAATTCACAGATAAATTTTTTTATAAATAGTCCTTGAATGCACACAATATATATACTATATATGAAAAGTTTAAAATTTTCAAGGAAGGAAAGGCCCTCCATGTGTCACGTTCTATTTCATTTCAAAGACAACCTTTTAAAAATATTTATTTAAAAATACAAAAGTAAAGGGTAAGTACTAGGATGGTGGAAAACAAAAAGATGTTTGAGTATTAGTAGTGGAAAGTAAAAAAGACCCAACTACTTTATCTAAAACTGTTTTGGGAGTCCATTTCACTCCACCCTCAATTTCAAGGCTCTCGAAAGCAAAAAAGACCTTAGTACTTCATCTAAAACTTTTTTGGGAGTCCATTTCACTCCACCCTCAATTTCAAAGCTGATTACTAACTACTTTTATTTTTGAAAATCTTTTGAAGGGTGGCTTTCCTTTACATTTTGAAGGTCCTAAAGAATTTTTGTCTATGTGTTGCTCAATGAACCTCCCTTCGGGGGTTTGCACAAACCTACTATGTAGTAAATGATCTTTGACCTTGATGATTGAAGTTCAAAAGCTAGATGCATGTATTCATGTATGTGAGTGTGTGTTTGAGAGAGAGAGAGAGAGAGAGAGAGAGACCCATTCTCTTGATTTGTGTGTATACGAGACAAAGTCGACGTGCCATTCTCCAAGGTGTTGGTGCATTACATGAAGGCTTTCGATATTTGTATTGCATTAATGAAGTACATTGAGCAATTAAGAATAGGACTCCAATTTGTTATGGATGTCTTACATGCATTGGGGTTAACCTGGAATTCAAAGGTGAATTTCAAAATTTGTAAGTGCGATTACACTAAATCTAGGTTTTCTCGAGTATTTAAAGACAAATTAGAGTTTTTGAGGCAAATCTCAAAATTTTGTAAGGAGGGTTACACTAAATTGAGTTGAGGCCCAATACGTTCTCTTAAAAACTTAGAAAACTTGTATATGAGAAATTTTAGCGGCAACTTGACTATATTTGAAGGCTTTTATACTCAATTTTTTTATACTTTGTAGGTTTCCTCACCTTCAAATCTATAATTTAGAGATAAATATCAAAGTCTGCAGTTAGAATAACACTAAATTGAGGATTTTTCAAGCAATTGGCTATACCACACCATTTTTAAATTATTTTAGAGATAAATTTACTATCTTTGAAGGTTTTTGCACTAAACTTCTATGCACTTTGTAGATCGTCTAAACCTTAATTCATGTTTTCTAGCCTTTGTAGTTATTTTTTTTTTTAAAAAAATGCTCTTAAGAGCTTGGTTTGAATTGACTAAAAAAGAATACATTTATATATTGGCATATCCTTTGCAGAGGGGTCTCCAACCAATACAACATATGCACACTGTGACCCAAAACATACCCGAACATTTTTGCAAGTACACTATATTTTTTATCAAGGTCTTCTTCTTAGCAAGCCACTTGCTCCTGCTTGATAAAAGCCATTCACAATTAGAGATATATCTCAAAAATGTTAGAGGGGATTACTACATCTAAGTTTTTCCTCCAATCGTTGTGGGTGTCCTAACATTCAAATTAAATCTTATGGGTTTGTGTCCCTTCCTATGGATGGAGAGAGAGAGAGAGAGAGAGAGAGAGAGAGAGACTCTTTTCTTGGCACCCAATCCACTCTCTTTCTTTCTCTTGAGAAAATTTGTAGGTGGGATTATACTAAACTTAGTTTTTTCTTGAACATTGGTACACAATATATTTTTGCTATTATTCAATAGTCCATTATCTATACTCTTGATAATAGAGCTTGAAAAATTAGAGGAAAGCAAGCCTCCACATATTGTTTTCTAGTTGATTTGCATGGCATGTTGGATCAACGCCAAAATTGAGTTGTTGAGTCCCTGTTGGGTCATCCTGCTAACTATAGACACATTAAAGAGTTTGAAAATTGAGTGAAGTAGTTAAGATTCTCTGCAATTCCATCCTTTTTCAATGACCTCTAATAGTCAAAATTGTACGCCTGATAGCCTATTGTCAGCCTATGTGTGTGTGTGTGTGTGTGTGTGTGTGTGTGTGTGTGTGAGAGAGAGAGAGAGAGAGAGAGAGAGAGAGAGAGAGAGAGCACTCTGTCCCCACTAGCAAGTAGGCATAGAAAGAGAAAGAGTGAGGTGGTCATAGGGACCAAGATAAGGAACCAAGACCTTGATCTGGATAGCTACTAATGATCATGTAGAGGCAAACAGGGGACAAGCGTTGTCCATTGGTGGGGAGTGCTTTGATAGTAGAAGGTGGGTGCTCAAGGCAATAGGTGTGCACGGGTTTTCTTGATCCACTAAGAGTTTGGTCTGGTAGCAAGAGAGTAAAGAGATGTTGGAGGAGTTGTAGCCACAACTCGGAGAGACTCTGTGTGTGTGTGTGTGTGTGTGTGTGTGTGTGTGTGTGAGAGAGAGAGAGAGAGAGAGAGAGAGAGAGAGAGAGAGAGAGAGAGAGAGATGTCTGAGGAGCCCATTACGTTGCCGAAACTTAGGTGACACATTCCTCTCCATGCTCTCTCTCACCCCCCCATCAACAGCGATGGCACTTTCCTATACATTACAACATTGTGGGGGCTGACATATTGAGAGATATTTATTTGCAAGTTATGATGGTGATGTAGTAATTGAAGCAAAAAGTTTAAATGGGTCCTTTTCTTGCAATGGTGAATAAAAAAAGACCAATTTCTTGCAATGGTGAATACAACATATGCACACTGTGACCCAAAACATACCCGAACATTTTTGCAAGTACACCATATTTTTATCAAGTTCTTCTTCTTAGCAAGGCACTTGCTCCTGCTTGATAAAAGCCATTCACAATTAGAGATATATCTGAAAAATGTTAGAGGGAATTATAGTACATCTATGTTTTTCCTCCAATCGTTATGGGTGTCCTAACATTCAAATTAAATCTTATGGGTGTGTGTCCCTTCCTATGGAGAGAGAGAGAGAGAGAGAGAGAGAGAGAGACTCTTTTCTTGGCACCCAATCCACTCTCTTTCTTTCTGTGCCTTGGTCTCCCGTTCCCCCTCCAATACCTTTCCTTATGTCATGTGGAAAGGGCCTCCAAGGTGCATTAGATATAGTTGAGAAAATTTGTAGGTGGGATTATACTAAACTTAGGTTTTTCTTGAACACTTGTACACAATAGATTTTTGCAATTATTCAATAGTCCATTATCTATACTCTTTATAATGGAGCTTGAAAAATTAGAGGAAAGCAAGCCTCCACATATTGTTTTCTGGTTGATTTGCATGGCATGTTGGATCAACGCCGAAATTGAGCTGTTGAGTCCCTGTTGGGTCATCCTCCTAACTATAGACACATTAAAGAGTTTGAAAATTGAGTGAAGTAGTTAAGATTCTCTGCAATTCCATCCTTTTTCAATGACCTCTAATAGTCAAAATTGTACGTCTGACAACCTATTGTCAGCCTATGTGTGTGTGTGTGTGTGTGTGTGAGAGAGAGAGAGAGAGAGAGAGAGAGAGAGAGAGAGAGAGACCACGTAAGTTGTGCAAAGCACCTTTTTTTGATAATTTGCACACTGTAGTAGTCAAAATTGTGTGTGTGTGTGTGTGTGTGTGTGTGTGTGAGAGAGAGAGAGAGAGAGAGAGAGAGAGAGAGAGAGAGAGAGAGAGAGAGAGAGCGCTCTACCCCCACTAGCAAATAGGCATAGAAAAAGAAAGAGTGAGGTGGTCATCGGCAGACAGTACACTATATTTTTATCAAGTTCTTCTTCTTAGCAAGCCACTTGCTCCTGCTTGATAAAAGCCATTCACAATTAGAGATATATCTGAAAAATGTTAGAGGGAATTATAGTACATCTATGTTTTTCCTCCAATCGTTGTGGGTGTCCTAACATTCAAATTAAATCATATGGGTGTGTGTCCCTTCCTATGGAGAGAGAGAGAGAGAGAGAGAGAGAGAGAGAGAGAGAGAGAGAGACTCTTTTCTTGGCACCCAATCCACTCTCTTTCTTTCTGTGCCTTGGTCTCCCGTTCCCCCTCCAATACCTTTCCTTATGTCATGTGGAAAGGGCCTCCAAGGTGCATTAGATATAGTTGAGAAAATTTGTAGGTGGGATTATACTAAACTTAGGTTTTTCTTGAACACTTGTACACAATAGATTTTTGCAATTATTCAATAGTCCATTATCTATACTCTTTATAATGGAGCTTGAAAAATTAGAGGAAAGCAAGCTTCCACACATTGTTTTCTTGTTGATTTGCATGGCATGTTGGATCAACGCCGAAATTGAGCTGTTGAGTCCCTGTTGGGTCATCCTCCTAACTATAGACACATTAAAGAGTTTGAAAATTGAGTGAAGTAGTTAAGATTCTCTGCAATTCCATCCTTTTTCAATGACCTCTAATAGTCAAAATTGTACGTCTGACAACCTATTGTCAGCCTGTGTGTGTGTGTGTGTGTGTGTGTGTGTGTGAGAGAGAGAGAGAGAGAGAGAGAGAGAGAGAGAGAGCACGTAAGTTGTGCAAAGCACCTTTTTTTGATAATGTGCAGACTGTAGTAGTCAAAATTTTCTCTGTGTGTGTGTGTGTGTGTGTGTGAGAGAGAGAGAGAGAGAGAGAGAGAGAGAGAGAGAGAGAGAGAGAGAGAGAGAGAGAGAGAGAGCTCTGCCCCCACTAGCAAGTAGACATAGAAATGGAAAGAGTGAGGTGGTCATCGGGACCAAGATCAAGACCAAGACCTTGATCTGGATAGCTACTAATGATCATGTAGAGGCAAACAGGGGACAAGCGTTGTCCATTGGTGGGGAGTGCTTTAATAGTAGAAGGTGGGTGCTCAAGGCAATAGGTGTGCATGGGTTTGCTTGATCCACTAAGAGTTTGGTCTGGTAGCAAGAGAGTAAAGAGATGTTGGAGGAGTTGTAGCCACAACTCGGAGAGACTGTGTGTGTGTGTGTGTGTGTGTGTGTGTGTGTGTGTGTGTGTGAGAGAGAGAGAGAGAGAGAGAGAGAGAGAGAGAGAGAGAGATGTCTGAGGAGCCCATTACATTGCCCTAACTTAGGCAACACATTCTTCTCCATGCTCTCTCTCACCCCCCCATTAGCAGCGATGGCACTTCCCTATACATTAGAGCATTGTGGGGGCTGACATATTGAGAGATATTTATTTGCAAGTTATGATGGTGATGTAGTAATTGAAGCAAAAAGTTTAAATGGGTCCTTTTCTTGCAATGGTGAATAAAAAAAGACCTTAGTTGGGATGCAAGGATGTAGAGCATCTTAACATTGGATGCATTTGGGCTTCTTCTATGGCTAGCAATGTTTTTTTAGGTTCTAGGAGCCATTGCCACCAACTACTTTAGCTTCACATATTTGGAGAACTTGTAGATGTTTTACATCTATCCCAAGGCATGTGTGTGTGTGTGTGGTGAGTGTGTGTGCGTGTGTGAGAGAGAACATAATTGAAAACAACAAAGGAACAATCCAAAAAGGGACATTGGTGTGTGTGTGTGTGTGTGAGAGAGAGAGAGAGAGAGAGAGGGGGAGAGATTGTTATCTTCCTAGAGTGATTCCAAGGACTACAACTTATTCTCCTCACACGTGGGCACTTAGATACACACACACACACCTACCTATATATGACTTTGTGTGTGTGTGTGTGTGTGTGTGTGTGAGAGAGAGAGAGAGAGAGAGAGAGAGAGAGAGATCCAATAACCATGCTTTTCGTGGCTGCAATAGTGCACACGTCACATACTAGTAAACTATTTATACATAGTGACCCCACTTGAGATGTGACTCCTCTTGCATACTTGAGGTGGTTGATTTGTTGGCAATGTAGTTTAGGTTAGTGATTGTACTCTACATTCTCATATTTAGCTTATTGTTTCATCAATGTCTCATGCTTGATCTTGCATGTAAGTGCCTTCACATATCATTAGTGAAAAGTTTAGGCCACATAAGAAAATTGGTGGTATTCAATTTGCAGCAACATTCTTTTCGTGGGAACCTCCATGTTTTACTTATCCTAATCCTAAGTCCCTTCTATTAAAAGGTATGGATTTGCATAGCTATATTGTGGTTGGGTATTGTCTTTAGAAAAAGTGTTTGCATAGTTATGCTACGGTTAGGGTTTATCTCAAAAATTTTGGATTTTTTTTTTTTTTTTTTGGGAGTGCCTATGTATTCTAACGTACATATAGTTATGTTAATGAATGTAAGTATTACTAAGGATTGAAACAAGGTGAAAATTCACTATAGTCTATATAAGGTTATTTAGAGGAATTTAATAATAATAATTTTTTTTTAGGGAGAAAAAAAAGGTGAAGAGGCATGAAGGCCTACTAAGTTAAGGGGAGATAAGTTTAAACATATGTCCATAGTCACGTGGAACTTTTGTTGTTTTTTTAATATAAAATTGTATGATCTATTATACATATATAATCACAAGTAGTTTATATATTACAAAGAGTCTCACCTAAATAATGTGAAAGGTACACATTACATATCAACGTTTTGAAATAAAATAAAATAAAAAAGAAGTAAAATATAAATAATAAAATATATATTTAAAACATAAAACTTATTTTAGTGCTTTTTTTATTATAAAATATAAATTTAATAAGCAAAGAAAGTAATAAAACATGATAGTGAAATGAATTTTTATGAAGGTTTTTAATGAAATGACCTATTATCAATACTTTATATCATGAGATCAAACTCCTATGAATACAATTTTTAATCCAAAAAGATCAATGCAGCTTTGGAAAATAGCATTTAATAGATTATAATGTCTTTCTATTCATAAAACTTTCAGGGCTCCTTGACAGTTGTCAAGTAATAAAAATTGAACGACCTTCAGCTACATTTCACTAAAATCTTTAGTATACAAAAAAATGACACTAGCATCTTAAAAAAATTGTTGTCACAATAAGGTCTTAACAGGTTTTGAAAACAAATGTAACAACAATGAATTATTTAGATTACAAACTAGTATGTGACGCGTGTGTTGTTGTGGTCAAGGAAACATGGCATGTATTTATAGGGCTATCTTATGTTCCAATTAGAACACTATAATACTCTCTTTTTACATGTATAGTCTATTGTATTTCTAAAAATGATGCATGACACAACTCTTGATATGTTTTAACAAACATGAATATATATGAGATGCTACAAAAAATTCTTTAAAACCAATCTCGGGAGCTTCTCATAAACATTATCTTTCATGAGGTGCTAGCCTTTGTTCAACAAACTTAGGAGTGCTCTCCTTCTATTGAGAGAGAGAGAGAGAGAGAGAGAGAGAGAGAGAGAGAGAGTCCTCCTTTTGGTCTATATGTAAGATGATGCAAAGAATACTTTTAAACCAAGCTTGAGATCTTCTCATAAACATTATATTTCATGAGGTGCTAGCCTTTTTTCAACAAACTTAGGAGTGCTCTCCTTCTATTGGGATGGGTAGAGAGAGAGAGAGAGAGAGAGAGAGAGAGAGAGAGAGAGTCCTCCTTTTGGTCTATCTTGGTCTAGCAATGCTAACAAACTTGATGATAGAGATTACTTAGTTTAGCATGGTGTGAAGAGGAACACAATTGGATTTAATGTCTCTACTCCACTCTCTTACTTGCTTCTATCCTTGCATCTTTCTTATGAGAAAGACATGTAGTGGTGCACATCATAAAATCCTATATAATAAGAAAGATGTATTTTCCTTGGTCTACCAAGGGCTGATAGAAGTGCTACCAACTCAAGAAGTACAAACTGGGTTAGCTAGCATGATGAGGACCAACGACTGCTACATTGTGTAAGAAAAGATTATGGCTCATAGTTTCCAATGTACTAAGAAAGCTTCAAGTTTTAGAGGGATGAGCTGGCTTTCTATTAATATTAAGAATGTGATTGACCCTTCCATCTATGTTTCTCTCTAGATGACTGGCTTACATCTCTATCTATGTTTTTTGCACAAGAAAATCATCACCGAATCACAGTAATGCATAAGCAACTTAATGCAATAAGGTTCACACTATTTGTAGAGGCGGGGGTGTTGGTGAGGTCATTCACCGTGCCACTCAGTAATGGAACCTGACACGTTAGTAATAGGCAAAGATATTGTAAAATTTTTACAGATGTTAGCGGCGGGTAAATTATCCGAAATGGAGTTTGGAGTACTGATGGATAAAGGCGACGACTCGGTTTTGAAACCGTTACATGACGCGGAAATGTCGAGCCCCGATTCGCCGAAGGTTTTAACCATGAAAGTGGACAAAATTGTACCGATTGGAAAAGTGCCTTCTGTAGAACCAAGAGAGAAAATGGGCTCAGCTCAAGGGTTCAAATTCGAGGTTAAAACCCTCAAAGACGGGGCTCCTCAGGGTCCCATCTGTAGGAACGTAAATAAGGCGTCAAGTGCATCTGCAGTTCGCACGCCAAGCATCTTGTTTGCTAGCATACTCAAGGGGCCTAACTCTAAGGATTGTGGGAAAGGCTCAGAAGAAGGGTTGTCAAGTGAAGGAGATTTCAAAAAACTGCAGAATACAAGAGCTAGACTTCAGCAAGAGCTTAAGGAAGTCAACAAAATGATTGAATCGGGTCCTAACAACAACAAAAGAACTAGTTCCCAAGCAGATTGCAGTGGACTGGTGGAAGATGGGTTGGGAGATCGGGTCTTTTCCGCTTTAAAAAAGTCTTTGCACCAGCAAGTGGAGGTTGTCGAGGCTATTACTGTAGCGATACCACCAGCAATTATAAAAAAACAGTTAGCCAGGCAAGTTGAGCTAACGCTTGTATTTGGGTTCAGTGGAAGAATCCCGAACAGGTTTGAGATGATTCAATGGCTTCAAGGCCCTCAAATTCTTGGCCATGGAGGAGCAATTGAAAGTACTTTCTACCTAGCTAAAGGATTCTATTCAGTGAGATTCAAAGAGGCCTCAGACATGGAAAAGATCCTTAACAAAGGGCCCCTAGTCTTTAATAGGACTACGGTTTGTGTGGTGCCTTGGGAGCTAGTGTTTGACTCAGCAAGCAAGGGTTTGGCACAACCTCAAACAGGGTTTTTATTGGCTGGGATGTGTCTAAAACGCCACCTAAGAGAATGGTTATCAATGTCAAAGCAGGGTTAGTTACTATTTCGCTAAAATTTGGAACATACTTTGGGGCATGTTTTGAATGCAACAACTTTGGACACTTTGCCAAGGACTACCCCTTGAAGTCTAATGTTACTATAGCTCCGATAGCACAGGCCCCCAGTAAAATGGATTCCCTGATGGAAGGTCTAGTGAAGCAAGGAGGCAGTAACAAAGGGGTAAATGCAGAGAAGGATAAAGGAGGTATGGTTTGTGACAAAATGGATATCAAGATACAGGACAAGATTGTGGAGGAATTGATTCCCATACAGCAAACTTTTGAAGGTGCAAGAAATAATAATAGGAACAGTACTTCCGCTGCTACCCCCAAATTTATGATAGTGACAACAGTGACGACTGTCCAAGTCCCTGGTCTGAAAAGAACCCAAAGAGTGAAGGCAATGGAAAGAGATTCCAAAGTGCTTCAAGTTGTGATAACACTTGAGGTGAAAGGATATAATTCATCCTCCACCCTGTTGAAAGGAGGGGGGTTCACTGTCCCACTGCATAATCCATTTGCAACACTGCAAGAAAAGAAATCTTCTAACTTGGAATCCCCAAATTCTTCTATGACCAAGGAGAGGGGGGGGGGGGGATGAGTGATTTGAATGCTGAAAAATTTGTTCCTCTATCCCAATAATGATGGAGTCTCTCACTATCCAAGCTTGGAACATAGAGGGGTTGAAAACCCTTAAGAAGAGTACCCTTTTTTGGGAGGAAGTAAAAAAGGAGAAGACAGTCAACTACTAGGCCATCCAAGAACACCACTTAGATGCCCATAGCAAGAGAAAACAGGTGCTAGGAAAGAAACTGGTATTCTATGGAGAAGGAAGTAATGATTTCAGTGGCGTACTCAGCATTGCGGATAGAGAATTGGAGCCCAAGGTGGTTCTTAACCACCCATCCGACAAAATCTTGGGGATAAATCAGATGGGAAGGGAATCCCTTCACAGTTGTGAATGTGTACGGCCCTTGCAATGCAACCGAAAGAGCTAATCTGTGGATGCATCTTAGAGATACTCCTATTGAAGGCGAGTGGTTGTTGGTTGGCGACTTCAATATGGTAGAAAAGAGCAGGGATAGAACAGGATCCTCCAGTATGTTGGTTGGCTTGGAAAAGTCTAAATGGCAAAGTTTGTGCAAAAGGTGGGTGATGATTGACTTATGGGAAGTCGGCCCATGGAACAACACGCCTGGTTTTACCTACACAAGCCTCCAGTATGCCTGCACTGCCTCAAGGATGGACAAATGCTATTGCTCACACCAAGCTGACTGGATACCGTCGTTGATGGCGATGAAGGTAGTCCCAACAAAAAGTCTTTCGGATCACATTCCTCTGCACATACATTTTAAGAAGAATAAAGGGGAGGAGGAGACCCCAAGAGGTGGGAAAAAACTGTTAGTAATAGGGGCACACCTATTCAAAGACCCTCTCTTCAATAATCTAACCAAGAAAGCACTGGGTGAGCTCAAAAAAGATGTTGACCTCAACAAATGCAATGCATGGGACCTCTTTGCTCGGAGCATCTAGAAAGCAATCAAATCCTCGGGCCCCTGGTTCAACAAAGCTAGGGAGGTACACCTTTTGCATCTTACAACGGAGGTCCACGTGCTTACCTCCATAAAAGCCAATGGGCATGCTACTGAGGAGGAGCACAAACGATGGCTCGAAGCCAAATCTAACCTTGCTAATGAGCACTTAGAAGATATAAAAAAGGCAAGGCTTCTCTCAAGGGAGAATGTCCTTCAACCTGAAGCCTCCAATCAAACTCAATTTTTTAGGGCTTTAAAAGTCAAGAAGAGCCGGGGCCACGTCCGCTCGCTATATGATGAGAAAGGGACATCAATTCTAACCAGGATGAGATGCTGGTTTGATGTTGAGCTATCTTCGTTAAATCATTGGATGGCCAGAGATCCAGTCCCAAGAAGTGGAAGACGCTAGGGGACCTTACTGCAGAGTGTCAAGAAGGAAATTCCCCACTCAGAAGCTAATTGCTTGGAATGGGCATTCTCCGAAGACGAGTGTTCACTAGCATTGCAAGCCCTTGGCAAGGAAAAGTCCCCTGGTTTGGATGGATGACGGTGAAATTCTATAGAGAATTTTGGGATGATCTCAAGGCCCCAATCACAAGATTGGCCAATAAATCCATGGTCGAAGGGTCGTTGGAGGTAAGTGTAAAGAGAGGGCTTATCAAACCCATCCCAAAACAAATCTGTTGTTCTCAACTGAAACATCAGTGCCCTATAACAATGACGTTGTGAGCGGGATGGAAACACACACAACGACTCTATAATGACCCGACACACACTCTTGGAATGATACACACACACATTATGGGGCACCACTCGGCTTACACAACCAGCCTGGCCGAGACATGAAACACACAGACGGAGTGAGAAGAGAGAGATTTCCCACTTGCCCACTCAACACTCACCCATACACACTCACACACACACTCTCAATTCAGCTCAAAGGAGGCAAATTGCTGTTTTTTAGACTCAATGAAGCTCAGCCCAACACCAATGGGGCAAATAGTTTACACAGTATTGAGGAAATACACCAGATACAACCACAAAGTTAAGCAGAGGCTTCACTCACTGGAGAAGATTACACAGAAAAACAACAGAAAATCTGTGAGGAATTTGGCAAAATGGACAGCGCCATTGCGTCCGGAACGCCCAAAAACCCCACCCTTCAATGTCATAATGCTCAAATCCGACCTCGGATGAGCAGTTTAGGGCCAAAAAATGCTCCAAAAACAGCAAAAAACACACTTGCGGATGTTCCTCCTCTCTTCTCCACGTTTTTCCTGGTCTTCTCTCTCTTTTTTCAGTTCCCACACTTAGCTTTATTAGTTGGGCATCCGTGGCCTTTTAGATGACCTCAAACGGACCCCGAACAGGCCAAAAACTGACCTCGCAGTGCATAGTTGTCACCTTTTTGCATCATCCGCACACCTGGCACTCAGTTTTTCCCAATAATGCATCCCGCAACCACGTGAAGTGGCCCCAAAAAGTGGTCATCATGATGAACTTTCTGCATAAGTATAACAAGAAAACACCCACGTCGTGTCCATACTTCTCCGCGTGCAAGTATTGACCCCGTTCGACCTCCTGACGCCACTCGATGCCATTTGACGCACCTGCTTACCTCATGTCGTCGGCCCGCGGATAGCTTCCTTGAGAAGTTTTACACGCTACCAACTCCTCCTTATTGTAGAAAAACACACTGGTACTGATAATAGTGAAAATCGCTGCACTATGTACACCCTGTCCTACCTGTACACACGTGGGCCCCACGTAACCACCTGGCTATGGAAATTGGGCAATCCTTTATTCTATGCACCATGCATGTGTATGTACATATGCGCAATCCCTTGCTCCAAAAAACTCCTTACAACTTCGGTGGCCTAAAAAATTATAGCTAAAGCAGTAGCCCTCAAACTCAGCCCCCTTACTAACCAAGATCATCTCTCCCCCCCTTACTAACCAAGATCATCTCTCCCCCCCTTACTAACCAAGATCATCTCTCCCCATCAACATGGGCTCATAAAAGGAAGGTCCATTTACGATAACATCTTGGCAGCAATGGTGGGCATTGAATATGCAACTGTCACAAAGCAGGAGTGCATTCTGCTGCAGTTGGACCTGGACAAGGCTTATGACAGAATAACATAGACATATATAGAAGCTGTCATGGAAGCTCTGGGCTTTGGGCCTCGCCTCTGCCGGTTGGTACGCGTACTGGGGGCTGGAAGCTAGTCAGAGCTCCTATTCAACGATAGAATTGTGGGCTCTTTTGGATCAAAAGGTCTATTAAGCAGGGATGCCCTTTGGCCCCCCTACTTTTTGCCATAGTATCACATCCTTTAATCATGACGCTCGAAGCTAGTGTGGAACGAGGGGAGTTGCAAGGCCTCGCTTTGCCAGGAAATAGCCAACTCCTAGCAAAATTTTTTGCAGAGGATTCTCTCCTCTTCTTGAAGGCGTGCCCCCAGGTCATTAGAAAAGCTCTGGAGATTGTGCAAATATTCTCAAAAGCTTTGGGGCCCCAGTGTAATATAGAGAAGTCAAGGTTGATCTCCTTATCGGAAAATGACTCATTTGATCCTTCTATTTTTTCGGGGGAGATTGTCACAAAAGGGAATATATTCAGGCATCTGGGAGCCCCCTTGGGAGTGGACGTGACTCACAAGCAAAGATTTGAGTGGGTGCTTGAGAAAATAAAAACAAAAATGAGTAGGTGGGAGTATGCTCTTCTCCCATTCCCAAGTCGGATAAAAGTGATGAATGCCTTTATGATTCCTTACATTGCCTTCACTAGCCCGCTTCTCAAAATGGCTAAGTGTCACTAGAAAGAGTTCTTAAAACTAGTAAAAAGGTTTTTATGGAAAAACAACACAAAATCCTCCAGGCCATGGAAATGGGCCTGGTGGGAATTAGCTACTCGACTGGTGAATCAAGGAGGCCTCGGAATTCTCAACCCTGTGGTTGGCTGATGCAGAAGCTTGTTACACCAAGTTTGTTGTCTCCTTGGCTAAACAGGATCAAGTTTGGGCTGTCATGGTCAGAGATATGATAGAAACATCTAAACTTGGCTCAGATGGTGGAAAATGGAGAGGGGTGGAGGTTCATGACAAACTGTTAGCCCCGGAGTGGTCTACCTTAAGACTGGGAGGCAGCTTAGGAGAATTGGTAAGAAAATGCAAGAGAGCAGCAGGAGTCTTAAAGTGGGGGGAAGAAGTCAGATACTTCAAGAACTCCATTTTGCATTGGTCCCCCTCGCTGTCCAAAGTTGTAGATCTGCCACAAACTCCCTATTGGATTGAGACAGCCAGGAAATTGAATAATAAGGGTCTGAAGCAACTTGGACACTTCTGGGACAGTGGCAACAAGAGTTGGAAAACCATTGACCTTGTGATTACCCAGTACCAACTCAATAGCTTGGAGGTCTTGCTGGTCCAAAAAGTGATGAAGGAGCTTGACAATTTAGTGATGCCAATTTGTGATTTGGTGTTTGACTTGCCCATGCCTGAAAATGGCCCGGAAGCAGTCTATTAGGGAAACTCCATCCTAAAAGAATTTATGTAACATTTAATGGCCTAAAATCTTATTTGTAGCGGAAATTAGCATGAACATAGTGGGCATTTCATTAGAATAGATTCCTAAGGAGAATTACAAGAGTGCTTGGGTGGAGAGAGCAACAAAAAAGCATAACACCTAGTTAGATAGCATCGACAATACTTTCAAAAGAGAGAGAGCAATTAAGCTATTGACAACAGTTGAGGACCGGATTTGCATGGAGCCGGTCCCCCCTCCAAAAGGCTTTGTATTATGGTTTCTCCCATCAAGAGAGACATTGTACAATACAATTGTTTGTGTTCCTTCAAGACTAGCTAGTGCAATGAAGATGGAAGCTTCATACACCAAGCAAAACACTTAATCAAACACAACTTGAATTATCCCCGTTCTCAGACCCAAGACCTCACACACCTTCGAAGATGGTGAGAGCTAGCAGGGTATGAGAGTAGATTGAGAGGAAAAAGAAGTATCTTACGAGAAAGAAGTACATCTCCTCACATAATCACTCATATTAGCATAGCTTAGCTTAGTAATTAGCTTGGTAGAGAAGATGAGCATGCATTGAAGCTTGGCTCTTGGTTGGATTTGCATCCACATGCCAAGAGAGTGTTGATGTAGGCTTCTATCTCACAAGCTTGGAGTAGGTGATGAGCTCTCCATTAAAGCTTGGGAGGAGATAGAGTATTTTCCCTTCACACATGGTCAAGTGTGAGAGTGTGTGTGTCAATGCCAAGCAAAAATCAGCCCCCCCTCTCTCTTGGGCGAGCCCTAGCTGCTAAGTTAGTCTGGCTTTTGCCTCATTGGACCTCCCCAGGTCAAGCCAATAGGGATTAAGCAGCATAAGTGATAGCCTTCTGACATGTGTCCCCCTTTCCCCTTTTGTGAGAGCTTTAGATAATTAAATAATTAAACTAAACTCTCATTGGACCCCTTTGCCTCCTGGCCAATAGGAATCAGGCAAGCCATGGGGCTCCTGAATGCTCATTGGACCCCTTGGGAGACTGCCCAATAGTCTTCTAGGACACTTAATTCTTATTGGTTTCTTTTATTAAATGTTTTTAAATGAATTAAACTAGATTTACTCTAGCCTAATTCTCATTGGTCCACTTCAAGGGTCTTCCAATAGGAATTGGGCACACCTTGTGGGCATCTGGCCTAGGGAGCTGACATGTGTCCCTCATTCCCTTTGTGTAAAGGGAGCCTGTGTGTGTGTGTGTGGCTTTCTCTCTCATCCCCTAGCTTTGGGGCTCGCCCCCTCCCATGTAGGGATGTAGAAAGACTTTTTGGGCACACTAAGCATCCAATTTTCCCTAAGGTTGACCTTTGGACACAACCTTTGAATTTTGGAACCTTAGCATTTTGGAAGTCTTAATGGGCTGAACCTTAGGGTCTTTTTAGCCCATTGTTTCACATGGCTCTTTTGCAGATGGCCCCCCCTTTGGATCCCTATTTTCCCTCCTTTGGATCCCTACTGTGGCCGGTCTGCTAACTTAACCAATATTCTAGCTTTTTCTCCCTTGGCACTTCCCCACATTAAATGATCAGTTTAATATGAGAAAATCATTTAGGAGAATTAGATATTGATTATTATGACATTACCTCTCTCTTGAAATCATAGTCGTCCTCGACTATGGTGTAGAGAAGATAAAGCATATGCATGAGTCCTTTTCTTAGCGGGTAGAGGATCCCTATGTTACCCTACGACATCATTCCATAATGGATGACTAGTCCATTTGGCGCTTGAGAGCCTGAGGCTGCCGCAAGCATGTCTGCACATTAGTCCTATCAGTCTTCCATAGTAGAGTGACAAGCTCTACTTGGTGTTCGGGAGACGTCGTCTCCGCAAACTTGATCTAAGCATGCATACTACTTCATTTTTGTGCACAAATAAAGAAAAAGAGAGTCTTATAAGACAAAAAATTTTGTTCATTTTTATCATTTTGTACATTTGCTTACTCTTGGGAAACATTGTAAGCATTGACAAGGTTTAGGTTATCCTTTAATTGTATGCCTTGCATCCATCTAGCATCTTCAAAAGGATAATTCTTAAACTTAATAAGATATCGTCGGATAGTCTTACCGCCTCTTAATACCTTGTCTTCATGTCGGAGAATGGACTCGGGCTGCAGCACCTCCTCGTGGTCCTCGATCTCCGGTGGGTCTTCAATAGTTGGTTCTTGAGGTGGCTCTCCTTTGTAAGGCTTCAAGAGGCTCACATGAAAAGCATTGTGTATGAGCCAATGATTGGGCAACTTAAGTTGATAGGCCATCTCATTGATTGGCCTAAGAATCTGGAAGGGACCATAGTACCTTTTTGCTAGTTTAGCATAGTACTTTTGGTGGCCCGTAGGATTCTTGCCCGTCGTGTGCCTTAATCGAGCCTTGGGAAACTTTAACAAGACCCAATCGTTTTCTTTAAAGGCTTGGGCTCTTCTGTGCTTGTCAGCAGCAGCCTTTTGCCTTTGCTGTGAGATAGAGATAGCATCCTTAATCTTTTGGAAAGATTCTTGTAGGTCTCGGCTATACTCATCTGCAGCGAAGATCTTCCCATGTACCTTAAGTAGCAAGGGACTTTTTGATCTTCCCTCAATTACCTCGAAAGGTGCTTTTCCTGTAGAAGTATGTACAGTGTTATTGTAAGCATACTCTACTAAGGGTAAGTACTTCTCCCATTGGGATCTTTGATCTACTTCCGTTACATAGGCTTTTAGTAGATCGAGAATAGTTAGGTTAGCTATTTCACTTTGGCCATCAGTTTGTGGATGATAGGCCGAAGAGAAGTTTAGCCTTGTTCCTAAATTCTCAAAGAGACCCTTCCAGAAATTACTGGTCATTCTAGGATCTCTATCCGACACTATGGACATTGGCAAGCCATGGTACTTGAAAATTTGTGAAATGAAGAGGGTTGCCATTTGATGGGCTTTGATAGTCTTTTTGACAGGTATAAAATGAGCTTGTTTACTGAACCTGTCTACTATCGTCCATATTCCCGTATTCCCATGGATAGACTTAGGCAATCCAAAGATAAAATCCATGGATATGCTCTCCCACGGTGAATTAGGGATTGGCAAGGGTTGAAGCAATCCAAGTTGCTTCCCTCTATCAAATTTTGTCTTTTGACATACCACACATTTGGAAACATACTCATGTATGTTCACTTTCATGGTAGGCCAATAGAAATATGTTTCAATTCCCTTTAGGGTAGACTGAATCCCTCTATGCCCCGCATATGGGGGAGCATGAGATTCATACATTACTTTCTCACGTAGTGAGTTAGTAACGCATAGTCTATTGCCATAGAGAAGATAACCATCTTGTAAAGTAAATGGTTCTTCTTTCTTCCCTAATGCAAGGGCTGAAATCACATCTCTAAAATCGGGATCAATAGCATACTCATCTATCATTGAAGATAGATCATTGTGAGTTGCTATGGAAACCGCATTCACTCTCGGTCGTCTTGAGAGTGCATCGGCTACTTGATTATGCTTGCCAGCAATGTGAGCAATATGAAAATGAAATTGCGAAAGGAAATTTGCCCACCTCATTTGTTTGTCGGAGAGCTTGGTCTGCGTCATGAAGTACTTAAGACTTTGGTGATCCGTTCGCAGAATGAAAGGAGTCCCCAATAAATAGTGCTTCCATGAGTCTAAGGCATGTAGAACTGCAAGGAGTTCTTTTTCGTATATGCCTAGAGCTTGCTCAACAGGGTCGAGCCTTCGACTCTCATAGCCTATGGCGTGCCCTTCTTGGAGCAAAACAGCCCCAAGGCAATCACCACAAGCATCACATTGGACCTCAAATGGTTTTGAGAGATCCGGTAGTGTAAGCACAGGTTGAGAGATAAGCTTTTCTTTAAGCTTTTCGAAAGCATTGTTCTCCTTAGCAGACCACGTATACCTAACATTTTTCTTTGTTAGGTCATGTAATGGTCCCGCAATTTGTGAGAACTTTTCTATGAAGCGTCTATAGTATGCACACATACCTATAAAGCTTCTTAGTTCATGAAGATTCCTTGGTTTAGGCCATCCTTTTATTACCTCTAACTTGGATGGATCCATTTGGATTCCATCTTGAGAGATAATGTGACCTAAATATTGAATCTCTTGCAAGAAAAATTCACTTTTCTTTCGATTAACATAAAGTTTATTCTCTCTTAAAACTTGAAATATTACCTGGAGGTGTTGCTTGTGTTCCTCTAATGAATTAGAGTAGATGATAATATCATCAAAGAACACTCCAGTGAAGGTTCGATGAGGTCTGAACAGCTTCTCCATCAAGCGGTTAAATGTGGCTGGTGCATTAGTCAAGCCAAAAGGCATGACAATGTATTCGTAAAGACCAAATGTAGTACGAAATGCGGTCTTTACAATGTCTTGATCAACTATCCTTATTTGATGATAGCCACTTTTTAGGTCAATCCTACTGAAGTAGGTCGATCCTTGTAGCTTATCAAATAGGTCTTCTACCCGTGGAACGGGAAACCTATTCTTGATAGTGATCCTATTTAGTGCTCTATAGTCGACACACATACGATATGTGCCGTCTTTCTTTTGCACTAATAGCACAGGTGAGCAAAATGGAGATGAGCTAGGCCTAACCATGCCCTTCTCAACTAACTCATGCACTTGCCGCATAATCTCCTCTTGTTGAGCTTGAGAAACTCTATAAGGAGGTTTGTTAGGCGGTGAACTTCCTGGAAGAAGTTCAATTGCATGGTCGTCATTACCTCGTTTAGGAGGTAGCTCACAAGGGATGTCGTCAATAAAGACATCTTGAAACCCCTTGAGAAAATTGGATAACTCTAATTCCTTTTGGTTGCTTTTATTTTCTTTTGCTAAAGCATTAGGTTCATTTTGAGAATCTTTAACAAAAATCATGTACACGGAAATAGAGCTCTTTATTGACTTGTTGAAAGCTGGTGTATGTACAATGGGATGGTGTTACCCATCTCCCTAGCATCTATATACATGTCCTTTTCCCTGAACTTAAAGGAGATTCTCCTTTCAGGAAATTTAACATGGGCAGCCAGACGGTCAAACCATGGTGCCCCTAGGATTACATCCTCATGCTTGAGAGGAGAGATAAAGAAGTCCTCTTTGTCCACATAGCCTTGGACATGAAGCCTCAATTTCCCGATTAAGGGAGTGACTGAAGCTTCTTGCCCCTTGAAGGCACTGTCTGCGGGTAGGATATCTCCCATCTCGTAGGATTGTATGCCTAGCTTGGTGGCTAACTCCATAGATATGAAATTGTGAGTAGAACCAGGGTCAAAGAGAATAAAAGCATCATGTTCTCTTACCTTTCCCCAAGCATGGCATAGAGGAGATCCTTTGTGGTGAGTTTGATGAATCTCCTCCTCTTGGATTTCAACCAAAGAAGCTCTAGGAGGATCTTGGCGGTTGTTCTTTTGGGGACAAGCGCGGTACGCATGCCCTTGTTCGCCGCACTTGAAACACCGGTTATCTTTACGATAACGCTCAAGCTCTTCAGGAGAGAGTTTATTCTTTCCTTTGTAAACTCCCTTCTCTTTAGCTTTGTTGGGATTGCCCTTAGGAGACTTTTGGACATTGTCCTTCCCCTTAGGCTCATTGGAACCCTTGTTTTCCGGGGGCTTATTATTTCTTTTACCCCCCGTTTGGAAATTGATTCGCGAGGCCACCATAGTATGGTGTATTACCGCCGATATGGTACGTGGCCTTTGGGAGTTGACATACTCCGCCATTTCTTCGGTTAAGCCCGCACAAAATTGTTGCTTTTGCTCTCCAAAATCCAACTTTTTGAAGACAGTGGCTTTGAGTTGTAGGTCCCAAAACTTGTCTACATATTTGTGGATGGATTCATTGGGAGAGAGCTTTAAGCTTCGCCATTCGGTGAGTACTTTGTCTTTGGCATCGGTGGCCAAAAACTGCTTCATAATGGAAGCTCTTAAAGCCTTCCATGTTCGTGGAGCTTCACCGTTGGCTCGTAGGCTAGACCACCATTGTCTGGCGGACTTTTGAAAGTGCATAGCTACATGGCGTAGCTTAGAGGACTCCGTGAAGCCCTCATCTCCAAACGCCGCATCGAATTGCTGGATAAAGGCCAAAACTTTGTCTGTAGCACCGAAGGTGCCATCATAGGTAAGGAAAGAGATGCTCTTCCCTCCCTCTTTGAATTTCTTCAGCTTGGACGACCTCTTCCATGCGGCATAGGATTTCCTATGGCCTCTTCTTTTTGATGGTTCAAAAGTTGCACCATCACTTTCTTCAGAAGATGAAGAATTTGAAGAAGGTGGAGAAGAGGGTGACCTCTTTCTCGCCTTTTTCTTGTCTTGATCTTTGTCGTCTTCACCATAGCTTTCATAAGAGGAAGAGGATGAAGAAGATGGAGAAGAGGGTGTCCTCTTTCTCGCCTTTTTCTTCTCTTGCTTTTTATCATCCCTCTTTGAATTATGGCGTGGAGAAGAGTGTGATGGTCTTCTCCGCTTTGGTGGTGATGGAGAGCGTTTAGCCCGCCGTCTTCGTGGAGCCATCTCCGCCGAGGTGGCGGGAGACTCGCTTCTTTCTCGTTCCTTCGGTGGAGGCTCTTGAGTTCTCCTTTGGGAAGGAGATGCATCATCAAGAAGTAAGTTCTTGAGCCCTTCATATGGATTCTCTTCTTCTTCCCGAATCGGAGAGAGACCTCTTTTGGTAGTCTCACAAGGAGGCTTCCTAGGTGTTCTCTCGTCATGGTGATGAGCTTGGAGAATCCCGTGAGCACGGAGCTGCCGTTGCACTTCACTTTGGAGAGATGGATTGCCCATGGCTTGTTGAAGCCTAGAAACAAGATAATTAACAAGCATTGAAGCATCATTAGTAGCTTGCTCATGAGCAAAATCAAAGTTATCAACATTAATTTCACTCTCTTTAATATTGTCAGCCATTCTAACAACTTTTAGGTGTAAACTTTTTAGGTGTACTTTGGCACTTCAAGCCCTAGTTGCTACTCCTCTTTACCCCTTTAGAAAAAGCACTCAAGCTACTGTACCCGCGGCTCGAATACCATTAATTGCAAGGAATAGAAGAGAGGGTCTTTCGACACCAAAACAGCACCGGCTCCTGTCAAGCTTCTAATAGCTCAATAGTGGTTAAGCCGTAGGCAAGCCCCGTAGGACTCCACTATTAAGACCATAGCTCTCGACGGTGATGCCCCGTTAACTGCACAAAGGCAGGCGCACTGCAAGGCTGAAAAATCCCTATTCTACTTACTCACAGGCAATTAATAATACCAACCATTTGTAGCTAGCTTGAGGACCTCCCTTCTTGAGCAAGAAAAGAGAAACCTTGAGCTCTGATACCAATGTAACATTTAATGGCCTAAAATCTTATTTGTAGCGGAAATTAGCATGAACATAGTGGGCATTTCATTAGAATAGATTCCTAAGGAGAATTACAAGAGTGCTTGGGTGGAGAGAGCAACAAAAAAGCATAACACCTAGTTAGATAGCATCAACAATACTTTCAAAAGAGAGAGAGCAATTAAGCTATTGACAACAGTTGAGGACCGGATTTGCATGGAGCCGGTCCCCCCTCCAAAAGGCTTTGTATTATGGTTTCTCCCATCAAGAGAGACATTGTACAATACAATTGTTTGTGTTCCTTCAAGACTAGCTAGTGCAATGAAGATGGAAGCTTCATACACCAAGCAAAACACTTAATCAAACACAACTTGAATTATCCCCGTTCTCAGACCCAAGACCTCACACACCTTCGAAGATGGTGAGAGCTAGCAGGGTATGAGAGTAGATTGAGAGGAAAAAGAAGTATCTTACGAGAAAGAAGTACATCTCCTCACATAATCACTCATATTAGCATAGCTTAGCTTAGTAATTAGCTTGGTAGAGAAGATGAGCATGCATTGAAGCTTGGCTCTTGGTTGGATTTGCATCCACATGCCAAGAGAGTGTTGATGTAGGCTTCTATCTCACAAGCTTGGAGTAGGTGATGAGCTCTCCATTAAAGCTTGGGAGGAGATAGAGTATTTTCCCTTCACACATGGTCAAGTGTGAGAGTGTGTGTGTCAATGCCAAGCAAAAATCAGCCCCCCCTCTCTCTTGGGCGAGCCCTAGCTGCTAAGTTAGTCTGGCTTTTGCCTCATTGGACCTCCCCAGGTCAAGCCAATAGGGATTAAGCAGCATAAGTGATAGCCTTCTGACATGTGTCCCCCTTTCCCCTTTTGTGAGAGCTTTAGATAATTAAATAATTAAACTAAACTCTCATTGGACCCCTTTGCCTCCTGGCCAATAGGAATCAGGCAAGCCATGGGGCTCCTGAATGCTCATTGGACCCCTTGGGAGACTGCCCAATAGTCTTCTAGGACACTTAATTCTTATTGGTTTCCTTTATTAAATGTTTTTAAATTAATTAAACTAGATTTACTCTAGCCTAATTCTCATTGGTCCACTTCAAGGGTCTTCCAATAGGAATTGGGCACACCTTGTGGGCATCTGGCCTAGGGAGCTGACATGTGTCCCTCATTCCCTTTGTGTAAAGGGAGCCTGTGTGTGTGTGTGTGGCTTTCTCTCTCATCCCCCTAGCTTTGGGGCTCGCCCCCTCCCATGTAGGGATGTAGAAAGACTTTTTGGGCACACTAAGCATCCAATTTTCCCTAAGGTTGACCTTTGGACACAACCTTTGAATTTTGGAACCTTAGCATTTTGGAAGTCTTAATGGGCTGAACCTTAGGGTCTTTTTAGCCCATTGTTTCACATGGCTCTTTTGCAGATGGCCCCCCCTTTGGATCCCTATTTTCCCTCCTTTGGATCCCTACTGTGGCCGGTCTGCTAACTTAACCAATATTCTAGCTTTTTCTCCCTTGGCACTTCCCCACATTAAATGATCAGTTTAATATGAGAAAATCATTTAGGAGAATTAGATATTGATTATTATGACAATTTATCAGACAATGATGCATAAGAAGAATTGGTCTAGCTCAAGCTATGTAAAAATCAATGGCTGGAGGAAAGGTGGGAGCAAGTATTGGAGTACATACGGAAGCCAAAGGTTCCGCAGCACATGAAGGTCTTTCTATGGAAGGTAATTTAGGGTGCTCTACCAACGGGGGTGAAGATTCAGGAGAGAGGGATTGGGTCAGATCGATGCTTGGGATGTAGGATGGCTAGAGAAGATCTGGCCCACCTATTCATGGACTGCCCAACTATTAAAGGCCTCGCAGGGAAAATATGCAAGTGGGTCCAAAGAACATGGAAAATTAGGTTCTTCAAGACTGGCCTATTCCTTGGAGGCAAAAATTCAGGAAGTCCTGCCCTCCTCGTTAGCACTCAAATCGTCAGATATCTCTTTTTACATAATGTATGGCAGACAAGGAACCGCCGTGTGTTTGAAGGAGGTTTGAAGGTGGCAAGCTTTGGAGAAATTACTCAAGAAAGCAAAGTGCTAATATGGACGCTCGAGCGCAAGCAACACTTGCATGATTGGTCTAGGACTACTTGTGCATTTTTGTGAGCAGATGGAATGCCTAGGACGCGTAAAGATCTCAAAAGGACAATTTTTTGGACCATGTGTATGGAGGACGAGGTGGCGGGTTGGTGGGGGTGGCTGCCCTGATGTAATTATAGTCTCTGGATGATGTCATGGCTCAACAAGAGCATGATCTTGTAATTTTTTTGGGCTGCTCAATATAATTCACTCACAATTGTGAGTTTTGCAAAAAAAAAAAAAGGTTCACACTATTTGTTAATTTACACTTTCACATCATTTGCATCTTTAAATGTGATAGATCTGAAAGTAAAATAAGGTTGCTGAGTTTTTTTTTTTTTGTAAGAGTTTTGGCCCTTATGTTAAACTAAAGGATGTGGTGCAAAATGAAGTCGATGACTTGAAATCATGTATGCCATTGATCTTTCTCTCCCTGTCTTCCTGAATTACAAAAGCATGTTCCTCTTTGTGAGAGCATATTGTATTCAAACATTTACATGCTTGAGACTATTTCCTTATGCACAATCTATATCATACCAACCATTTGGCTTAGCTCCTTAGCTCTTGCTTCCTTACATGTGAGACCAAACATTGAGGCAATGTAGGAGAGCGTCTTTTTGTATGCATATTATATTATTTGAAAATTTGAGTGTATGAATATCATACCGTACTTTAGTGTTCATCTTTTGATTACCTCAAATTTATTTTCTTACATTTTAGCCTGGATCATGGCCTACATTTCTTTCTCTCCTAGAAAATTCTTGGATTCTGTAATGGAAATGGCCTATGAACTTTGAGAGTAGCGGAATTAGGAAATTAGGTGAAGCACTTTTGTGGGATTACTTTGTGAGCATAGCGGGTGAACTTGATTGATGGTAGCAACATAAACATGGTACTAGTTAACTTGGCATGAACAATACTTTTGCAAGAGAGACGGTTTAGAGAACATGACAATAGTTGAGGACGGAATTCATTCGGAGCCGGTCCCCCCTCCAATAGACATTTGTATTATAGTTTCTCCTATCAAGAGAGACTTGCTACAATACAATCTTTGTGTTCCTTGCGACCTAGGTGATGCAGTGAAGATGGAAAGCTTCATGCATCACAAGCATAACATAAAATTTGTAGAAAGCATTAACTATCCCAAGCCTTAGTCCCAAGGCCGCAAACACCTTCGAAGGTGCAGAGAGCTAGCGGGGAACGAGGATAGGGAAGAGGAAGAAGAAACATTCCACAGGAGAAAGAAATAGTTCCTCACGTATCATCACTCTTCTTGCTAGCATATATAATATATAGTAATGAAGATGGAGAAGATGACAAGCTTAAGCATTGAAGCATGGCTCTTGGTTGGATTTGCATTCCATAGCCAAGAGTGTTGGTGTAGACTCTCACTTCACACAAGCTTGGAGAAGGTGGAGCTCCTCAACTTTCAACAAGTGAGAATGATTCCACAAAATGAGTGTGTGTGTGATGTATATCCCCACAGCACCCCCCTTGCTTGCTTGGGGTGAGTTGTAGCTTTTACACTTGTTTCAAGCCCATTGGACCCATCTCCCCCTAGTTAATCACATGTAGCATGCATTCAAGTACATGGATAGTCTTTGGACAAGTGTACTCCTTACCCCTTAGAGAGACAAAGCTTGAAAATATCTAGATATTTGTTGGATGGAACTAGAAGCTCATTGGATCCCTCTTTAGCCCAACCAATAGCATTCAAGCGCACCATGTGGTTAAGCATAGGGAGAGTTTGACATGTGTCCCATGTGCCCTTTGAGAAAAGGGATGCCCTTTGGGTGAGTGGAAGATTAAGTCAAAGATTTCCTTAACTTTGGGACTTTCATGCATAGGAAGCTTCTCAAGAACCTTACTCATTAAGTTTGTAGGGTCTCTTTTTTACTCAAGCACCTTACCCCCCCATGCATGGGAAGCTTCTCAAGCACCTTCCTCATTAAGTATGACAAGTACCTCAAGTACCTTAGTCATCAAGCATGACAAGCACCTTATTCAACAAGCACGACAGGCACCTTAGTCATCAAGTACACACCTTAGTCATCAAGCACCTCAAGAACCTTAGTCATCAAGCACGACAAGAACCTGAAGATTAGGTCGGGTTCCCACCTCAAGCTTAGCCCTAGCTTGCCTAAGGTCAAAGGACTTTTAAACTAACCATTGGAGGTCTTTAATGAAGCTAATCCTTAGGTCTTTTAAGCTCCATTAGCTAACCTTGCTCTTTGACAGACCATCTCTAATTTGGACCCCTTTACCATTAGCCGCGTGTTGAGATAGATCCCTAAGCACATGTCTATGTTCTAACCCTTGTTCCCGTTTATTATCCCACATTAAATAATCAGTTTAATATGAGAAAATAATTTGGGTTGGTTAGATATTAGATTTAATGACAGATTCAATTAGTTAGTTGCCACCATTATATCCAGAGTAGGGGAGCATCTTTTTTATGAAAACTTTAAAGATGCCACCATTGACATCAATAAAGAAGTTATAGAATATTCTAACATCATAGAAAAAACCCTTGAATTATTTCAAAGATTTGAAGCATCTAATAAAATTGGAATGATATAGAAATGATATACATAAGTCTCTCTCTCTCTCTCTCTCACACACACACACACACACACACACACACACACACACACACACACACACACATAAGTCTCTCTCTCTCTCTCTCTCTCTCTCACACACACACACACACACACACACACACACACACACACACACACACACACACACACACACACACACACACACACACACACACACACACACACACACACACACTGACATATCACACACCTAGGCCTACATGGTCAACCCCTTGGTATATATTCTACATATTATGACCCAATTTTTTGGATCGGCTCTATGTTTGTCACACTCAACTCATTACTTGCAAAATTAAGGTCTAAACACATGATTCGAGATGCACACACATACAAAATACATGGAACACAATGATGCATGATATCCAACATTTGATAATAACTACGAACATGCAACCACACCACACACACATGCTAACATAATGGCAGTTTTACTAACAAGATTTGTCCTGACACAGACAACAACATCATTGGCAGAAGAGTAAAACAAAGATGAAGGACCTACAACACGAGCAGGATGATGGAGCATTCAAGCAAGAACCCCTCCTCTTTTTAGTTTATTCTGGCATAGACAAAGCCAAGTACTTTGTAACTGTTTTCATGATGCATGTCAGCATCCTGCAAATTATGAAATTTCTATAAATATACACTCTATGGAGAATAATGCATGCAAGGTCTCAAAGACATTATGGTGTCTGCATTTCAAGTATTGTCTCCCCCCGCCCCCCCCCCCCCCCCCCCCTTTTTTTTACAACCAGAGCACTTATTAATTTACAAATTATTATGTAACAATAAGAAGCACTATTGGTTCTGTATCCATCTTATCAGTGGGAATATACATGTACTCATCCATACCCTTTCCCTATGTTTTTAGTTATACAAAATCACCAACAATGAGTAATGTTTTGAATTCGACACATCGAATATCATTATCTAAAGACTTTAAGTTAACCAACCCTCCCACCACCTACACAGCCTATTTACCCTAGAATACAACCCTCCCACCACCTACACACAAGTGGCTAGCTCATTTGTTATGACCCACATGCCATGCAATGGTGCGCTTTGCTTGGCTTAACCACCTGACGACTTCCTCAACATGTGGCAGCACGTGTCTATCCATATTGGCCCCTGCGAAGCTCCTCACATCTCTGGCACGTGCCTACCTTCCTATGGCACCCTTATAAGGTCTTGCTAACAAACCCAAAAATTGAACCCACCTACTTGCTTACTGGGTAAAATATGTTTTTTTCTATGGTTTAGCCACTTGCAACTACACAACTTCTAAAAGTAGCAAGCAACTAAAGCTAACGCCGTATCCGACTCTGGCAAAAGCTTGTTGCAGCTGGCATGGCCAAAATAATTCCTTTAAGGCACCGAACGGGGATTACCCTATAAAAGAAGGGCCTCGCAAGGCAGGCGAAGGCAAAGCTCAGCCATCTTCTTCGTAGAGCATCACACACACACAGAAGCATAGACGGCTGAACTTCTACACCTTCACGTAGGATCATCCTTTCCTACACATGAGCAAGGTGGGCTGCAGAATCGCTGCACCTTCTCACTAGTTTGAAGGAAATTTGCACACGTTGCGCAAGACGTAAACTAGTTTTTTTGAATCAATTATAAGGCATGGTACACTAACAGTGACGTATTTAAACACCCTTTTACAGTTTTTTCACACAGAATGGTTTTTTTAAAGTAGGATATTTCGTTATCTTATCACATATTCCATTAAAGATGTTTCATACACAAGGTACTCGGCTATAAGCACGCACATGAAAAACGTCCAACTGCACAAAACGTAAATATCCGGCTATAGAAATAGGACTTGCATATGGGCATACAATCCGGGTAAACATTGACATGACATGCATACATATAAACTATAGCAATAGAAGGTTTTACTTACAGTTTTGAACAAATACACCCTATATAAAGGGGCACTCAATAGGCACAAGAAAATACATGGATCCACCAAAGCTCGTATTGTTTGCATACTTGTGCATATGGCATGCATTCGTAAGCACAAATAAGCAACAAATTGGCATGTAAACAGGTATGTAGTATACCTAAACTGTAAACGATGTGTGGTCCGCTTAATTTTTTATTACTTGACAATCGAAGGTAACGGGTTTGAGGAGAGCACTACCTTGAACATCCAAAAGCAAATGGAGCACTTCAAGATGACTGCTGCAAGTAACAATCAGGTGAATTTAGCCTTGACTATAAAGGTTTTTTCAAAAAAGAGCAAAGCTTTGTTTGTTCTTATCAGTTTGTCTTGTAAATATTATCGGACATAAAAAAGTATCAATACTTTGCATGAGGGTTTAGGATAACCTCATATAAAGACAAAGTCAATATGTAAAGACTGGTTTTTTTTAAAAAAGGGGATGAAACAAACAAAATTCGGCCTAAAATTTCATGAAAACGGATCGCAATATATACTTACTTTTAAACCATAGGGAGAAAAGTGGCCCCTAAGGCAACATAGAGTGTATAAGCACTAGTACAGTAAACCTTAGATAGAAGGTTTTGTAAGTAAAAACAAAAGATTTTAAAGCTATTCTTCTTTATGATTAATCCTTTGTTGTATAAGACACTTCTTGTAAAGACCAATGTCCGTCTCGTTTGGAATATGGTTTTAAAAAAACGGTTTTACAAACAAAATGCTGTCGAAATTTTTAAAAAATCAGGAGTACTTATAGATTAGAATGTTTTCGTATATAACATAACGATAGGGTTACCCCTTTAGCAATACATAGTATAGTCTCTAAAGAATGCTAAACTCAGAATCATTGATGACAAACAGTGTACAGGCAGACAGCTAGGATGAGTGTCACCCGTGATATATTCAAGCTACAAAGGATTCGGGACAAGCTCATGGCAGCACACAACAGGCAAAATCTAACTAGGCCATTAGCAATTAGAGACCCCATTTCCAAACCTCGTAAACCTGTAAGAAATTTCATAGACCGTAATCGACCATACCTACATAGATGAGCAAAAGAAATTAATGTAACATATACCTAGGAGTAGGGTTGGTCTTCAGGGTGTGACAGCGATAACAAGCAGTGGGTATTGCTTGATATACCTGTCACCCATTTAGTGAAAATTAATTCTAATTGATTGTACTGGTGGTTGGTTGGCAGGTAAAGATCCCTGCTTTCATCTGATAGGAGTTCCGGCTTAAAGCTCCTATATTTTTTGTACCGAAGGATCTTGTAACAATTTTTTTAATAAAAAAGTTATACTTTTCGTTGTTATAACCATATGATAAGTGCAAATAGTATTTAATTTCTCTCAGTATATGATTCTAAGTGATGGGATTTTTCAATCAAACACACACACAATTTTCCCAAGATACCTTTGGTCGGGTATCTATCATATACTGAGAAAACTTAGTATTGATATAAATAAATGATGGTTTAATTTTTCAGGCTTTTTGGATTCCATCTCTCACCTGTCTGGGATATGGAATAGAAAAAGGCATTCCTATTCCTTCGGCGGAGACCCAATGTATACCGTCTTGTTTCAAGGGTGTGGAATTTCATAAAAAGTTGCTAGATTTTGAGAAACAAGCCATACACACCCACTCTATATCAGTGTTAAAAACAGCTTCTATTAATGACTGACTTTCCTTATTGATTCTTTCTAGAAAAGATAAAGATAAGCTTCTTGAGGCCTTCGTTACCTTCTTAGCTAAGCTTCCCATTATCAATGCACAAGATAGTTCAGATCTTGATTTCTATTTTACCTCTTTGCCTACTATTGTGAACAAACTATATTTTATCAATAACCTTCCTGCCATACCTATAGAAATCAAACACTCAGAAAAGGTTATCAACCCCCTTCTTGATCTTGACCTTCTGGAAGAAGAGGAGAAGGAAGCCCTCAACTTTTTGGCAGATGCAAACTGTGTATCCCTCGAAAGGGCAGTTTCTAAACTTTTTTCCGAGGTAATCCCTTTACTACCACCCAGACAAGTAGAGTTAGATGCCGTTAGACTTGAGAATAAACTTTGGGATTATGAAATCTTGAACCACCGGGCACCTTTTAAAATTTCCTCTCTAGGGTTGCTGTGTAGTATTCCCATAGACATTGTTGAGCAGTGTAAAACCTTAGCCTTACAGTCCAACCATCTTTTGGCACAAGATGTTCTCTTCGAACTTAAACAGGTCAAATTATTAGATGTCGATGGAAAGAAGTGTCCAAGCTCTTCAATCATTGCTCGCACCAAAGGACTCTCTCTTATGGATAGAGCAAAGGATCAACAACGGTTTCTGAGAAACTATTGGAATTCCTATCGACCCTTCCTGAAATGCCAATGCAAAAGGGTGGATCCAAACTCCAATTGTTCGTCATCAATTATTTGGTTTGATTAGTTTTTGTGGTATGTGTTCCAGAATTTACCAAGGTTTTTTCAATTTTCATTGGGACCCGCCCAGGTTTATGCCTTTATTGCATGGGTGGCCTCATTTTCGACTGAATTAAGGCATGCAGTAATCATCTGCTATCAGTTTCATGAGCACATGCTAGAAGCAGCCAAGGGATTGGTCCTATACACACCGGGGACTCCACTGCTTTCAGAAGCTACACAACACACCTGTTTCCAACACAATCGAAACCCTACTTAAACTAACCAAAAGCAAGGAGCAGCTAAAAAAGATTACACATACACCAAGCAGCATGGCGTCAACAAGCAAGAGGCCAAGGCAATTTAGAGGATCGGAGGACTATGGAGATACTCCCGAAGCACTTGAATACCCAACTTCTGAGGATCAGGTACATTTACTTCATATAAGAAATAATGGATTATTACACTTTGAACGCAATGTTAAGATGCATGGAAGATTTGTTCATATATTGTTTTGTAACAAATTTATGGACTTTATTAATCCTCATAAGTTTTTTCAAACACTTATAAATGATTTTCACATCAACAAAGAATTATCTATAATGAGGATTTTCTTTGGGTGGAAATATACCCAGAACTTGAACCATACTCTCTATAAACCATCTGCTGTGATTACCCAGGAAATTGATGAATCACAACCATGTGGTTGTTTGACACATAAAAGGTTTTCCAACTTTTTAGTTGACTTGGAACCATTTGGAAGACATGTGATCACCACTAACCCTAGCATAGCTAGACATAAAACATTCCACGAATTTATCAAGAAAGGGTTAAATCACATACCGTTAGTACTAGTAAACCCTAATTCAGTAGTAAAAGAACTTGGCAATGTATGGAAAACGTTATGTATCCTTCTAGGGTGTGAGGAGAGTAAATTACATTACAATTATATCCAGAGTATGTAATTTACACACACACACACACACACACACACACACACACACACACACACACACACACACACAATGTGTGCTTGAGTTCAAGACTCTATGCATGGATATTTCATTCAAATCATGGTTGTTTTTAAGACATAAATCTCTCTCTCTCTCTCTCTCTCTCTCTCTCTCTCTCTCTATATATATATATATATATATATATATATATATATATATATATATATATATATATATATATATATATATAGATGTGTGTGTGTGTGTGTGTGTGTAAATACATACATACATATGTATACATGTATATATGCATACATATACATATTATGTCTAAAAATAATAAAACAATTCATCTCCAAAGCCTACATAACCAACTCAAATTCTAGTTTTAGCTTCTTGTATTGAAAGATAATCGGTCTTCTTATGAAAAGCTACAAAGTTTTTTATCGTTGAAGAAATTTAATCTCACTTGTTATGCAGAAACTCAAATTTGATGAAGGTAAGTATATAATGGAGAGTTCACAATTATATAGTGCTTATTGATGCTATAATGTACTTTGAAAACTATCCAAAGGTTGTAAACTACCTTAATCCTCAAGTGGGGGTCTCGGAGGAGATGGCATTTGACTGGGTCTTTGAGATTTGATCCAAATTACAAAGGAGATGTTGTCCAATTTTTTTTTGGATCATTATTTAAACTTTATATTTGATCTAGGTTCTGTTGTTAGTTTCTGTTGTAATTTTTGACACCAATAACAAGGGGAGGGAGTCGTTGACACTTGTCTTCCCAAGTAATACCAGTTCTGACAGGCTTGTGTTTCTTGGATGGTGACAGGTAAGAGATTCTTTCCTTGGGATTACAACAAAAACAGCAGCAGTAACGGAAGATCGTCCAATGTACCAACAAATGTACTAGCTGGATCCTTCTACATGTAGATATAGTGGAAGCTCATCCCAAAGGATGGGCACATACGATACAGATATTATATTGTAGTGATCAAATATCAAATTTTTTATCTAAATGATTGTATTATCCATTACATATAGAATTTTGTATTGGTGTATATGAAATGATTTTTGACGTCTTGTTTTAAAATATTGTTATTTAATATATTATCTAACTCAATTGTCTAAGTATGGTTCAATTATGAGGGGATTTTTCATACTTAAACACACATACAGTTTCCCTACTAGTCTTTGGTCGGACTAGTGCCATACTTAGCAATTGGGATTAAATAATGTATCAGATAATAATACAGCTACTCCAATTTATCCTGACTTCAATCAAACGGTTTCTGTTAGGATATGGGTATTTATACCCTAAGAATTGGATTGCCTACTCGTTAATACAAGTTACATTATTATTAGCTTGATCCACCCAATCCAAAGGAATGGGTTGGGGCTCTCAGCTCCTAAATTGGTCAAGTGCCTACATGTTTACATATAATCCATATACTGTAAGCATTGACTACCCTCGAGAAGGTGTGGATTTTCAAGTTATCTTGCAAGATCGGAGTATTGTACAGTAACCAACGTCACGACATATTCCACAAATTTGGAGTGACATCATCGAAATCATGAAACATCAGGTACGTAGATTTCATAATACCTTACTCTCCTCCTTGGAGGACCCCTTTATCATACAAAAATTGGGTGTACTTACATCTAAGTTCTGTTCAAACACATTACAAATGAGTAATCTCGCATCTAAACCTTGTTAACACCATACAAGTGACTGAGCTATAAAGCATGGAAATTTTTAGGAAGCAATTACTACAATTGGTGGTGGATTGGTCCACTTGGTGGACCATCCTCCACCAAGTGGATCTCTCCTCTGGGATGGGGGAGGGCCACACACACACACACACACACACACACACACACACACACACACACACACACACTTATCTAACTGACAAGTCCTTGGCTAACCCTTGGCTGACAGCTTCGCTTTTTGGTGCTTTAATCTTGCACAATCGACACTCGTGCACAATCGACCCCACTTGACGAGACGCTCACCTAAGCACTCATTCTCGAATAAGGTAACCCCATTCTAAACGGACTCAAATGTGTGCACACACCCACACACGCACACACACACACACACATCCACAAGCATGTGAGAGGGCACACACAAAGCTGTGATTATATACAGATCTTGCCTCACTACCTACATCATTCCTTCTAACCTCACAACTTTCAATGCTACGCCGATCTTGGAATTTTTTCTCACCCACTGTATTGACCTCCCATGTCCAAAATTGGTGGTCTCTACTGCTCTCATGAGTATTTCCTTCACACCAAAAAAGCGATCAAATTGGTGGTCTCTACTGCTCCCATGAGTATTGCCTTCACACCAAAAAGCAATCTAGTGCATTATATCTCACCCCCTCTTTTGTGGCCTGGCTCTTTCCCTTGCGCACAACCGCATACACATAAGCGGGATCTCTGTGCACACAGGGTCTTTTTCTGCTGCCCACTTGCACATCGAGCATCCTCTGCGCTCAGGTACCGACACCCTCAAGCCATGCAAAGTGTATTCACACACACACACACACACACACACACACACACACACACACACACACACACACACACACACACACACACACACACACACACACACACACACACACACACAAGCACACAAGATTTGTGGTAAGGAGAGAACACGCACTTCAACTCGTGCTTATGCATGAACTTCCAACATTTCATACATACACACACACACACACATTTATGTCTTTTGATGATGGTCTTCTGGTTTCTTTTGGAAAAATGTCAGAAGCAATGGAAAAATACGGGCAAAATTCATAATCAACTGAAAATTAATAAAAAAAAAATTATACATAATTGCTCATTTAGATTTATATTCAGTCATATGAGAATCTAATATGTTGTGGCCCTATGGCTAGCTGTACCTTGCTACGGATTAGACGCAATTGGGTATTGGGCACTATTTCTTAGAGATGGTAATGATCCACAAGAGGCACAATGGTGGTGTTTGTCTGTGATAGGCAGCATACCATATTTTTGCCTTGGGATTTGGAAGGCGATACATATCTGACAAGGTTGGTCTACATATAGATAGAGTATGGTTGATCTGTATTGCTTGAATTTTTGGACTATATGAGTCTTCACCTGGTTTGAGTTCATGGTCATACGTGTCGATACAAAAAAAGACAGAATTCAATACAATTAACTGCCTTACAATGCATATTACCTGCAGAAATTAATGTCTTCTCTTCAATGGGCAAGATGTTGATGTGAATATGGTTTACTGGTATGATTTGTGGTATCCTCTTATACATGACCTAAATACTTGGATGCCACCTCTCTCACCTTCTTATTCTTTGGCTTGATTGGCCCACATTTTAACTCTTAAAAAGAAAAAGGACAAAATATCGAAGAACTGGCAATCTCTCTCGTCATTTGGGGTGCTAATGTGAGGGTTGGTTTTTATTAGGCATTTCATCCATTTTCTACAGGTGAAATCCATTAGCTATCCTTTTAAAATTACACTATAATGCAAAGAAAACCATAATTTCTTGAAAATTGGAAGGGCTTGAAGGATTTCCTTGCAGGTGAGATATATTGCATATGAGCTCAACGATAAAATCTTCTCTCTCTCTCTATCATGTATGTGTATGTATGCATACACATACAAACATCTCTCTCTCTCTCTCTCTCTCTCTCTCTCACTCACACACACACACACACACACACCCACCCACCCACCCACATAGCCAATAACATGGATCAACCTCCTCAAAGCAAGTCAACATGAGGCGAGCTTTTTATTTCTCGATCTCTTCAAAAAAGATAAAATTTGAGAAATCTCTAAAAAATATCTATATTGGTCTTGAAAAAAATCCCTTGAGAAGATAAAGCCAAATATATATATTCAAAAATTAATTTCTTATTGAATAATAAAATCTTCATTAAATTTATCCCTTTTTTATTATGCAAGAAAACATTTATTCTATGCAAAGTAGAAAGTCTATTGACTTTACATTCTAAAAAGCCTATTGGATCTTACAATGTTACCCTTTATTTTTGTATTTTAAATCTAACCCTTCACTTTTGTTTTGCAAGGTTTTCTCCTAAGTGAAGTAGTGAGTGACACATTGAGAGTCTCTCTTTCCTTGAAAAATTTAAGCTGCTTACAATAAAGTATTTAGATTACAATATATTTAGATTAAAAATTTAACAATGAAGTACTTAGATTTCAATATGTATTAAAAGAATAAAAAATAATGAAAAGAACACTTGGAAGCCTTGTAAGAAATTGAGACAAAAAAAATGTGAAAGAGGATGAGAAAGATTGTGTGACACTCAATGCCCCTCTTTAAAGAGAAAAATACATAAATGTCAACACCCTCTCACAAAGGCATAGAAAGAAAAGTAAAACTTAAATTTTGTTGCCATGTGGCACTAATCAACAAGCTCGCACCCAAAATGCAACCCTTTACTAAGGCCTTATGGACCGAGCAACACTATGGCAACACTATAGCAATGCCCTTTGAAAAAATTAACAAAAATTAAATCAATCATACAATTATTCAATCAAGAGGTGTTTGATATTGAATTTCCAATACAAATATAGTGAAAGACAAAACGTTTCCATCGTGAATATTTAAATGATTGTTGAACAAGCATAGGGAAGCAAGAGAACATTTAACTTATATCAAACTCGTCATTATCTTTTAAGCTAGAATGAAAATCTCATCATCAATTAGGTGAAACAAGTGAGAAATTCAGAAGGCATTCCATGTGTAGTACAAGATGAAACCACATTTTATTATCACAACATGTGCCACATTTCATTAAAGGGATAAAAATCATCACAAGTTTTAAGGTTCTATAGAGGGCAACAATAGTAACTTTTAAAGGACTGTATAATTTAAACAACATAAAGGGGTCACATTGGTTTTTTTTTTTGGGTTAGAACTCACAGTTTGTGAGTGTATTGTATTGCAACCAAAAAATTTACAAAATGAGCCATGCTCAATAGAGCCATGGCATCACCCATAACCAAGACAAAATGTAACACAAAGTACCAGTTCATACACTTTACCTTTTACTATAAGGCTCGATTCAAGGCGGATAATGATTAGTTGCATTCATGATTTAAACATTAAGTTAGCGTGTTAATTTAAAATGACATAGGCAATCAAAGTATAAAATAACACAACATAGGTAGATTGATAAGATGGTTATATTTGTACAATGAGTTGTGTGCTTATAGAGCACTATGAAAGTGTAGCCTTAAGCCACATGTTGAGCCAAATGGCATAGGAGGTGGCACTCTCAATTAGAGGTAGTGGCATTTAGGTGGGACATAGGTACTTATGCAAAGTGTAGGGTTTCTTCCCACTAGAGTGTGTGAGAGTAACACTTTTAGGAATAGTTCACATAGGCATAGGATGGAAGTAGGTTTATTCCTAACATTTACAAGGAGACACGACCCAATACAAATATGAGACAAGCATAAAAAAGAAACCAGTACATGTTGCAATCAAATCAAAGAGTCACATTGGTATTCTAAAACAAGATGTGAATTTATGAAGCATTGAATGTTGTCTACGTTTTAAATTATAAATGTATTATTTCACTTAAGAGACTTGCCACTTCCTTTCCATTTTATTGTTTTGAAATATCAACTCTTTTCAATTTATTGATTTAAAAGGCCAAAGTGACATGACAATTGTGGACGAAAGATAACAATTCCTTTCCGTAACGTCTTTCATTCTTAATGCTCAATTTTTTGCATCCAATAAGATTGTTTAAAAAAAAACAAGGACCTACAAAAAATAGTAAAAAATAGAGTTTCTCATCATTAGCTTGGTATGTGGCACTAATCTGCAAGTTTTATCCAATGGTCTAGAGATTCACCCAAAATCCAACCTTTTACTAAGGACTACTTATGTAGTCCTTAGTAAAAGGTTGGCATGTGGCACTAATCTGCAAGCTTTATCCAATGGTCTAGAGATTCACCCAAAATCCAACCTTTTACTAAGGACTACTTATGTAGTCCAAAAAAAAGATAGTAATATTTTTAATGGGAACATATTTTTGAAAGAAATCTAAAAAGACATGTCCATTCTCAAAAAACTAAGAAGACTTTAATGCATAAGGACACGAGGTGTTACCTTTGTGCTGGTCGTCTTATGTTGTGAACTACTTTTGATAAATTTTTTTTTTGCCATAGTCACAATTGTGAGTGGAGGGAAATTATATTAACATAAAAAGAATACAATCGCCCTCAAGCACAACATGTGCCTTGAGGTGTCAACAATTTCAAAGGGTAAGAGCTAAGGCCCAACTAATAACAAAACAATCTACAATGATCCTAGAAATCTTAGTACTCGTCACCATTCTTCATCTCTACCTACCTCATCTCTTTTAGCTTCTACAATGTGGATGAGCTCAATGCTGAGACGCACTATATCATCAAATTGGATCACCACCAGTTTTGCCTCAAACATCAAAAGGCTCCTTGCTTTCCAGGCTTGATTAAGGTAACAAAATCTAGTGATTTGTGTGCACACCATAATGGCCTGGTTATGAAAGATTCACCCTCCGAGAATCAGGTCATCAATTAAAAAGACTAATCTTCCAACTCTTATGTACCCATTTGCATACTTTGGTAGCCAGTCCATCATGAGGTCGAGCATTTGCTATAAAAAAATGTAGAGGTCCTCAAGCTACCTTGCAACCATAGCAGGTATCAGTGCCGATCCCTCTAGCATGAACCTTAATCCCAGTAGGCATGGCTCCCCACAACACCTTCCAAATAAAATAATTCATGTAATCCGGCCATTTGGTCTCCCATATGAAATTAATGCTTCTTTTCCATCACTCTTCTAACCAATTTGTCTTCCATATTTTGGAGAGCGGGGCAAACTAGTCTGCTTTGTGAGCTAACTCACAATATGTATCTTGGGTCTTGGGGAGCAAAAACACTCTATCTTTTGGCCAATTCCAAGCTTTCCAATCAAGTTCTCCCTGAGGACCAGTGACAATGACACTGATATTACTTCCAATAGTTGATCAATCAAAAGTCTTAAGTAAAGGCCCAATTATATTGTTGTACTAACAAATCCACATTCTTCCAGTAGAGGTTTCTATTATCCCAAAGGTGAGGTAGCTTGGAAATTCCTTTGTTATAGACTTGGCGGAACTTCCCTCTAGAAAGGATCCAAAGAACCCCTTCCAAGTTTGGAAAGCCAGGGGAACCATTGGCAAGAGGTGCCCTTGAAATACCTAAACTTCTCCCTTCAATCTAGGGTAAGAGACGCTTTGTTACACTTTCGTATCAGTTCCCCTCTATATCCACCAATCTTAAGGAACCACCAAACAGGTGCTATAATTTTTCCATGCATTGTGGCCTCCTTCCATTTGCCCCCTTTTGAGGTGATATCACCTTTGCTTATCATATCCCAGGCCATGATGGCCCATTCCTACTTTTTCTCTTCCAGCAAGACAACCAGCTTGGCACACAATGCTTCTGCATGTAGCATGGGTCCAAGACCACAATGCTTCCTTGTTTCTTTGATCTTGCTACCCATTCCCATTTCGTCCAGTGACAAGGGGTATTGGTCTTAGTGTTGATCTTCCACAAGAAACTTTTAATGGTCTTTAGAAAATCTTTCCAAATGGATTTTCTTAGCTTCAAGAATGGAGACATGAAGGAAATGTAAGGGATCATGATGGCATCGAGGACAGTGACTCTGCTATGGAAGGGGAGAATCACAAAATCTCATCTTCTCATTTTGATATTAATCTTGTTCATTACCCAATCAAATCACTGTTTATCCAAAATGCCTACACCTAGTGGGGCCCCCAAGTGTCTAAACACGATGCTCTTTCTAATAACTATCCCTGACCATTCTGTTGGGTTAAACGAGTTGCTTTTAGATAGAGAAATAAATATTGAATTCTCAATGTTGCACATTGAGCTGGAAGCCATGGCAAAAAGCTGGACAATCTCAAGGGCTCTTCTTAGCACTTCTGGCTTGGCTTTGAGGAACAACAAAGAATTGTCTGTGAATAGCTTTGAAGCAATTGCTTACCTCCAGGGAGTGTTAGACCTTGAATTTTCCCTTTCGTAGCACTCTCCTCTAGCAAGGTTACCGGTGGGTGACAACCAATAGCAAAGAGCAACGGGAAAAGGAGGTAGCCTTGATTGATCGATCACTTGACCTCCAACATACCCACAATCCTATTGTTGAAAAGAAGCCCAGAGCAGCTCCCCTCTCAAAGCATATGCACTAGTGCACATAGCTTGGGTCCAAACCCTAGAGCCTTCATGACCGACACAATGTATGACCACAAGATTCTATCATAGGCCTTATCCAAAGCTGTAGGAGGGTACTTTCTTTCTTGATGACAGCCGCACATTCAATTCCGACCATGGCTAATGAGATTTTATCATATATAGAACTTTTAGTCAACCACTAAACCTCACCATATTGATGCTAGCAAAGCGAGAACCATAGACATAAAATGTCAGTCCGTGGGACGTAGATGACCCGACTAGTACATGGAGGCTACAAGAGATATCTAATCTCTCATAAAACCCAATTAGAGTGCACTCTCACCTAGATTGGTCTCAAGTGTGTGTCAAACACCAACCACATAGTCATACATGAGCATTATGCTTGTACTGCATAGTCTGCACTGCAAGGAATGTGAAATCTGAGAGAAAAATGCTTAAAATCTGGCACAAATTACCTTATTGGTCAAAAATCACATCGATCAAAAACCACACAAACTACAACCTTCTTACCGCAACCCTAATATGATGATTTTGTATAGCTACAATGCTCCCAATGTGACAAAATGCTCTACCTAGAAAGTGCAGAGTACCTCACCACCCTCATATGCTCAAAATTCATTTTTGACACTTGGATAAAATCACATCGAGGTAAACATTATATTTTGGGTAGGTCCATTTTGGCTTCTGAAGCACTTTATAGCTTCCTTAGGATGTGATCTATCTACTCCTATGGTCAAAAACCAGCTTTGATGCATGTCTGGAGCGTAAGAAATGAAAACAGCTCGTAGACGAACACTACTAAAGACACAACTTCATCACGAGAGACTTACATAGAAAGAAAGAGCTTTCAATTGCGAGCATGGTGGTATGCTCAAACTTGCAATGCAACTTCACACGAGGGAGACACAAAGGATTGAAACAAGAGAGAGTTCACTGAATTTTATTGTAGCGTATGCTCACTTTAAATTATCCAAAAAACTTAGGTCAAAAGTTACAAAATTGTATTTTATTCTTTAGCCAAGGTTTGACAAATGAAACCCTAACTAAATGGCTCAATAATAAGGCTAGGAATTGCAAATAATTACAATTCTAGAAGCCCTTGGCCCCTTTACACTCTTTGGCAAATAAATGTGATAAAACAAGTTTGGACTTCACAGGATTTCAAATTAAAAAATGGAGTTTTGATACAATAAGTGGGGATATAAAATGATAGTGATGTTCTTGTTAGTTGAGCACTTAACATTTCCCACTTCCTTTCCTGTGTCATCTGCAACACAGCTACTTAGGGTGCTTAGTAGTGGTCAAGCTTGCGAGCTTCATGCCGCTCCAAGTGTTGCTCCAATCCTTGCTGGTACATGAGGCTTAGTTCTTTATCTCATGTAGACATGAACTGCATGGTAATTCTGTTCTTGTGCTCAATGGCTAAGTAGACAACAAATCTAGCTCTTAAGTTGGAGATGATTGGGAAGAATATCCTACTTTTGTAAGGAAAGAAGCCCGTATATAATGCCTCCTCAAAGGTCTGTATGTAGTAGAAGGGTAAGAACATTACCCTGGCGTAAAAATCGTAGAGCACCTCCTCTGACAAGTCATAGCACAAGTCTTGATTTCCTTCAATAAATGACATACATTCTGCATCTGTCTATTTAGCTCGATGGAATGTCTATAAACATGTGAGAAGCATCTTGGAGAGTTTGACCAGCATGATGTAGGCCAAGTCTGGTATCCCGCAAAAAAGCTATATCATGGATGAGATATTCTCCATCATATAATCTTCAGTTGGGTTTCCATTTAGTGGTGGTGGTAATTGTGGGTAATTGAGCCAAGTTGGTCACTTTTGCTTGATGATGGCATGCTTCTGCCAGCTATAGACCCTTGGGATTGGGCAACACTACTACACCAGATCTTTCCTGATGTCCATTGGGGCATTGGTATACAGAATGAGATACCTTGGGTTCCAGTTCAACCAAATGTTTTGCCACTTAGGATGTACCATTGTTGGATTGGTGGAAAGCTCCTTGAGAATCCTCTATTTGATTTGCAACACTTCAAACTTGATCATAGGGTAGGTGAGAGCTTGCTGATGCCACTCTTCATTGATATTGTTTGTTGTTCGAAGGTTGACATTGATTGAATGAAGAATCCTCTCCTCCCACTGCACGGCATCCTTCCATACTTGCTTAGTTTCATCTTTTACTTGCTTTTTAAGACAGGTCTTTTGTTTAGCAATCAAACTTGTTGGAGGTAGGTACAGAGGGGTTGGCTTCCTCTTGTGTAATCACAATCTTGGGGAGACTTGCTTCTGTGGGTGGTCGGTGCATCTTCAAAACTCATGAACGTAGAGTGTCTATATCTCACATGGATATCACTAGTTGGTCCTCCCTTGAAGTAGATGCTTGAGCTTTGATTTTCTCTTGAGCTTTCCTCTCACTTTCCTAAGTTCTTCCTTGAGATGTTCTATCTCCTTTTGATAGGTGTCTTCTTTTTGCATAAATTTGATGGAGAGCTCTTGGTGTTGCATTTTCTCGATCTTGATTTCCATTTCAAGTTCTTTTGTCTTTTGCTCAAGGCTCTGTAGGCCTCAGTAGTGTTTTGTAGTGTTGCTACTTGGGATTTGTTGGCGGTTGATTGAGTATCTAGTCTGCTCTTGCAATCGAGACTCCAACTGTGCTAAGTAAGCATTGCCTACATCCGACTGGACGTGTACTTTTTGATTAAACGAGATTGTTTGGTGATCATTTCTTCCATTTTCTTGTTGGATATCTCCATTGAATCGGTAAATGCCTCATTGAAAGATTCTGTTACCCGAAGCCTCGCCATTGTGATCTTTACTTGTTGCTGCTAGAGGTGATGGATCTTATGGTGGCAAGAATAAAATTCATCTTTTATTCTATCTATGGACTCATGCACATATCTGTCATATTCATCTATTTCCTCCAAGTCCTAAACTTGTTGAGAAGTGATGGCTTCGTGTTGGTGTGATGGTTCTGCCATCCCTTCTTCTGGTAGCTCCTCATGTGGTTGATCACTGGTCTTCGTTTATTTTAGTCTGTATGGGAGCATCCACCACATCTAACACATCTAGGAACTTCAATAATCTCCTTAGTGTGAGTGCTTGGATCATCTTGTGGAGGCTGCTCCTCAGGTAGTGTAGGAGTGGTAGTGGTTGTGGCTTTCTTCTTTTCTTCAATCACTTCTTTCAACATTGCTTCCCTTGGCCATGTCGTTTCAGTGGTCTGTGCCTTGGCCTACTCCCGTTGATTCTCTTCTTCCTCATAGAGTGTACCCACCCCAACCGTAGGGTCATCGTGCTAGTGGTACATGGGGTTTTTAGAGTGGATTTTTATTCTCTCTGGTTTGGCTATGGTGAAAGTTACAGGAAAATTTGTGTTCCCTTTTTCTACAATTAGAGATTGTGCTTGCTTTTAGGAGTTAGGCTTTGTAAAAATTGATGAAACTTGATATGGAGCCTCACTTAGACAATATAAACACATTCATGATGAAATTTGTGGAGAAAAAGTTAAATATGTCATGGGTCTATCTTCAACACACCAAAGATAAACTTGCATTGAATTTGATCTTTTTTTGGCTTGATGTCTCTCGGGTAACTTCAATCGGTGGTAACTAAGCTCTGTGGAAAGTTTCAGCTTAAGATGTGGCCCATAAATCCTTTGTGTGCACCCTTTTGCGTATCTTTGATGGACAAGTGCAACATAGTGAAGTGCATGCATGATGTGAGAGTGCTAGGTTGATACAAGGTGTGTGAAAGCTATGGAGATCAAGCTTACGCAATGAAATTTGCAAAAAGTGATTTATGTGAAATATTATCTTAGGTGTGCCAAAGATAACGTTTTTCTTGATAATTATCTTTTGCCCTCAATTTGCTATGTATAGCTTCTACTAGTTTAGTGTGGCCCTTGTCCAAAGTTTTGCACTTGGTGTTTGTTCCCTTGATGTTGACGGTCCTTGCCTAAGTAGCGTTGGAGTTTAGGCTACCAACTTGTGAATGTTGACCCCCAGGAGGTTAGTGTGGGTTAGATATAACTGTTAGAGTGTTCTGACTAAGACTTCTAAGTCTTACTAATGTAGTCCAACTATCTCTAATATACTCTAAAACCCAATATGCATTCTCAAATCTACTAAAATGAAGTGCAAAAGACACAAGAATGCCTTGGAAACTCTACTTTTACAAGCATTTCCTGCTCACATACTTCAACAAAAATCACATATGTATCTCTATTTGAATGTCTCATTTCAAAAACATTTCTTTATCACAACAACCATAGACACCATATTGCACTTTCATACTGACATATGAACTCAACAATCAATAAATATGATATTTTTACTTTGCATAATCAAATTTCACTCTCAGTTTCCCAAACACTTGTTTTGACATGATACATTGGTGAATTTTGTAATTTATTTATTCAAATTTTCTAGTCTTGGAAAATCTCCCCAACCCAATGCTTATAATATGCAGTAATTATCTCTAATTGTAATCTTTAGCAAACACTCATGCTAGTGCAGAATCATAAACATATAGGAAAATTTGATTCATGTTTGGTTATGCTCCAACTTTTATGCTTAAAATTCAAATTTCATTGTGTATTGGATAATTTATATATGTTTTTATATTAAAATTTTTTGCCCAACCTTTTACTGGTTTGAAGTTGAAGCCAAGGTTACCCAAGCTCACACAGTTGCATTGACAAAGGTCGAAACCTGTATGAAGGCAGAGTTCTGAGAACGACACTGTTGAGCCAGCAGAGGATCACACCCGCATTTTTGTTCACACCCATCATTTTGTAACCATTGATTGTAATAAATGTCTTTCCGACATTAATTTTGATTTGAGCCATTCATTAAGTAACGGGACTCAATTGAGTTTCCAGCTTGTAATCCCGACGTAATTTCACCTGCTGATGTAAATAATTAGAGATGTTTTCACCTCCAAGGCTGAGGTATATAAGCCAAAGTTTTGTAACCTAAGGGAGGATTCAATTATTAATCAAAGTGAGTTTTTGAGCGTCGTGACTGTGTCTGAGAGAGAGAGAGAGAGAGAGAGAGAGAGAGAGAGAGAGAGAGAGAGAGAGAGAGAGAGAGAGAGAGAGAGAGAGAGAGAGAGAGAGAGAGTCTTATCTCCTTGCTACGCGAGCTACGGGGCTGCCATTGGAGAAGCGACACCGCCATTGTGTTAGCAACGGTGAGAGCTACGCACAGATACCAAGAGTGCGCGCTATCGGCTTCTACGTGTGGTAAGTTCCTACGAGCTTCGGTGTGAGTTTTCTTCCAACTCGTGTGTCGGAATAGAGTGTGCAACATATCTATAGAACCACAACGAGTAGAGCTACACATTAGTACCATCGGGGTCAAGTTTCGGTCACCTGTATTTTTCGGCCTGTCTTCATACGCGTTTACCGCACGGAGTGGTTATAGGTTGATTTTGCAGTTCAAGTCTTTAGGGTGTTGTTCTTACCTAGTGCATAGACTTCCCCTTGAGTTTGAGATCGATTCGATGATTCTAGATCCTGTTTCGTATAGCATTCGTTCGTAGTACGGATTTCAGTCACTTGCGTATTTTAGAACTTAGATTTGATTTCCTTAGTAGTGATTGTCATTAGAAGGTCGAGTAGGTGATTTGACACCCACCTAGTTGTTTCCATGCGCCTGCGGGTCAAGCTCCGTCCTCGTCTGACAAATTCTGTTGTTGGTTGAGTTCTCGCTATTTAGCTTCCGCTAGCGACGTAACCGCCTTAACATTTGGCGCCGCTGCCGGGGACGAGAGCCCTAAGTAGGTGACCTTAGACTAATCCTACGAGGTGAGTCGTATAAACTACTTTGTATACTTTAGTTAGAAAAGATCTAGGAGTGGTGGACTCCGAAGGTCTCGAGAGATACTAGGAAGTGGGGTATTCCTGGGTCTTCCGTGTTGACAGTATTTTTAGTTTAGCTTAGATTAGATTGTTTTTGATGGTGTTTAAGTGGTTGTTGACATAAAAAGCATTTGCTACTCCTTGTGTGGTAGTAAATCTCTTTATATTTTCAATTGCAAAAAATCCATTTTATGATTAGAAGTAGCTTAGGTAGGGCCTGATTTGATCCTGATCTAGAGCTATCAATTGGTGTTCTATTTGCTTGATGTGTTTGATTGCATGTTAGATCACTGAAAAAGTCTCTTTGGTAGTGAAATATGCAATAAGCAAAGTTCAGAAAAATTTTCTGTGTAACTGATTGTGGCTGAGCACTTAAAAGAGCTATTAGAAGAGTTCTGTGCTGAAAAACTGGAAATCTGCAACTTTAGACATCATACGCGTATGATGTCTTAGGACCTAAACAGAGACTAAAATTGAAAATTTGACATTGCCAGAGTGTTTAGAAGGGGGGTTTTACCCTAAGATCAACTTAAAACAAGAGCATTTACACTCAAAGAAACCCGAAAAGACAAGTCGGAGTCCAAGAAACGCAAAGAATATGAAATTTTGGATTCAGATCTTGTTTTTACATTCAAACCTGACAAAAACACTTGAAACTCAATTATAAACATTGGAGAAGGCTTAAAACCAAAAAATAGTCAAAATCTGGGACAAAAGACATCATACGCGTATAATGTCTTTTGGCACATCCACTGCTTATTTTTGAAATCTGACCTGACAAGATTGTTACAAACACTGTGGGAAGCATAAATATCAAGTTTGGACCCAAATTGATGAAAAAGACATCATACGCGTATAATGTCTTTGACCTAATTTTGGACATATTTTGATACTTTGCTAACACAGATCCATTGTAATAGCTGTCTAGAGGTTATATTTCAAGTTTCATTCCATTTGGATCACAATTGACCCAAAAAACAAGTCAAAAGCGGAAAATTGCCAAGAAAAGCCTAAATTAGCCATAACTTGCTCAAACAGAGTTCAAACTGAATTTTGTGAGTGAACAGAGCATAAAGGGGTCACTGAGAGTGAGCATAACCAAAATAGTCAAAATCAGTGGAAAAAGACATCATACGCGTATAATGTCTTTTTCAGCATAACAGTAACAAAATTCTCACTTGATGAAACAGAAGATGTCCAACTGACAAGATTAAACAATTGACCAATTATCAGTCAGTTTGGATCAATTCTGACCACAAAAACTTGGGGAAAACAAATTGCCGAGACGGAAAAGTTACAGTCCTTTAGGGGAATTGATGAATTTGAGATCGGGCAGGAATCTCCGGAATAATCAACCAAAACAAGGGGAACCAGCAAGTGTCATATCAACCGAGGGAAGTGTAAACCAAAGTTGGGTGCAACCATTAGAGCCGATCTTTGAAGGAAGTGTCTCCGATACTTCTTCGGAGAGATCTTACGAGATTTTCACCAAAAACTTGGAACACTTGAAGCTGAACGACAGAGAAAATATGGCAGCAGGATCATCAAACCCTTCCGCCACCATGAAGCTATTGTTCATAAAATACCAGTACGACAATGAGCAAGGTGCCAAGATCTACAAAGATGGAATGGACCGCTATTGTGTAAAGATAGAAGATAGACCTAGTGAGTTCAAGGACTTAGTGCCTGTGAGCTATAGCGGAGATAGATATCTAGATGACGAGGGTACCATGTACTTGGTAGTCCTAAACCCTAACATTGTGGACAAGTGGGGATTGATGGGCACCAAAGCCAAAATAGATGAAGAACTCGAGGAGAAAGCACCAATAATGAACTTCCCTAATGCGAGGTTAAGAAGAGAGAATGAAACTACAAGGATCAACACTGATAACATCTATGTGGGGCTGTACAAATATAATAATGGGGAGCAAGATCTCTATTATAGATGTGAAGAACCCTACACCGGAGAGTTGACAGACAAAAAAAGACTCTATGTCTTTACCTACACAGAGGGATCGGAAGTGAAAATTGCCGCTTACGATAAGTATGGCAGGCAATACTCAACAATGGGCAAGAAAGAATTAGAAGGATATACATACTTTGGGGGACCACTACATCAGTATTATGTTACTTCTAGCTCACATAGACCAGCACCAACAAATGGAGTGCAAAACTCAATGACAACAGGAGGACAAAGAACTCAGGTTGCTGACTCTTTCAGTCAACCTTGGGACTCGAAGCTCGGACCAATGGGATCATTACATTCCAGAGAGTCAATGGAGACGAATCGAGGTAGTGCAGTTCCAATCCCCACCTATACCACTCCAGGTCCAAGGTTTGAAGCTGAACCATCACATTTACCTCCTAGTAGTAGATTCAGGGCGGGGGAACCGACAAGGGTAACCCATGAAGTCCATGATGCTAGAGAAAGCTTTAGCCGAGACACAGGAGCAATGAGATTGGTAGCAGATCATAGACGTATGAGACCATCTCAAGTAGCCAAGTGTATGCCAAAGAAGTATGGTGGTTCAGGAGATCCGTATGCACATGTGTCACTCTTTAAGCAAGTCTTAAGAGCTGAGCAGATAACAGATTTCCTTACACAATACGAGGGATTTGGTCTTACTCTAGAAGGTACCGCATTGACATGGTTTCAACCAATGAACATTGGGGGATTCTATGACATTGACCATTTGCTAAGAGAGTTTGCTGAGGAATTCTCAAAACGAGGGATTAAGCACAATACGGTCTCACAAATATATTCTTTTAAACAGAGAGAACACGAAAAGGTGAAGGAAGCTTCACTTCGCTTCAAACAATACATTGAGAGATGTCCAGTACGTGAACGACCACAAGATGACAGACTATCTGTTCTCTTTATTGAGGGACTGAGGAACGACACTCTCAAGAAGGACTTGCACTTGAAAGCTTGTACAAGTTTCGAGCAAGTAACGAGAGAGGCATTGTACTTAGTGGATAACTGTACGGTTTATGGAGAGGTGTCAGCGGATACAGATTTTTCATCCAGTAGCTCCTCCTCCATAGCGAGCGAGACTACCACTAAAAAGAATGTTCAAACAACAACCATGCCAAATGTAGAGCAAATGATAGAAGATGCTCTAAAAAGGATGGCACCATACCAAAAACCATTGCCAAAAACACTGAAATGGTGTGCTATTGAACAAAAATGGACAAATCATCCAATAGAGGAGTGTTATTACAACAAAGGGTATGTAAGGGAGCGCCAGTATGCACCTCCTGCTCAATTAGCACCACCTCAAATACATCCAGTACCTCGATACCCAACGGGAAATGTACCTGGACCTATGGGGATAGAAAGACCGCAACCGGTATTTGGGACAACAACCACCTTTACCAGGAGCAAGACCAGTGGGCATTAGATATGCACCAACCTTAGAGAATCAGAAGAACAAGCCTTAGTGCCTGTTCAAGCCTATTACGAAGAATCGGGTGCACACATGTCTCCGACAGTTTATTACCCACCAGAAGAACCAAAACAACCAGAACCATGGGGCATGATGGGGAATGTTGGAATACCAACAATTACAAGTGCTTCTGATGAAGAGAGATACAATTTGGACGCAAGAACCTTGATGTTCATAGCTCATGGAGGGTTAACAGGACAAAGACCATCCTATCCACAAAGGACGAATCAAGCGGGACCAAGACCAGCACTAGGACCCTGTTACAAGTGTGGAGGTGACCATCTGATGAATGTTTGCCCACATACGGAAATCATTAGAATTAACGCTTATTGCACTGAGTGTGGGGTTACTCACTTCATTGAGGATTGTTCAAAGAATCCAAACAAAGTGCAAAAGACGACATTGAATATGCTAGAAACTATTCCTACCAGCAGTGGGTCTGAAAATGAAACTCTGATACCAACGCAAGTTGTTACTAGAGCTCAAGCTAAGAAAACCACTAGAGAACCTGAGAATGGAAAGTTAGCGACTGACGTGGTTAGTCAAGGACCGCGGAGTCAGAAAAACACATGGAAAGCTAGAAAAGCACGCATGAAGTTGAGAAAAGAACGTGAAGACGCTATTCTAGCTGAGGAACTAAAGCAAACTAAAGCTAGATTAGAAAAACTTGAGAGTCAAAACGGGAAACGAGAGATGAGCCCGGAAAGAACGAAACAAAAGAGTATCAAAGAAACAACGAGCTTAAGCTCCGAGGGATCAGTGCTAGTCGACAAGGTACACGAACCATTGGACGCACTGATGAGAGCTTACGAAGCTAGGTTAAGAACAACCAAACACAAGAACAGAGGTGGATGACATACCCAAACGCGGAATTGGAAAAGCAGAGACTTGAAATGTGCCAGAGAATGATCGAGACTGCACAAGCCTTATTAGAACCACCAAAAGAAACAATGAATTGTGGAAAGGAAAACCCAATTCAGCAAGAGACTATCGTTTCACGGGTAGCTGAAAAGACTCCCAGTGCACAAAAGCCTGAAAATACACAAAAGGATGACCGCATAGTATTGAACACAACCGATCAGGAGATAGAGAGTTTTCATCCAGTCATACAGAGGATTTACGGAAAAGATGAGGATTACAATGAATTTTGGAAACAAGTGAGAGAGGCAAACTTTGCAAACGAGCTAAGTTGCCAAGCTAATCAGACAAATTGGGAAAAGGACATCAGGAATCCTCCCATAGTGGAATTTGAGGCAGGATCTCAAGTGGACTTGGATCTGCAATCTTACTGGGGAGATGGGGGCTCTGTTAGAACAATGGAGAGCAAACCTCATTCACTGAAAACCTTACCTTCATACTTAGGAGAGTATGAAGCAAAATCCGAGATTAGAGCACTTCCCTCACGAAAATCTCATCAGAAAAAGTCATGGACTCGCAAGGATTGATAGAGATTTTGTCAACACCAGTGACATGCACTATCACTCTAGCTGAGCTTTTGAGGCTAAGACCACATATGTGGACCACTGTAGGAAAATGCTTGGAGAAATTCGGGATAAAAGATCCAACATCGAGATTGCAAGAGAGCATTGAGGAGCTGAGCAAGCCACAAAAGAACGCTAAGCCTGTACCCTTAAACAAGGTCGGAGAGTATTGCGAAGGTGAAGAGGGGAATACAACCTTACCAGTTGAATTCCAAGGAGTGAACACAATGGCAATACTAGACAGCGGAGCTGGGGTAGCCATAGCTACAAAAGAAATCTGGAAAAAATGGGGGAAACCAGCAATAAGGAAGACTAGGTTGAAACTCCAATTAGCAGATGGACACATGGAGAAACCTATGGGGTTATTAGAGAAAGTTGTAGTGACTTCTTGCGGCATTGAATACGAACATACTTTTGCTATTGTCGATTTTGGCAAGGAGAATAACTATGATATCATACTGGGAAGACCATTCATGAGACAATTGAAAATGGTCCAAGATTGGGGCTACGATCACATATACTTGAGAAATATGGAAACCACTACACGTGTGAACCTGAAAGACCATAGCTACAAAGATGTGAACCGAACACCGGTAGAGGAGTTTGATTCAGCTACTTTGGCGGGATCCGAATTTCCAGCTTGGTTAGGTAAACCCAAGGAGTTATGGATGTGTGGAGCTTCGAAATGTGGAAGTCTGAAACGAGAAGAATGTGTTTTAGAAAGGGCTATCGAAGACGAAACTTATGTAGGAGAACCCTTTCCAGAGGACACGTTTGAACCATTAGAATGGACACACATTCTAGCAACCCTAGATGTTTGTGCAATTCCGGATGGTCCCACAACGAAATTTTGCGACAAGGACGGGTACGACGTGGTTCCGTATTTCATGTTGAGAACTGTACTCAAAAAAGAAACTGAAAAGAACGATACACTGGAAAAGGAAGATGAAGAAGAGGTGTTTCACGACATTCCCGATCATCTTGAGTGGGGAAATGAAGCAGACAACGAGTCAACGGACAATTCAAGCGGAAACGAAGAAACTATAACGGATGTCCGATTTTATGATTTTCCGAACCAAACTAAACAACGCCAGAAACACTATAGAGCAAAGAAAAAAACAAAAGGGGTTAGAACCAATCCGATGCCTAGAATAAGAGGAAAAAATCAATTCCTAATGCTAGTAAAGGCTGAAGATTGTGTTAAGGATAAGATTTCTGGAAGAATGAGAGGCAGTGATCAAAAGAGCTTACGAAAAGACAAAAGAGGCTCAAGAAATCAAGTTCAAAATAATGGAACGAAAACTGAAACAGAAAAATCAGAAAAGAACAAGCGCAACAGAGAACACACGGAGTCCAAGCTAGAACGTAGAAACAAGTACAGAGAGCTCAAGAAAACTCTGAAAGAAGTTTGGACTACAGAAATTGAGAGTGGAGAGGACAAAAACGCCAAAATCAAGGAAAACATGGATGTTCCCTCTCACTATAGGAAATTCACAATAGAGGATAGGAAGGTGATATTAACCCCACCTATTCGAGAGAGGAAGGAGAACGAATCTTATGACGGACCGGAGGATGCAAAAAAAGTTGATTTAGCAGCTCCAGGTGAGCCACCTAGACCGGTATACATAGCCACAGATTTGTCTCCAGGCGAGGAAGAGAGACTTTTGAGTCTTCTCAGAGAGTATAGGGATGTGTTTGCATGGTCTTATAAGGACTTAAAGGGAGTTGACCCATCGATATGCCAACACACAATCCCACTGAAACAAGACGCAAAGCCTAGCAGACAGAGACCATACACATATAATGATACGTTTGCTAAGCGAATCAAGGAAGAGATAGATAAGCTAATGGAAGCTGAATTCATATACGAGATTGAACACACTGATTGGGTATCTCCGATTGTGGTAGTACCTAAGAAGAACGGAAAACTCCGAGTGTGTGTCAACCTAAAGAAAGTGAATGCTGCAACAATCAGGGACAATTATCCCCTGCCGATAACTGATCATGTTCTAGAGCGTGTATCAGGGAAAACAGCATACTCCTTTCTTGATGGTTTTTCAGGATATAACCAGCTAGCCATAGCACTGGAAGATCAACATAAAACAGCTTTTGCAACGGAGTGGGGAATTTATGCTTATCGGGTTATGCCTTTTGGTCTAACCAATGCTCCCGCAACCTTCCAGAGGCTGATGACGCATGCTTTCAAAGAATACTTAAGGCTGTTTCTAGAAATCTACATGGATGACTTATGTGTACATTCTCTACTGAGAGATGAGCATCTAGAACACCTAAGAAAAGTATTTGAGAAATGTAGGACATATCGCATTTGTCTCAATCCTGAGAAATGTGTGTTTATGGTCCGACAGGGCAGAATTCTGGGACATATTGTCTCACAAAACGGAATATCCACGGATTTAGAGAAGATAAAAGTTATAGTGGATATGCCTAGACCAACCAATGCGAAACAAGTACAGAGCTTTATGGGACATTGTGGATATTATAGACGATTCATTTACATGTACGCTATAATAGGCCAACCACTTTACAGGCTAATAGTGAACTTTGAATGGACAGAGGAATGTGAGGAATCATTCAAGAAATTGAAAGAGGCACTCATTACCGCTCCAGTCTTGAAATCACCAGATTGGGAGAAGATATTCCATGTGCACATAGATGCTTCGGCATATGCAATAGGATGCATTCTGGCTCAGCCAGAAGAAGGAAACATGGATTTTCCTATCTGTTACGCCAGTCGACAGCTCAACCATGCAGAGAAGAATTACACCACAACAGAGCGAGAGGGATTAGGCATGATATATGCTGTGAAGAAATTTCGGCATTATCTTCTAGCCAACAAGTTTGTGTTTTTTACGGATCACCAAGCCTTGCTCTACCTAGTGAATAAACCATGCAATACCGGGAGAATAGTGAGATGGTTCATTATCTTACTGGAATTCGACTTCACGGTAGTAGTAAAGAAAGAAAAAACACATCTTAGAGCTGATCATCTTTCGCGATTGACGAATGGAGAAGACCCTATAGGAGTAGATGACGACATGCCAGACGCGTACTTGTTCAACATAGAAATGATACCTAAGTGGTCTCAAAATGTCGTTGACCTATTAACCTATGGAGGAGAGTTCGATAGAAGAAATACAACCTGAAACATATTGCTATTCAGCAATCCAAGAATCTTCAATTGATTGCAGGAAGGTTGTATCAATTGGGAAATGATCATGTTTTACGACTATGCATCAATCCTGAGGAATATAGTATATATCTGCGCGAAGCACATGTTCAGGAATGTGCATTTCATTGTTCAAGAAGGAACACATATAGGAATTTGTTACAATTGGGAGTCTATTGGCCAGGAATGAAAGAAAGCGTACATGAATATGTCACTGTATGTATTGTATGTTCATCAAAACCGCCAGCTGAGTATTCGACATTATATCAGATAATGATCGCTCCAGAATGGAGTCAGTATATTGTTGAATATCTCACAAATAGAACTTTCCCAGAAGGAACGTCAAAAGCTCGTCAGAAATCTGTAGAGACAGAAGCTAGAGATTACGCTTTAATAGGAGATCAACTCTATAAGAGAGGTAAAGACAACCAGCTTAGGATTTGCGCATCAGAGTCTGAGTATGTGATAATCCTGGAGCAAGCTCATGGAGGAGTAGGTGGAGGCCATTTCTCAGGTGATAAGACAGCAAAACTTGTCTTAGCCGCAGGAATATGGTGGCCAACATTACATATGGACGCTGAGGAATACGTTAAACGGTGTGATGACTGTCAGCGGACCAAAGTACCACTTAAAAGAGATGATATGCCGCTTAGACCAATGATGGGGGCAAGAGCTTTTGCAAAATGGGGGATTGATTATGTCGGACCCATTTCACCTCCTGCATATAAGACTCATACACAATACATCATTGTGGCTACAGACTATCTAACAAAGTGGGTCGAAGCAAAGGCAACTCAAAAAGCAGATGCCAGGACCACGGCACAATTTCTGTATGAATACGTCTTTGTACGATATGGATTGCCAATAGAAATTGTGAGTGATCGAGGCACACATTTCATAAATGAAGTGATAGAGATCCTTCTAGATGAATTCATGGTAATCCATAGGAAATCAGCCCCGTATCATCCACAAGCAAACGGACAAGCTGAAGCAACAAACAAAACCATATGCACGGTCCTCACGAAGATTGTATCTAAGTCGAGAACTGACTGGGACCAAAAGTTGCATTCAACATTATGGGCATATAGGGTGCATATAAAACATCCATAGGAACGACCCCATATAACATGGTTTTTGGGCTAAATGCTATCTTACCAATAGAATTCTTGATTTCAACCTTAAGGGTGGCTAAGGATCTAGAGTGGACAGGGCACGAGCTCTCTGATAGAATAGATGACCTGAAAAGCTAGATGAGCTTCGCCTAAAAGCAGTAGCTTCTATCTACGCTCAAAAAAGGCGACAAAAGGAATTTTTTGATAAGCATGTGCGGACTAAAGAGTTTAAAGTTGGGGACTATGTCCTAGTTTACACTCTGAAACAGCATGCTAAGAAGCTTAAAAAGCGAGGGATGGGACCTCTGGTGATTAAAGATCTATCACCAAGTGGAGCCGTCAAGCTTGCTACATTAGACGGAGAAGAAATGCCCAATTGGATTAGTGGATGCAGAGTGAAAAAGTATCTGTTGCCGCTAACACAAGACATGCTTCTCAAAATACATCAAGAAAAGCTGCGTGTCCAGAAAAAGAAAAAGATTGTGGAGGAAGCGCAAGCCGAGGCGAAGGAAAGAATGGAGAAAAGAAGACTACTGCGTCAGAAACAGCGCAATGAAGGAGCAATACGAATAAATGCAGTTAGTATAACAGAAATGGATAATGACAAAGAAGAACCCATCATTGAATGCAAAGTAGGAACCAACCAAATCAAAGCCAGAGCACTATTGGATTCAGGAGCTCAAGCTAACCTACTTTCACTCAGTTTGTATAGACAATTGACAAATGACACTAAACTACAAACTGCCAAGCAAGAGTTAAAGAGTTACTATGAGAATGCAATCAAAACTGTCGGATGCACAGTTTTACATATACAGATTAACCAATATGTGTATCCTCATATGTTTTACGTGGTTGAAGACCAAGCTACACAACATCCATTATTGCTAGGACAACCATGGCAGAAAAAATACAATGCAATGATTGACTGGAGTTCTAAATCAGTGCTTATCAAATACGAAGGTGAAAGTCAATCAGTTAAGTTCACCAAAGGAGCAGAGCCAACTCCAAAGGAAGAATCCACGGACAAGGGCAAACAACAAACAGAGGAAAAGAAGAAGCAATGGCAACCAAAAGTTTCTATACAACCGGAGTACTCTTCGACGAGGAATTCTCAACAGTGGATAAGGAAGACAAGCAATAATATAACAGCTCAAACTTGGGATAAAACAGAGTCAACATTGGTATGGAGACCAAAAAAGGTGGTGCCAAAAAAAACAAACAGAGTCTTCAATACCAGACAACAGAGTGATCCCCGACAATCAAGGAAAGTGAAACAGATCTGGATTCCAAAGAAGTTCATGACAGCACAAAGCTACAGCCAGCAAATTTGGATACAAAAGATTTATAAACAGGAACTCCCTTCAAGACAATCAACGGAAACTCCTAGGTATTTCAAGGCGAGGAAATCAACACACAGAACAAAGCAGGTTTGGGTCGCAAAGAGTTTGTGGCAAGCACAAGCAAAGCGGAAGCAGATTTGGATTGTGAAAAAAGACAACAAGGTAACGAAGAATCCATCTACTGATTCTACTACCGAAGTGCCAAGACCAACCCAAAACCCGACCACCAATCCTTCAATCAAACAAAGAGCAGCTTTATTGGAAAGAATGTTGTATCGTCGCTCTACAATTGCATTGGGAACTTATGACCAAAACAACTACAATGCTTCACCCACAGACACTTCATAGTCGTCCGGGAGGACTCAGACTAGGAGGGGGGGAGGTATACAGGAGCTACAAAGCAGCTACAAGCGGGAAAAACAAAGAAAAACAAAAATTATATTACAAGGGCAGTGTCTTACATGATTTTGCAATTTTTTATGTTTGATTGCGGATATTGATAATATTTATGCCCTTATATACCTTGTTTTGCAACAAGAAGAGATCAAATGATGAATTTGGGTCTCTAGATGTGTAAATATCACTAAATAAGAGTGTTTTTGGAGCTAAAAAGTGGAAAAAAGTGGTAATCCAAGTCCAAAAATCACAAAGAAGTGTATATTCATATACACAGGGTTACCAGCTATTTATCATGTATGTTTGGAATTTTTTGGCTTCAATTTGCTATTTTCCTTTATTTTTTATGATTTTCTTAATAAAAATAAAAGAAAAATAAAAAAGCAGGTGAAATGAGATCGGAAAAAAGAAAAGAATAGACGGTGATGATCCTCATGACGAGGGAAACCCAGGATAAAAATTGGGTACAATTCTAAAAAAGTTGCGGAAAGCCCGAAATGACAGAATTTTGGCAAAGTGGACAGATTTCTCAGAAACAGGTCAAATGGAGTCCAAATTGAGGAGTTTCAAATCCTAAAGTGCATTTCACGACGAGATAGGAGTACATGTCAAATTTGGTAATAAGTGATCCGGGAAGCCCGAAGTTAAGTATTTTTCACTTCACTATCAAGCTCATTTCCACTATTACCTTCTTGGAGAGAGCAAAGAGCACACAGGAGCATCCGGCCTTCTACCGCCTTCTACGACTGCTACGAGAGCTCAGAGGACACCAGACATGAGAGGTAGAATCGCTGCCATAAGCTTTTGATGCTTATCGTTAACTTTTGTCGCGAAAACTCACCAAAACCAAGAAACAAGAGCAGACAGGGAATGGGGAAGAACGCTAGGTAGGGGCACAACCGCCTAACCAAACTTTGCAAGAACTTAGAGGTGGGTTACCCTAACATAGAGGATGAGTTTCTAGCACTCAAAGCTCGAGAAAGAACGACTGGAAAAACCCTAGGTCAACAGAGCCTGCAAGAGGCAAACAGAAAAAAGTTGTCGGAACGACACAAAACTTCTCAGGAAGCTTAACAACATCGAGGGCAATGCAACCATGGAGTATCTCCGGGTTTGGATCACCAAAAGTAGGTCGGAACAACCGATTCGGCTGCGGACACACAAAGCGTCATTTTGGCATAACGGCTAAAATTGACGACCAAATGACATGAAACTTCACGAGCAGTTTCAACTATACATGGATGACTTATGTTTGCAAGCAAAACCCAAAAGAAAGTTGATTCACTTACCGATGGTGAAAAAGACGCTTTCGAGCAACCAAATGGATAAAGATGGAGAACGGGGAGCCAAAGTCAAGTTCAACCGAATAGGTGGCTTCACAACATATCCAATGAGCTGGAAATGCAACTCTCAAGAAGAAAAGTTGAAGAAATTCAACTCCAAGGCAAAAAGACGACTTCGGAGACTGAAATGCCTATAAGGGGGCTTTTTAGCTAAACTGATGACTTTTTAAGTTGAAAACTAGTTAGCAGGGCTTAGGGCACTAGCACAAAGCATTATTTGCACAAAAAGACCAACATTTCAAGAAAAGACATCATACGCGTATGATGTCTCACAGCATGATTTTCACATCCATTTCAACATTTGAGTGCATAGCCTCATTCCACATGTTAATCACATCCTATGAACCAAGTATCATGAGAATTGGAGTTAGAAAACCCAAGGAAAACCAAAAAGACGCAAAGTAGGCCATAAAAGTGATTTTTGGTCCTAATTTTGTCAAAATAACTCCAAACTCATTGAAACTTTGTAGGATTGTTGATTAACACATCTACAAGCTATCTGGAACCAAAAAGCACCATTTTGACACAAAAGACATCATACGCGTATGATGTCTATGTGCACTTACAGAGCCAAAACTGCTCATTTGTCATCATACATCCACATTATATATCTAATACATGCTACATATGAAATTTGGAACCATTTGGTCAAGTGGATCACCCCATTAGCCCAATTGAGGGAAAATCCTTCACCTAAAGCCTATTTTTGGCCCAAATCCAACATACTCAAGTCCAAACCAAGATTTGAGTAGGGACAGTCCTTCACTAGTACATGGGGAGTCCACAGAACCAATCCCATGCAAAATTGATGAAAAAGACATCATACGCGTATGATGTCTCCAGAGCCATTTTTAGCCCAAAATCTATCCAAACTTCATAAATCCACTGAATAAGCCTATCTAAAGCCAAATCCAAGCTTATAGAGAAATTTGGTCCAAAAATGCACTAAAAGACATCATACGCGTATGATGTCTCACTATGTGATTTTGGCACCTCAGGGCTTCAACCACCAAACAGAAGTGTTCCACAGGCCATTTGAAAGTAATCCACCAAGTTTTACCCAATTTGGATCATAAAATCCAATTCCCTTTCAAAATTTTGCCAAGAGCCTGAACTGGAGTAAACTGGCCAAAACTTGACCAAATGGGATCCAAACTCAAATCCAAGCCTATGACACTCATGTATACACTATCACCTACAAGCACAACCAATATGAAGTCATTCTGACACAAAAGACATCATACGCGTATGATGTCTCAAGCATGTTTTTGAGCCCAGTTTGCATATTTTTTCACCTACATTGCATCCTTAGGCCCTGAATAGCTCATGTTTCAATTTTCAAGTCATTTGAATAGTTAAAAGCTTCATTTCGGCTTTCAGTACTAAAAAGACGCTAACTTCTGAAATTGGAGTTACAGGATCCATGGATTCCGCTAAGTCATCGGCAACTAAGAGAAAAAGACCAACCATCAAGGATGCTCTTGCAGAAGCAGAACCTTTTGATATTCCAACAGAAACCCTCAAGCCAACCAAGACTTGGGTGGAGGAAGCAGTACTAGAAAAAGAGGGAATAAAGATCTACCAGGGGACTTTCAGAGATCCTCAAGGGCAATCGGTCGATGTACCTATGATCCCACGAGAATTAGTGGACTATAGCAGATCAGAGAACATAAGCAGATACCTGGAAAAGGCTGACTTACACAGGTTCTTCACCTCGAGACCATCAGGTGTAGACACAAGAAGAGCTTATGAGTTAGCAACATCCATCCAGAAGGATGGGAAGGCCACATTGACAGCCATGGATGGAGAAACAGTTGAAGTACAGATCACTCCACAGCTCATTGCAGATGCATTGAAGCTGCACAACAAAGGGAGTTCTGTCAGAGAAAGAAGGGAGGCCATAGAGGTCTATGGATCAAAGAAACAAAATACAAACTACGGAGATATGGCAGATCAACGAGCGGCAACCCTTTGCCGATTATACAACCAGTTTTTCCATGTGTGCAGCAAAAGACCGCAGAAGTATACTACACCACCCCATGCCATTGCCACAACCATCACATGGGCACTGAAGAGCAACGTGCCAAAAGAGGTGAATTATGCTCAATACATCCACGAGCAAGTAATCGCCATGCACAACCAGAAACCAAAGTACATAGGAGGAGGAGAAATCCTAACAAGAATAGCTTATGAAGCTATTGGAGCTAGGGATCAAGGGCCCCAGATTCCCTCCCAGAATGAGTGGCTTAGAGAAGCCGATGAGGAGGAAGAACAGCAAGAAGTGTCCAAGAGGGCGTCCACAAGAGCACGCCGAAAACTAGAAATAGTTTCAGAACCTGAAGAGGCTGTGGACGAGCCGCTCAAGAAGAAAGCGAAGAAGAAGTCCGATCCCAAACAAACCAAAAGTCAAAAAGCCGCAAGAATGGAAAGGCTGGTAGAGCAGTTTAGAGCGGAAAGAGCTCTAAAGGGGGACTTCGAAGAAATGTGGATGCCAGACCCCAGTAAAGTTGGAACCAGCTCAGCCAGGCCACATGTTGATCAATATGATCAATATATTAGAGCTTATGAGGAGTCGGAGGCCATACTGGAACAACAACCTGTCGAGCCTTATACTGAAGAGGAAGTACAGCTTTTAAAAGCTGAGCTGCAAAAGGACGACAAGGGGAAGAAGAAAGTAGATGAGTCTACTGAACCTCAAGAGAAAGACGGGCAAGCAAACAAAGGGAAAGCCAAGATGACTGAGGACAATCAGCCCTCTTTTACTGTTGTACCAAGCCCGAAGAAGATGGAAATTATTGTGGAGGAAACCACAATAGAAATGGAAACAGAAATTATGGAAAAACCGGAGGCCGGGACCAAGGAAAAGAGGATAGATCCAGTTCAGCAAAAGAAAGATGATTATGAGGATCTGGTTGCGATCGGATACAGTGAAGAAGAGGCCCTGGAGGCAGTTTATGGGATATCCCTACGGAAACAAGATGATCGGAAAGGGACGAAAGAAAAGAAAAAGGGTACAATGGAGAGTGAAGAAAAAATGGTCGAGCCGAAGCCATTGGAGGTGGTGGCAGAAAGAGCTGTCAAGTTGACAGATGAAGATGAAAAAGACATGCACATGGTGCATGAATTGCTCAGCAAGATTAAAGAAAGATCCAGAGCAAAGGAAGTAGCACTTGAGACAGCAAAACAAAAGGAAGCAGAGTTGCAGAAGAAGTTAGAGAATGCTATGACTGAATTTGAAAGTCATAAAGCATCACTCTACGACGCAGAAAACGAGAGGGACGGCTTGATACTCCAACTAGCCGAAGCTTCAAGAGAGGTAACAAGCTCACAAGAAGCAAAGGAGCGAATAGAAGATGAGCTGGAGGCAGCCAAGGATGAGCTCATTGAGCTAAGGGAAAGAGTCGAACTTCAAGAAAGGACAATCATGAGACTCAGGACCACCCCTAGAGCTAGCAGAGCAGGAACAGAACAAGAGGGAGCCCTCGTACCAGCTCTGGAAGAGCAGGTCAGAAGTTTGCAAAGAGAGCTGAGGTTAGAGCAAGTACAAAGATTGCACATGGCAGAGGGATCACTGGCTGCAGAGGAGAGGCTCACATCAGAAAACCAAACACTAAGGACAGAAAATGAGGCCCTCCGCAAACAGCTCCAAGACCTCCAAGAGCAACAAAGAAGAGAAACAGAGACACCACAAGAAGAAGCAGGGGGAGCAGCCATAGAGCTACCAGAAACTGGAGAGGCAACCACAATCGAAGATCCAGCCCCAGTTCAAGAAGTGGCCTCGACTTCAGGAATCTCTGAAGGAGAAGAACAAAGGCTCTAGGACCAAATAGAAAAGTCAACAGAGGAAAGTGCCAAGGCGGAAATGGAATGGGAAAGGAGACTCCTCATCTCCATTAGACTTCAAGGTTTAGACACAAAAGTGCTCCACGAAGAGTGGATGCAACCAAGCCTTCCTTTCCCTCTGATGAAATTTGAAGTGATAAAGACGAAAAAGAGAATAGAGGAGGAGCAGTATGTCGCTCTTTATGAAGGCGACATCACGAAGGATGAACAATCAAAGAAGATTGTAGATTCTCAACCTAGATGGAGGAAAGGTTGGCTGAACAAATACCCAGCCTACCTCATCTACTTGGTAGAGGCTCCAAAAGAGATTCGGGAGGATGCAACCTTCTGCCCGGTGCCAAGAGTCAGAAACTGGAACGAGCATGGCAGGATTGCAGAAAAGAAGCCAACTTGGCTTAATTATCCCAGGATGCCAGGACCAAAGGAAGGAGAGAGAATAGGTAAAGCCTACATGGTGAAAACCCTAACGGGCACCATCAAACTCTTTACTGGCTCTCCTAACCTTTCGTGTCAGATGCTAAAGAAAATCTGCAGGACTCTCTTAGCATGCATTGAAGTGTTCGCGCCAGATAAAGCCACGACCTTGAGTCTACTATCCACGGCCGACACAGTGACGGATATGATGTATGATCTTTCATTGCAGCCATCACCAAAGGTGTTACATCTCTTATACCAAAGAATTATGTTTTTGCCTAGCTTCCACATGCAAACATTCGAAGAAGCTTTCTACACCGGCTTTTTCACTCACGAAAGCAAAATATTCGGCCCAACCTTGACCATCGGCAACCTACGCTACGAATCACATTTGCAGATGCTCAAGACGACAAGACTCTATTGATCAAGCCTAAAAGTCATGTCAGGGACGACATGAACGCGGAGGGGGGGAGTGTTGAGCCAGCAGAGGATCACACCCGCATTTTTGTTCACACCCATCATTTTGTAACCATTGATTGTAATAAATGTCTTTCCGACATTAATTTTGATTTGAGCCATTCATTAAGTAACGGGACTCAATTGAGTTTCCAGCTTGTAATCCCGACGTAATTTCACCTGCTGATGTAAATAATTAGAGATGTTTTCACCTCCAAGGCTGAGGTATATAAGCCAAAGTTTTGTAACCTAAGGGAGGATTCAATTATTAATCAAAGTGAGTTTTTGAGCGTCGTGACTGTGTCTGAGAGAGAGAGAGAGAGAGACAGTCTTATCTCCTTGCTACGCGAGCTACGGGGTTGCCATTGGAGAAGCGACACCGCCATTGTGTTAGCAACGGTGAGAGCTACGCACAGATACCAAGAGTGCGCGCTATCGGCTTCTACGTGTGGTAAGTTCCTACGAGCTTCGGTGTGAGTTTTCTTCCAACTCGTGTGTCGGAATAGAGTGTGCAGCATATCTATAGAACCACAACGAGTAGAGCTACACATTAGTACCATCGGGGTCAAGTTTCGGTCACCTGTATTTTTCGGCCTGTCTTCATACGCGTTTACCGCACGGAGTGGTTATAGGTTGATTTTGCAGTTCAAGTCTTTAGGGTGTTGTTCTTACCTAGTGCATAGACTTCCCCTTGAGTTTGAGATCGATTCGATGATTCTAGATCCTGTTTCGTATAGCATTCGTTCGTAGTACGGATTTCAGTTACTTGCGTATTTTAGAACTTAGATTTGATTTCCTTAGTAGTGATTGTCATTAGAAGGTCGAGTAGGTGATTTGACACCCACCTAGTTGTTTCCATGCGCCTGCGGGTCAAGCTCCGTCCTCGTCTGACAAATTCTGTTGTTGGTGGAGTTCTCGCTATTTAGCTTCCGCTAGCGGCGTAACCGCCTTAACAGACACCTTCAAGAAGAAAACACACTCAAGGTCCGCATTGGGGGCCTATCCCAAGCATGTGACAAGTGTGAAGAAGACTTCTCTGAACACATAAACTTCCTCAACGAAACTCTCAAGCCGATCCATGTGGACTACGACATGGTCGAAAGCATCACCAACAATCTCAACCACAAAAATACACCAAGCGGACATGCCATCCTCGAGTTTGAGAACAAAGAAGGACGACTCCCGCTACTCCAAAAATCGCGCCTCCTCAAAGGCACTAGCTTTTGGATTGCTGAGGAGCTCACCACGACACAACTAAAACACAAAGGTAGAGAACTCAAGAAAGTGCACGCAGCAAGAGCCCAAAGGAAGTGGGCAGTATATCGCAAAGGGAAGGCCCTCATACAGGAGTTTTGGTCTCCCAAGCCTCCTATTACACCGCCGGATACCACCCCCTAGCCCCATAGTTCCCATTTACTCTACTTTATTTTGTATTGTATATTGTATTGCATCCTAAGGTTGTCCCACCTATCAACTAGATCTTACCCTAGCCCTACCGACCCTTTTTTGGTTGCACATACTAATCTCCTTGATGAGAGGAGACATCCTTTGTACGCATGTTTTGGTCCCATGGGTCACCTCTGAGGACGATAATGACATCTATCTATCTATCTGTCTCTCTCTCTCTCTCTCTCTCTCTCTCTCTCTATCCCCATATTAACCCGAGTTTGGTACAAAATGTCAAAATATTGAGAGGTAAACATATCCCCTTGAAGTTTGGAGTCAATTAGGTCAATGTTTTACACGAAAGTGCAACATGTCACTTTGCAGCAAGGATATGGTCAATTTTTCATAGCTTGATGAGGAAACCTCTAATATGTCCCCCAATTCTCTACCAGCATTCTACATGATACCAACTTCAAGTGGGTCAAATATGGTCCCAAATGGAGCCCTTTTTTGCAGCACGAAAGATGCTAGGTCAAGAAATCTTCTTTCATTTTTACGTTTGACTCCATATATGTGTTTATTTACTTGAGGTGAGCCCATGTGTTGGTAGATGGACAAGACAGGTTCCCTCCTAGTCAAACCTTTTATCATGAGCCCTAAAATTTTGATGTCCCATCATTAATTTTCTAGAAACTATTTTTAATTACTAGAGAGTCTATGATTGCAGATCCGTTTGGATACTAGTCTCCCGCTTTCCACACTGCACTCACCCATTCTTCTTGTTTTTTAATTACTACAACATTGTTTTTCATATACGAGCAATGTTCCTTTATTAATTCCGGACACAGGTTATTTCATACATCCATTCAAACATCACCAAAACAATTCAAACAAGGCCTAATGAAGATAGTCCTATATTTTAAGAAAAAAAAAATCCAATTTCTTATGAGTTCACCGCTACCCGCAGACTTTCTTTGTCTAGCCAAAAGAGCCTTTGCAAAAGATTTACTTATTTGCTAACCGCAAATTGTGCAACTTTCCCAATTGCTAACCCAAAGGCATCTTACTAACTACGAGGCATCTCACTATCTGCAAGGCATCTCGCTAACGAGAAGGGATAAAAAGAGAGCTGGTCACCTCAGCTTAATCTTTGCTAATCACAGGGTCATCTTGCTAACTACAGGGCATCTCGCTACCTGCAAGGCATATTGCTAGCCGCAAGGAACAAACGATATTCTTTCAATGATTCTTTTGTTTAAATGATTCTTCAAACATGATCAAAAAACTCTTTATATCCAACAACTAACTCCTAATATCAAACAATAATAATTTTATCAAATAATAATAATTTATCAAACAACTCTTTCACTACTCCACAAAAACATATGCCTTTTTCATGTGATGCAATCACGTTTCTTGGATAGTTTAAGGGAATTCTTATGCTTGGCTTCCCAAGTCAACATGAATAACAATAAAGAATTATAAATTTGTCTTACCGCATTAGTGACAAATTTGACTACCTTTCGTATTGGAGGTTATGCAGCTTCAACTTCTTCCACAATTGATACCTCCGATTGAGATACGATTGGAATAGTTGATACCTTCCTTTGCATATTCCTTGGAGAAGGAAATACAGGATCATCCTTGGAGCTCTGTGTCACTCGCTTCAGAGCCATTGTATTGAGATAGAGAAGAGAAAAATCTTCACCCCATGAAAAAAAGAGTTATGGCCTCCTTGCTTGCCAAGAAGATGGCAAGAGAGAGAGAAAGATAACTCAACAATCCGAGGGACAATACGATGGTGGTAGAGATGGAGTTGGAGTTGGAGATGGGTTGAGGGTGAGAGCTTAAAGGAGAGAAGATACCTCTGGCGTCAAGGCAAGAGAGCTTCCACTTTTGAAAAGTTCTATGTGTGTGTGTCCTCAAAGTGAGGTAAGAGGGACATTTATATAGGCTCTCAAGAGCCAAAAGAGCAAGCTTAGAATAGAAAAAAGCAAAGAGATAGTTCATGTGCATTCAAGAAAGGAGATTCTAAACTTGACCTACTTTCTTTCCGTTCCTATAAATACTCCTTTCCTAAAAATATTCCTCCTTTCCTAAAATTACTCCTTCAATTCTTAAGAGTCAACTCTTATCTTTATATAGGGCCTTGAGGCTTAAGTTTTCCATATCAACCTATAATTAAAAGTTCCAAAGTTTGATTTCTGATCTGATTGTTCTGATGAAACTTTCTATGACTTAACAAAATGTGAACCTTAATCACTTTTGCAAAGTAAATGGAATAGTTTTAATTGAAAAATGTTGGGTACATTATACCAGTAAAATCTTGGTGGCTAGATGAGCCACCGACAAACACAACGCTTGCAACTGATATGGCTGCTAAACCCTAGCAGTTGATTGTATCGATCTCAATGGGGTGTTATTGACAAGCTGCAGCGAGCTTCCAAAAGGCCTTTGGGTTTTGGACAAGAAGCTCCAGCCCACGGATTGTCAATGTCTATAGATCGCTAATTTGTCTTGTAAGGCCAGATACTGACGAGTTCACACTAACTCTTAAAAGGAAAGCCAAGATAATATTGTGGTCCTCTGATAAAAGGATAAAATTGATAGATATTTTGAATGCTTGCTTCCCCCAACATGTGAGGCAGAAGTATTTTGCAGGTAACTCATGTGAGCCTTGAGTGTTTTAGAGGTTAACTTATGCATACTTCTAACCTCCTTTTGGCATGGTAGATGTACTCTCCAAAAAATACTATGAGACCACACATGACCAAACATTTGGGTAACAAGCTACTTTTCCTAAAGAACCTATGGACATTGTAGGCAAGGCACCTGTAGTTTGTTGATGTTAGCAACACAATCTTGGTAGATGAATGTAGATACAAGTCGCTCAAAAATAACTATGAGAAATGTCTTGCAATCAGATCACACTATACTGTGGTGGTAGACAGAATACTCTTTTTACTTGGTGAGACCACATTTTATCATGGTTTCTTAGATGGATACGCGATTAGTACCCAACAACGTACACTCGCAAGAACCCAATCTTTGACATAGAAGATGATATTTTTGGGTATGTTGATGATTACTTCATACAAATGGAGAAATACTCTTATAGATTTGATCCCGCTGACCTAGGAGATTCTTCAACTGTTGTACTTGGTGAAATTTTGTATCACAACACATAATATATAATGGAAACCCACTTTTTTGGCACATTGTCTTGGGATCTTGATGTCTAGTGTCTTTTCTTGTGTTGTTTAGTAGTTTGTAGTCTAAAAGCATATTTTTTGAAATCCTTGACATTGGGGTTAATACAATGGTGAAAATGTACAAAATTTGGTCCTAGCACAATACCAAACTTGATGCTAGTCAGTACAAAATTTAGCTCTAGAACAGTATCAAAATTGGTGCTACGTAGTACCAAACTTGAGCTATGAAGTATCAAACTTGATACTGCTTGTCATCACCTTGGTATTGGTTAGCTCCCTTTTGGTAAATGAGGTTATGAAAATAATGCCACAATAAAAGTTTTGGTATTGCTTGTCATCACTTTGGTGTTGTTTACCTCCCTTTTGGTACTAGTTAGAAGCAAGTTGGTTTAGAGCTTGACATTTAATGTAGAACAATCTCAAATATTGAACAGATGAAGTGAAGAATAACAAGAAAAATAGTAAATCATGAGGAGAAAAATATGTATTCTATCTAGGAGGAAAAGCTCACTTAGGGGTTTTGGAAGTGTGTTTCAAGTAACATGGATGCACCATCATCACTCTCATCGTCATCATAAGGCAAGCTATTGTATATGTTCTCATATACTTTATTAGATAACTTGAATTGATTAAGGACTCCTTGTTGGAACAAGGAGCTCAATCATGCCAATTCGGATAATGCCAATTCGGACGGATCTGCAAAAATTCATCCACTTAATCATTTATTTTTTGCCTAAGCTAGCATTGTAATTCATAAATCCAAAAGAATCTAATTGTCTCCAAATAGTTTTGTACTTAATAAGAGACTAAAATACCCCAGTCCACCCCATTTTTGAAGTAATTATCCCTTTCTAGCCAAATACCCAATTTTTAACCTAGGGTATATAAGACAAAAATTGTAATTATTAGGAAGGCTAATAACCTTTTGAGCTCACATAGTGAAGAGTACGCCTACCTTGCACTCTCACTACTCTTTGTATGGGTAAGCATTGCTAATGAAATCTCTTGTGTTGCTTCCTCATACTCTTGGCATCATGTACATGCCAAGAGGATGTCACTATGATTTAGTATGTGTGTGTGTTTGTGTGTGTGCACGTGTGCGTGCCCACGTGCACGATGCAATGAGCAATTTTAGCTCTAGGTCGCTTAACGTGTTTATCTGCAGTTGTTAATGGTGTTTTGAGTGAAACTAAGCATGTATGAGGTAAGTAGGTCTTAGGAGGAGCCAAAAAACCCCTCATTTGTCATTTTTGGTGAAGCTAAGAGGTGGAAACAATTGCTGTTACTCGCCTACTAGACATTGACTTTTACAAGTTTTGTTGTTGGAAACATATTGCCTATAACCTAGAGACCCCTAATCTCACGTTTCATGTCATTTGGAGTTCATTTGACACCTCAAACATTAGAGTGAAAGATAGACTGCATGGGAGACTTATGCACTTTGCCCTTTAGTTGCTTGTTGGATTGAAAGTGACACCTTTCTCCTCATTGCTTTGTTGTTGAGGCAGTGCATTTGACATTTTCATGCACTAGTTAGGTCAGCTATGTGCTCAAATTGATATATTTATGTTGAACGTTTGAGTTCTCGCTAGGCTACTTCGTCCGATTGCGGCGGTCCACCAACATTAGTCCGTTGCCAGGGATGTAGTACTTACACTAGCGGAGAAGGTCATGGTGAGGTCCTTCTTTACCCAGTGCCCAAGTGTTACAATTCATTACCTTTATCTTTAGGTAGGAGAGTCGATGAGGCTTGCTAATTTCGCAAGTAGACTGAAGAGCTATGCCTTCTCTTTTGGTTTCCTTATAGGTTAGGACAACCTTAGTAATTGGTTTTATTGCATTGTGCATTGAGTCCGCACTTTGAGTCTTGTTGTAAATTGTGTTTAGTAGGAGGTTGTGGTGAGTTGGGACTACATATGAAATTTCGCTATCATCTACCCCACTATCACTTCATTTTATTCTATTTTGTTTCATATTTTTTTACTTTGTTGTTTTGGTTAGATGTAGGAGTTGTAGTTAGGTTAAATTAAGTTTTGGTATTGCTTAGACCCATCCAAAGTTGCTCTTGAATGCCATATTGCGACGTTAGTAAAGTGCCTATAAATGCGAGAAGTGTGCATAACTTGAGAATGGGGTGTGTAAATTGAGGAATTCTTGTTTTTGTACCTCGCAGGAAGTGATTGGCTAGAAAATAGGTATTAATGGCAACTACCACAATTTCTTCCACCTGCCAATTTTTCATCTCTAGAGCATAGCCTTGTACTTGCCAAATCCATTTTCCACAGGTCAAAAAGTGATTCGACACGCGAGAAGTGTGCATAACTTGAGAATGGGGTATGTAAATTGATGAAGTCTTGTTTGTGCACCCTGCAGGAAGTGATTGGCTAGGAAACATGTATCACTGGAAACTACCACGGTTGCTGCCACCTACCAGTTTTGCATCTCTAGAGCATAGCCTTTTACTTGCCAAATCCACTTTCCATAGGTCAAATTTTTGTAAACATTGGGTAGAACCAGCCAAAATTGCCTAAGTGGACCAGGCCTCAGGGAAACAAAGTGTCTTTTGATAGGTCAAATTCCAAAAGTTTAGTGCATCCATAAGCGCAAAAGACTCTACAAGTGATAGGAAAGCTTCAAAAAGTGTCAAAACTAAAAAATTACGCCAATGGCATCTACGGTGGTTGCTTCCAACTGTGCTAGTTTTGGACCAAGTTGGTGCCTTTTGGTTCCTAGTAGTGCAAGGATCCGAGATATACCTTCAATGACTCATTTGGACCAGTAAAAGCCCCTATAAACACCCAAAAACTAAATGTCAAAAGCCAAGATTTGACAATTAATCCAACGGGCATTAAAAAGAATTCTAACACTTCATACAATGTCAAAAGACCATATCAACCTGTAGACCATCTTGCAATGTTTCCATAAATACCTTGGTCAGACTCCAGAATCACTCTCAAAGACCTTGTTTAGGATTAGGTCTTGATTTATAAAATTCTTGACTTGAGTTTCAAATTTTTTGCATTTTTCAAATTTCAGTGAAGATTCCAAAGAGAAAATTGGACTATCACTCAAAGGTCCAAGAGCCAAAGTGCTTGATTTTGTGTGCACAAGTATCCAAGCTACCTACGAGCAAAGGCTACACAAGGAGTTAGCTAACCTCATAGGTAAGAGGTTGGGATTTTTGCAAGAGTGTGTCTGTCTTTTTTCATGTATTTGAGGTTGAGTAGATACCTTTTAAGAGATTGTAGAGTAACGACTGACCAAGTGAGTCTCGTATCAATGGACGAGAGTGTAAACCAAGCTAAGATAGATCCCTTAGCTCCAATCATAGAAGAGGGTAGTGATACTGATGACAAATATTTTGACAAATCATATCATTGGATGGCTAACCAACAACTAGAGGCTCCCAGCAGTAAGGGACGATAGGGGGTAGCACCTCCCAAACCCCTTTGACCACACCAAAATACACTACAATCTTCATAAAGGGAACAAACGTTTATGGAGCCCTCATTTTCGTGGATGCTCGAGGACATCAATGCATCTCTATTGAGGAACGACTTTCTAGAGGATTAGAAATAATCTTAATAAATGATGACGGTGATAGATTCCATGATGAGGAATGGAACCATTACCTCATTGTTAGAGACCTAGAGAACTACAATCGGTATGGAGACAAAGTGGCAAAAGGAAAGATGGTCATGGAGACCCAAGAACTACCTCCTAAACTTAACCTTCTTGGAGCTTTTTACATTCATGACAAGAGAGTGTTAATAATGGCTACCATTTGGGATAACATAGGAATTTACAAGCACGGGGATGGGAGGGTCATCTCATACTACCAATGCATGGAGCCCCATGTGAATGAATTAAGCACAACTAAATTCTTGTACTTGTTTTCTTATGACACTACAACAAGAACCAATATCATTTTTATTGATAATTACGGATGAGAATATGAGCCAATCCATTCAGGGGATGTGGGACAAGAGATCATGCCACAATTGTTGACACAGATGTCTGAAGAGAATCAAAAACCCACACATACCCCTAGTAAATCCACAAATCCCTTCCCAGAAGAATATGACACCAGAACACATACCAATCGGTTGGACAACCACTGGTTAACCCTCAAACCCACAAGCCACACGGCTTTCATTTTAAGCATGGCTCAAATAGTATGCAGTACCAAAACATAACTCAAATAAAGGTGGATATGAGTCTATACAAGGGCTAGGAGCAACACCACCACCATACGAGGATGAGAGTAGAACAAGAGCACAAATCCAGGTAGGAATATGAGGTCCACACTTAGAACAAGAAAGAAGAGAAAGTGTCAGAGAGAGGAACAACCAACTAGGAATTATGGATTAGGAGCACCCCTAGGGAAGGAACACTTACCATACCCTAGGCCAAAAAGAGCTTATAGAGGAGGACTGGGAAACCCTATGCTTTAATTTGTAGATCACCATAGGATCAGACTATTTCAGGTCCAGAAGTGGGTAAAAAAGATATATTTTGGGCACAGAGATCTCAAGGATCATGTGATAGCATTTGTGTGTGTCATTAGAGCTAAAGAAGTACTAGACTTTCCAATTAATTTGCATGATTTGTACTAATCCACCTGGTCCAATTATGTAGAGCATAGAGATTTTAAGTCAATTGAGGAGGTGTTTGACGAATTTATTGAGGAATTCTCTCAAAGGGGGGTAGCTAATAACACCATCTTGCAAATCCACAAATTCAAGCAGAAAGAAGGGGAATTGGTAAGAAAAGCAAAAAGAAGGGGAATTTGTAAAAAAAGCAGCCTTACAACTGAGAAGATATGTGAAGTTTTGTTCGGTAGAAGAACTACCAACTCAATCAAGGTTAAAAATCATTTTTATCCAAGGGTTGAGGAACGCAGACCTCCAAAAAGACCTACACATGAAAAAGATTCCTACAGTGAATGAGTTGACGAAAGAAGCTCTCTACTTGGTAGATAATTGTGCTATCTACAAGGAAGGAGAATACAAGGATTTAGATGATGATTCCTCTTCATAGCCTAGTGGATCCAAGTTTTCCAAGTCAACACAAAAGTCAGAATCTCCACTAATTTGAGAACAACTCATCAAAGAAGTTGTCAAAAGGATTAATCCATTTGCTAAGTTGCAGGTTAAGCAGTGTAAGTGGTGTATGATAGAGAAAAAATTGACAAATCGTGCAATTGAGGAGTGCTATGTGATACCAATCTAGGTGATCACAAGAGAACAAGCTCAAAAAGCGGCAAACAAAACCATTCTAAAATAACCAAAAAGCGATGCACATAGCATTGAATGAAAAAGTCAACAAAACTTGTGGAAAGCTAGGAAGGAATGTAAAAAAACTTAATTAGCCAAAAAACTAAAAGAAAAAGGATATGCACTAGTTCAGGAGGATATGTATTTGTAGAAAAGTTCAACAAACCATTAGACACCCTCCTCAAAGCATATGGTGCACGGCTCACAGACAATCAAACTCAAGAACAAAGGTAGATGACATATCCCTATGTGGATCTAGAGAAGCAAAGGCTTGAAATGTGTCAGAAAATGATTCAAATAGCCCAAGACCTACTAGAACCTCTGGTTGGGAAACCTGAAGATGTGATAGTTTTTCCACCAGCACCAATGATCCCACCAAACAAGGAGCAAATAGAGATGGATTCTAGTGAGAAGCACCACCCATAACTCAAAAACCCAACACTAAAACCAAAGATAGTATTGAATACCATGGACGGATCTTCCGAGGGATCACACCTAGGTATACCATAAGAGTGCAGAGAAATAGATGGTCTTAATGAACTATGGAAATAGGTGAGAGAGGCCAATGAATCTAGTGAGCTAAGAAAACACATAAACCAGACCAGTGCGGGAAGAGGAGTGTTTCTTCCATTAATAGAGGAATTTGAGGTAGGATCTCAAATAAAATTTGAGACTCAATTATATTGGGGAGACTATGGGTCTGTGAAATCTATAGATAGTCAACTCCATTCTCTAATAATGCTACCGTTCTATATGGATGAGTACGAGGCCAAATAAAATGTTGTTGCAGTCTCGTCACAAAGACTCTCTTCCCAGAAATTCATCGACTCCAAAAGTCTAATAGACATTTTTTTGACACCATTGACATATACAATAACGTTAGCTGAGCTATTATGTATACAACCTAACATCTCGATGATGGTAGGAAGCTGTCTGAAAAAGCTTGGAGTGAAGGACCCATAAACATGAATTCAAGAGGGAATCCAAGAACTCAAAAAGCCTCACCTTAACACCAAGCTGGTACCATCGAACAAAGTTGGGGAGTACTGTGAAGGAGAAGATGGAAACACGACTCTCCTTGTGAAATTTCAAGGTGCCATCACCATGGAAATTCTTGATAGTGGGGCTGGGGTAGCCATTGCTACAAAAGAAACATGGAGAAAATGGAGAAATCCTGCTTTGAGATTAGCCAGAATGAAACTGCAACTTGTAGATGGTTATATGGAAAAACCCCTAGGAATTCTAGAGAAAGTAGTTGTCACCTCTTGTGGAATTGAATATGAGCATACTTTTTCTATTGTTTCTTTTGCAAGAAGAAAAACTATGACATCATACTTGGAAGACCATTCATGCGACAATTAAAAATGGTCCAAGATTGGGGGTATGACCATATTTACCTGAGAAAAATGGAAACCGTGACCAAGATAAACTCGAAAGACCATAGTTACAAGGATGTAGCAAGAACACTTGTTGAGGAGTTTGATTTTGCTACATTATCTAGATCTGAACTTCCAACAGTATGTATGGAGCTTCATATTGTGGGAGCTTAAGACACGAAGAGTGTATCGTAGAAAGGGCTTTAGAAGAAAAACACTGTACCTAGAACCCTTTCCAAAAGAAGAAGTAGAGCCTTTAGGATGGGAACACATTCTGGAAACTTTGGATGTGCACACTTTGGAGGACGGTCCCACAACAAAGTTCTATGACAAGGATGGCTATGACATGATACCATATTACATGGTCAATGTAGTTGAGAAAGAGGGTGAGATTCAAGCTTCAAATGAACTCAAAATGAGAAAGAAAGATGAAAGAGGAGAGGAAGAGTTGTTTTATGACTCTTCATTAAAGCATTTCAAGTATGATGATGACGTGGATGATGAATGCTCTAACAACCCTAGCGATCAAGAAGAGACCATACGGATGCCAAATTTTATGGCTTTCCAAACCAAAAATTGAGGTAGCAACAACACTATACGATGAAAAAAGCCTTAAACATGGCTAGAGAAAATCCGATGTTGAAAGTAAAAGGTAAAACAAAATTCTTGATGCTTTTAAAGGCATAAAATTGTGTAAAAGACAAAATCTCATGTCAATTCATTTAAACTTAGGAGAAAAAAACAAAAAAGGGTATTAGAAGCTTGAGGAAGAAATTGTAGAATACTGAAAAAGAAAGAAACCAAAAGAACCAGGGATGGATGAGTTCAAAATGGACCAAGGTCGAGTGTAAAAAGAAATACCAAGAACTCAAGCGAACGTTGTCATGTAGCTCCGCTTCCATAAAGGGAAAATGAGCAAAGGGATGCAAATTAATCTTCTTTGAAGGCTATGTGTTTATTCATCAGTGATCAAGGTTTGATAACAAGCTAGCCTAATGCTAAATGTATGCTAGATGCGGCTCTAAAGAGCCAAAAGTTGTCTTGTTAATGCTAGAAGAGAGCATGTTTAAAGTGATCATAAATGGGACTTTATGGATTAGAATTCACTATAACACGTTGCGCAGAAATCAGTACAGATATCGACGAGACAAAGTTAGTTTTAAAACTAAGCGTTGAAATAGGCATCGAAAAAGACGCCGGTCTCGTGTCGTATACAAGCATCGGTATATGTGGATTCAGAATATCCTATGAAATAAGCGTCTAAACAAGCATTCATATATGAGCCGATAATTCTATAGCATATTCCAACGCGTCATTAAAAGTGTGTACTGACGCCTATACCGTACTTTGTACCGACGACCAAACCTGCAAAATTGTTTTGGGCAGAGAGGGATGGAAACTGATGCTGCATGTACTGCAACAAAAGAAAACAGCCCTCTTTGCCCAAAGGAAGAGTACACAAGCAACCGCACTCCACCTACAAGCTGATGCTAAAGAGCGAGTGTATGGCAATTAGCAAAATTGTAAGAATAACATAACCACAAAATCAAAAGCGTGATCATGGCATAACGACATAAAGATTTTATAACCATGATTAAAACATGAGTTAAAAACTGCAAAACCATAAACATAACCCGTTTGCCATATCATAACGGTTACCATAACCATAATAGCCATACCATCATTGCACAACCATAACCATAACCATAACCATCACATGGTTGAAGTGAATGTGTGGACCTGAAGTCTCATCATATGGTGCACGTTGGTCTTCTAAGATCAGCAATTGGAGTTTTGGATGCCAAGATATAGCCCGTTATAGTTTCATCACGGGGGCCAGTTCCATACCTCTTTGGCTGCCTTGGTCACTGTGCCATCTGGGATTTTTTGGTCTTCAACCAGGTTTTGAAATATGGTGTACTTAATAGAGCAATAAGTGCTTAAGAAGTATCTTGTCTGGAATGTTATCTCTAGCAATGCATTGATAGCTAGATACACTAGTGGACTTGTGCCCAATGCTATAGTGGTCGAGATATATGCCAAGTGTGTTATGTTTGGCAGTGCTTGATTGATAAGTATGTCAAGTGTTGTTTGAAAAGACAAACAGAGTTCAAGGATATTCTTGTACAGAATGTTGACTCCTGCAATTCTTTGATTGTGAGTTATGGCGAATAGGGGTGGGCAAGAAGCTCTAAACTATCTTCAACTAATGTAAATAAATGAAACTCTTGAGATACAATCACCTATACTTGCCTCTTGAGGGCATGTGACACTATCCAAAACATTGATATGGGAATGAAATTTGTGAAGATATTGTCAATTAGGGCCTGTTGAAATTGTATTTTGTGCAAGACAATGCCTTGGATGATGTATATGCCAAATGTGGTGCCTTTACAAAATCACATTAAGTTCTTGATGAGATTTGAGTTCAAATGTTTAGCAAGGCAATGCCTTGGCTGATACACGTGCCAAATGTGGTGCCTCGCCACATGAGATACATTCGGAGTAAACAATTTTCTTCCCACTTCCTTGGTGGTGCAACGGCATGGGCTTCCTTAGAACTTCACGTTACACGCTTCGGAACCATAGATTTGGAGTAGAGAAAAGAAAAGCGCGTTGTTGGAGAGAGAGAGAGAGAGAGAGAGAGAGAGAGAGTTCACAAATAGTGAGACAATACATGGACGATTGGAGATGGAGATGGCTTGAAGGTGAGAGGTTAAGGGACAGAGGCTCCCTTCGGCGTGTCGTTGCAAAAGAGCTGTCACTTCTGTAGATGTGTGTGTTCAAAGTGAGAGGTGAAGGGTCCTTTATATAGGCCCTAGGGGGGTGCTAAGAATACTGAGAGGGTTTCAACAATAAGAGAAGGAAAAGCTCGCGCGTCATCGCGGCACCTTTTTTTTTGGATGTTCGTGAATCTTATGCGCGATTTTTAAAAAGCTATATACTTATAAGTTCCCATTCTATCTTGGGAGAAAGAAAGAAAGAAGTATCGTAATTTTGACTCACCTCTCTTTCTTTCTTGAAAATACTATCTCTAAGCTTTTTCTTCACACATAGATTAGGTTCCCACATAAACCTATTGTTCCACATAAAGAAAGATCATAAATAAATAGATTTTGAACCGATTTTCAATCCGATTGCTCTGATAAACTCATGATGACTCACAAAATTGAGAATCTCAAATTACTTTGCAAAATAACTGAAATAACTTTATAGGATCATAAATGTTGGGTACATTACATCTCCCCAACTTAGGGACTTCAAGATGTACTCATCTGGAGAAAAAGTGAGAATACTCCTACTCCAATTACTAGCGACCATCATTATGTCAAAAAGGGTGATGCCTTTAGTCTGCTTCACTTGCAACTACTGCTCCATTAGTCAGCCGTGGACAAGTGTTCCGATAATGTTTCAACTCTCCACATTCAAATCAATAGGGTACTTTTCAAACTTAGACTTATCCAGTCCACTAAAAGTTCAATCGTATGATTTAATCGATCCTTACTTATCCGATTCATTAAAACTCAATCACATGACTAAACCAATCTTGACTTAACCAGTCCATCAAATCTTAGTCATATGACTTAACCAGTCATGACTTATCCAATTCGTCAAACTCAATCATATGACTTAACCAGTCATGATTATCTCAATCACATGACAACCAATCATGGGTCATCCAATCACATGACTTAACCAGTCATGGCTCATTCAATCCTCCAAAAAAAAAAGACTCACTTTCATGACTTAACCAATCATGGGTCATCCAATCACATGACTTAACCAATCATGGCTCATTCAATCCTCCAAAAAAAAAAAAAAACTCACGTTCATGACTTAACTAGTCAAACAATTTCTTTGTAGAAAACAACTCAATCTTCTATTCATAAAATCATCAAAATGTCATATAGGGGTCTACAAAAGATCTCTCCACGAGAAAACATAATAGAGGTTTCAACCATAACTATGGTACACGTCAATCGGCATCGCTTAATTTCTCTACCAGTCACATATGGTATAGTAAGCATACACATGAGAAAGCTTGAGGTAGCCAACTAAATATTTTAATCTAAGCTCTGATACCAATTGTGAGGTCTTCAACCCCGAGAAGATTGGGGCGACTTGATAGATGGCCTTCCTTTATTCTCATTTTATATTGACGACACCCTACTCTGTTTCCACAAAGTAGAGATACGAGCAACAGAAGAGAGGAAATCCTCTATCCATCATTTACGTGGTTATAAGGGTCATATGCCACAAGCCAGGTCGATAAATCTAGGATTCTAATAAAGTTGTTTCCTAACATAAAGACAAAATTCCATTGACATATTTAGAATCCATAAACAACACCTTTTTTCCCACATTTAAGAGGCACGACCGCCATCCATAAACCATAAATATGATATGAGACTTAGTCTAAACTAAATAGTAATCTTGTGTCACGTAGATTTGGGTCATCTCGACTCTTGGCACAATGAGTCTCTAATTTCACTTCTCTTAATAAGAGTGAGTGGGGCTGGGGTAGCCATTGCTACAAAAGAAACACGGAGAAAATGGAGAAATTCTACTTTGAGATTAGCCAGAATGAAACTGCGACTTGTAGATGGTTATATGGAAAAAGCCCTAGGAATTCTAGAGAAAGTAGTTGTCACCTCTTGTGGAATTGAATATGAGCATACATTTTCTATTGTTTCTTTTGCAAGAAGAAAAACTATGACATCATACTTGGAAGACCATTCATGCGACAATTAAAAATGGTCCAAGATTGGGGGTATGACCATATTTACCTGAGGAAAATGGAAACCGTGACCAAGATAAACTCGAAAGACCATAGTTACAAGGATGTAGCAAGAACACTTGTTGAGGAGTTTGATTTTGCTACATTATCTAGATCTGAACTTCCAACAGTATGTATGGAGCTTCATATTGTGGGAGCTTAAGACACGAAGAGTGTATCGTAGAAAGGGCTTTAGAAGAAAAACACTGTACCTAGAACCCTTTCCAAAAGAAGAAGTAGAGCCTTTAGGATGGGAACACATTCTGGAAACTTTGGATGTGCACACTTTGGAGGACGGTCCCACAACAAAGTTCTATGACAAGGATGGCTATGACATGATACCATATTACATGGTCAATGTAGTTGAGAAAGAGGGTGAGATTCAAGCTTCAAATGAACTCAAAATGAGAAAGAAAGATGAAAGAGGAGAGGAAGAGTTGTTTTATGACTCTTCATTAAAGCATTTCAAGTATGATGATGATGTGGATGATGAATGCTCTAACAACCCTAGCGATCAAGAAGAGACCATACGGATGCCAAATTTTATGGCTTTCCAAACCAAAAATTGAGGTAGCAACAACACTATACGATGAAAAAAGCCTTAAACATGGCTAGAGAAAATCCGATGTTGAAAGTAAAAGGTAAAACAAAATTCTTGATGCTTTTAAAGGCATAAAATTGTGTAAAAGACAAAATCTCATGTCAATTCATTTAAACTTAGGAGAAAAAAACAAAAAAGGGTATTAGAAGCTTGAGGAAGAAATTGTAGAATACTGAAAAAGAAACAAACCAAAAGAACCAGGGATGGATGAGTTCAAAATGGACCAAGGTCGAGTGTAAAAAGAAATACCAAGAACTCAAGCGAACGTTGTCATGTAGCTCCGCTTCCATAAAGGGAAAATGAGCAAAGGGATGCAAATTAATCTTCTTTGAAGGCTATGTGTTTATTCATCAGTGATCAAGGTTTGATAACAAGCTAGCCTAATGCTAAATGTATGCTAGATGCGGCTCTAAAGAGCCAAAAGTTGTCTTGTTAATGCTAGAAGAGAGCATGTTTAAAGTGATCATAAATGGGACTTTATGGATTAGAATTCACTATAACACGTTGCGCAGAAATCAGTACAGATATCGACGAGACAAAGTTAGTTTTAAAACTAAGCGCTGAAATAGGCATCGAAAAAGACGCCGGTCTCGTGTCGTATACAAGCATCGGTATATGTGGATTCAGAATATCCTATGAAATAAGCGTCTAAACAAGCATTCATATATGAGCCGATAATTCTATAGCATATTCCAACGCGTCATTAAAAGTGTGTACTGACGCCTATACCGTACTTTGTACCGACGACCAAACCTGCAAAATTGTTTTGGGCAGAGAGGGATGGAAACTGATGCTGCATGTACTGCAACAAAAGAAAATAGCCCTCTTTGCCCAAAGGAAGAGTACACAAGCAACCGCACTCCACCTACAAGCTGATGCTAAAGAGCGAGTGTATGGCAATTAGCAAAATTGTAAGAATAACATAACCACAAAATCAAAAGCGTGATCATGGCATAACGACATAAAGATTTTATAACCATGATTAAAACATGAGTTAAAAACTGCAAAACCATAAACATAACCCGTTTGCCATATCATAACGGTTACCATAACCATAATAGCCATACCATCATTGCACAACCATAACCATAACCATAACCATCACATGGTTGAAGTGAATGTGTGGACCTGAAGTCTCATCATATGGTGCACGTTGGTCTTCTAAGATCAGCAATTGGAGTTTTGGATGCCAAGATATAGCCCGTTATAGTTTCATCACGGGGGCCAGTTCCATACCTCTTTGGCTGCCTTGGTCACTGTGCCATCTGGGATTTTTTGGTCTTCAACCAGGTTTTGAAATATGGTGTACTTAATAGAGCAATAAGTGCTTAAGAAGTATCTTGTCTGGAATGTTATCTCTAGCAATGCATTGATAGCTAGATACACTAGTGGACTTGTGCCCAATGCTATAGTGGTCGAGATATATGCCAAGTGTGTTATGTTTGGCAGTGCTTGATTGATAAGTATGTCAAGTGTTGTTTGAAAAGACAAACAGAGTTCAAGGATATTCTTGTACAGAATGTTGACTCCTGCAATTCTTTGATTGTGAGTTATGGCGAATAGGGGTGGGCAAGAAGCTCTAAACTATCTTCAACTAATGTAAATAAATGAAACTCTTGAGATACAATCACCTATACTTGCCTCTTGAGGGCATGTGACACGATCCAAAACATTGATATGGGAATGAAATTTGTGAAGATATTGTCAATTAGGGCCTGTTGAAATTGTATTTTGTGCAAGACAATGCCTTGGATGATGTATATGCCAAATGTGGTGCCTTTACAAAATCACATTAAGTTCTTGATGAGATTTGAGTTCAAATGTTTAGCAAGGCAATGCCTTGGCTGATACACGTGCCAAATGTGGTGCCTCGCCACATGAGATACATTCGGAGTAAACAATTTTCTTCCCACTTCCTTGGTGGTGCAACGGCATGGGCTTCCTTAGAACTTCACGTTACACGCTTCGGAACCATAGATTTGGAGTAGAGAAAAGAAAAGCGCGTTGTTGGAGAGAGAGAGAGAGAGAGAGAGAGAGAGAGAGAGAGAGAGAGAGAGAGAGAGAGAGAGAGAGAGAGAGAGAGTTCACAAATAGCGAGACAACACGTGGACGATTGGAGATGGAGATGGCTTGAAGGTGAGAGGTTAAGGGACAGAGGCTCCCTTCGGCGTGTCGTTGCAAAAGAGCTGTCACTTCTGTAGATGTGTGTGTTCAAAGTGAGAGGTGAAGGGTCCTTTATATAGGCCCTAGGGGGGTGCTAAGAATACTGAGTGGGTTTCAACAATAAGAGAAGGAAAAGCTCGCACGTCGTCGCGGCACCTTTTTTTTTGGATGTTCGTGAATCTTATGCGCGATTTTTAAAAAGCTCTATACTTTTAAGTTCCCATTCTATCTTGAGAGAAAGAAAGAAAGAAGTATCGTAATTTTGACTCACCTCTCTTTCTTTCTTAAAAATACCAGCTCTAAGCTTTTTCTTCACACATAGATTAGGTTCCCACATAAACCTATTGTTCCACATAAAGAAAAATCATAAATAAATAGATTTTGAAACCGATTTTCAATCCGATTGCTCTGATAAACTCATGATGACTCACAAAATTGAGAATCTCAATTACTTTGCAAAATAACTGAAATAACTTATATGGATAAATGTTGGGTACATTACAATATCCCCAACTAAGGGATTCAAGATGTCCTCATCTGGAGAAAAAGTGAGAATACTTCTACTCCAATTACTAGCGACCATCATTATGCCAAAAAGGGTGATGCCTTTAGTCTGCTTCACTTGCAACTGCTGCTCCATTAGTCAGCCGTGGACAAGTGTTCCGATAATGTTTCAACTCTCCACATTCAAATCAATAGGGTACTTTTCAAACTTAGACTTATCCAGTCCACTAAAAGTTCAATCGTATGATTTAATCGATCCTTACTTATCCGATTCATTAAAACTCAATCACATGACTAAACCAATCTTGACTTAACCAGTCCATCAAATCTTAGACATATGACTTAACCAGTCATGACTTATCCAATCCGTCAAACTCAATCATATGACTTAACCAGTCATGATTATCTCAATCACATGACAACCAATCATGGGTCATCCAATCACATGACTTAACCAGTCATGGCTCATTCAATCCTCCAAAAAAAAAAGACTCACTTTCATGACTTAACCAATCATGGGTCATCCAATCACATGACTTAACCAATCATGGCTCATTCAATCCTCCAAAAAAAAAAAAAAACTCACGTTCATGACTTAACTAGTCAAACAATTTCTTTGTAGAAAACAACTCAATATTCTATTCATAAAATCATCAAAATGTCATATAGGGGTCTACAAAAGATCTCTCCACGAGAAAACATAATAGAGGTTTCAACCATAACTATGGTACACGTCAATCGGCATCGCTTAATTTCTCTACCAGTCACATATGGTATAGTAAGCATACACATGAGAAAGCTTGAGGTAGCCAACTAAATATTTTAATCTAAGCTCTGATACCAATTGTGAGGTCTTCAACCCCGAGAAGATTGGGGCGACTTGATAGATGGCCTTCCTTTATTCTCATTTTATATTGACGACACCCTACTCTGTTTCCACAAAGTAGAGATACGAGCAACAGAAGAGAGGAAATCCTCTATCCATCATTTACGTGGTTATAAGGGTCATATGCCACAAGCCAGGTCGATAAATCTAGGATTCTAATAAAGTTGTTTCCTAACATAAAGACAAAATTCCATTGCCATATTTAGAATCCATAAGCAACACCTTTTTTCCCAGATTTAAGAGGCACGACCGCCATCCATAAACCATAAATATGATATGAGACTTAGTCTAAACTAAATAGTAATCTTGTGTCACGTAGATTTGGGTCATCTCGACTCTTGGCACAATGAGTCTCTAATTTCACTTCTCTTAATAAGAGTGAGTGGGGCTGGGGTAGCCATTGCTACAAAAGAAACACGGAGAAAATGGAGAAATTCTACTTTGAGATTAGCCAGAATGAAACTGCGACTTGTAGATGGTTATATGGAAAAACCCCTAGGAATTCTAGAGAAAGTAGTTGTCACCTCTTGTGGAATTGAATATGAGCATACATTTTCTATTGTTTCTTTTGCAAGAAGAAAAACTATGACATGATACTTGGAAGACCATTCAAGCGACAATTAAAAATGGTCCAAGATTGGGGGTATGACCATATTTACCTGAGGAAAATGGAAACCGTGACCAAGATAAACTCGAAAGACCATAGTTACAAGGATGTAGCAAGAACACTTGTTGAGGAGTTTGATTTTGCTACATTATCTAGATCTGAACTTCCAACAGTATGTATGGAGCTTCATATTGTGGGAGCTTAAGACACGAAGAGTGTATCGTAGAAAGGGCTTTAGAAGACAAACACTGTACCTAGAACCCTTTCCAAAAGAAGAAGTAGAGACTTTAGGATGGGAACACATTCTGGAAACTTTGGATGTGCACACTTTGGAGGACGGTCCCACAACAAAGTTCTATGACAAGGATGGCTATGACATGATACCATATTACATGGTCAATGTAGTTGAGAAAGAGGGTGAGATTCAAGCTTCAAATGAACTCAAAATGAGAAAGAAAGACGAAGGAGGAGAGGAAGAGTTGTTTTATGACTCTTCATTAAAGCTTTTCAAGTATGATGATGACGTGGATGATGAATGCTCTAACAACCCTAGCGATCAAGAAGAGACCATACGGATGCCAAATTTTATGGCTTTCCAAATCAAAAATTGAGGTAGCAACAACACTATACGATGAAAAAAGCCTTAAACATGGCTAGAGAAAATCCGATGTTGAAAGTAAAAGGTAAAACAAAATTCTTGATGCTTTTAAAGGCATAAAATTGTGTAAAAGACAAAATCTCATGTCAATTCATTTAAACTTAGGAGAAAAAAACAAAAAAGGGTATTAGAAGCTTGAGGAAGAAATTGTAGAATACTGAAAAAGAAACAAACCAAAAGAAACCAAAAGAACCAGGGATGGATGAGTTCAAAATGGACCAAGGTCGAGTGTAAAAAGAAATACCAAGAACTCAAGAGAACGTTGTCATGCAGCTCCGCTTCCATGAAGGGAAAATGAGCAAAGGGATGCAAATTAATCTTCTTTGAAGGCTATGTGTTTATTCATCAGTGATCAAGGTTTGATAACAAGCTAGCCTAATGCTAAATGTATGCTAGATGCGGCTCTAAAGAGCCAAAAGTTGTCTTGTTAATGCTAGAAGAGAGTATGTTTAAAGTGATCATAAATGGGACTTTATGGATTAGAATTCACTATAACACGTTGCGCAGAAATCAGTACAGATATCGACGAGACAAAGTTAGTTTTAAAACTAAGCGCTGAAATAGGCATCGAAAAAGACGCCGGTCTCGTGTCGTATACAAGCATCGGTATATGTGGCGTCAGAATATCCTATGAAATAAGCGTCTAAACAAGCATTCATATATGAGCCGATAATTCTATAGCATATTCCAACGCGTCATTAAAAGTGTGTACTGACGCCTATACCGTACTTTGTACCGACGACCAAACCTGCAAAATTGTTTTGGGCAGAGAGGGATGGAAACTGATGTTGCATGTACTGCAACAAAAGAAAACAGCTCTCTTTGCCCAAAGGAAGAGTACACAAGCAACCGCACTCCACCTACAAGCTGATGCTAAAGAGCGAGTGTATGGCAATTAGCAAAATTGTAAGAATAACATAACCACAAAATCAAAAGTGTGATCATGGCATAACGGCATAAAGATTTTATAACCATGATTAAAACATGAGTTAAAAACTGCAAAACCATAAACATAACCCGTTTGCCATATCATAACGGTTACCATAACCATAATAGCCATACCATCATTGCACAACCATAACCATAACCATAACCATCACATGATTTCCATACCATCATAGCAAAACCATAACCTTAACTTGACTGCAAAACCTTAACCATAACATATGTGCCATACCATAAACATAACCATAAACCATAAACATAAGCAATACAAAATTGTACATATGCAAACAATCATTGAGTGAGACTATATCAAGAAGACCACAACTATAAAAAAGACTGTACCAAGAAGACTGGGTGAAACTGTATGAAGACGATCCTCATGGTAATGCCTCCCAGTTGACATCCTCTCCCTCCTCCTGTATCTAGGCCAAAAGGGCCACAAGTCCATGCTTGTACCCATACTTCTCCTCTCGGCGTGTCAGAGGGCACTTCACGGCAACTTCATGAAAAATTATGGTTTAATCATTAGATAAATCTTCAAATAACACATATATTTTCAATAATTTAAAGCATACATATAATACTTACAAACTCATGTCGAAGCATATCATAGCCTCCATTACCAAAATGTGATGCTCTAGCAGACTCCAAACGTGCTCTAACTGTATCTCTTTGCTGCTGAAATCTCTCAGGATTGTCTTGTGTCTCTCGTGTAATTCCCTCCCACTCCCTTTGCGTCCAACCATGCCGGCTTTGGACTGCCGGTATTGTATCTGTCTCTTGCCTCTAACCGGCGGTGTGACATTGTGGCCTTCTCCACACTCAAAATCGAGGGATTTGCAACTGGATCGTACCCCTGTGCCGGCCTGTACTCTCTGTGAATGGACTCGATGATGTTATTCTTTCTTTCAAGATCAAGATTATCCCAAACCTCCATCACAAAGTGACCAAACTAAATTTTACAGAGCTACTGAATCCTCTGGCCCATGGCCTTTCCAACCCTATCCACCACAACAACGCCATCCCTGCTCTTGTACACTTTCTAGGATCATGCTCGTGTGATCCCCGAGGTGTACGTGGTGTACCAATCAGTGAACTATCTACTGAAGAGAGTGGTGGAAGCTCTCTCGGTGGTGTGGACGTATCGGTTGAACCACTACTACAACAACTACCACCTCCAAAATGACGCCTACCTCGTCTCGAGGGTGACCCACCCATCGATGTAATGGGGCACACAAGTCTTAGACGTGAGGGGCGCACTTGACTGAGGTGTGGGGACGCTCGATGCAGGGACCACACTAGTCCTGAGTGTAGGGTTGGCCGTAGTAGGTCTAGAGGGACCTGTTGTCCAAAGGTGTTGTGCCATCACGATCTGCTCTGGTGTGAATGGAGACAAAAACGAGCCCATCTGCTCGGGTGACATGCTGACCAGAATGACATGAAAACTAAAACTAGGAGAGTATGACTGATCGATTTTGACCATGGCTAATCATACACAAATAACACCCACAAAATACATTAGTTTACAGAAGAAACACTTAATCAATACAAATAACAAAAAATGAAGCTGCAACACAAATGAATGAATCTAAAGTGTATTGTAGACTAATAAAAAGAGTTTTACAAAAGAATTCTTAGCAAAGATCATTAGTTAATCTCTCATCTTCTATGAGATCTGATGCACCAAAGATGTCTATCTCAATCTGTATTTTTGCATCTTTGTCATGGAACTCTACTTCTTCGTTGCTCTCCGCATTAGCTTCAGTATTGGACACCTCATCTATATGTTAAGACAATTTCTCACTGTTGACATCCACCTCAAAATCTAAACTTAAAGTTTCTGTCGGTCCTGCGCTTTGTTCATGAGTCACTTCTTTGACCTCAACGTCCAATCCTTCACACACTTGCTTGCTCCATGGAGAAACTTGAATGACATAGAGTCAACAGGGTTTAGACAGATCATTCTCATCATTTTCTGTCCATACTGAATCGTGTGTGAACACAACTTCTTCACAATGCTACGGAAGTACAAATGTATCCCGTGCATCTAACCACTACCCAGTTGGAAAGTCAAGCAATTTTGGAAGATGATCTAGAAACGAAAGGTTTCTAGTATCACGGTTGCGCTTGAATTGCAGGCGATCTATCAAGCGTTGTTGCTTTCTACCTTCGTACCTCTCTAGCCACTTTTGCATGATGTCTGAATTGAGAAGGAAAAATCTCATAACCTTTTCTCGCATTGTGATGTCCATCTTCCTAACGATGCCTTGTCCCTGCGGCTCGTCCCCTGTCACCTTGACGTTGATCTTGATGTTAACCTTAATGCCTTTTAACGGATAGGGGGCATGTGATTCCCTTCTAGCAAGATTTGCTCATTGAGAAACCTGTTGTTACATGAACAAGTCAGCCCCTTGATCACATTATTGAATTGTAATTTGCATTTTATCATGCTTAGGATACAATGTATTTACCTGAAAAGCTCTGTGACTGAGGCGTTAGATCAAACATAGATAGACTGCAAATTAAACATTACCAACGCGGTACGGAGAACTGAGATTTTGCACCACTATAAAGCGGCATGCGTGCAAGACTTTGCATCATCTCGCCCTCTTTATCATTGCTATCATGCCATTGATATTAACGGGATGACTGAGGTTGGTTTGCAGTATTGCATTCAATGTTGTCGTCTTCTATGTTTTCAATGATGGGATCCATGTCAAAGAACGCGTCCAACATCTTCTCCATCTCTACTTCTTGAAATGCCACATCAGGTATTGGTTGGGAGTACTTAGTCGATGGCTGCTCGTTTGAAAATTGTCTTCTCTCGGATGAACTTGGAGCAATATCTACTTGTGGAGTTTGACCTTCAATCTCTAGACCATGAGATCGATAGTGAAGGTCTTGTAGCTGCTCTATCGAAAAGAGTCCATAATTGCGTATGTGTTGGTCGTAGATTTTTTGTTTTCAAAAGATCTGATGCTTGCAATGTGCACAAGGACATGCCATCCTATCGTCCATACTTTATCTACCAATGATGCAACAAATAATTAAAACACTCTAGTTGTTATAACTACACACTACTAAGTACATGACAATACATGACAACCTCACATTCTCTAGCCAGGCCCGATCCCCGTACACCTTGGTCTAGAGGTGCACGAAGATTCGGATCACAGGGTAATAATCTCGTCTTTATTGGTCAATGACTATATATTAAGGTTATTGAAGTTTGTGTGCACTTTGGAGTCCAATTGCGTTTTTTCAACTATTTGCTACTAGCTCTAACAACCTCACATTCTCTAGCCAGGCTTGATCCCCGCACACCTCGATCTAGAGGTGCACGAAGATTAGGACCAAGGGTAATAATCTCGTCTTTATTGGTCAATGACTATATATTAAGGTTCTTGAAGTCTGTGTGCACTTTTGAAGTTCGATTGCGTTTTATCAACTGTTTGCTGCTAGCTCGAGCTCTAACAATCTCACATTCTCTAGCCATGTTCGATCGTCACACACCGCGGTCTAGAGGTGCACCTAACCTATAACCTAAATTATAACCTAACCTATAACCAAATTAAACCTAACCTATAACTTCACCTATAACAAAACCTAACAAAGTCCGTTTGCATTTTTTAAAGTACACGAGTCATTCTTAAGGTCCGTTTGCGTTTTTTCTAATATTTGTCGCTAGCTCTAACCTAACTTATAATCTAACCTAACCTATAATCTAAACCTAACCTATAATCTAAACCTAACCTAATCGAAGTCTGTTTTCATTTTTAGAATTTTTCAAAGTCTGTTTTCGTTTTTTCTACTATTAATCTTCCAACCTAACCTATAATCTCACCTAACCTATAACCTAACATAACCTATAACCTAATCCTAACGTATAGGCTAACCTAACCGAAGTCCGTTTGCATTTTTTGAACTACACGAGTGATCTTCGAAGTCTGTTTGCATTTTTCCTACTATTTGTCGCTAGCTCTAACCAAACCTATAATCTAACCTAACTTATAACCTAACCTAACCGAAGTTTGATTACATTTTTAGAAGTACATGAGTCATCTTCGAAGTTCATTGCGTTTTTTCTACTATTCATTTGCGGCTAGCTCTAACCTAACCTATAATCTCACATAACCTATAACCTAAACCTAACATAACCTATAAGCTACACCTAACCTATAGGCTAACCTAACTGAAGTCTGTTTTTATTTTCTGAAGTACACAAGTCATCTTCAAAGTCCGTTTGTATTTTTTCTACTATTTGTCGCTAGCTCTAACCTAACCCATGATCTAGTCTAGCCTATAACCTAAACCTAACTTACCTAACATAACCTAACCTATAACCTAAACCTAACCTATTACCTAACCTAATTGAAGTCCGTTTGCATTTTTAGAAGTACACGTCATCTTCGTTTGGCCGCTAATAGATGGATGTTGTGTTCAGATAGTTAGAACTTATGGTATGGTGTGTAAATCCGCTTAGGTTAAGCTACTCCAAATTGGATTAGGATAGCAATTAGCCATTTCAATCCACTTAGGGCTAGCCACCTAGGGTTAACGTCTTAGCACTAGTGTTGGTTTAGTCGCTAATAGATGGCCATATTTTGGAGTGTTAGGGTGCGCTATGTAAAGTTGCTTAGGTTTGGCCGCTCCAAATTGGATTAGTGTATCATTTTTCCATTTCAATCTGCTTAGGGCTAGCCGCTTGGGGTTCTATGGATTTTGGTTTGGCCACTAATAGATGGCGCACATTGTTCGGACTGTTAAGGCACACTATGTAAAGCAGTCTAAAATATATTAGGGTATCGTTAGGCCATTTAGTCTACTGATTAGAGATAGCTACTAAGAGTTGTTGGCTTTAGATTAGCGACTTTTGTTTTGATCGCTAATACATTACTATATTTGGAGCGTTAGGATAGGCTATGTAAATTCGCTAAGGTTTGGTAACTTTTGATTTGGTCGCTCCAAATCCAATTAGTGTAGCACTTGGCCATTTCAATCTGCTAGTAGGGTTAGAGGGTTATGGTTTAGATGTTGGTAGATGGTCGTGTTTGGACGTTTCACCGATAAGTGTTTAGGTTAACATAAAAGTACATAAGTTCTAACTGTCCGAACACAATGTCCATCTATAACCTAAACATGAGTTAACTTAACATATAACCTAACCTAACTTTTTACGTACAACCTATATCCTAACTTGTTGCCTAAACCTGACCTATAATCTAGCTAACCTATCCTATAACCTAACTTATAACTTAATTTAACCTTTAATTTAAACCTAACCTATAAGCTAACCTAACATAATTAACGTTCTATAAGCTAAGCTAACCTAGCTTAACGTATAATTTAACTCATAACTTAACATATAACCTATCTATACCCTAACCTAACCTATAACCCAAATTAAACCTAACTAAAACCTAAAACCTAAAACGTAAACCTCATCAATGGCATAATTTCAAAAACGAAATTTCTTCAAAACAAGATTTTTTCATAAACCAATTTTTTTTTCCATAATTCAAAACAAAATTTCACAACACAAACCATAATTTCTTTTAAAGCATTGAAAGTTTAAAGCATGAAATTTTCTTTTATCAATGTGCAAATTAATTTAAATAAATTTAATATGCATTAAAAGTTCAAGCACTCACATGCGGCCTATTTGAGCAAGAAAAGATGTTGTAAACGTCCTCGAACCTGTAAAAATGCGCACACACACACACACACACACACACACACACCATGTTAAACCCTAAACCCTAAACCTACAAGTTAACTTGAAAACAATCGCACCTTAGTGCTATGGAGTAGTCCACAAGCAAGATTAGCACCTCCAACAACTTTTTTTCCACCAGATCTATAAGAGGTGAGGAGGAAGAGATCAAGAAAAAAGGCGCAAGAAGAAGAGAAATGCGTAGGGAAATGCCGCGGGTTTGTGTTTTTGCAGGGTCCATCGGACAGGTATTGATACAGGCGTCGGAAAGAGCATTCATACAGGCGTCGAAAAGTGCTTTGGAACAGGCGTTGGAAGATACATTGGAAAAGGCGTCGGAAATTTAAAAATGAATTTTAAAAAAAAAATTCATCTCCCTCTATACTTACCTACACATATACCGATGCCCACCATTGACGCCGGTATTTGGCACCCGAATTTAAGTGAGCACTTGTAGTGATTGCAGTACTCAAAGTGCTCCACATGCCCGTATTTACGGCTCATTGATTGGAGCTATAATGAGGAAGTTATGACGGTTTGAAGTTGAATGGATTGAAAATCCATACCAGACTGGACAGCTACAGATGAACATTCAGGGTTGAAGTGAATGTGTGGACCTGAAGTCTCATCATATGGTGCACGTTGGTCTTCTCAGATCAGCAATTGGAGTTTTGGATGCCAAGATATAGCCCGTTATAGTTTCATCACGGGGGCCAGTTCCATACCTCTTTGGCTGCCTTGGTCACTGTGCCATCTGGGATTTTTGGTCTTCAACCAGGTTTTGAAATATGGTGTACTTAATAGAGCAATAAGTGCTTAAGAAGTATCTTGTCTGGAATGTTATCTCTAGCAATGCATTGATAGCTAGATACACTAGTGGACTTGTGCTCAATGCTATAGTGGTCGAGATATATGCCAAGTGTGTTATGTTTGGCAGTGTTTGATTGATAAGTATGTCAAGTGTTGTTTGAAAAGACAAACAGAGTTCAAGGATATTCTTGTACAGAATGTTGACTCCTGCAATTCTTTGATTGTGAGTTATGGCGAATAGGGGTGGGCAAGAAGCTCTAAACTATCTTCAACTAATGTAAATAAATGAAACTCTTGAGATACAATCACCTATACTTGCCTCTTGAGGGCATGTGACACTATCCAAAACATTGATATGGGGAATGAAATTTGTGAAGATATTGTCAATTAGGGCCTGTTGAAATTGTATTTTGTGCAAGACAATGCCTTGGATGATGTATATGCCAAATGTGGTGCCTTTACAAAATCACATTAAGTTCTTGATGAGATTTGAGTTCAAATGTTTAGCAAGGCAATGCCTTGGCTGATACACGTGCCAAATGTGGTGCCTCGCCACATGAGATACATTCGGAGTAAACAATTTTCTTCCCACTTCCTTGGTGGTGCAACGGCATGGGCTTCCTTAAAACTTCACGTTACACGCTTCGGAACCATAGATTTGGAGTAGAGAAAAGAAAAGCGCGTTGTTGGAGAGAGAGAGAGAGAGAGAGAGAGAGAGAGAGAGAGAGAGAGAGAGAGAGAGAGTGTTCACAAATAGTGAGACAACACGTGGACGATTGGAGATGGAGATGGCTTGAAGGTGAGAGGTTAAGGGACAGAGGCTCCCTTCGGCGTGTCGTTGCAAAAGAGCTGTCACTTCTGTAGATGTGTGTGTTCAAAGTGAGAGGAGAAGGGTCCTTTATATAGGCCCTAGGGGGGTGCTAAGAATACTGAGAGGGTTTCAACAATAAGAGAAGGAAAAGCTCGCGCGTCGTCGCGACCCCTTTTTTTTTGGATGTTCGTGAATCTTATGCGCGATTTTTAAAAAGCTCTATACTTATAAGTTCCCATTCTATCTTGAGAGAAAGAAAGAAAGAAGTATCGTAATTTTGACTCACCTCTCTTTGTTTCTTAAAAATACTATCTCTAAGCTTTTTCTTCACACATAGATTAGGTTCCCACATAAACCTATTGTTCCACATAAAGAAAGATCATAAATAAATAGATTTTGAAACCGATTTTCAATCCGATTGCTCTGATAAACTCATGATGACTCACAAAATTGAGAATCTCAATTACTTTGCAAAATAACTGAAATAACTTATATGGATAAATGTTGGGTACATTACAATATCCCCAACTAAGGGATTCAAGATGTCCTCATCTGGAGAAAAAGTGAGAATACTTCTACTCCAATTACTAGCGACCATCATTATGCCAAAAAGGGTGATGCCTTTAGTCTGCTTCACTTGCAACTGCTGCTCCATTAGTCAGCCGTGGACAAGTGTTCCGATAATGTTTCAACTCTCCACATTCAAATCAATAGGGTACTTTTCAAACTTAGACTTATCCAGTCCACTAAAAGTTCAATCGTATGATTTAATCGATCCTTACTTATCCGATTCATTAAAACTCAATCACATGACTAAACCAATCTTGACTTAACCAGTCCATCAAATCTTAGACATATGACTTAACCAGTCATGACTTATCCAATCCGTCAAACTCAATCATATGACTTAACCAGTCATGATTATCTCAATCACATGACAACCAATCATGGGTCATCCAATCACATGACTTAACCAGTCATGGCTCATTCAATCCTCCAAAAAAAAAAGACTCACTTTCATGACTTAACCAATCATGGGTCATCCAATCACATGACTTAACCAATCATGGCTCATTCAATCCTCCAAAAAAAAAAAAAAAACTCACGTTCATGACTTAACTAGTCAAACAATTTCTTTGTAGAAAACAACTCAATCTTCTATTCATAAAATCATCAAAATGTCATATAGGGGTCTACAAAAGATCTCTCCACGAGAAAACATAATAGAGGTTTCAACCATAACTATGGTACACGTCAATCGGCATCGCTTAATTTCTCTACCAGTCACATATGGTATAGTAAGCATACACATGAGAAAGCTTGAGGTAGCCAACTAAATATTTTCACCTAAGCTCTGATACCAATTGTGAGGTCTTCAACCCCGAGAAGATTGGGGCGACTTGATAGATGGCCTTCCTTTATTCTCCTTTTCCATTGACGACACCCTACTCTGTTTCCACAAAGTAGAGATACGAGCAACAGAAGAGAGGAAATCCTCTATCCATCATTTACGTGGTTATAAGGGTCATATGCCACAAGCCACGTCGATAAATCTAGGATTCTAATAAAGTTGTTTCCTAACATAAAGACAAAATTCCATTGAAATATTTAGAATCCATAAACAACACCTTTTTTTCCACATTTAAGAGGCACGACCGCCATCCATAAACCATAAATATGATATGAGACTTAGTCTAAACTAAATAGTAATCTTGTGTCACGTAGATTTGGGTCATCTCGACTCTTGGCACAATGAGTCTCTAATTTCGCTTCTCTTAATAAGAGCGAGTGGAGAGTTTCTCGACTAATCGGGACCACCCATCCTTGACTGGCAACCTGAGCCAGCCCCCACTTTCCACCCCACACACATACTTTTTACTACATTGTTTTACATATACAAACAGTGTTCCTTAATTAATTCCAAACACAGATTCTTTTATATAGCCCTTCAAACAATACCAAAGCAATTCAAACAAGGCCTGATGAAGACAACCCTATATTTCAACAAAAACAACTTTTCCAATTGCTCATGAGTTTGCCGCTACCCGCGGATTTCCTCTATCTAACCAACAGAGCCTTTGCAAAGATTTATTCGCTAATCATGAATTGCGCAACCTTCCCATCTCGCTAACCGTGAGGCATCCCGCTACCCACGAGGCATCTTGCTAACCGCCAGGCATCCTGCTACCCGCGAGGCATCCCGCTAACTGCGAGGCATCTTGCTAACCGCCAAGCATCCTGCTACCCACGAGGCATCTCGCTAACCGCAAGGAACAAAAGAGAGCCGATAACATCAGCCTAATCTCTGCTAACCGCGGAATCATCTCGCTACCCACGAGGAACAAAAGATATTGTTTCAACAATTCTTCTCTTTAAATGATTCTTCAAACATAATCAATCAATTCTTTATATCAATCACAATCCACTTATCAACCAATAACGATTTGTTAAGCAATAACAATTCAACAAACAGTGACAATTTATCAAAAAGTTCTTTCACTAATCTATAAAAACATATGCTTGTTTCTTGTGATAGAATCACGTTTCTCGGACAGTTTAAGGGGTTCCCTATGCTTAGCTTCCCAGGTCAAACATGAATAGCAATGGAGAATTATAAATTTGTCTTACTGGATTTTGAGCGTGTGCGGCTAGCTCTTGTGCTGGAGGTTGGACGGCTTCGACTTCTTCTTCGGTTGATGCTTCCACATGAGATACGTTCAGAGTAGACACCTTTCTTCCCACCTTCCTTGGTGGTGCAACGGCATGGGCGTCCTTAGAACTTTGCATTACACGCTTCGGAGCCATAGCTTTGGAATAGAGAAAAGCTCATTGTTGGAGAGAGAGAGAGAGAGTGTGTTCATAAACAATGAGACGACACGTCGACGATTGGAGATGGAGATGGCTTGAAGGTGAGAGGTTAAGGGAGAGAGGCTCCCTCCGGCATGTCATTGCAAAAGAGCTTCCGCTTCTGTAGATGTGTGTATTCAAAGTGAGAGAAGAAGGGTCCTTTATATAGGCCCTAAGAGGGTGCTAAGAATACTGAGAGGGTTTCAAGAATAGGAGAAGGAAAAGCTCACGTGTCATTGTGGTACTTTTTTTTTTCTTTTTGACATTCGTGAATCTTATGCATGATTTTTAAAAAGCTCTATACTTACAAGTTCCCATTCTATCTTGACAGAGAGAAAGAAAGAAGTATCCTAATTTTGACTCACTTCTCTTTCTTTCTGAAAAATACTCTCTAAGATTTTTCTTCACACATAGATTAGGTTCCCACATAAACCTATTGTTCCACATAAAGAAAGATCATATATAAATAGATTTTGAACCCGATTTTCAATCCGATTGCTCTAATAAACTCATGATGACTCACAAAATTGAGAATTTCAATTACTTTGCAAAATAATTGAAATGACTTATATGGATAAATATTGGGTACATTACAACATTGATTGGGTGTCACCCATTGTGGTGGTCCCCAAGAAAAATGGGAAATTATGTGTATGTGTAAATCTAAAAAAAGTGAACATTGTAGCAATAACGGATAAATATACCTTACCAATCGTGGAACATGTGCTTGAACAAATGGTTGGAAAACAAGCTTACTCATTCTTAGACAAACTCTCAAGATACAACCAATTGGCTATCGTAGTAGGAGACCAATACAAAATGGCATTTGCCACGGAATGGGGAATCTATGCTTATAGAGTAATATTAGCCTTTTGGCTTAACCAATGCACCGGCCACATTCCAGAGGCTAATCACACATTACTTCAAAGAATAATTGTGGATATTCTTGGAAATTTACATGGATGACCTTTGTGTTCACTCTATCCTTAGGGTAGAGCACATTGAGCATCTCAAAAAGGTATTCCAAAAGTGCAAGACTTATAGAGTCTACCTTTACGTGGATGACATTTGTGTTCACTCTATCCTTAGGGTACAGTACATTGAGCATCTCAACAAGGTATTCAAAAAGTGCAAGACTTACAGCATCTACCTAAATCTTGAAAAATGTGTCTTCATGGTAAGACAAGGTAGAATTTTGGAGAGTATTGTCTTTGAGAATGGTATATCTACAGAAATTGACAAGGTCAAGGTGATTGTGGAAATGCCAAGGCCAACTAATGCCAAGTAGGTACAATCCTTCATGGGACACTGTAGATACTACCGACGGTTCTTATACATGTATGCAGTCATTACATAGCCCTTGGATGATAGTTGTCTTTCATTAGACAAAAGACTCTGAGGAGTCATTCACAAAACTTAAGGATGCACTTATATCAACATCATCAACACTCAAAGCACCGGATTGGGGTAGAATATTCCATGTTCACTTTGATGCTTGGCATTTGCAATAGGTTGTATGCTGGCTCAACCAGGAGAAGGAACAATGGATTTCCCAGTCTAATATGCTAGTCAACAGTTAAATAATGCAAAAAAGAATTACACAATCACAAAACAAGAAGGGTTAGGTATGATATATGCCATCAAGAAATTCGAGCATTATCTTTTGGCTAACAAATTCATAAATCTCTCTTGTATCTGGTAAAAAAACCTTGCAATACAAGAAGAATTGCTCGATGCTTCATCATATTTCTCGAATTTTATTTTATGGTAGTAGTAAAGAAGGGCAAAACACACCTCAGAGCAGATCATCTCTCTAGATTACCCAATGGAGAAGCACCCGAAGGAATGGATGATGATATACCCAATGCTTGCCTCTTCAACATCAAGATGGTTCCTAAATGTTCTCAAAAAATAGTCACCATTTTGACCTACGGTGGTGAGTTTGAGAAGACTGAAAAAACGCATAAACAACAAACAATCAGGCAAGCTAAAAACTTTCAACTTGTAGGCGGACTCTTGTACCATCTAGGTTCTGAAGGAATACAGTGACTATGTATTGGTCCAGAAGAATATGAGTGCTATCTCATGGAAATCCATGTACAAGACATAGCCTTCCATTGTTTCCAAAGGAAGACACATCAGCACCTAAAGCAACTTGGATTGTATTGGTCAGATATGCATGTGAATGTACATAGATATGTTTGAAATTGTGCTACATGCATGAACAATCCACTTGTGGAATATGCCACATTGTTTCAGATAAATATTGCACCTCAATGGAGTCAATATATGGTTGATTACCTAACAACAAGGACATTCCTTGGGAATGTCACACAAGCCAGACAAAGAGTCATTGAGTTGGAAGCTAGAGATGTCACATTAGTTCAAAATCAACTTATGAAAAGAGGGAAGTATAACCAACTTAGAATATGTGCAACAAAAACAAATATCTACCTATCTTAGAGCAAGCACATAGAGGAATTAACGGAGGTTGGCCATTTCTCAGGAGAGATAAGATAGCTAAGATTGTCTTAACTACAAGAACATGGTGGCCTATATTGCACATGGATGCAAAAATATGTTAAGCGATGTGATGATTTCCAATGAACCAAGGTACCTAAAAAGAGAGATGAGATTCCACTACAGCTGATGATGAGCAACCACCACACAATTTCTATATGAAAATGTCTTTGTAAGATATGAATTACCCATAGAAATTGCCAATGATAGAGGCACACATTTCTTGAAAAAGTTATTGAAAATCTTCTTCACAAATTCATAATTATTTAGAATAAGTATGTCCCATATCATTCACAAGCCAATGGACAGGCTCAAGCTACCAATAAGACACTTCGCATGGTATTGACTAAAATTGTGATAGATTCACGAGCAGATTGGGACCAAAAGTTACATTCTGCTTTATGGGCATACATAGTGGCCTATAAGACTTCCATTGGAACAATACCTTACAATATGGTGTTTGGTCTGAATGCCATCCTACCAATCAAATTCTTAATCCCAACTTTGAGAGTAGTTAAAAAATTAGAATGGATAGGTCATGAGCGTTCATCACGATTAGATGATTTAGAAAATCTAGATGAGCTGCCTTCAAGCTATAGCATCTATCTATGCTAAAAAAAGACGTCAAAAAGAGCTCTTTGACAAGCATGTGCTGTCAAAAGAGTTCAAAAGAGGGAACTACTTCCTAGTGTATACCCTAAAACAACATGCTCAAAAACTCAAAAAGCGGGATATGGGACCCTTTGTGATAAAATTTTTGTCACCAAGTGGGGCCATCAAGCTTGCAACATTAGAAGGAGAAGAAATGCCTAACTCGATTAGTGGATGCAGGGTTAAGAAGTATCACCTGCCACTCACCCAAGAGATGCTACAATGGATTCATAGTGAAAAACATTGAGCAAAAGAAAAGCAATGGATTGTTGAAGAAGCACAAGAAAAAGCTAAAGAACGATTGGCTAAGAGAAGGCTCCTACAATAACTTGCATCAACATGGGAGACCATTGAGGATCAATGCTATTTCCATAAATAAATTCAAAGAAGACAAAGTGGATCCATTGATCAATGTCAATATTGGCAACAATCAAGTTGAAACTACCGCTCTACTCAATGCACGAGCCCAAGGAAATGTTATTTCCCTCAGCCTATATACACAGCTTAATGAAGATGCAAAGCTTCAAACACCACCACACAAGATGCAGAGCTATACTGACCACAAGATCAAAGCATTACTAGGGTCTGTAACCTTATTAGTTCAAATCAATCAATCTATCTACCCACATAGATTTTATGTGGTAGAAGATCATCAAAACCAACACAAAAAATTGCTAGGACACCCATGGCAAAGGAAATAAAATGTTCAAATAGATTGGAAGTTTGATCTGAGACAAATTCGGATTGAAATAGAGAGTCACACGGTTCCCTTAACTACAGTAACAGAAACATGTCTAGCAATTGAACAAACAATTGACAAGGGCAAACAACCCTTGCATACGGGAATCATGCCATGGATTTCCAAAGAGTTTCCACAAAACCAACACTTCAAATAAAGATGACATCAAATCCGATGAGATAAACACAAAACAAAAGCAAAACATGGATACCCAAACACCAACCCCACATAATGCAGGTATGGTTCAGGGGGGATTTTATTTTTGTGAGCTTTTGTTTTCGTGCTTTTGCATTCATATTGTGTTTTTTAGAGTTTTTTCATGTATTTTCTTAGACAATATTACCATACAATTAAGCTATCCATATTAAGTTATTGAGTTAGGAAAAGATTATGCATTGTCTAAATTACTCTGCATAACAAAAACTCAACTCAAGCTCAAAAGGAAAACTCTTTTTTTTTTAATGGAACCCCCTTTGTCCAATGGTATGGGTTTCAATCCATAAACTAGCCACCCCAGCATGGGCTTCCACATTTCTAAAACAATCCTCAGAAATTTCAACCGACCATACATATGCATAACATTGTAAGGAATTTTCCAAAGCAATCCATACCACAATTACTCATTTGCATAGCCAAATATGAACCACACCCCTTGAGAGGTTCACGCTATGTAGATCTTCTTTATCATGTGTGTACAATGCAAGTTTGATAAAAGACATTATTGTTAGAAAAGAGGCATCTAATATTGTTCTCCCACAAGGAAAAGGAGGCCCATATGTGTTGACTTTCTTGAAGGGTTGTCAAGTGGACACGGGAATTGGTGATTCAAGGTTTAACTAGGGGTTTAACACAAATTTTCCTCAACTTTCTCATCAACCCTATTTCATGTCCTTCCTTTGCTATGGTGACTAATCGACCTCCTCTCCAAATCTCCTCAACTATTTCAAATCGACCTCCTCTCCAAATCTCCTCAACTATTTAAAATGTTCAAACATTTCCCTTTGTCTCATGTAACAATCTTCCCTTTAACTTTGTAGCTTCCAACATCTAGCAAAATGTAAAGAAAAGATCAAATACGCAGATTGGGAGTCCCAAATTTGACAAGGATACTTAGGTTCTTGAGACTAGATATGTCACTCACCCTTCAAAACCCTTACATGATCCTCTTGCTAATGAGAACATATCTCAAACCCTAGATACTTCACATGAACCACACCAAGCGCCTTGAGGGGATCACTTTATAATTATGTGACTATCACGTGAGTGCAGTAAATTTCATTTTTTCTCATATTCTCACATATAGAAGGGTACTGTAAAATGGTCTTGAGAAAGAAATTTACATATCAAATAAGAAAGAGGTGTTTTTTATTTGTAAAAAAAATTCATAGATCGGGAGTTTAAATTAGCTCTTGAAGACACATGATATACACAATTTATACATAGTGACCCTCTCGAACCAAGCACACACTAGAGAAGGAGAATATGGACGTGTATTTATTGAAATCTAAGAATGAGAAAATTGGTATAAACAATTGCATGATAGAGTCTTCATTGGCCTATTTCATGGAGCAAGATGGTCTTCAGTTGAAGCCTTAAATTATGGATGGCTCATAATTCGATAAAAAGAACTTTTTGCATACCATATTTAGTAACCTTAACAATTACTACCTCTTTTTTTTCACGATGGTCTTCAAGTTATTAGTCATGGTCATTGGCTTGCACAACGGTTACTCTTATTTCCCTCTCCAAATGGAATTTTTTATTCAATGTGGGACAAGGTGAGCCCTCTAAGGTGCCTATATGGGTAGATTTCCCTAATTTTCTTGTAATATTCTACCCTTGACTTAAATTCTACCATTGGTAGTCAGATTGGCAAGGTTCTAAGCCAAAAGTGAAGGGATGGTTTTAATTTCAAAGTAGGACGCTCAACTTATCATTGAAGAGGACACCCTACAGGGGTTGAAACACTTTTTTCCTATCAGAGATTTTTTAGGGGTAGCCTCCATATCTTCAAAAGGTTACATACAAAAAATTTCCCAATGCATTATTCCATTGTTTTAATCAAGGACAACTAAGAAAAGGCTAAAAATTTAGTTGCACTTAAATTCTTTTGGTCAATATCTTGCTTCTCTATACTTAAAAATTGGTCTACTGCAAAATATGCATTGCAATATTTGACGGGTACATCAGAGTCTATACTTATGCATTAGTGGTGAAAAAATGGATCTTCTCAAAGATATTTGTAGCAAACTTCTTGGATATTTTCATGAAAACTTAGTAAACTTCGTGATTTTCCATGGGTTTTGTTTACAAAGAGATCTAGCTTTATGTACTAATAGGGCATCATGTCCTTTTAATAGCTTACCTAGGTTTCCCAAGTTTCTCCAATTCCCTTACATCATGCCCCTATGAATCGTTGCAATAATAACTATAGAATCTTTTACTTAATGTAGTTCAAGTTCCTTACATCATGTCCATGAATCTCTACAGTACATTCTATAGCATCTTACTAAATTCCTTCTTATCTTTTCTACACCTTTTCCGACTCTTCTTATTCATGCTTGAATGCCAAATCATATGAAGTCCCAACACATGAGAGGATTCCCATTCTAATTAGCTAAGATAGTCAAGTGAAATACATCCTTTTGGAACATGCTATGATTATTAGCCATAAGAGGCTTGACGTATCAAATTGCTTGCACATTCAAATATGCATTAGAATTAGAAAAGTTCAAAATAAGAGCAAAGTTTTCAGATAAAGAAGATTAAATATCTACATACATCACTATAAGAGGAAAACTCCAAAACCGCTAGCATTGCCGCAGATTAACAAAGGAAACTAGAAAGAGAAAATATTGTGTGTGCGGCAATGACCGCGGCAAAGGACGTGGCAGTGGTTTGACAACAATATACGCATTAATAGAAGCGGTAATATAGCCACAATTTTTTTGCACGAATATTACCGTGCATATTACCGCATTTATTACCGTGCTTATTATCATGCATATTACCGCGCATATTACCGCACATATTACCTCACATATTACCGTGCATATTATTGCCATACGGATTTTCAAAAATAAAGATGCTCGTCTGGTCCATCCAATTTGGATGGCACAGATGAGCATCTATATTGTTGACCTGTATAAAGTTATCTTGTCTATGACTATTTTCTTCAAGCACATAGTTCACATCAACAAATATTGGTCGCTTCTTCTTAATACTCCTCTCTTACAAGTAGCTCTATTTATTGTAGGGGCTTTGTATACTCATATTCGACATTGAAGAGTGAGTCAAATCAACCAGTAACTTGGAAGCTGATGTAGTTGATGATTGACTTAAGAACCTTTGTGCATGATCAAAGTTCTAGTACTAGGAGCACACTCATAACCTTTAAGATAAGCATCATATTTGAAACTTTGTAGCATTTCCATTGCCATTGCCATGTTTATGCTGGCGTCCATTTGGCATTTTCAATGATTATGCATTATGCTCATTATGACATCTATGATAGGTAGATATAGATAGACAAATAGATTTAATTATCATTCATGAAGGTCAGAGATGACCTATGGGACAAAAGGAAACATTACAAAGTTCCTTCCGAATAAAGGAAAATGGGTCTTTTAATTCATGATGAAGTGTGTGTGTATAGCTGGGTTTTAACACTAGTTTGGTACCAAAACAGGACACTTAAGTGTCCTTTTTTTTACAAATTTAGATTAATTGCTACTTGCATCAGATAGTGTATTTGAGAAAACCCTCTTGATATGCTTAAATATATTAGCTAAAGGTTCTTTGAAAAATATAACCTTGCATTTTAGAAGCTATCATGATTAAGAAATATACTCATCAAGTGGACCCCCATAAGACTGCAAATGATGCCTTGAAGAAATCAACTTTATAAGCTAAAAAAAAATGAAGCAACCTTGTAGAAAATTGTACACAACTTTTCAACAATTGTGCTATAGATAATTGCAAGTTTCATAGGCAAAAAAATTTCCTTGAAAGTATATAAAATAATGGGAGCTTCTATGTGTTTGGGCCATTTCAAGCATATCGTTGTATGCATATAAAAAATATGTTTTTGATGTGTTTTTAGTTTTAGATGCGATACACTGCTTATTCTCTCCAATCAGGACTCAAGGTGGCAAGTAGGAGTGCTTTGGTCAGATATTGTTTTTGGATCATTTCCTTGTTTTTGGATCACTTCCAATATTCAAAACTGCAGATGCAAAAATTTTGATATTTTAATTCTTGAGACATAAGTATTCAAAACCTACAATAACTTCAAACTTTTCACACATATCAACTAAATGTATCAAAGTTCATGGTATGAATACAAATGGGATACCTAAAACTTTGGTTTCAATGTTATTGTGGAGGACTCAAGATTTTCAAGCACACTCAAAATTTCAAGATAGGGTGTAAACAACAAGATTTATGTAAGTTAGGGAGCCAAAAAAAATGTAATTTCTTGGTTTTACAATATAAGTCATTTGATGTTGTCAAATTGCAGAAGAATAGCCCCAATTCCATGAGAGGACCTTTGAAAGGCCAAAATTATGCCCTTAGTCAACACGTGCTCAAGTATGAAATTATGTTTATAACTTGCAATTAAATTTGAAACTATTCCTTGAAGGTCATTTCATTGTTTTGTAACACCAAGTACTAGCACTTGGCTTCTAAAAACATGAAAAAGCTCATCTCTACAAAAAGATATAAGAATTTTATGATTTTTTTGGTGAAACAGCTTGAAATATTACGATTTAGAAATTACCACAATTCTCTCCATAGGGCTTGTATTTTGACATGGAGAAAAATACAATGTTTTCTTTTCCTCATAACCAACCTATGGTCGAAGCAAGGTGTAAAAAAATTATTTCTAGCTTGACAAATAAATTGCCAAAACTTCGCTGGAAAACAAGACACTTTAGTGTCCAATTACAGGACTAGTGTTAAAAATACCTCTTAAATGCACGTGCTATAGGTAGTTTTGAAAGGTGGACCCCCCGGATGTTGGATACATCTCAATTAAGGAGTAAGGGTCTAGCGAGGTGTGATAAAGGGAAGATAAGATGAAATGAACAAATTCTAAGAAGGGGTAGGTGAGGAGGGAGCCGGTTTGGGAGTTCAAAACTCTTGGATAATGGCTTTACCTTCTTGATAAACTGACCATTTCCCTATTGAGTATGCTTCTCACATCTTTGCTTTTTCAAAACGCTAAAAAGCACAAAAAGCTAGAAATAGCATAAAAAGAAAAAAAGCAAAATGTTCTTAAATTGACCCATGACTTTTCCTTGTCCATCCAAGCAAGGAAACGGACTCGTTCTTCACCGAAAAGTATGAAAAGCCAAAAATAGCATGAAAGGCACTCAAAAAGCACATTTTCACAAAATTGAACCATAGCATCTCTAGGACTCGTAGATTAAGGATCCAACGTCCCTGCTTTTTACAAAAAAACATCAAAAAATAACAAAAAGCAAGAAAAAGCTAATTTTGTTTTTTCAAATCTGAACCACTGACCTACTAGAACATGAAAACAGCCTTGCTTTTCATTTTAAAATCTTACAAAATTGCTAAATAAGCATTTTGAACAAAAATTCAAGAAGAAAACATTGGAATCTAATTTTCTTATTTTTAAAAAATTACCCAAAATTAAGGATCTTACAATTTTGGTGTTGTAGTCCTACTTTTGCGATGAAATTTTTCCCTTAAGGCAACCCCTAGTGTTGAAGTCTACATTTAACCACTTGTTCTGGGATTTTCAAAAAGACACGTAAAAGTTAGTATATTGACATTTTCTAAAAAATCAAGTGTGAAAAAGGGTGAAACAATACTTTTAGCTAACTTGAATCTTATCCACTTTTAAACTAATCCTAATCTTACCTTAACCTAATCCTAACTAGCATGAAAAAGTTTAAGGCACAATGGTCTTTAAGGGTTTATGAGCCTCCAACAGCTCAATGAAAAGATTACTTCTAAACCCTAATCTATTCTAATCTAAAGAATGAAAAGGTTACTTCTAAATCTTGATCTACTATAATTTAAAGAATGAAAATTAAACCCAAGAAACACACAATTCAAACAACCATGCACCATCCTAGGCTTTATTCTTTGTTCATTCCTCAACAATGGCACCAAAAGTAGGTTGTGCAGCCATACTAGTATTCGCACCAACCGACTAGATATGGAAATCTGGTGAACAAGAAAGTTAACCCTAACTTAGAGTGTGGAAACTATCTACACACACACACACCACTACATTGGTGGTCTTGAGAGATGGATTGCATTGTAATATCAACCACTCCTACCATTAAACTTTTTCAATGGAATTCAAATGCGTATCCCTTCGTTCTTGTGCAATGCTTAAATGTCCAAATGACTCATAGACCTACACTAGATGCAACAGGCAATGATGTAGCCATTCCTTGCATGTATCAAGGAGGCGATGTGCATATGCAATCAAGCAAGCATGCTTCCTTCTCATCCCCTACTTTAACGCACAAGTATACTAAAGAACATCCAGGGTCAAATTGGGCATAGCGTGCAATCAATGCCCTCCAAGAGAGAACATCCCAATACAAAACTCAACAACACAACCACTCAATCAAATAGCATCACCACAAAGATTAAGCATCCAAATACACAAGTGAGATTGATTAGCAACTTCAAACACACATGCACAAATGGCAAAGAGAGTGAGAGATACATTGATTCTATTCAAAATGCCTCAACCATCATGCATAAGGGAGCACGTGGGAGTCAAAGAATACAGTAGAGTACCTCCTTTGAGCATATATGGAAGTTATGGATCTCGTTGGTGTTCTCAAGGCTCAAGCTTGATGTGACTAGAACCTCAACTTTGGAGCCCCCAAATGAGCTAAAATTGGCAATTTTATAATAACAAGCTTTAAAAACTAGACTTTGCACTTGGTTGACCAAAACCAATTGATTATAGTCTACACAACTAGTTTTAAGCTTTGTGAGCATCATGTATTTATAGGAGAAATCACCAAGCTTCTTGATCAGCTCCTAAGTCTTTCTATGCCAAAAAACTAGAGTTTACATATCCAAAATTACATGGGGCTTTAATAAATGGGGCTCCTAAGTCTTTCTATGCCAAAAAACTAGAGTTTACATATCCAAAATTACATGGGGCTTTAATAAGTGGGGCTCTACTAGTTATAGCCACATAGTGGCTTATGGAAAAAATGATGCAAATTGGTTGCCATCCTGGGACCTTGAGTGTCCCCTTTAGCTTGTTTCCTTCATCTTCAGTCTTTATCAGTTGCCCCACACATTAAAAATGCTTTTTCTAGGTGTGTATACTTGGAGGCACATAGTCTTGTCTACATTTGAAAGGGTGTATGAACTGTGATCCATTGAAGGGAGCACAAATGGGAGTTTATGATCTAGTACTGTAGTGCTTGAAGTGCTCTACCGGTCTATCTCAATGTACGTCACATAATCCAAAATTGCTTGAAATTTGAACCTCATTTGGGCATTTAAAAGGCCATCAGACCATAAAAACTCTAGAAAACCATAAAAACAAGAAAAATTTAGCATTAGTATTGTGCTGTGAGTTTTGATTATTCTAAGGCTTTTTTTTCCATCTCTATTGCTATTTGTGTATCCATTCACTATATTAGATAGAGAGAATTTCAAAATTTGGTTCAAGGGGCATTTGATAGATGATTTTAGACATTGAGCACAAACCAAAGAGTTCAAGCACTCTTTGGGAACTCACTTTGAAAGAGCATAAGGAACAAGTTTGCTAAATTTTACTTCTATCTGAGGATGCACATGGATCGTGATCCATGGGTCACCACAATCGAAAGCGGGTTTGAACCATAGCTCCTAAGTCCTTGCTAGATGTGGCATGGGCAACCACATATGATAGTGTGATTTGTACCAAGAATAGCTAAGAGCGTAAGTGTTGCAACCCAGAAGGCACATTTAGTTTTAAGCTAATTTGGGTAAAGAACAAGCTAGAAGTAATTACACATGCTCCAAAAAAGTAGATTGAGAGTCAGATACTAGAAGTCATATTTGAGCAGGTAAAATAACTCCAAATCACTTGGAAATTGGCATAATAGTGTAGAATATAAGTGCAAGAGTTAGACATAAGATTATAACTGTCCCTTATCGTTTATTGTCTATCTATGTTTTTTAGTCATTGAAATGGCATGATGGACCCTAGAGTAATGAGACAGGACACATGCAAATGTTTTTGCTCTAGGAGTGGTGATTTGCTGGTTGAGTTGATGCATTTTCTTGTTAGATTCACTTCTTAAGGATTGACACCCTCAAAGAGTCTTCATGCCCCATTCAAGTCACTTCTTTGAGTATTAACGTGAGTATGTCAGTGCCAAATAGCTATGCTATAGATGTCCGTTGCAATGACCCGCTAACAAAAATTGATAATTAACCATAGATATGATTAATTCCAAATCCAAATTTTAGACTTCATGGTGTCGTTTTTTGATGATGGTATTCACACTAGTTACTCGTAGATTACAACCTTTAAACTTTACTTTTATCACAAAACAAGTTTGAACACTTAGGACAATGCACATAAATAGTTGTGTAAAATTTGTAAGATACCATTAGCAATTGTTATTATTAACATTGTGCACGATGGATGTGTTTGAAACCACAAGTTGAATATTTAAGTCCTCTTTGTGTCCAATATGTGAGATCTATTGATTTGGACCTCTATAAGTAGGAGGTGAAAAGGCCCAAAACAAGTTTGCAGACTTTAAAATTGGTAAACTTGATTATACAAGGTGATTTGGTGTTCAAACATATGGTAGGATTTCTTTCTAGATGATGGCGAAGACACTGGTAAAGTCAATTACTCCCTATATGTGAGAGAAGGAGAGGAGATAAACACAATTCCAATACCAGAGAGAAAATGATATAATGTAATCAAAATCTATAGTAATCAAAGAACTACCATGGGATACAATCTAAATAGGTAATGTAAAAGTACCTATGGTATGAGTATGATACATAGTATAGGTACTTTTAGAGAGACTAAGTGGTTGATCCCCAAATCCAAGCTAGAGGCCCCATTTATAATGAGTATGTTTTCCGAGCTTAAAAGACTGAATACAAGATGATCTATTGCCTTACAATGTCTCTCAAATCTCTCTTTTTGTGTTCTCTGCATATTCTTTGTTGAACTAGTATATTGGAACATTTATATATACATGCAACTCTCAATTTTGAGCATATGTCATGGATCCCTTTTCAAGGTTGATGCACCATAATGTGGGGAACATTTCTTCTTCACACTACAAAGAGATAATGGAAGTATCACTTGGCAGGTAGTCCAAGTTCGTAAGAAGCTATTTGGTGGTAGGTAGGAGCCATGTGAATGCCTTCTAGCAAAATCTGCTCATTAACCTATCTGTCAATACCATGCACTTAAACAATTTAAACAAGAACTTTGTGTTGAAGATAACTTAGTATGTCATATATTTACTTGAAAAGCTCCATGACACCCGTGTCAGACCATCCATAAATAGATTGTAGGCTAAACATTGTCAAAGCTGTACGAAGAACAAATTTTTGCACCATTGTAAAGCGGCATGTGAGCAAGAGTTTGCATCATCTCTCCTTACTCTTTGTCATTCTCATGCCATCGATGTGAATGGGATGATTGAGGTTGAGAGGTAGTGTTTCCTTGAATTCTTTCTCCTTCTTGGATTTCAATGATAAGGTCCATGTCAAAGAAGGCATCCAACATTTATTCCATCTCAGCTTCTTGGAAAGTGGCATCGAGTGTTGGTGAGTAGACTCCACCGGTGGTGGTTCATTTGATATTCACCTCCTTTATTCAGTCTGTAATGAAATTGGAGAAATATTTAAGAGTGGGGGTTGACCTATTGTCTCTTGACCATGAGAATGATAATGCATATCTTGTGATTGTTCTGTGGGAAAAAGACCATTCTTGCATATATGATGATCACAAATATTTTGTTTTTGAAAGATTTGATGCTTACATAGCACACTAGGACATGCCATCCTATCTTCCATAATCAATCTGAAGATTACATAACAAATTAATTAGTAATAGCGAGTACAGTCTGTCGTTACAATATATAACATGTAACATATTACAATGAACAAATGGCTAGCTAACCCTAAGAGAATTGAAACTGCTAAACCATAACCTGTTAACCCTAAGCGGCTTGAAATCGCCAAGCCATAAGCTGCTAGCCCTACACCGCTATCCCTTTAGAGCTTCTACATTGGCACAATGTAAACTACCTCGCATTCTCTAGCCATGCCTTATCCCCATACACCTTGGTTTAGATATGCACATAGATTAGGACCACTGGGTTTTGGTCTTGTCTTTATTGGTCAATGTCTATATTCATGGGTGCAACATATGTACACACCCATGTCTACATGTGGAGTGGGTGAACTCTAACACTCTAACAATCTAACCCTAGAACTCTAACCTAAAGTTTCTAGTGCCCAAACCAAAAGCCTAATACGACTCTAAGCCAATTTAGAGAATCCAAACCAAAATCCACTAACATAAGCCGGCTTAGAGCAGCCAAACCAAAAGCCACTAACACAAAATTAGAATGATGAGGGAACCATCATTCAACCTCTTTGTGTACAAGCAGTGATCCTCTTGGCTCCGTACGTAACCCTGGGACTGAATGTACTTATCAAACTTGATGTACCATTGCCTTGAGCCTTGCTTTAATCCATACAAAGATTTCTTGAGTCTATACACCAGTTCTGGCTGTGTTGGCTTCTCAAGCTTTATCACAAAACCTTGTAGATGTTTCATGTAAACATCCTCTTCAAGGTCTCCATGTTGAAATGATGTGGCCACTTTTTCCACTACAGGTAGTATTGCGTGGGCTATTTGTCAGTTTGTGATATTTTTTGCTAGTGTCATTTTTTTCATAAGAGGTCCCTTACAGTCTTCTACGGTTTGTGCTATATAGCACGTGTTGTTCCTGATTTTCTTCTCCTCTTTTCTGGAAATTTTCACATCAGTTGCACCATTTACCATGTGGACTGAAATGGCCAAATCAATATGATCCTAAGACGATTTAGATCGGCCAACCCTAAGCGCCTTTTACACGGCCATCCTTAATAGCTTTACTCGATCAACTCTTAGCAGCCAAACCAAAAGCCCAATACAAGGTTGGGTAAGGCCTAATACAATATATCTGCAAGTATGAAGGAGAAGCGTAGATGAGGAGAAAAGAGAAGAGCAAGAAAATGAGAGGAAAATCCAAAAATGAGTCCATGAGGTCTGTTTTACAATGGTGCATCGTATAAGCATCTGTATGGTCGTCAAAAAAAGCATTGGAATAGGTATCGGTATGTTCGTCAAAAAAGGAATTAGTATGACTGCCAGTATTTTAAAATTTGATTTTTTTTCAATTTGAGACTCCCTCCAATTTTAGCAATGCATATATTGCACCCGCCAACAACATCGGTAACTTGGTGGTGGTACTGAATTTATCTCTTGTAGTGCAAAAGTAAAAAACATATGAGACCGACACAATCAAGACTAAAATATGTAGGGGATAGGGGAAGAGTGGGATGTGCCATCTGTGAGTAGCATGGGATGATTGTGCATAGGGTAGAAAACATAGAACTATAATTGCAGACTTCCCTTGATTGGTCTAGATGCTCTCAAATATCAGAGACTAAATTAAATGAATACTTACAAAAAGGGAACTAGTTGATGACACAATCTTTAGTGCCATCTGATCCAAATGTGCTTTCCACATCTAGGGATGGTGGAGATGTATATAGAGAGGCTACTAACCTTCTCTTGATACCAATCAAGACCTAGAGAAAACACTATCCTCAAAGACATAAAACCTCCTCACAGGTTAAAAAACACTCCACTTGAGTACCAACCACTAGCTTTCTAGTCTATCATTGGGGCCAAAATCCCATAAATGGTGGATGAGCTTTGAGGCACTAGGAAAGATTCCAAGAGATTGGGATCAATTTGAGAGAATTTTTGTGAAATAATTTCTCCCTAAAAATGAGCTAGAAAGAAACGGGGAAGATTGGGATAAAGCTATGCAATGGGGTAGGCCTTTCTTACTTACATTATAGAGTATAGAGAAATTTTCCTCCAACTTTAATAATGGAGGACTTTCACAAAACTAGAGGGTTTATACAGGAATTAGATAGACACTTCAAGCAAGAGGTAAAAGGAAGTGCACCTAAAACTTGGGAGGAAGCAATTGAATTTACACAAATTTATGAAGATAATTGCTTTTGACAACTTCTAATCCCACTCAGACTGAGCCCAAGTCCACAAATATGGGGGTGTCACAACCTTTTCTAAAAGGAAAAAGGAAATTTCCATTTAAAAAGGAGGGTGAAGCAATGTTTAAAAAGAGGGTTGCACCAGGACCTAGGCTAAACCAAGAGGACTTTGCAAAGGCTAAAAAGAAAACTTGTGCTTCACTTGTTTGTCACCCAACCATTCTCAATGGAATTATTCAAAGAACAAAAGATGATGAAAAGGATAGAGTTCATGACAAGACTCATAAAAAGATAGAAAAATCCATGTGGTCCAAATACTTCCAATAAATGGTAATAAAATTATACATTTTTAGAAGTGTTGCATGAGGATAAAGAGAATCATTGTTGCTTGTCAACTAGCATGTGGAAATCAAGTTTCAATCCACATGAGCTTGTGAAAATGCATGGGATTGTTAATGCGAAAGGGGTTAGGGTTATGATAGATAACATGGTGAAGACAAGAAGATATGAGATACTTTGGTATCCAATTTGGAAGTTTAGATACAAGGATATAAAGAAATGATTGACTTTCAAATTATAAATGTGGATCATGCAGACTTGGTTTTGGGAAGGAATAGTTGTGTGCCCTAGGACCTTCTTTGAAACAAAGTTACGAGCAAAACTCAAAATTGAAAAATAAGGTATAAAAGGTAAGAATAATGTACAAAATAGTCCTTTGATATGTTCTCTTGAGTTGAAAAATCTTGTAATTAAAAGGTATTGTGATGTATATATGCTTTGGTGTTGATCTATTATAAAATATGGACTCCGATGTGGAAATAAAAGATCAAGTTTCCTACTTGTCTTTGTCTTCTCATAGTGATTATGAAAGTGATTTGAAAGTCTTGCTAGAGGAATTTAAAGATGTTTTTCCTATTGATTTTCCAAAAGGTTTACCTTCTAAAAGAGTTAAAGATGCAAAGCATGTCTATAAAACATCTTATAGATTAAGACAAGCACAACACTTAGAAGTAGAAAAGTAAGTGCAAGACTATGTAGATAAAGGTTTTACTAAACCCAAAAATTCTCCATGTTCTTCACCTATCTTATTGGTAAAGAAAAAAGAGGGTTCTATGTGACTTTGTGTTGCCTATAGAGCTCTAAATATTATAATAATTAAGAACAGGTTCCCTATGCCTAGAGTGGAAAATCTTCTTGATCAGTTAGAGGGAGCCAAGTATTTTGCCAAGATTGACTAACCTTCAGACTATCATCAAGTTAGAATAAAGGTTGAAGATGTGGCAAACACAGTCTTTAGGACTAGATATGGACATTATGAGTCTTTGGTAATGCCTTTTGGGCTTACCAATGCACTAACTACTTTTATGAAGCTGATGAATAGTGTTCTACAGCCCTATCTAAGTTCATTTATAGTAGTATTTCTTGATGATATCCTCATCTATATTCATACTTGAGAGAAGCATTTAGAACACCTTAGAAAAGTGTTCCAGTTGCTCAAAGAAAATTCTCTTTATGCAAAGGAATCAAAATGTGAATTCTTTGATGAAGAAGTAAAATATGTTGATCATATCATCTCTAAATATGGAATCAAAATGGATCCAGATAAATTTCAAGCTATTTTGCAATGACCTAGACCTAAGAACCTAGAATATATGTAGATCTTCTTAGGAATGTCTGGAATCTATCATAGATTCATTATGCCAAGGTAGCAGTCCACATGATTGACCAACTCAAGGAAAGAGAAAAACCTTTGAGTGGGGGGCAAATCAAAAGAAAAGTAAGCAAAAATTAAAGGTAGCAATAGCTATAGCTCCAATTTTATACATAGTGGATCCCAAACCTAGAAAAGTGTTCCAGGTATCTCAAAGAAAATTCTCTTTATGCAAAGGAATCAAAAATGTGAATTCTTTGATGAAGAAGTAAAATATGTTGATCATATCATCTCTAAATATGGAATCAAAATGGATCCAGATAAATTTCAAGCTATTTTGCAATGACCTAGACCTAAGAACCTAGAATATATGTAGATCTTCTTAGGAATGTCTGGAATCTATCATAGATTCATTATGCCAAGGTAGCAGTCCACATGATTGACCAACTCAAAGGAAAGAGAAAAACCTTTGAGTGGGGGGCAAATCAAAAGAAAAGTAAGCAAAAATTAAGGTAGCAATAGCTATAGCTCCAATTTTATACATAGTGGATCCCAATAAACCCTTTATGGTCGAGTCTCAAGAGAGTCGACCAATAGCATTTGAAAGTAAAAAGCTAGAGCATGCACAACAAAATTCCTCAGTATATGAGAGGGAGTTGTATGCTATTGTCCATGCATTGAAGAAATGGAAGCACTATTTATATAATGCTTATGTTTGATTAGGAAAGAATTACGTGGCTTTCTAAACAAATAGAATTGAAAGGTCGGAAGGCTAGATGGGTTGGACTCTTACAAAAGTATGATTATGAGCTTAGGTATCACAAAGAGAAATATAATGTGGTAGTAGGCTCCCTTCGCATGATGCCTATAATAAATGAATTGAGTTTTAGTCGATTCAATAGTGATCTGCTTGAATTGTTTAGAGGGAAATTCCAAGTTGACCCTGCATATTCCAAGATATGGGAAACCATTCAGAAGAGGATCCAAAACAAGAGGTTTCAAGTGAGAATGAAGCATTGATGGGTGCTTTAGAGGGATTCAAGTGGGAATAATTTTTCATAGATGATGACTATCTACTCTACAAAGGTAGAATATGTGTCCCAAAAGATCAAGAGATTAAGTGATTCCACTAGATATAGTCCATTTAATTTACGTATGGATTTCAGCCTAGATCTTTATGTAGTAGGATGGCAAAAGGAAAGGTTTAGGCAGCTAAAGACTTTTTAGAAGACCTGAATTAAATGCTCAAACTTGCTAAAGATGATATTGAAAAGGCTCAAGATAGAGCAAAGACATATAATGATTTGCATAGAAGGCCTCTTTACCTTTGAGGAAGGGATCAACTGTCTATTAAAAAGTGCCTAAAAAGTCTAAAACCATGAAGACAGAACCATGTCCAAACTTATGACCAAGGTATTGCTGACCTTTCACAATATTAAATAAAGTTAGAGATATGGCTTAAAAACTCCAATTACTAGAGACAAGTGGCACACATCTGCCAGTATTCCACATAAGTAGACTCAAAAAAAAACGTTGGGACGATTTGATAATCTTATTCAAGATGATCAGATAGTGGAACTCATAGATACTCAATCTTCCACATGAGCTAGAGAAAATAATAGACACTAGAGAAAAAAGAGCTAGAAATACATTTTATAAAGAGTGTTTAGTTAAGTGGAAATATTATGATGAAGAGAGTTCCACATGGGAGTGAGTAAGCACTCTTAAGGTTCCCCAACTTTAGTAATCTTCTGAGTCCAATGGATTTTTCAAGGAAAAAAATTCTTCTTAAGGGGGAAGGAATGTGAAGTCTCCTATAGTTTGGGGCACGTGCACACCAAAGGCTAGGGATTATAGCAAAGTGTGGGGGCCGCCTCTAAATGGAAAAGGATTAAAAAATTCCAAGTGTCCGCAATTAGAGGAGGTTGCCCATGCATCTCAATGGCAAGGCCATGAGAGGGGTGTGTGATAGAGCCTAGTGTGCGCAATCATACAGGTGATCTCTCTCTCTCTCTCTCTTCTCTCTCTCTCTCTCTCTCTCTCTCTCCTCTCTCTCTCTCTCTTCATAGCTTTGATAGATAGCCCAAAACACTCAAAATAGATAGCAAGAATAGCCCATGCATCTCAATGGCAAGGCCATGAAGGGGTGTGACAGAGCCTAGTGTGCGCAGCCATATAGGTGGTCCTCTCTCTCTCTCTCTCTCTCTCTCTCTCTCTCTCTCTCTCTCTCTCTCTCTCTCTCTCTCTCTCTCTCTCTCTCGCTTTGACAAATAGCCCGAAACACTTGAAACAAGAATCCCCTATTTTGTGTGATTTTGTTTATCTTAATATACCTTTATGTTGTTATTATTCTACCCTATTTTCCCCCTTTTTGATCACTTGAAAGGGGTATGTGAAGCATGGTTTCCTTTCTACTCATGGTTGTGTATGCAGTAGGGTGTGTTCCTAGGTAATAGATACAAATACCTTGCTCTAGAGTTATATCCTTATGTATTTTCCAAAGTTTTTATTTGTATACTTACTTGTTGAAATCAACATCCAAGTGGTCTTGATTGCTTCTATATTACACCTTTTGCCTTTTTGAGTACTGCATGAGAGATGGCCCCACCAAGAAAGAAGATTCAAAGTTCCAATGCCATGCCTCAAGCTCCAACAGACCCTCAACTTGCGGCTTTTGTTACAAATGAATTTGTTGATGGCCATTCTCAACCATAGGGTTATTGTTGCACTCACACTTGTCTTTATGGAACTTGTAGTTGGGGTAAGCCTTTAGCTTACACGCTACTATGACCAATCCCTAAAGGCAAGCATACATGCATGCACCCCTATGTGCATGGATACAACCTCTTACATAGGCACATGCTACACATTGTAATCCACATGCTACTTGTTGTATCCCATATGCTACTTACCCTTACCATATGTGGTGCATATCCCTTTCACTTTTATTTCCACCTTCCATCTTGAGCCTACAAAGAAACTATGAAAAGCTTGTATTTCTCCCTCTTAATTATTTGATCAATCAAGCAAGGTTCCATTCCATTGTATTGAGCACACTCTTCCTAATTTAGCTATTCTCTATTGCTATGGTGCTTACACAATGATGAATGCCACATTGGTTTATCCACCATAGCTCTTACATGTAGTATCAGAGCTAACACATAATTAGTATTTCCTAATTACAATGGTTAGATCCTTATGCTAGACTTAGTGCTCTATTTCTTCAAGCACTAAGTTGATTCATAGCCCTTTAGAGTTTAGGCTAATTACTACTCAATTATGACTATCCCTGGCATTGGTCTTTGGGCGCATCTATATGGCCACAACCCTTGCCAATGATTAGCGATAATTAGATTAAGTATTAGGCTGTGTGCTTTTCCTTCTTCATTGGACTCGCTTGATTACATTTGAAGAATTCATTTTATCTCAATTCCATTTATATGCGCTCATAATTGCTGAAACTTGTTCCCAAGTGACTCGATTTCATGGTCAAGTATTCTAAATTTGGACATTTTGCTCACTAATCGAGTCATTTTCACCAAGGTTGAGTGTTTCTTTGCTTGATTTTTGCACATAATCAAAAGGTTTATCAATTTTAATTGGAATTGGTGCATGGAGCCTATGTTTTGAAGTGGGAAAAGGACACCTTATTATTATCAACTTTTGAAAGTATTGAGTGTATGATTGAGAGTGACAACTCTTTGGCAACTTGTAATCATCATATCTTGAGCTCTGGTAACGACATTTCAATTCTGAAACTTGCATTGTGTTCCTTGTTTGATTCTCTTTCATTCAAGTACACTCATTGTTGATTTCATGATGATTTGTGGCTAAAATTTTGTAGCATTTGGATTTCATTTGAGTGCCGAAATAGGTCGATGACTGAGTGTGGTGACATAGAACATAGGTAGATTGCCAGACCTGAGAGAAATAGATTTGCATGTGTTAGAGATAGTGTTATTTTGTTGGTTCAATTCTTGAGATTGAAAACCTCAAAGAGTCTCTTTACCCCATCCAAGTCGCTTCCCTAAGTATTGACATTGTGTTAGTGCTAAATAGCTAGTAGGCTACAGATGTCCATCGCGGCGACCCGCTAACACTTGAAAATGTAATCAATTCACTTCTAGAGGAAAAGAAAAGACTCGGCACTTACACAAGGTCTCAAAATAGTGCAATGGTCGTCAAATGTAATTTTTTCTCACATTGTGCCAAAAGGAACCATAAGTCACAATATTGCTTTTTCATTAAGGCGTGGCCTCATTACAACAAGAAGGGATATGCACCCAATAGGTGTTTCTTCAATAATAATGCTAAGAATCAATATAATTTTAGATATTCAAAAGGCAAGGTACATGTAGTAGAAGAACAAAACAAGAAGAAGAGGATGTCAACACTGTCTACTATGAGGATGTCTTATAGTGGGTTTAGACACTACCCTAAACCCAAAGTTTGGTAGTAAGACCTACCCACATGCTACTCATGCTATGCACACATGATACTTGCTATAGCCCACGTGTGACTTGCCCTCTACCATATGTGGTGCATATCTCTCTCACCTTTATGTCCACATTTCATCTTTAGTTTATAAAGCCACTATACAAAGATTCTATTTCGCCCTGTTAGTTTTCTAATCAATCAAGCAAGTTTCCATTTCATTGTATTAAGTATACTCCATCTAATTTAGCTATTTTCCATTGCTATGATGCTTACACGATGATGAATATCACATCTTCTTATCCACCATAGATCTTACAACCCTAGCGATTGGAAAAAGGGAAAGATTTTGTTGGCATTGTGGTTAGCAAATAAGAAGACCTTTGCAAAGGCTTTGTTGGTAAGTTAGAAAGAGTCTACAAGGAGCAGCAAATTCATAACTATAGATATTTCATTTTGTTAAATGATAGGACTATCTTAATTAGACTTGGTGTGAGAAATAATTGTTTGGGTGATGTTTGAAGGGCTATGTGGATGAAACTATGGCTGAAATTAATAAAGAAACCATAATTGTGTACAATGAGGTAGTAATTAAAGAAAAAGAGTAATGGGTGATTGTGGTGTGGAAAAAGAGAGACTAGTATCCAATTGGAACTATGTTTATGGATTGGTGGACCGATTAGTCAAATATATTTCATTAATCTTGTTGTTAATAAAATTAAGTCTCCTACTATATCTAGGAGTTTATGGATGGCAAGTGTGCCTCTTAAACGTGGGGAAAAAGGCATCGTTCATAGATCCTAGGTTTGTTGAGATTTTTTTTTAGTGAAATATGATCTAACTTTCATCACAACCTTCCTCACTCCTATTGCTTGCATCCTTACTTCTCCAAATTGGAGTAAGGTGTCATCAATGGAATTTAAGAATAAACGGAAGTCAAATATCAAGTAACCCCAATTTTTTGGTTGGGACATTACACCAACACCCCCCATAGTGCTGCCCTCACACCAGGGGGTGATAGGGGAGTGGGAGTGACGCTCTTGCTATTTTCAAGGTAGCCAAGAAAGATACATAGGCTCAAAAAGCCTTCACATCAACACTACCTTTTCCTTAGAAGATAGTGCATATAATATTTTTTAAGATCTACCATTGATTGTTTTGGGCAATGCCTCTTACTTAGCTACATGGTGAACCTACCTAGTTTTTTTTTGGCATGTACTCAACCATGTATGGTTTAATGTAATGTGATAATGTATTTTTCATTTATGAATTTTTACTTTTAAAGTACAACATATGCCTCATGAATGGAGATGTAGCCTTTATGAATGTACCCAAGCATGTATTAATTTTGTCACCACATATAAATACAATGCTTATCTTGTTATACAATCCTCAAAGCATAGCTCGATGTAAGAGCAATAATACTTAGTTTTTTAGATCTTTGAAGTTGTAAAGACACAAACAAGGTGGTGCACAAGAGAGTCGAATGGTGGTAGAGGAGGTACCTCTAATTTTAGAATGCACCTTATGTTTGGACTCTACCTTCTATATTATGGAAAGAAATAAGTAATTTCGAAAGGAACAAGGTAAATCTTTCAACCTATTGGTGCCCTTCTGCGTGCCAAAAAGTAGTGTGCTTTTGGGCTATAATATTAAAAGAATGCGAGGGGCTTCTAGCCTTGTGATTGGTCTCGTTGGCAATGGCCTAGGTCATGCCAAGTGGTCACTTCCTATGGCTTCATTCAAAACCCATATTTATTTTGTCTCATTTATGTATGCGGAGTCATCTTTACATAAAATCTTCATGATTTCACAACAAAAATTAAAAGCTAAGTTTCAAACATTGAGGTTTGCTACTTCTACTATAGTAATACTTTTGGTAATACCAATTTTTTTGAATGGAAGAAAAGATTCTCTTTTGCAAAATATGTGATTTTTCCACTTTAACTTGACTCTTGGGTGTATTACATGGAAAACACTAACATTAGTTTTCCCTTTGATCACGCACATTTTGGATTTTTTTTTAAAGAATGTATTTGTCAAAGAAGTACAAACAAAATAGGTTTTTTTGGTGACATATATATATATATATATATATATATATATATATATATATATAGAGAGAGAGAGAGAGAGAGAGAGAGAGAGAGAGAGAGAGAGAGAGAGAGAGATCATAGGCCCCCTTCAAATATCTATATTTCACAATTGTCAAATCCTCAAACTTCCAAGTCTCTATGTATAGTTGTATAGATTTTGGAGAGTATCAATTAGCTCAAGCTATATGATCTTTTGCCTAATGTTCGTCCCAAATACCTCAAAATTATTTTTTCAGTACCTAGAAGCTCAAATCTTGTGGGAACTTCTCATCAAGCATTTGATGTTAATGTAGACTGGCTAATTCATTCTACACAATGAGAGGACAACTTTGGTAATATTTGGCCCTTCATTTACCCATGTCAAAAATCTTATATCAAATATTTTTGATGTATAAAAGCTGTTCCTAGCTTGTTTACAAGCTTTAAGATTGTACCCTTTGATTTTTTTGTGTTGTCTCAATACTTGGCTTGCATAAGGCTATATTTGCCTGTAATTTCAAAAACATCACATTTTCAATCTAGTTTCTTCCACTCCAAAATGTGAGCTCCATAGGTTTCGTGCTTAGATATTCATAGATGCATGTGGGTACATGCAGGCAGGCATTGTAAGCCATAAATAAAACATCACCATGAGCTCCGTAGGTTTCATGCTTAGTTATTCATAACTGCATGTGCAAGCATTGTAAGCCATAAATAAAACATCACCATGTTGCCTAATAAAGTGATTGCCCAAAAATTGAAGGTAGAACCAATTAAACATAACAAATAGACCCAAAAGATGTATAACAAAAAGTACATCAAAATTGACTCTCATCAAACGCATGCATGGAACAAGCAAAGATAATAAGTTAAGTAAAATCTTGCAAAAATAATCTTGATAAGTTCATACCTGCATATGGGTACATGCAAGCATGTGGGTACATGCAAGCATTGAAAACCAAAAATAAAATGCCACCCATGTTGCCTAATAAAGTGATTACCCACAAATTAAGGATTAAACCATTTAAACCTCATGCTTGCATTTGATGAGACTCCATTTTGATAAATTTTGTAGAATCATCTCTAGGATCTATTTGCTAAACACAAGAAGTTAAGTAAAATCTTGCCAATAATCTTGATAAGCAAATAGAAATGAAAGATGATTAACAAAAAATCCATCAACATGGACTCTCATCAAATGCATGCATGGAACAATCAAACACAAAAAGTTAGTAAAATCTTGCCAATAATATTCATAAGAAAAGGCTTATTTGAACTTATGGGTAGGACAATGTCTAGTGTTATTAAACATTGGATGATAATATGATGAAATATTAATCTAACCCATATTAGTTTTTGGTAAGGTCAAAGAAAACCTTCAGTGAACTTTAAACATATAGTCTAAGTTATGGGATCTTCATAAAAATCAAGACCTACTGGGTAATTTTGGAGCCAGTTTGTATAGGGGGTCTAGAAGATATGCTTAGTTTTTTGACCAAAAAATGTGCTTACTTGGGTGTACAATTCTTCTATTGTACAAGAACCACACCTGTAAACCAATATATTGAAGCAATATGATGCCACTGTACTCCAATCCTGCTAAAAATGTTACATTTAATGGTCTAGTAACTTGTGTGTAGTGGAAAATAGCATGAACATAGTGAGAATTTCATTAAAATAGATTCCTAAAGAGAATGACAAGAGTGCTTGGGTGGAGAGAGCAACAAAAAGTATAACACCTAGTTAGATAGCATGAACAATACTTCAAAAGAGAGAGAAATTAAGCAATTGACAACAATTGAGGACTGGATTTGCATGGAGCCGGTCCCCCTCCAAAAGGCTTTGTATTATGGTTTCTCCCATCAAGAGAGACATTTTACAATACAATACTTTGTGTTCCTTCAATACTAGCTAAAGCAATGAACATGGGCAATTCAAGCACTAAGCAAAACACTTATCAAACACAACATCAATTCCCTCGCAGTCTCAAACCCAAGACCTCACACACCTTCAAAGATGGTGAGAGCTAGCGGGGTATGAGAGTAGATTGAGAGGAAGAAGGAGTATTCTTCTGAGAAAGATGTGCATCTCCTCACATAATCAATCATATTAGCATTATCTTAGTAATCATCATGGTAGAGGAAGTGAGCATGCATTGAAGCTTGGCTCTTGGTTGGATTTGCATCACGACGCCAAGAGTTGTTGGTGTAGGCCTCCCTTCTCACAAGCTTGGAGTAGGTGGTAAGCTTTCCATTAAAGCTTGAGAAGGAGAGAGAGAGAGTCTTCTTGCTTCACACATTGATGGTGTGAGTGTGTAAGTGAATAATTCCTTTGAAAAATCAGCCCCCTCTCTCTCTTGGTCGACCCCCCTTGCTATTTCCTCATGCTCACATCCTATTGGACCTCCCCAGCCTCAGCTAATGGAAATTAAGCAGCATAAGTGATAGCCTTTTGACATGTGTACCCCTTTCCCCTTTTGTGAGAGCTGTAGGTAATTAATAAATGCAACTAAACTCTCATTGGACCCCTTTGCCTCTTGGCCAATAGGAATCAGGCAAGCCATTAGGCTGCTGAATGCTCATTGGACCCTTGGGAGACTGTCCAATAGTCTTCTAGAGAGCTTAATTCTTATTGGTTCTTTTATTAAGTGTTTTTAAACTGATTAAACTAGATTTACTCTAGCATAATTCTCATTGCTCCACCTCCAAGGTCATCCAATAGGATTTGAGTACACCTTGTGGGCATTTGGGCTAGGGAGCTGACATGTGTCCCTCATTCCCTTTGTGTAAAGGGAGCTTGTGTGTATGTGTGTGAGTTTCTTTCTCATCTCCTACAACTAGGGCTCGCCCCCTCCTATGTAGGGATTCATGAAGACTTTGGGACACACACAAAGCATCCAATTTCCCTAATGTTTGACCTTTGGACATAACCTTTGAATTTTGGAACCTTAGCATTTTGGAAGTCTTAATGGGCTGAACCCTAAGGTCTTTGGAGCCCATTGTTGGACATAGCTCTTTTTCAGATGGCCCCCCTTTGGATCCCTATTTTCCCTCCTTTGGATCCCTACTATGGCCAGTGGTCTGCTAGCTTAAGCAATATTCTAACTTTTTCTCCCTTGGTAGTTCCCTATATTAAATGATCAGGTAAACATGAGAAAATCATTCAGGAGAATTAGATATTAGTTTTAGTTTTTATGACATTACCTCTCTCTTGAAATCATAGTCATCCTCGACTATGGGGTAGAGAAGATAAAGCATATTCATTAGTCCTTTTTCTACCGGGTAGAGGATCCCTATGTTACCCTACGACATCGTTCCAGAATGGGATGACTAGTCCATTTGGCCCTTGAGAGCCTAAGCTGCCGCAAGCATGTCTGCACATTAGTCCTATCAATCTGCCATAGTAGAGTGACAAGCTCTACTTGGTGTTTGGGAGACGTCTTCTTCGCAAAATTGATCTAAGCATGCATACAACTTAATTTTTGTGCACAATAAAGAAAAAGAGATTCTTATAGGAAAAAACTTTGTTCATATTTAACATTTGTACATTTGCTTACTCTAGGGAAGCATTGTAAGCATTGACGAGGTTTAGGTTATCCTTTAATTGTATGCCTTTCATTCATCTAGCATATTCAAAATGATAATTCTTAAACTTAATATCATTGGATAGTCTTACCACCTCTTAGTACCTTGTCTTCATGTCGGAGAATGGACTCGGTCTACAGCACCTCTTCTTGGTTGTCGATCTTTGGTGGCTCTTCAATAGTAGGTTTTTGAGGTGTCTCTCCTTTGTAAGGGTTTAGTAGGCTCACATGGAAAGCATTGTGTATGAGCCAATGGTTGAGAAACTTGAGTTGATAGGCCATCCCATGGATTGGCCTAAGAATATGGAAGGGACCATAGTACATTTTTGCTAACTTAGCATAGTACTTTTGGTGTCCCGTAGGATTCTTGCCCGTCATGTGCCTTAGTCGAGCCTTGGGAGATTTTAAAAAGACCCAATCATTTTCTTTAAAGGATTGGGCTCTTCTGTGCTTGTCAATAGCAGCCTTTTTCCTTTGTTGTGAGATAGAGATAGCATCCTTAATCTTTTGGAAAGATTCTTATAGGTCTTGGCTATACTCATTTGCAGCGAAGATCTTCCCATGTACCTTAAGTAGCAGGGGACTTTTTGATCTTCTCTCAATTATCTCAAAAGGTGCTTTTTCCGTGGAAGTATGTATAGTATTATTGTAGACATACTCAACTAAGGGTAAGTACTTCTCCCATTGGGATCTTTGATCTACTTCCGTTACATAGGCTTTTAGTAGATGGAGAATTTTTAGGTTAGCTATTTCACTTTGGCCATCCATTTCGCGGGTGATAGGCTGAAGAGAAATTTAGCCTTATCCCTAAATTCTCAAAGAGACCCTTCCAAAAATTACTGGTCATTCAAGGATCTCTATCCGACACTATGGACATTGGCAAGCCATGGTACTTGAAGATTTGTGAAATGAAGAGGGTTGCCATTTGATGGGCTTTGATATTATTTTTCAAAGGTATAAAATGAGCTAGTTGACTAAACCTGTCCAGTATCATCCATATTCCTATATTCCCATGGATAGACTTAGGCAAAAAATCCATGGATATGCTCTCCCATGGTGAATTAGGGATTGGCAAAGTTTGAAGCAATCCTGGTTGCTTCCCTCTATCAAACTTCGTCTTTTGGCATACCACACATTTAGAAAATACTCTTGTATGTTTGCTTTCATGGTAGGCCAATAGAAATATGTTTCAATCCCCTTTAAGGTAGACTGAATCCCTCTATGCCCTGCATAATTAGGATCATGAGATTCATACATTACTTTCTCACGTAGTGAGCTAGTAACACATAGTCTATTGTCATAGAGAAGATAACCATCTTGTAAGGTAAATGGTTCCTCTTTCTTCCCTAATGCAAGGGCTGAAATCACATCTCTAAAATCTGGATCAATAGCATACTCATCTATCATAGAAGATAGATCATTGTAAGTTGCTATGGAAACCGCATTCATTCTCGGCTATCTTGAGAGTACATCGGCTACTGGATTATGCTTGCCAGCAATGTGAGCAATATGAAAATGAAATCATTAGGAAAAATATGAACCCTCTAGGGGCCCTTTGGGATTAAGGTTAATTAGAGGCCATTTAATGAGAAGAGGGTGGTGGACACACTCTATGCCCTCAAAAATGTAGGGGGACAAAGTAGTCTTACACTTCTTAAATGGGCTCTTACCTAGTGAGAAGGTGGGGTGCGGGGGGTGGGCCATATGGAACCTCCAACTTTTCTCCTTTTTGATCTGGTTTTGAAAAAATCCCAAAAATTTGAAATTTTTCAAAATTTTCAAACCTCAAATTTCATCTTCTTAAACCCCCCCTAAAACTATTTTATGGTCAAAAAAGCATTTTTTGACCTCAAAAAGTCAAAACGTGCACCCAAAAACCCTAAAATTCAAAATTTTTTAAAAAAAATTTTCGCTATCCAGAGCTCCCCCAAAAGTAGTTCTTAGGAAAAAAGTGATTTTCTCTCTCTAGAACCCCTTTTCCAACCCCTCCTTGGTTGCAACCATCACACTCATCCTCTACTCCAACACACTCTCTCTCTACACCATCTCCATTGCTACAGCAAGGAAGCTCCTCTCTCCTCCCCTACCACCTTCCATTGCCACACCAAGCAAAGGATATCCACCTTCTCCTCCCATTGCCACACCAAGCAAGGGTTATCCACCTTCTCCTCCCATTGCCACACCAAGCAAGGGTTATCCACCTTCTCCTCCCATTGCCACAAGGGTTATCCATCTTCTCATATCACTTTATCCTCTGTACATTGTAGGAACAAGCAAGGTCCTTCTCTTCCTCCTAGTTTTCTTTGCTCAACCATGGCCAACTCTACTTCGCAAAGGTGGCCAAAGGATGAGGTCACAGCACTTGCATGCCACAACACTAGAGGTGTAGATGATGAGTGGGAGCCACAAGAGTTCACCAAAGGTGCTTGGGTATACATGCAACCATCTGCTATTGGCCCTCATCGTGTGCGGAATCGTGCAAACTTGGATCTTCATTGGAAAGGAAAGATCCTTGGCTTCAAGAACCGCAAAGACAAGGGGACCGTAGCCATTGTGCAACATGTTTTCTCAATGTCAACCATGCATTTGCAACAACCACCTCAATTTCCAACACATTGTAAGTACATGTTTTGAGAATACAAAGCTAGGTGTGAAATCACAGTGTAATGTTATTATGGATTCATACTTAAGATTTGTCATGCATTTATAGTCATATTTCCATCCACGTTGGTGGAGGAGCAGCTACTACATAGTCTCTCCGCCACATTCAATGCTATACATGCAGATATTGGAGTAATAATGTTCCCACATCTTTGCCCAACCAAACTGGTTCAAAGAAGGAGTTTCTTCTATTCTCACTCCTATATTGTCCCTACTTCTACACAAGCGTTTGGAACGCTTGAACCCATCAAAGTAACTTCCTTATTAATTATGGAGTGGCCAGTGTTAGATTTGTGGTCGGTAGCATCTTTCAAGTAAAAGATGATAATGGATGTCCAAAACTCTTTGAAATACTCTAAAGCTTCTAGGTCTGTGGGCTTGAGTTGGTGTTTGCCTATTCATTGTTTTGTGCACATTTTTAAAGAGTTTGGATTTGTGGAGACTACCACAATGCTTGTATGTAAAGATGCGCATTACGAGGAATTAGGAAGGCTTTTAGAAGAGGACTGGGGTTTTGTGGAGGGCATGCACAATGGGGACCAGTACCGTTGTAAGGTTGGAGCTTCAGGTATTGGAATGCTCTATTTGAAATCTCGCACCTCCTTGTACATACGATTTCACTATGATCGTTGGATGTGCAAGCTTGGAGTGTGGACTCCCTTACAGAGTGTAGACTGCACTATTGCAAGCTTTGACATTGCAGTGAAGATGCCCAACGATGCTTTGGAGGCAGTCCAAGTGAACAAGCATTGGACTCTCAGTAATGTTTGAGAACATTTGGTTATTATGGTTTTTGAGGCCCTTCAACAAGCACAATTTTGTTTACAAGGTCACAAGGTGAGAATCCTTCCACCACATTTTCATCATGGTTTGTCGATCATTGGATGCTTATTGTAATGAATGTCCGCAGATTGGAAAGAGAATGGAAGACAAATTGAAGGTCGAGGAGGACTGGGGGATGGATGGAACTATGCTATCGATCTTATAACTTTGTAACTCTTGTAATTTTCAAACTGATCCCCGCTGTAATCAACATGATTTGCTTCGGAAAATTATGCTTTTGAATATAATTTTTTGCATTGGGATGAGAAATCATTTTTTGGTGAAAGTGCCTTTTTTTTTAATGTCTTGAAAAAAGGGTCCATTATAAAAGGGGGGCCACCTAACTCATTCACTATTTTCACTTTTGCAACTCTTGAGCTCCTCCACTCTCTATCTACACCCCAGGCTAGACATGGATGCTTCCACAGCCTCTGCATCTACAGCCACATCCACCCCTTTGTCACGCTTCATCCTCTTCCTCGAGGACACCAAATACAAAGGGAAGTTGGACCTCCACACCTTTTTTACTCGTCTCCCTGACCTTGATGCCACAGTTGCCCTTCACATGGATGCATTTGCCGAGATTTTTGCGTTCATGGAGGAGCACATCATAAAATATTCTGTATCTATCCCCCCACATGTAGGGATCTAGGTGCCTTGCGATCTTTTGTGCTATATACACAAAGGTGATCGCCCATTCTCCAAGCGGTTTCAACGATTCCAAGAAATTGCAACCGATGCAGGCCTTTACTTGGACGAGCGCAAGTTGGGGGTGGAGTACCTTTCTCGGATCGCAACATTTATCTTCTTGGTGAGCAAGGAACCTGATTTGGAGGAGCTTTGCTTACCACAACTTCAGGTTGGGTCCTTTATCAAGGACACCAAGGAGCAGCAGGTTATCCCCATGAACCCTGCAGCGGAAGGAAAAGCATACCGGCTCGAGTACCCTAGGGGTCTTGAGGAAGTGGTTGAGAAATCCATAGTTGGAGCTGGCCCTAGTGACACTCCAGTGCCACATCCCAGAAGTAGAAATCAATCGCTTCTCCTCAGTGTTAGTGGATGGGGAGGAGTATGTGTTCCTACATGATTTGGAGAAAGCATTTGGCCTGCGCATGGATGAATGCTTGAGCGTGCTATGTAACAGCACCAAATGTCCCTTAGACAATACGCCAGATTCCCTAGAAAGCAAGCTCTTGCCAGATGGGGACTTTGTTGCTGACACTATTGCAGTTGTATGTGCGGAGGTCCTGGAAGCAGAGCAGTTGCACGTGGCTGATGAAGAATTCCAAGCCACGCAAGCCAAGGTTGAGGCTACTAGGATGCCTATGGCATTCTGCAACCTCCCATCTGATGATCCAAAGGTCGTATCTGTGGTGCATGGGAGCATTGACTTGGATGCAAAGGGCAACAGGGAGGAAGACGACAAGGAGCAGGAGGTAAGCTGTATCCTAAATTTCATGTTACTATTTTATCCTTCATTGTCTTTTTTCTCAACCTTCATCGGTTTATGACAAGATGTCATGGAGGTTGATGATTTTGCTGCAAGGATGGGTGGCAAGCGGACGGGCTTTGGACCTCAAGCTTCACTTGCGCATTACCTAGGACAACTCCCCCCTGGCGATGTGGCCATTATCCATAATGAATTTACTTCCCAATCCCATTTTATGACTTGGTCGTTAAAAGCTTTGAGCAAGTTTTTGTGTTTGAGCACCATTGCTCAAACTGCGCCTCAAGTGTTCCTAGTGCGTAGATCCCTTGTATGCACAACGTTTGGTACTGGCTTTCGTGGTAAAGTGATTGCCCAGATAGGGATACATGGTTCCATTGGATCAACTGACCCAAAGGCCATAGAGCAGTCCCTCTTGAGTGGGGAGTTGCCTTACGTGCAAAATAGGCGCCAGGAAATGGTCAAAAAAATTATGAACTCCTCAGATACATGATGTAAAATCACCGTTTTGGAAGTAATAAAAAATATTTGAAATTGTCTCTCTATCTTGAAAATTCTTTTGAATGTGATTTGTCAATCTTGAAAATTGTTTCAATTGGTGATATGAAAATTGTTTTGATTAGTGACTTTGTAATTTCAAGTTCCTAATGTAATTTCAGTCAATTTCAGTAAATTTAGGTATTTTATGTTCCCTAGGGGGTAGATAAGCCTACCAAGGGCCAAAAAAAGCCTGGCCACAAGGGCGTGCAAATGGCCCATCCATCAGTTTTGGATGGGCCATTTGTGCGCCCTTGTGACCAAGCTTTATTTTGCCCCTGGTAGGCTTATCTACCCCTAGGATACTTACAAAGCACAAATTTATTGAAATGAATTGGTTTTGCACCATTAATTTAGATGCACCCTTTCTATGGCAATTCTAGCATATGTTCACACTCAAGGACACTAGAAAAGGTGAAATCAATTATGAAATGAAGTTTCCAGCACACTATCACTTGCTTTAGCTCTACCTAGTACACCCCTGCACCAAAAAGTCCAATTACATTGGACATTTGAAATCTCCAAATTAATGTTGCATAGACACTTGGTTTCACAATATGTTTTTTTAAAAAAAATCCTATAGGGAATTCAAAGCTTGAAATGGCCAAAAAAGGGTGTCCACAAGGATCCATGTAAAATAATGTTGCAAAACCAATAGGTTTTAGTAAATTTGTGCTTTTTAAGTACCCTTGGAGGTAGATAAGCCTACAAGGGGCAAAAAAAAGCCTGGCCACAAGGGCGCGCAAATGGCCCATCCAAAACTAATGGATAGGCCATTTGCGCGCCCTTGTGGCCAGGCTTTTTTTTGCCCCTTATAGGCTTAATTATCTACCCCCAAGGGTACTTAAAAAGCACAAATTTACTGAAATTGACTAAAATCACATACAGAACTTGAAATTACAAAGTCATTTCATTACAAAGATAATAGACACAGTAGACACAACTGTTGAGCATATTGTCATTGGAAAGTCAAATCATTACAAAGATAAGGGTGTGCAATACAAAAAGAGGGGTAACTTCGGCTAATGCTAGAAGTCTCGTCGCAATCGACGTGCAAGCTGCATATCTTTTGGTTGTATTGTCACTCGCTTTGCATGTATGGCGCATAGGTTGGTATCTTCCAACACCGAAATGATGTGGGCCTCTGCAGCTTCTTGAATAGCCTCTAGTGCTATTGCTTGCATTCTTTACTGATTTCCATAGCTTTGAAGCACCTCCTTCACAGTGCGAGCAAAGGGGGCGCGTCGAATCAAAAGCTCCGTCGTCTTCTGGTAGTGGCGGATTTATGCAAATGCCCTTGCTATTTTCCGGCGCCGCTGTGGTTGTCTTGGGGGCACTTGCACATTTGCTGGCAGGCGGCGTTTAGGCTTCTTGAAAAACTTAGACTTGCGCATGTTTACATGCTTAGGGGCTGGTTCTGCAGCCTCTTCTGATTCTTCCTCTTCCCTTGGCTGCCGATCTTGTCGTGTGTGGAGGGCTCCCTGGCCTCCAGGCAATTTCTTCCCCCCAACGGCCACCCGGTGTGTGTGCGGTATTTTTTCTCGCAGCCATGGTGGCTCACTCTCTGATTCAGTGTCTGTATGGACCACCCGAGTCCTGGATGGTCCTGCTTGTGATTGGTGGCACGACGGATGCTCCCTATCGAACTTTGTTGTTTGCTGGCCCTCTTCTTCTCTCCAGCGTTGGGCACGTTGCTTCATTCTCCTTCTAGGTGTTATATCTTGAGGAGGTGGAGATTCAACAGTCCTCGATGACTCTCGTGCCCTACCACCATGCCCACTACCAGATGAGTTCCTGGAACGGCCAGGCGTTCGTGGCCGTTTTCTTGTGCCTTTAAGACATGACGGATTCTCACATCCTTGGAGGGTGTTTTTGTTGGCAGGCAAATGCTCTTTCGTGGTTTGTTTGGTGCGCGCCATTTCGTTGGTAAGAGCTCACCTGTTCTTAAGAAATGAGTGGTTTATGAGAGCATGCAATATTTATAAGGGCCCATTTAAAAAGGGCCCTGTTCACACTAATTTTTTTTTAAAAAAGTATTATTTTTTAAATAAACATGTCGCTAAGAGTTGGACCCTGCGTTCACGTTTAGTGACTCACGCAGTATCCACTTTGATCCTTGTCGCACTCTGCATCGCCGCCATGCAGCATGCTTGGTGGGACCTTGCGACATTTGCCACTTGTTGCTATGCTCTTGACGACTCCATTTCCGCACTTCAATAGCAATCTTGGATTGTCGCGCACGCTCCATTGTGAGCTTACGAGCAAATGTTGTGCGAAAAAACCAATTGAACATCTTTTCCAAATAATTGGATTGCACCATTCCACCACCATCTCGAGTATTTTTGAAGTACACTCCCCTTGCTCGATAATGGGACTTCTCCATGCCTTGAGTGCTAAAAATTTCAAGCGATCCATACTTGTGCATAAAAAATGCAGCATGCGCAAACAAGATATGTTGTTCACATGAGTCAACGATCCACATTATTAAATAAAAGAAATCCCTTGTAATGAATACACCAAGTAAAATGACTTACCATGTAATGTGTGATGTTATTTTCACCCCAAGAAAGGGTGAAGACCTTGGTAAAATCCGCCAAGGCTTCTTGAAATGATTGGCGTTGTTCTTCTGTTATGCTGTTAAGGCCCATAAGCTTGACCATTTTATCAAAATGTGCCCAAACTTGCTTGCGCTTGTTTGCAAGCTCGCTATTTGAATCATTGTCGGTAGTAGCTTTGCATAACTCCTTCCAAAGCTCCCAAAGGTTACCTGCCTGCTGGTTGGAGCTGTTTTGAGCATCATATCGACTTGGCTTTCCTTGGGAAACTTTCTTCAAAAAGTGTCTAGCTTTTTGTCCACTCATTGAGACTTGTTGAGCAATTTCATGGGCCTCCCCTGTGTTCTTTGCAGCAACGATAGACACATTTTCACCGTGACAGCCAATGGAATTCAAGAGTACCTCCACTCTTTTGATTGCTTCTTGGTACTTTTCCAACGGTTTCATTGTGAAAGCATAGTCAATGTGGAGCTTCAATAGCCTATCAAAAATGCGCATGAATGCGTGTAATGTACAAAAATGTACATTCGATAGAGGAAATCAAAAGATTGGATTCCAAGCGTGGTCCTTTTGATCACGGTCTGGGACATTGAGCATGGGACATCTCAGAATAGACGCTTCCCATTCTCTAACTTCATCTCCGACATCACGACAATCTAACCCTTGTTCTCCATGCCCTTGCCATGGAAGCATGGAACTGGCCTTTGCAGTGCTCTTATGTGATTTTTTTCCATTAGGTTTGTACCCTCGAGTGCAAAATGCACAAGGCATGAGATAAGAAGCCCCTTGTTTGCAGCCAAGCAAACACTTTATGGTCTTCAAATCCCCACCTAAGTGCCACTCCATATCATAACTACCAAAACCCTCAATCTCCAACTTCTGACCTGCAATTTGGGAGTGTATTACTTCTGTGATCCATGGAGTTCTCTCAAAAATCCATGAAAGTACGTACTCCATTGGTATCTTTGGGCACCTCAATAGCACCCAACCACCAAATGTATTTCTCTGATTGCACGCTAAAAGATGGGGTGGGAGATGGCTCGACTGAATTCCTTCGCTTGGTTTGTAGAAGGGACTTGTTCATTAGAGTGACACTTAGCCTCTCTAACCTTCGGCCTTTCACTATTTGACACTCATCGAGTTTCAGCACAAAAGTGACTTTTGTGCCAAGAACTACAAAATAAATAGTGCTAAGACCTTAAACTTCAGAGTCTATGATAAGAATAATACCAAAGAAAAAAGTAAAGTGTGTCACCTTCTTCAGGTAACTCGTAAAATCTAGGCATGGCTTCTTGAAGCCTTCTAAGATCCACGAAAATATTGTTCCACATTGTGTAAGGAAAGCCCTTCTCCGAAGGTCTTATGGATAGTTTCTTACCTTTTCCCCTTGTCTTTGTTGCGCACGAAGCATAAAGGGAAGTTGGCATTGTGTCCTCAATGTGTAGGTATGTCCCAATGCGGGAGAACACATCTTCGTTTGTGGCCTTCTTTGCGAGCTTGACTTGTGAGGAACGAGAAATAGGTTTTCCACAATGCCATGTTCTTTGAGGGCATCCTTTAGGAGTTGGAAAATAGCCTGATAGGCTTTGGTGCTGATTCCAACCTCATCACAAGCTTGTTGAACGTCATCATCACTAACCACATTTCTTAATTTACGCATAAGGTCCTTGGTGACTGCATCCTTAATGTGCTTACCTCTAGGTGATTGTAAGATAGAAATCACGTTCTGGGTATTGAGACAACTAGTGAGAAGGTTGACTCGATCATCTTGGCTTGTTCCACCGCATGCCTCCTGGATGAAGTTTCTAGCAAACAAATAAACATAAATGTTAGAAAATAGTGTGAAGTAAGAATGCATCATGCAAGTAAAGACCAAATCACCTTGTGGCTGTAACTCGTTGTTTGCGTGCTCCTCCCGAATGTGCAAGAGTTTCAATGGATGAATATGTGCGTTTGCGTTCCCTTGCACCAAGGGGTGTTTCTTTCAAGTATGTGATGTTGTTGGTAAGCTTCTGGATGTGGGACTCCTTTTCTTGCATTTGTTGTTCAAGAGTTTTAACTACCCTCTCCGAAGAGGCAACACTCTCTTGTAATCCCATCGTCTTGAGGTGAAGAGCTTGACATTCGTGCATCCACATATGCAAAGAAGCATCTGCACCCATACACAACCGCTTGCAATAGCCTAACAAACCTGCTTCTTCCCTCCCAAGAAATTGAAGAAATGTGTAAAGGCTATTAAACGGTGGATGGAAGCGGCTCATAGGATCGTAAGGGTACAAATGGCCATCCACCCAAATGTCAACATTGGTCTCACAAGCGGTGCGACGTTCCTATGATGACCTTTGATCACCTTCACTAGTGGTCTTTGGTGCAAATGCCGTGAGTAAGCAAATATGTGTGCTTTTGGTGTGCGGAGTACGTGGTGGTGGAAGCAAACCATTTGTGATGTCCGTGAGCACCATGGAAGCTGTTGCGTGAGGAAGCAAATGATGAAAAGATAGAGGGGGAAGGGTAGAGAGGTTGAGGAAGATGGGAGGAGAGAAGGAGGGAGGGGGAGGAGGAGGAAGTTAAGGGCAAGGAGGGAGAGGAGAGGGAGAGAGACAGAGGAGGGAGGAGGGAGGAGGGAGGAGGAGGAGAGAACAAAATGTTTATTACTTTTTGGGGGAAAAGAGTTTTGAAAAAATGGACTTTTAAGCTTGTGGGTTAAAAAAGTCAAAAAATGATTTTTGGATATGTATATATGTTGGAAGGGAGTTTTAAGTAAAAAACAAGTAAAAATGAATTTTTTTTAAAAAGTCAAATTTTGTCTCTTTGTGACCCACGTTTCTGCTGATGTGGACACACCGCTATGCTTCCTTCACTTTAAAAAAAGCTAGAGAGAGAAAGTAACCCTTTAGGTCCACATCCTACATTTGTCTAAAAAGAAGGCTAGAAAAGCCTACTCAAAACTACCTTCTTCAATGCCCTTGCCCCCTAAACCCCACACAACATTAGCCTTAATTTCTAAAAATTAGGATTCCTTACAAGGCCCATGCAAGGTTCATATTTCTCCTAATGTTGCAAATGGAAATTTGCCCACCTCGTTTCGCAGAGCTTGGTCTACATCATGAAGTACTTAAGACTTTGGTGATCCGTTCCGCAGAATTAAAGGAGTCCCTAATAAATAGTTCTTCCATGAGTCTAGGGCATGTAGAACTCCGAGGAGTTCCTTTTCATATATGCTTAGAGCTTGCTCAACAGGGTCGAGCCTTTGAATTTCATAGCCTATGGCATGCCTTTCCTGAAGCAAAATAGCTCCAAGGCAATTACCACAAGCGTCACATTGGACCTCAAATGGCTTTGAGAGATCCGATAGTGTAAGCACGGGTTGAGAGATAAGCTTTTCAAAATCATTGTTCTCCTTGGCTGACCATGTATACTTAACATTTTTCTTTGTTAGGTCATGTAATGGTCCTGCTATTAGTGAGAACTTTTCTATGAAGCGTCTATAGTATGCACACATACCTATAAAGCTTCTTAGTTCATGAAGATTCCTTGGTTTAGGCCATCCTTTTATTACCTCTAACTTTGATGGATCCATTTGGATGCCATCTTGAGAGATAATGTGACCTAAATACTAAATCTCTTGTAAGAAAAATTCAGCTTTCTTTTGGTTAACATAAAGTTTATTCTCTCTTAGAACTTGAAATATTAACTGGTCCAGGAGATGTTGCTTGTGTTTATCTAATGACTTAGAGTAGATGATGATATCATCAAAGAACACTCTAATAAAGGTTCGGTGAGGCTTGAATAGCTTCTCCATCAAGCGGTTGAATGTGATTGGTGCATTGGTCAACCCAAAAGGCATGACAATGTATTCGTAAAGACCAAACGTAGTGCAAAATGAGGTCTTTACAATGTCTTGATCAACTATCCTTATTTGATGATAGCCACTTTTTAGGTCAATCCTACTGAAGTAGGTGGACCCTTGTAGCTTATCAAATAGGTCTTCTACCCATGGAACGGGAAACCTATTCTTGATAGTGATCCTATTTAGTTCTCTATAGTCGACACACATACGATACGTGCCGTCTTTCTTTTGTACTAATAGCACACGAGAACAAAATGGAAATGAGTTAGGCCTAACCATGCCCTTATCAACTAACTCATCCACTTGCCGCATAATCTCATCTTGTTCAGCTTGAGAAACTCCATAAGGAGATTTGTTATGCGGTGAACTTCTTGGAAGAAGTTCAATTGCATGGTCATCATTGCCTCGTTTAGGAGGTAGCTCACAAGGGATGTCGTCAATAAAGACATCTTGAAACCCCTTGAGAAAATTGGCGAACTCTAATTCCTTTTGATTGTTTATATTTTCTTTTGCTAAAACATTAGGTTCATTTTCAGAGTCTTTAACAAAAATCCTGTACACGAAAATAGAGCTCTTTATTGACTTATTGAATTCTTGTGTATATACAATGGGTATGGTGTTACCCATTTCCTTAGCATCTATGTACATATCTTTTTCTCGGAACTTAAAGGAGATTCTCCTTTCAGGGAATTTAACATTGGCAGCCATGCAATCAAACCATGGTGCCCCTAGGATTACATCCTCATGCCTGAGAGGAGAGATAAAGAATTCCTCTTTGTCCACATAGCTTTGGACATGGAGCCTCAATTTCCCAATTAAGGGAGTGACTAAATCTTTTTGCCCCTTGAAAGAACCATCTGCGGGTAGGACATCTCCCATCTCGCAGGCTTGTATGCCTAGCTTGGTGGCCAACTCTATGGATATAAAATTGTGAGTACAACCAGGGTCAAAGAGAATAAAAGCATCATGTTCTCTTACCTTTCCCCAAGCATGGCATAGAGGAGATCCTTTGTGGTGAATTTCCTCCTCTTGGATTTTGACCAATGTAGCTCTAGGAGGTTCATGGCAGGTGTTCTTTTGGGGATAAGCATGGTACGCATGCCCTTGCTTGCGGCACTTGAAACAAAAATTATCCTTGAGATAATTCTCAAGCTCTTCAGGAGAGAGTTTGTTTTTGCCTTTGTAAACTCCCATCTCCTTAGCTTTGTTGGATTTTCCCTTAGGAGACTTTTGGAGATTTTCCTTCCCCTTAGGATCATTGGAACCATTGTTTTTTGTGGGCTTAGAATCTCTTTTAGCCCCCGTTTGGAAATTGATTCGAGAAGCCACCATAGTATGGTGTACAACAGTAAATATGGTGTGTGGCCTTTGGGAGTTGACATACTCCGCCATTTCTTCAGTTAAGCCCGCACAAAATTGTTGCTTTTGCTCTCCAAAATCCAACTTCTTGAAGACAGTGGCTTTGAGTTGTAAGTCTCAAAACTTGTCTACATATTTGTGAATGGATTCATAGGGAGAGGGCTTCAAGCTTTGCCATTCGGTGAGTAGTTTGTCTTTGGCACTGGTGGCCAAAAATTGCTTCACAAGGGAATATCTTAAAGCTTTCCATGTTCGTGGAGATTCACCGTTGGCCCGTAGGCTAGAACACCATTGCCTGGTGGACTTTTGAAAGTGCATAGCTATATGGCGTAGCTTAGAGGCCTCCGTGAAGCCCTCATCTCCAAAAGCCGCATCGAACTGTTGGATAAAATCCAAGACTTTGTCCGTAGCACCAAAAGTGCCATCATAGGTAAGGAAAGAGATGCTCTTCCCTCCCTCTTTGAACTTCTTGAGCTTGGAAAACTTCTTCCACGTGGCATAAGATTTCCTATGGCCTCTTCTTTTTGATGGTTCAAAGGTTGCACCATCACTTTCTTCAGAAGGTGAAGAATCTGAGGAAGATAGAGAAGAGGGTGACCTCTTTCTCGCTTTTTCTTACCTTGATCGTCTTTGTCTTCACCATCACTTTCATATGAGGAAGAGGATGAAGAAGATTGAGAAGAGGGTGTCCTCTTATCGCCTTTTTCTTCTCTTGCTTTTTGTCATCCCTCTTTGAAGTAGGGTGGGGAGAAGTATGTGATGGTCTTCTCCGTTTTGGAGGTGATGGGGGAGAGCTTTTAGCATGTAGTCTTTGTGGAGCCATCTCCGCTGAGGTGCCAGGAGACCCACTTCTTTCTTATTCCTTTGGTGGGGGCTCTTGAGTTCTACTTTGAGAAGGAGATGCGTCATCAAGGAGCAAATTTTTGAGCCCTTCATATGGATCCTCTTCTTCTTCTTCTTCCCGAATCCGAGAGAGACCTCTTTTGGAAGTCTCACAAGGAGGCTTCCTAGGTGCTCTCTCATCATGGTGGGGAGCTTGGAGAATCCCATGAGCACAAAGCTGTCGTTGCACTGCACTTTGGAGGGATGGATTGCCCATGGCTTGTTGAATCCTAGAAACAAGATAGTTAACAAGCATTGGGGCATCATTAGTAGCCTGATCATTAGCAAAATTAAAGTTATCAACATTAATTTTAGTCTCTTTACTATTGTCAGCCATTCTAACAACTTTTAGGTGTAAAAGTTTTAGGTGTACTTTGGCACTTGAAGCCCTAGTTGCTACTCCTTTACCCCTTTCGAAAAAGCGCTCAAGCTATTGTACCCTTCGCTCGAATACCATTAATTGCAAGGAATAAAAGAGAGGGTCATTCAACACCAAAACAACACCAACTCCTATCAAGCTTTCTAATAGCTCAATAGTGGTTAAGCCATAGGCAAGCGCCTTAGGACTCCACTATTAAGACCATAGCTCTCGACGATGATGCCCTGCTAACTGCACAAAGGCAGGCACACTTCAAGGCCAAAATCCCTATTCTACTTACTCACATGCAAATAATAATACCAACCATTTATAGCTAGCTTGAGGACCTCCCTTCTTGAGCAAGAAAAAATAAACCTTGTGCTCTAATACCAACGTAACATTTAAAGGTCTAGTAACTTGTGTGTAGTGGAAAATAGCATGTGCTTGGGTGGAGAGAGAAGCAAAAGTATAACACCTAGTTAGATAGCATGAACAATACTTCAAAAGAGAGAGAAATTAAAAAAATGACAACATTTGTGGACCGAATTTGCATGGAGCCGGTCCCCCCTCCAAAAGGCTTTGTGTAGACGGCTGGATAGTTCACTGTGTGGGAGCGTCTTCTTAGAGGATGGGAAGCGAATTACTTAGTAGTTACTATGGTAATTACTACAGTAAACCCGAAGTGTATAAATAGGGCCCATTACATTGTAATCGGGTTGGCAATTATTATCATTTGGGTTAGCGCCTTGGCTATACTTGTACTTGAGGATCATTGGCAGTATTGTCGGCTGTACTTTCTCTCTATAAATCATATTCGTTGTAATCTTGATCTGTGATCCCAATCATGGCATATATTCCAGTTACACTTACTTCTCGTCCAATATTTTGAATCTGAATCTTATTTTAGTACATAAGTCTGACTGTTATTTCAGTATCCAAATTCCAGTCTAGTCTCTGATTCCTGTCCAGTCTGCTGTCTGAAATCTTCCTACACTGCTGAAATCTTCCAACACTGGAATTAGATGTCTCAAGAGATCAGCTCCAATTCCATTTTGTCAATCACGGTGGCTCGAGCTGAAGCTCGTTGACTGAAAGACTCTTCTCCCAGTTCGAAGTTTTCAGCAATGGCACCAAAATCCAATCGAGGCCGGAAATCAACCATTCGTGTTGACCCCATTCCTGAGGAGTCGGGAAGAGAGTCTAACCCCAAGCAAGAGAGGATGACTGACACTGAGGATCAGGAGGAGCATAGTCAGGCTGATGAGGCGCAGGACTCACAGCACTCCAGTCATTCTCGATGCCGACGGGCAGAACGAGAAGCACGGAAGGAAAATAGTTCCAAGAGTTCTCGGTCCCGACAGAGAGATGAGGATACCAGGGGCAATAAAGGAAGTCACCGTACTTCTAGCAGACAAACCAGAGAAGACACTGACACGGAGACAGAGACAGAGATTGATTGGGATGCTGACACTGACAATTGCAAGAAGGCTCCCAAGCGTCATTCTGAATCCAAGAGGATAAGTGGCAGGATCAGTAGTAATCGAAATGATTACACAGCTTCCCTGAAGATTTCCTTTCCAATATTCAAGGGGGGGGGAAAAGCATGATCCAGATGTTCACATACAAGCTTTCGATCAGTATGCTAAACTAAAAAACATTGATGAAGATGATTGGGGGGAATATTTTCCACAAACTTTGAAGGAGGCAGCGAGAAAATGGTATTACCATTACCCTGCATGCTAGCTCAGATCATATAACAAATTGCTTAAGGCCTTCAGGTTGGAATAATCCAACAATAGAGGGGACGAAGATATTCTCTGTGAATTAGATAAGATCAAATAGAGGAATTTGTCAGTCCGCAGCTATGTGGAAAAGATAAAGGAGCTAACAGGCACTTGCAAGAACCGCCATCTGAGAAGAGATTGAGGGCATGGTTCCTGAATGGGTTCAGAAGCAAGAAGCTTAGGGAACAAGAGGTACCAACCCCTACAAAAAAATTCAATGATTTGGTCCAAAGGGCATTAAAGATGGAACAGCAGGCTAAGAAGGAAAAGAGCCACAAGAAGCGAAGGACCAGTAGCAGTAGCTCTGCTACTACTGAAACTTCATATTCCAGTGAGATGTCCAGTAGCTCTGAGAGTAGTTCTAATGAACGAGCAAAGGAGAAATCAAAGAACGGATCCTGGATCAAGAAAATTGAAGAGATGGCTAGGCAGATTGCCGAAATTAGCCACACAAGACAGCCAGTTTGAAAGATGGAGACTTGGTGTTCAAGATGCAAATCCAAGGACCATATCTCCACTGAATGTCCACAATGTACCTACTACAAGGCCTTTGGTCACCTATGGATTAATTGTGGAATCAGAATTCACCACTTTAAGAAAGGAAAAGATATGTCAGTTGTTGCCTACATTGAACCAATGAAGGTAGAACCAGTCAAGGTAGCTCAAGAGGAGAGACGAGGTACCAGTGGTGTTGGTGAGGGACGTGGCAGATACCAACCAAGAATGGGCAGAGACAGAGGAAGAGGCAATTTCCAGAACAGGAGCATGAATTGCTATACTTGTGGGAAGTATGGTCATTTTGAAGCACAATGTCCAGATGCACCTATAACGACTACTACTGAGGCTAAGGCACCATAGCCAGTCCCAGTCAGGGTAGTTACCAGGAGAAAGGGAGTAGTCATTTAAGAAATCCCAGACACTTCGGAAGCACCAGTCAATCCTAACAGCAGCAATTGGGCTCAACAAAGGGAAGTTTGGAAGTCCAAAGGTAAAGAGAAGGTGGTAGATGAGTGGCAAGAGTAGAGGGAACTAGCAGCTAAAACCACCGAGGATTTAGCTAAGAAGTTGCCAGAGCAGCCAGAAAGTTTCAAAGCTAGAGTCATTCAGAAGATACCAGCCCAATCGACTGATAAAGCTCAATCAGTACCGGCCATGATCGAGACCATGCTGGCTGTGGTACATGGACTAGCTGATGAAATGGGAGTGGATAGAAAGAGTAGAAGCACTGAAAAAGAAGAATGGAAGTGTGAAGATACCAGTTCTTCAAGATCTGACAATCAGTCTGACCAAGAGAGAGAAGAAATTCATGGGAAAATTTGTGATAGAATTCAGAAGCTGACTGTAGAGCTGGAGGATATAAGAAAAACCTTGCTTGAGGTGGCCAACTTTATCAGACAGCGCAGGAAAGCTGAGGCAGAGGCCAGAACAGTGGACCTGGCGGCTATCCGAGATGATGAAGTTCCACTTATTCAGGTAGAGTACAAGGTCAGGAAGCAGTGGGAACCTCTCTCAAGCGTTATCCTGGATGGAGGGGCAGGAGTCAACATAATGGGAGCCCATCTTCAGCAAAGAATGGGTATCACCAATATGAAACCACCACCATTCAAAGTATGGATGGCAGATCATACAGTAGTACAGGCGACAGGTATGATTGAAAACATGCAGATAAGAGTTGGGAGTGAGAAATTCAAAACCAGTTTCCTAGTCTTGGATAGGCATGGAGCATATGGGATGCTACTAGGGCGCCCATGGTTGAGAACAACACATGCTATTCATGACTATGCAAACCAAACTTTGACCATAGAAGGGGCCAGTGGTAGAATCCAAATCCAGACCAACAATACCAGGATCTGGAAAAAGGAACTGAGGAAGAAGGAGTTATGTCAAAAGTATAGAGCCAAGAAGATCGAGCGAATGCTAGCGGCTATGAACATATTTCCTTTGAAGAAATTGACTTGAATGCAGTCTTGCTGAACAAAGAACAAGTTGACAAGCAGAAGAGACGATTCCATGATCAGTTTACAAGACCACTTATTGATATGTCGTAGATTCAGTCAGGCTGAGCAAGGCTATAGGGTGAAAGCATGTTAACCTGTCGCGCTTTTTGTGCTAGTTAGCAGTTTCAAGTTAGCACATCTTCGAAAATTTGGGCGTCCGGTAAATTTTTTACAAATAATATCAAAATTTGTTGGAGGTTGTACATTTGGATTCCTTGTTTCAAGTGCTTTCTATTGATATATCATATGTCATAGATCTTGGAGATGTAGCTCAAGCTATTGTACTAGTTAGCATATGTCAAAATTGTGCTAGTTAGCATTGTCTGGGACATGAAAAAGCATGACAAGTTAACATGCTTTCACCCTATACGACTACTGAGAGAGAAGCCCTTGGAATGGTTTTTAGTGCTACAAAGTTCAAGCATTACCTGTTGGGAAAGTTATTCCATTTTTATGTGGACCATCAAGCTCTTCTGTTTTTGATTAGCAAAGTAATTATTCAAGGCAGGCTGATAAGATGGATGATGTTCCTTATGGAATTTGAATTCAGAATTTTCCATAAGCCTGGCCGAAACCATTGTGGAGCTGATTTTCTTTCAAGAAGTACGGAAGGATATTCAGAATCACCCTTGAGAGATGAACCAGTGGATGTTGATTTATTTCAATTACAGGCAGAAGAATCAGTGGATCCTGAATGGTATGATATTTATCAATTCCTTTCCCAAGGTGCCTTTCCAGAGGATTGGAAGCAGAATCAGAAGAAAGCTCTGATCATAAAAAGCCTGAAATTTACTATCATAGGAGGATTACTTTATCGATTGGGTGTTGATGGTATACTTCGACGATGTGTCCCTATGGAAGAAAGAATGCAAGTAATTTCAGAAGCGCATAATGGTGAGTTTGATGGACACTTTTCCAACGAAGCAACCTATAAGAAGATTCTGCAAGCTGGTCTGTGGTGGCAAACACTGATTGTTGATGTCAGAAGTTTTTGTAAAACTTGTGACATATGCCAAAGAATGGATCGACCAACAACTGCAGATATGACTCCCTTGATGCTAGTACAACCACTGAGAGTATTCATGAAATGGGGACTGGATTTTATGGGACCTTTTAAGAAGGTTACTCCAAGGAAGAACAAGTACATAGTAATGGCTACTTGTTATGTTACCAAGTGGGTTGAAGCTAAGGCTCTTTCTGACAACACAGCCAAGTCAACTGCAAGGTTTCTATTTGAGAATATTGTCTGCCGATATGGATGTCCAGTAGAGATTGTGATCGATCAAGGAACACATTTTATCAATGACATTATGGAAATCTTATTGGATATGCTTTCAGTCAAGCATCAGAAATCTACTCCTTACTATCCCAGATGCAATGGACAGGATGAAAGTAACAATAAGACAATAAAGAATATTCTCACTAAGGTGGTGCAAAAGAAACCAGACCAGTGGGATTTGAAACTTCAGACTGCTCTATGGGCTTATAGGACAGCTTATAAGGTAACTACTGGAATGACACCATTCAGAATGGTGTATGGCACTGAAGCTTTGGTTCCTATGGAGTTTGTGATCCCCAGTCTGAGAATGGCTGTGAAGTATGGGCTAGACTTCAACCATAATCTTAAAAAGAGGCTAGATGAACTGATGCAATTAGATGAACTCAGGCAAAGGGCTATGTTGGAACAAGAAATTGTTCAACAACGAAGGAAGCACTGGCATGCTCGCCGAATTAAAGTTTGAGAATTCTAGAAAAGAGACTTAGTGCTTCTATATCAGTCTAGACTGGGTCCAAAGAAGTCAAACTTGAAGATTGCCTGGGCAGCACCATTTGAGGTAGACTGGGTCTTCTCCAATGGCACAGTCAGACTGAAAGATTTATCTGGATTGTTGTTGCCAGGAGTATATAATGGGGCAAAGATCAAGCTTTATTATTCAGAGACCAGAGAAACTGGGCCAGAACAAGGTACTAAGGAACTGGAACTTACTGATCAAGAGATACCAGAATCAGACATTTTTGGACTTTTTCATGTGCAACCAGTTCCAACTTCAGAACCAGTACCAAAAGAACCAGATCAGGCTGACCTTAGAATCAGTACCAGTATGGTCAAGCCAGACTGGAAATCAGTCCAATATCATTGGGGACACACTTTCCAAATTTTAAGCGCCCAACAGTCAAATGGCACGCCAGTAGTAATTATTTCAAGGATGGGTCGCAGTCTTGTCCAATGCATGTCTGCCACGACAGCAACGTGCACACAAGTTTAGGAGCGGTGAGTGGTGGAGCTTTTATGGCGCGAACACGTATAACAGTCAGGAGAGTTAGCAATTTTTCTCATAAATCCCCTGCACGACTCTTTCCTCCTGTTAACCATTCGCCATCACCAAGCTCCGAGGTTTCTTCGTGCTACAGCCGCAAACCTCAACCTCTGAAGAGACGGTTGACTGTCAGCTAGCCTTGCCAGCGACACCAGGGAACGGCTTCGATACGACAAGTAAGTAATCTTCTCCTTCGCCTGTTTCATCGTCATCGTCCTCACAGTGTATGGGTAGAAGGAAACGCTCAGAGAAGATGCAGGAGTCTCTTGAGGAAACCCAGGCCATAGTTGCTGTTGCAAATGCAAGCCTTCCCATTATTTTGTACAGCAAAATCCAGTGTTATGTATTCATTGATCAAGCAATGACTCTGCTACAACTCTGGGATCTTCGAGTTGTGTTGCAAGCTACAAGAATTTCTTTTGATGCAGACATCATCAAGCAAGTTCTTGATTTCTTCGACGCTGAAGATGGTAGTGCCATGGTAAATGGTAGGAAGGTGTCAGTGACACCAGAAGCCATAGCATTTGCATTGAGAATGCCCAACGAGCCCAAACCTTCTGTGGCAACCGCACAACAGATAAGTATAACTCTGAAGGAGGATGAAACGGCTAGACGAAAGCACAAGGCAAGCAGGATTGGAAGCTTCCACTGCTTACAGGTTTGCAGCCGAAGCAGAAAGCCTTAAAAACAACCCAACGTATGTATCCAAAAAACTGTTTGCTATGCTGTTAGCCAAGATATTAGATCCACAGGTTTCTATTAATCTTTGTCAAATTCTCTCACACAATGTACTCCAGAAATTGCCAAGCTAAATTCTCAAAAAAATTTCAAAGCCTGGTATGTTTGGCGATTCCTGTATTGTGCTACTGCAGCAGATGCTAATGAGCAGGTAGAGAAGGCTTGGAGTGAGAAGCCAATTTCTAAGCCGAAGAACATTGAGCTGTCCTCGGACGATGAAGAAACGGACAGTCAAACTATTTGAACAGACCTGAAAAGGAAAGCAACTGTAGAACAGGCTGGCAGTTCAAAAAAGGCAAAGACTACACTGACAAAGAGCAATGAGTTTTTGAAGCAGATAGAAAGCCAGGTCAAGACAGTTAACACTGAGAAAGCTGTAGTGAGCCAGACAGAGCAATCTGCTCATCAGACTGTGCCTAACCAGTCAGTAGCAAAAAGTGTTGTTGTTACTGGCTCCGAGAAAGATCAAGCCAAGCCAGCCACTTCTGAGAAGATAGCAGACCAGTCAGGGAACAAAGGCAAGAGCCAATTGGACAAAGGGAAAGCTCCAGTTTCCTCAACACTACCAGGTGGAGTTCCTACTGCAAATATTGGAAACATCCTGCAACTGGTAAAACAGGACAAGTTGCAGCAAATGCAGACTAAACAATTGAAAGGGCATCTTATGCTAAGCAAAGCTGATTATGCAACTTTACCCTACATAGCTCCAGTGGCAATATATGAGCCTACTGATTCTGATCCAACCACAGTCAAAGACAGATGTTCAGTCCTCATACAGTCTTCTTGGAATACCATTGTCAGTTATATGGAACAACTGATGGAGGATGCTGGATCAGAAGATGAAGTGAAAAAGCTCAAAGCTGATTTGACAAAGGCACAAGATCAAATTGAAAAGCTCCAGAAAGCCCGGGAAGAGTAGAACATACAACACAGGGTACTGGAAGCTCATTCAAAAAGGACTAATGAGTTGCTAAACAAAAACTTAGCTAAGGTTGAGTCTGCAATAATGATCATAAAAAATCAATGAAATGAAGCACTGAGAGCTACAAAGCGGGCTGAAACAATGCTCAGGATGAAGCGGACGGAATTCAAAAACCTGTTAATGCGCCATACTGCTCTGAAGGCCTCTTTGACTGGAAGATACATCTATAACAGCTTGGCTAAAATTTTAAATTCATCCGGCAATGCTGTTTTTAATCTAGAGAATATAAAGTCCTTGATGGAAAGTATGCAGAGTGATTTGCAGGACAAGGTGACTGAGTATAATAATGCTCTGATGAATCAAGCTATATTAGATTATATTGAGCAGCAGACTTCTCCGGCTGAGGAAGAAGAAGACTAGGAAGATGAAGCTGATCAGGAGGAGGATGATCAAGAATTTGGGCATACAAAGGATGATGATGATGCCCCACCACCATCTCCACCTCAAGGATCTGGTACTGGGGGCACAGGGCCAACTAAAGGAGGCCAGTCACAGCCAGACCAGCCAGGCCAGAATGAGGGCCAGGAGGAAGGACAGGCTGAAGGGCACTAGTCAGGTAACCAGCAGACTGAAGAGCAACAGCCCAGTCACACTGGGAATCAACCAACAGATCAGTCCCAACTCAGCAGAGATGCTAAAGGGAAAATGAAAGTGCAGGATGAGGGACCAGTTGTTGATCATCAACATTCACTGCAGCTCATTACCTTGAATAGGCAATTGAGACATCAATAGGCCTCCATAACCAGACAGTATCTGGAGGATAATGATCTCTTGTCTGACTTGGAAAGATTTCAAAGACTATATGTGGGAGCCAGGGAAATGGTAGAACATTGAAAATCAGCAGCTTTCCATGATAAAGAAGCTTGCCGACTACCTACGCATCCCAGTACAGTCCAACTACTGGAACGAGTTCCTAAATGGATTCAATGCTGATGTAAGAGTGGTAAACCCTCACTGGCAAAGGCAGCCTACTGCAGATTGTCGCTCCCTAGCCCTGGCCAGAACTGAAATTCTGTTGGGTAACAAACCAACTTACCGATGTAAGAAGGATGTTAGGGTACGACTCAAGGAAGTTTTGGTGCAAATGCAAACTGCCAAAGGTGTTTTGGATCAGAGAGTCAAAGCCATTCTTGAGGACTAGACAGCCACTAGCAGAGGACCTCAGACGAGAATGTCAGTCAGAGCACAGGAAACTGCTCTTCAAACATTGTTCCAGCTAGTGAGAATCACCAGAAAGATGATGCAGCAGGAGAACCAGGCTGTTCTCAATTTCTTAGAATTTGTGCCCGATTCTCCAGTTCTCTTGTATGCTATTCTAGCAAGAGAAACATAGCTGCCAAGATTCTTTCCAGCACTGTATCCTCAACATCCAGAACCAGTTGATCATCTCACATAATTCAGAATTACTGATGAGCTTCAGGATTGGTATGAGCGATCAACTGTGAAATGGAAGACTTGGCAGACGTTGTTCAATGATGCTCTCCAAATCAATGACATTCAGGCACTGAAAGAGGAGATGCATAGGATCCAACTGTGTATGGGCCAGTGGAAGATTCAAGTCAGAGGACTGACCAGGATTACTAATCAATTACTACAACTTACGGTCAAATCTTCTAAATTGCCTGAAAAAGACATTGCAGCAAAGCCGGGTCTGGCACCATAGTACAGGGAGATGGCTGAGATTCTTTTCGAAGCTCGAGTCAAAACTAATCAGCCTCTTCCAGAAGGATGGATCCATACAGCTTTGCATTATCATAAGCTGGCCAGAACCAGACTGAGCAAGGGCAGGCGTACACTCCATGATCCTGACACCAAAACCTATCATTCCCTCATGCCTTATGAAGTAGAGATGACCACCGATTGGCGGGATCATCTTGAGGAGGAGGCCATTTACCGATTGATTCAGAAGGAGAATGCTGGTACTGGGACTTCTCAGGCGCCATCCAAGTCAAAGGGAAAACGAAAGACGGTCCAATGGAAGGATACTGGGTAGTTCCATCTCACAATTCAGTGCCGACTTTTCTCCTCAGTAGGCAGGTGGAGATGACAGCTCTACCTTGGCCTGATGAAAGCTCCACCTTGGCCTGGTGAGAGCTCCACCTTGGCCTTTTCAGCTGCCTCTCGCAATCCTTGGCCTTTTCAACTGCCTACTCGCAATCTTTTTATGGCCATTTTGTCAGTGGTCAAGCCAGATTCCCAACATCAGAACCAGACGATGGATTTTTTAGTCTCACATCAGAATCAGACACGGGAATTTTTCAAAAATTTTGGAATCTTGCCAAAATTCAAGAAAGAAGGGAAGGATGTCGACGGCTAGATAGTTCACTGTGTGGGAACGTCTTCTTAGAGGATGGGCAGCGAATTACTTAGTAGTTACTATGGTAATTACTACAGTAAACCCGAAGTGTATAAATAGGGCCCATTACATTGTAATCGGGTTGGAAATTATTATCATTTGGGTTAGCGCCTTGGCTATACTTGTACTTGAGGATCATTGGCAGTATTGTCGGCTGTACTTTCTCTCTGTAAATCATATTCTCAGTAATCTTGATTTGTAATCCCAATCATGGCATATATTCCAGTTATACTTACTTCTCATCCAGTCTTCTGAATCTGAATCTGAATATGAACCTTATTTCAGTACATAAGTCTGACTCTTATTTCAGTATCCAAATTCCAGTCTAGTCTCTGATTCCTGTCCAGTCTGTTGTCTGAAATCTTCATACACTAGTAGCAGAAATCTTCCAACACTGGAATTAGCTGTCTCAAGAGATCAACTCCAATTCCACTTTGTATTATGGTTTCTCTCATCAAGAGAGACATTTTACAATACAATCCTTTGTGTTCCTTCAATACTAGCTAGTGCAATGAAGATGGAAACTTCAAGCACTAAGAAAAACACTTATCAAACACAACATCAGTTCCGTCACGGTCTCAGACCCAAGATCTCACACACCTTCGAAGATGGTGAGAGCTAGCGGGGTATGAGAGTAGATTGAGAGGAAGAAGGAGTATTCTTACGAGAAAGATGTCATCTCCTCACATAATCACTCATATTAACATAGCTTAGCTTAGTCATTAGCATGGTAGAGGAGATGAGCATGCATTGAAGCTTGGCTCTGGGTTGGATTTGCATCACAAAGCCAAGAGTTCTTGGTGTAGGCCTCCCTTCTCACAAGCTTGGAGTAGGTGGTAAGCTTTCCAATAAAGCTTGAAAAGGAGAGAGAGAGAGTCTTTTTGCTTCACACATTGATGGCATGAGTGTGTAAGTGAATAATGCCTTTGAAAACTTAGTCCCTTCTCTGTCTTGGTCGACCCCCCTTGCTATTTGCTCATGCTCACATCCTATTTAACCTCCCCAGCCTCAGCCAATGGAAATTAAGCAGCGTAAGTGATAGCCTTCTGACATGTGTCCCCCTCTCCCCTTTAGTGAGAGCTTTAGGTAATTAATAAATGCAAATAAACTCTCATTGGACCCCTTTGCCTCTTGGCCAATCGGAATCAGGCAAGCCATTGGGCTATTGAATGCTCATTGGACCCCTTGGGAGACTGTCCGATAGTCTTCTAGAGAGCTTAATTCTTATTGGTTTTTTTATTAAGTGTTTTTAAATTAATTAAACTAGATTTACTCTAGCCTTATTTTTATTGGTCCACCTCTAAGGTCATCCAATAGGATCTAAACACCTTGTGGGCATCTGGGCTAGGGCGCTAACATGTGTCCCTCATTCCCTTTGTGTAAAGGGAGCTTGTGTGTGTGAGAGAGTTTCTCTCTCATCTTTTGCAACTAGGGCTCGCCCCCTCCTATGTAGGGATGCATGAAGACTTTTGGGACACACATAAAACATCCAATTTCCCTAATGTTTGACCTTTGGACACAACCTTTGAATTTTGAAACCTTAGCATTTTGGAAGTCTTAATGTGCTGAACCCTAAGGTCTTTGGAGCCCATTGTTGCACATGGCTCTTTTGCAGATGGCCCCCCCTTTGGATCCCTATTTTCCCTCCTTTGGATTCGTACTCTGGCCGGTCTGCCAGCTTAACCAATATTCTAGCTTTTTCTCCCCTACCACTTCCCCATATTAAATGATCAATTTAACATGAGAAAATCATTTAAGAGAATTAGATATTAGTTTTTATGACAAAAAGTGTCTTGTTTTTTTTAATGAATGTTTGCAGTCGATTCTCATAGTTTATTGCATTTTGTTTGGAACACGACAACTTGGAGTCTGTTTTTTTAGTTTCAAATGTGCAAAACATTTTCTATTGACATGTTACAAGTCCATGAGGACTTATAGGCCTAGAAGAAAAAGGATTCCACTTCTCCTCCACTTATCCCAAATGGGAAAAGATAGAGCAGGGTATTGAAAATTGAACTTAGTTCTATTGTGCTTAAGATCATATATGCAAAATGGTGAGTTATGCCCTAATTGGGGAAACATATGCACCTAATTGAGGATAATACAAATTCTCTGGAGCACTATTAGATTGTGCAAGACTTGACACATTATTTAGTTATGCTTTCCACACACATTCAAAAGTTTCATGTTCTTATGGAGTAAGAGGCACGTCAAAAGGAATAAATTTTTATTGGATATTGATTTGTATACAACAAGAACTTGGATCAACTGTAAAAAATATCTCATGACTTGAATGGGAACAATATCGTAATCTTTAATGATGCCCTGGGAGTATGCTTGGAACTTACTTGAATTTCCCAATATTTTGGAATCAATTAGCATAGGAACTAATTATTTTTTATGGAGAACAATTAGTGCATGGTTACTTGGATGCATTTTTGTAAAGGACAAGTGAAAGTATACTTGCGGTACTCTAGTAAATTAAGTAGCTTGAAATTGAGAAACATGGTATGTGCTAGAGCAATACATGAAAAAACACAATGTTTAACGAATCATATGTGTTCATTGAGCCATTTTTACCACATTTATGAGGGCCTTTTTCTTTTCTTAAAGATGGATTGGAACAACATAGAGGTCATGTTAATAATTGTATCAACTTTTATTTGTTATTCCACTATTTCTAAACACCACGTGCTTTTGAGATCTCTTCAATTCCAACATCCTTCTTTTCAATGTTTATATATTTGCAAGCATTGATATTGTCAGTGAAATAATCTCAATGTCTCAAAAATAATATTATGTATTTGATGTTTTAAGTTCACAACAATGATGTTATGCAGTTAGAACAAGTTACTAGACTATGATTCCAACAATGCCAAGTGTATATAAATTTGCCTATATAGTAGTCTATTGAGGGAAGCATTTGTAAATGGCACAAAGTGTGTGAAAATAATTGATAGGTCAAAATCGGACAAGAATACTAGGTTTCAAGCCTTTTTCATAAAATTGGACTTGGATAATTCCCAAAACTCCTAAATATGTCTTTGATGCAATGGAATGCTTACCAAAGAGCACAATCAACACATGACTCTATGCATCTTGAGGATCCTGATGTGCCTACTCAATAATAGACAAACCAGCACTATTAGAATTGCTATAACCTACACTATCATTGTGGAAACTTGTCTCATCAAAACATGGTCTTACATCATAACCACACACAATGTTCTAGATGCCATATGCAATAAGGACAAGCTACATTATGTATGCCCAAGCATCATTGTTATTAACCATGGTCAATGGCCACACATGATGCAAACATTGTTTCTTTAGAAGAAAAATTGCACAAAACCAATGTATGCCAGATAGCACAATCCACATTAAATCACAAAGGGAGTGATGTAGAAATTTGAAACTTCAGAAACATGCACAAAAGGACAAAATTGCTTGCACAACATTATTCGCTATGAAAACAAAGGCCGAAATGAGCGTGAAATAAAATATTGATACTACCTAGATCAAAGATCCTTTTCATATCGATCACCCTATAAATTTTCACCAAAACTCACCGAGAACTCACCTCAATATGAGAATTTGAGCTGAAAGGGTGAGAACAATGCTACTCGGGATGCCAAAGCCTACTTTGGTACCAATTTTTGGGAATACACCAGTAAGGATGCCTTCAATGTTGTTGGGCAAGCATTGAATGCTTCAAAAAAGGGCTACACACACACACCTTTTGAACTTTGATTTTCACATATTCTAGAGTCTAGAAATGCATCAAACCTACAACATCAATTGAGCAATTAAATGACCATAAGGAATCCAATTAGTGCATATAGATAGCCCGTGGATAGCTCTTGGCAAGGGGTTTGTAGAGAGGTGATCAATGGTAAAGGCCGTTGTTCAAATTCTATTGCCTAAACTAAATGACACGCAAGAAATGTATGAGTAGCAACCATGTCAAGCAAAAGAAAGTGAGCTTGAATGGTCTTGTCATAAAATCTAATATCTAACCAACCCAAATGATTCTCTCATATTAAACTGATCATTTAATGTGGGAGAATAAATGGAAACAAGGGCTAGGATATAAACATGTGCTTATGGATCTATCTCAACACGGGGCCAAGGTAAAAGGGTCCAAATGAGAGATGGTCTGTCAAAGAGCAATGCTACCTAATGGAGCTTAAAGAACTTAGGGTTAGCTTCATTAAAGACCTCCAAAGGTTAGTGTTAAAAAGTCCAAACCTAGGACCATAAACAAGCTAGGGCTGACCTTGAGGTGGAAACCCTACCCAAGCTTGAGGTGCTTGTCGTGCTTGCCGACTAAGGTGCTTAAGGTGTTTGTGGGAACCTTGCCCAAGCTTGAGGTGCTTGTCATGCTTAAATGACTAAGGTGCTTAAAGTGTTCAATTCAAAACATGATCGCTCAAGAGGCATAAAATATTGTCATGCTTAAATGACTAAGGTGCTTGAAGTGTTCAATTCAAACATGATCTCTTAAGAAGCATAAAAGAAACATGTCAAGATCCTCCCTATTTGGCCCTCATGATGTGCTTGAATCCTATTGGATATTCTTCAAAAGGGTCCAATGAGAATTTTGATGCATTTAGATAAATAATTAAGCTCTTTCTCTCAAAGAGGGAAAGGAGGACACTTAACCAAATGATATAATTAAATAATACAAGAGAGAGAGAGAGAAAGAGAGAGAAGAGAGTTTGACCAAGCATGAGAGGGGAGGCTGATTTGGGCATCCTTATACTCTCTCTCTCTCTCTCTCTCTCTCTCTCTCTCTCTCTCTCTCATTATGTGAAGTGCAAAGTGAAAGAACTCCATCTCCTTCTCCACGCTTGTTGAGAAGTTGAGAGCCTACATCAACACTCTTGGCTGTGGAATGCAAATCCAGCCAAGATCCATGCTGCAATGCTTAAGCTTGCTATCCCCCTTCAAAAAGCTTTGTATTATGGTTTCTCCCATCAAGAGAGACATTTTACAATACAATTCTTTTTTGTTCCTTCAATACTAGCTAGTGCAATGAAGATGGAAGATTCAAGCACTAAGAAAAACATTGATAAAACACAACATCAATTCCCTCACGGTCTCAGACCCAAGACCTCTCACACCCTCAAAGATGGTGAGAGCTAGCGGGGTATGAGAGTAGATTGAGAGGAAGAAGGAGTATTCTTACAAGAAAGATGTACATCTTCTCACATAATCACTCATATTAACATAGCTTAGCTTAGTAATTAGCATGGTAGAGGAGATGAGCATCTTGGCTCTTGGTTGGATTTGCATCACAAAGCCAAGAGTTCTTGGTGTAGGCCTCCCTTCTCACAAGCTTGGAGTAGGTGGTAAGCTTTCCATGAAAGCTTGAGAAGGAGAGAGAGAGTCTTCTTGCTTCACACACTGATGGTGTGAGTGTGCAAGTAAATAATGTCTTTGAAAAATCAACCCCCTCTCTCTCTTGGTCGACCCCCCTTTCTATTTGCTCATGCTCACATCCTATTGGATAAGCAACATAAGTTATAGCCTTCTGACATGTGTATGCCTTTCCCCTTTTGTGAGAGATTTAGGTAATTAATAAATTATGCAACTAAACTCTCATTGGACCCCTTTGTCTGCTGGCCAATAGGAATCAGGCAAGCCATTGGGCTGTTGAATGCTCATTGGACCCCTTGGGAGACTATTCAATAGTCTTCTAGAGAGCTTAATTCTTATTGTTTCTTTTATTAAGTGTTTTTAAATTATTTAAACTAGATTTACTCTAGCCTAATTCTCATCGGTCCACCTCCATGGCCATCCAATAGGATTTGAGTGCACCTTGTGGGCATCTAGCCTAGGTAGCTAACATGTGTCCCTCATTCTCTTTATGTAAAGGAGGCTTGTGTGTGTGTGTGTATGTGTGTTTCTCTCTAATCCCCTACTTGCAAGGCTCGCCCCCTCCTTTGTAGGAGTGGTAAAGACTTTTGGTACACACACAAAGCATCCAATATTCCTAAGCTTTTGACCTTTGAACACAACCTTTGAATTTGGAACCTTAGCATTTTGGAAGTCTTAATGGGCTGAACCTTAGGGTCTTTAAGGCCAATTTTTGCACATTGCTCTTTTGCAGATGGCCCCTCCTTTGGATCCCTACTGTGGCCGGTCTGCCAGCTTAACCAATATTCTAGCTTTTTCTCCCCTGGTATTAAATGATCAGTTTAACATGAGAAAATCATTTAGGAGAATTAGATATTAGTTATTATGACATCACCTCTCTCTTGCAATCATAGTCATCCTCAACTATGGGGTAGAGAAGATAAAAGCCTATTCATTAGTCCTTTTTCTAGCGGGTACAGGGTCCCTATGTTACCCTATGACATCGTTCCAGTATGGATGACTAGTCCATTTGGCGCTTGAGAGCCTAAGCTGCCGCAAGCATGTCTACACATTAGTCCTATCAATCTTCCATATTAGAGTGACAAGCTCTACTTGGTGTTTGGGAGACGTCATCTCCTGTAATGTACCCAACATTTTTCAATAAAAGTATTTCATTTACTTTGTCATTATTTGAGGTTTGCATTTTACTAAGTCAAAGAGCATTCTAATGGAACGATCGGACTTTAGAACTATTAATTATGACCCTTATTCACTTGAAACCAATAAGGTTGATGGAATACTAAAGCCTCAAGATTGTATCTACAGATAAGAGTTAAGTCTTTTGGAAAGAGAGAGTAATTTTAGGAAAGGAGGAGTAATTTTAGAGAAGGAGTAGCAGGTCCAGTACTTTTATGAAAGAAAGAGAGAAGGAGCTTAGTTTAGAGCTCTTTCCTTGGAAGTCAAGTTTTATATAAGAGGTTCAAAATTGTGCATCAAAATCCGTGTCCGCAAAATAAATAAATAAATATATATATATAAATTTTACAGCTCGCTGTGAACGTGCGCGAACTTATCTCTCCTTCCTCCCTCTATTCTTAGACTGCCTTGAGAGCCTATATAAAGACCCCTCTCCCTTCACTTTGAGGACACAAACACACACTCTCAGAAGTGGAAGCTCTCTTGCCTTGACGTCGGAGTAACCTCTCTCTCTCAAGCTCTTACCCTCAAGCCATCTCCGTCTCCAACTTCTTTCTCTACCATCATCGTGTTGCGCCTCAAATTCTTGAGTTCTCTTTCTTAACTTTCTCCTTTCTCTTTTGCAATACAATGGCCCCGAAGTGAGTGACTCAAAGCTCGAAGGATGCTCATGTTGATCCACCTCCAAGAAAGGTGTAGAGGAAGGCATCAACTACTCCAAATGTTGCTCAAGTGGAGGTATTGGTCGCGGAAGAAGTTGAGCCGTCCAATCTCAACCACGAGAGGTAGTCGAACGTGTTGCTAATCTGCTAAGATGAATTTATAATTCTGCATTGTTGTACATGATGAATGATAAGTCAAGCCTAAACTGTTCAAGAAACATGATTATATCACAAGAAACAAGCATATGATTTCATAGAGTAGAGAAGGAATTGTTTGATTTATAATTACTGTTTGATAAACTATCTCTGTTTGATATTAGAAGTTAGTTAATCTTGTTTGAGAAATTACATAAAGAAAACAGTTGCTGAAATAATATCTTGTTTCCAAATGGAACTCACGGTTAGCGAGGTGATTCCGCGGTTAGCAGACATTAAGCTGAGGTTATCACTCTCTTTTTGTCTCTTGTGGTTAGCAAGATACCTTGCGGTTAGCAGGATGCCTTGCGGTTAGCAAGATGCTCCCTTGCGGTTAGCGACTGGGAAAGTATGTGCATTTCGTGGTTAGCGAATAAGTAAATCCTTTGCAAAGGCACTGTTGGTTAGACAGAGAAAGTCCGTGGGTAACGGCAAACTCTTAAGAACAATTGAAAGATTCATTTTTAATGAGATATAGGATTGTCTTCAGTACACCATGTTTGAGAAAGAAATGTTTTTGTGATGTTTGAAGGGCTGGATGAAAGAACCTGTGTTTGGAATTAAGAAAAGAATAATGTTTGTGTATGTGGAACAATGTGGTAGTAATTAGAGAACAAGCTAAAAAGTGTGAGTGTGGGGTGGAAAGTGGGGCCTGGCTCAGGTTTCCAGTCAAGGATGGGTGGTCTCGCTTAGTCGAGAAACTCTCCATTCCCTCTTATCAAGAGAAGTGAAATTAGAGACTCATTGTGCCAAGAGTCGAGATGGCCCAAATCTACATGAAACAAGATTACTATTCAGTTTAAACTAAGTCTCATATTATATTAATGGTTTATGGATGACGGTAGTGCCTCCTAAACGTGGGGGAAAAGGCATTGTTTATGGATTCTAAATATTTCAATGGGGTTTTATCTTTATGTTAGGAAACAACTTCATTAGAATCCTAGACTTATCAACCTAGCTTGTGGGGTATGACCCTTATAACCACGTAAACGATGGATAGAGGACTTCCTCTCTTCTGTTGCTTGTATCTCTATTTTGTGGAGACAGAGTAGGGTGTCTTCAATGGAAAAGCAGAATAAAGGAAGGCCATCTATCAAGTGGCCCCAATATTTTTGGGGTTGGGGACCTTACAATTGGTATCAGAGCCTTAGGTTACAAGGCTTTGGTATTTACATCGGGATTCATTGTGTGTATGGTTTTTTATATCCATTTACCAGAAACACGGAGACATTGAGATATTTTAGTTGATGCGTACCATAGTAATGGTTGAAACCTCTATTACATATTCTCATGGAGAGATCTTTTGTAGACCCTTATATGGATTTTTGATGAGTTATGAATAGTAATGTTTTGCTTCAAAATATTGTTGCTGACTGGTTAAGTCATTTGATTGAGTTTTTTTTCTTCAAAGAAATTGTGTGACTTGTAAATTCATGTGATTGACAAGAGTCATGATTAGTTAAGTCATGTGACTAAGTTCTGATTGGCTGGGTAAGTCATGACTGGTTAAGTCATGTGACGGAGTTTTGATGGACTGAATAAGTCAGAATTGGTTGTCATATGGTTAAGTTTTAATAGATTGGGTAAGTCATAATTGGTAAAGTTATGTGGTTGAAACTTTAGTGGACTGAATAAGTCTAAGTCTACAAAATACCCTAATGCTTTGGGTTGTTATGAATATTAACAATAATATATGTGTACACTCAGGAGAACCCTCAAATCACTCCTATAATGGAAAACCCTCAGAACGATTCTATCTATACGGAGATTCACGAGAAGAAGTTATTGTTGAAACAAATGCAATCACGTTCTTTTAAAGGAGAGGGTGCTGAAATTGAGAAGGATGCAGAAGTACGGATTGAAGCTATGCATGATTACTTCTTGGCTGCAAAGACTGCACCTGCAAATGAAGCAATGCTAGGGATGTTTTGCCTCTCTGGTTAAGCAAAATTATGGTGGAAACAACATTTTCGTGACATTGGAGTATTGGAGAACTCCCAGAGTTGGAGATAAATTAAACAGGCTATGAAGAAAATATACTTACCTCCTGCACATGAAGCATTGAAGATGAATGAGTTCTTTAGTTTGAAACAATACAATTTAACTTTGGAAGAGTACTACTCAAAGTTTGTAAGGCTTAGGCGTTATGCTCCACCAATGACCATAGAGCAGTAGGTAGCCCATCTCTGTCAAGGTTTAAGAGAACCAATCAGCTCACAATTAGAAGCCATGAAACCTACTACTGTGCAGGATGCTTTACTACGAGCTAAGCCCTTAATGAAGGAGCAAGGGATTAGAAGGAGAGTTGAACAAAATCAAAGTTTTACTGGAGCGAGACGACCAATAAGGCTTCCCAATAGTAATGGACAATCACAAAGAGCTTATGCTGCCAATGCTCAAAATCCTTTACACTTGGATGTTTGATGCTTTGAATGTGGAGAGTTGGGACATTATTGGAATAGATGTCCACGTCTAACTAATAGAGCAGCATCGACAATTGAAGTAGATCAAAGACACCGTCCTTCTGGACTTAACAATGGACGAGGTGGTGGACAAGGTAGAGGACGAGGAAGAGCAGCCAGAGCCTTTGGAAGAGGTCAAGGTAGGAATGCACATGCACATGCAGTCATGGGAGAGTCTACCCTTGGTGAAGAAGAAGAGAGAGCAAGAATTTATACAGCTATTGACAACCTTGGAGCCCAAAGGCAATTTGCTGTTATTCAAACACCAACAACCCATCAAGGTAAACTTTTTAATGTCCTCATCGATTGTGGTAGTACTCATTCTTTTCTATCCCCAAAATGCTTGCGAAAGTTGAACCTGAATAAAAAATAAGCTAAACCCATGACAATAGAATTGGCTACTGGAAAAACCGTGGTATCACGATGTTCTGTGGGAACGCTTGACTTTGAACTAGGAGGACATGCTACTTCAGCTTTATTCAGAACCTTACTAGTTGGAATGTATGATGGAATTCTTGGGATGGATTTGTTATCTAAGAATCACGCTAGCATCCTCTATGGCCTAGGTAGTATGATCTTTAGAGATAGTCAAGCAAAGCAAGTTGAAGTACAGGAAAAGAATGGGATTCCAAAGATTCAATTAATTAAAGCCAACCGTCTACTCAAAGGTATGAGGGCCGGACAACAAATATTTGTGGTCAAGATGAACAAGATGGATTCAAAATCAAGCATTACAAAACCCTCTTGGCTTCATGAATATTCAGATGTCTTCCCTGAAGATCTCACCTTATAAATGGCGCTACCAGAGGCCATTGAATTAAGGGAGCAACTTTGTCAATTTATAGAACAAGGATTTATTAGACCGAGTAGGTCAAATTGGGGAGCACAATACTTTTTCAAAGAATAAAGATGGGACTTTACGACCCTGCATTGATTACAGAGGACTAAACCAGGTAACAGTTAAAAAAAACTATCCTATCACACGAATCGATGAATTACTGGACAAACTACATGGTTCCTAGGTCTTCTCAAAGATATATCTAAGATCTGGTTATTATAAATCAAAATAAAGAAATCAGATATTCCCAAGACAGCTTTTAACACCCGATATGGACATTTTGAGTTTATAGTAATGTCATTTACTCTGACTAATGCTCTGGCTACATTCAATAGATTGATGCAGGATATTTTCACCGTTCCTAGATGACTTTGTTCTTGTCTTCTTTGATGATATTCTAATCTACTCAAAGGATGAAAAAGAGCATGAAGACCACCTGAGAAAGGTGTTGGATATTCTTCGAGAACACAAGCTATATGGAAAGATAAGCAAGTGTTCATTTTTCACCCCAAGGATTGAGTATTTGAGATTTATTGTTTCGCATGAATAAATCTTAGTGGACCCTGCTAAAGTTCAAGACATTGTTAAATGGCCATAGCCATCAAATGCAAGTGAGCTTAGAGGATTCTTAGGAGTCATAGGATGGTATAGAGTCTTTATAAATGATTATGCAGTGATTGCTTCATTCTTGACCAATCTTTTGAAGAAAGGAGTGAAGATAAGCTGGGGACCACTACACCAAGAAAGATTTGATCAACTTAAACAGTATGTGACTACAACACCGTGCCTAAAGCTACTAGATTTCAATCAGGCCTTTGAAGTCGTTACTGATGCTAGTGGAATAGTAGTTGGAGGAGTATTAGCTCAAGAAGACCGATAGCTTTCACCTCACGTAAGCTTAAGGTTCATGAAAAGAACTATCCCACCCATGAACTCAAACTATTGGCAGTCATTCACACTCTGAAGTTGTGGAGACATTACTTATTGGGACAGAAGTTTTGACAAGCAACCTTGAATATGTGACAAAGATGATGGGTAGAACTTTTGCAAGAATTTGACTTTGACATTATCTATCACCCCGAAAAAGAAAACACGGTTGCAGATTCACTCAGCCGAAAACCTTTTTTGAGTCTCATATCTATACCCAACAATCCAATCATTGAAAAGATTAAGGAAGTTTCTCATCTGATCCAGATTATCAAAGGCAGCTTAACCTTGTTTGATATGGGAATTCAAAGAATATACCTTCAATGTTAAACTTCTCAGATGATGGGCCTTGTCTCTACTATAGATATAGGTTATGTGTACCAAAGGACCCTAACTTAATGAAGGCTATCTTATTTGAGGCCCATGATAGCCCTACTTGAGGACACCCAGGATATGCAAAGACTCTCAATTCCGTACAAAAAAATTTCCATTGGACTGGGCAAAAGGCAGATGTTTTACGTTATGTTCGTCAATGCTTGACATGCCAAAGGATTAAAGCTGAGAGAGTTAAAATTCCCGGTAAACTTCAACCATTGGACATTCCCCAATTGAAATGGGAATGCATAAGTATGGACTTCGTCATTGGATTACCTACGGTACAAGGAGGATATAATTCACTTATGGTAGTTGTCGACCTACTCATGAAGGTTACACATCTCATACCAGTCAAAACAACCTTTACTGCCTCTGATATTGCACAACTATTTGTTAAAGAGATTTTCACCTTGCATGGATTGCTCAAATGGATTGTAAGTGATCGAGATGTCTAGTGGAGTATGCTTACAAAGCTTCTCATCATCAAAGCATTGGTATGACCCCATTTTGTGCCTTGTATGGTCAAGAATGTGTCTCTCCACTCAGCTTTTCTGACCCTACCATCAAGGTTGAAGTGTCTAAGAAGATGCTGGAAGAAATGGAAAATGAAACAAAAGCCATACAAAAGGATATTAAGGCAGCTCAGGATCGTCAAAAGCAGTATGCGGATAGTAAGAGATCCGAAAGAAGATTCAAAGAAGGTGACAAGGTTTTTCTTTGGATTCATCCAAAGAGAAGTACCTTATCGCTTAGAAAGTATAAGAACTTAGTCCACATTAGTGTGGCCTTTACAAAGTGATTAAGTGTATAGGAACCCAAGCTTACAAGTTATAGTTGCCAGCTCACATCAAATACCACGATGTATTTCATGTAAGCTTATGAAAACCCTATATTTTCAGTGATGATCAACTCCTCAATGATGAACAAATTGTCATGCCTACTCAAAACATTTTGGAACTCCAACCTTCTAGAATTTTAGTGTCTCGAGAGAAGATCCTTCGAAATAGAGTTCTCAGAGAACACCTTTTTTAGTGGCAAGACTATTGTGAAGAAGATGCAACATGGGAAGATGAAGCCACCGTAAAGAAGAACAATCCTCAATTTTTCTCGAGATGACGACATCTCGAATCAACATTTTTCAATAAAATGATTTCATTTACTTTGCAATTATTTGAGGTTTGCATTTTATTAAGTCAAAGAGCATTCTAATGGAACGATCGGATCAAAAATCAGACTTTAGAACTATTAATTATGACCCTTATTCACTTGAAAACAATAAGGTTGATGGGAAACTTAAGCCTCAAGATTTTATCTAAAGATAAAAGTTGACTCTTTTGGAAAGAGAGAGTAATTTTAGGAAAGAAAGAGCTCCACTTGCAAGAAAGGTGCAAAGGAAGGCATCAACTACTCCAATGTTGCTCAAGTGGAGGTATTGGTCGCGAAAGAAGTCGAAGCCGTCCAACCTCAACCACGAGAGGTAGTCAAACGTGTTGCTAATCCGGTAAGATGAATTTATAATTCTGCATCGTTATACATGATGAACGGTAAGTTAAGCCTAAGAATTCCCTTAAACTGTTCAAAAAACATGATTATATCACAAGAAACAAGCATATGATTTCATAGAGTAGAGAAGGAATTGTTTGATTTATGATTAGCGTTTGATAAACTATCTCTGTTTGATATTAGAAGTTAGTTAATCTTGTTTGAGAAATCACATAAAGAAAACAGTTTCTGAAAGAATATCTTGTTTCCAGATGGAACTCGCGGTTAGCGAGATGATTCCACGATAAGCGGAGATTAAGCTGAGGTTATCAACTCTCTTTTTGTCTCTTGCGGTTAACAAGATACCTTGCGGTTAGCAGGATGCCTTGTGGTTAGTGAGATGCTCCCTTGCGGTTAGCAACTAGGAAAGTATGCGCATTTCGCGATTAGCGAATAAGTAAATTCTTTGCAAAGGCTCTGTTGGTTAGACAGAGAAAGTCCGTGTGTAGCGGCAAACTCTTAAGAGAAATTGAAAGATTCATTTTTGTTGAAATAAAGGATTGTCTATAGTAGACCATGTTTGAGAAAGAAATGTTGTAACATTTAATGGACTAATAACTTATGTGTAGCGGAAACTAGCATGAACATAGTGGGCATTTCATTAGAATAGATTCCTAATGATAATTACAAGAGTGCTTGGGTGGAGAGAGCAACAAAAAGCATAACACCTAGTTAGATACTTTCAAAAGAGAGAGAAATTAAGCTATTGACAACAGTTGAGGACCGGATTTGCATGGAGCCGGTCCCCCCTCCAAAAGGCTTTGTATTATGGTTTCTCCCATCAAGAGAGACATTGTACAATACAATTCTTTGTGTTCCTTCAAGACTAGCTAGTGCAATGAAGATGGAAGCTTCATGCACTAAGCAAAACACTTAATCAAACACAACTTGAATTATCCCCGTTCTCAGACCCAAGACCTCACACACCTTCGAAGATGGTGAGAGCTAGCAGGGTATGAGAGTAGATTGAGAGGAAGAAGGAGTATCTTATGAGAAAGATGTACATCTCCTCACATAATCACTCATATTAGCATAGCTTAGCTTAGTAATTAGCTTGGTAGAGAAGATGAGCATGCATTGAATCTTGGCTCTTGGTTGGATTTGCATCCACATGCCAAGAGAGTGTTGATGTAGGCTTCTATCTCACAAGCTTGGAGTAGGTGATGAGCTCTCCATTAAAGCTTGGGAGGAGATAGAGTATTCTTTCTTCACACATGGTCAAGTGTGAGTGTGTGTGTGTCAATGCCAAGCAAAAATCAGCCCCCTCTCTCTCTTAGGCGAGCCCTTCCTGCTAAATTGGTCTGGCTTTTGCCTCATTGGACCTCCCGAAGTCAAGCCAATGGGTGTTAAGCAGCATAAGTGATAGCCTTCTGACATGTGTCCCCCTTTCCCCTTTTGTGAGAGCTTTAGGTAATTAAATAATTAAACTAAACTCTCATTGGACCCCTTTGCCTCCTGGCCAATAGGAATCAGGCAAGCCATTGGGCTCCTGAATGCTCATTGGACCCCTTGGGAGACTACCCAATAGTCTTCTAGGAGACTTAATTCTCATTGGTTTCTTTTATTAAATGTTTTTAAATTAATTAAACTAGATTTACTCTAGCTTAATTCTCATTGGTCCACTTCAAGGGTCTTCCAATAGGAATTGGGCACACCTTGTGGGCATCTGGCATAGGGAGTTGACATGTGTCCCTAATTCCCTTTGTGTAAAGGGAGCCTGTGTATGTGTGTGTGTTGATTTCTCTCTCATCCCCTACTAAATAGGCTCGCCCCTTCCTTTGTGGGCTTTGAAGAAGACTTTTGTACACACACTAAGCATCCAATTTTCCCTAGGGTTGACCTTTGAACACAACCTTTGAATTTTGGAACCTTAGCATTTTGGAAGTCTTAATGGGCTGAACCTTAGGGTCTTTTTAGCCCATTGTTTCACATGGCTCTTTTGCAGATGGCCCCCCCTTTTGATCCCTATTTTCCCTCCTTTGGATCCCTACTGTGTCCGATCTGCTAGCTTAACCAATATTCTAGCTTTTTCTCCCCTGGTACCTCCCCACATTAAATGATCAGTTTAATATGAGAAAATCATTTAGGAGAATTAGATATTGATTATGACATTACCTCTCTCTTGAAATCATAGTCGTCCTCGACTATGGTGTAGAGAAGATAAAGCATATTCATGAGTCCTTTTCTTAGCGGGTAGAGGATCCCTATGTTACCCTACGACATCATTCCATAATGGACGACTAGTCCATTTGGCGCTTGAGAGCCTAAGGCTGCCGCAAGCATGTCTGCACATCAGTCCTATCAGTCTTCCATAGTAGAGTGACAAGCTCTACTTGGTGTTTGGGAGACGTCGTCTCCACAAACTTGATCTAAGCATGCATACTACTTTATTTTTGTGCACAAATAAAGAAAAAAAGAGTCTTATAAGACAAAAACTTTGTTCATTTTTAACATTTTGTACATTTGCTTACTCTTGGGAAGCATTGTAAGCATTGACAAGGTTTAGATTATCCTTTAATTGTATGCCTTGCATCCATCTAGCATCTTCAAAAGGATAATTCTTAAACTTAATAAGATATCGTCGGATAGTCTTACCGCCTCTTAATACCTTGTCTTCATGTCGGAGAATGGACTCGGGCTGCAGCACCTCCTCTTGGTCCTCGATCTCCGGTGGGTCTTCATAGTTGGTTCTTGAGGTGGCTCTCCTTTGTAAGGCTTTAATAGGCTCACATGAAAAGCATTGTGTATGAGCCAATGATTGGGCAACTTAAGTTGATAGGCCATGTCATTGATTGGTCTAAGAATCTGGAAGGGACCATAGTACCTTTTTGCTAGTTTAGCATAGTACTTTTGGTGGCCCGTAGGATTCTTGCCCGTCGTGTGCCTTAATCGAGCCTTGGGAAACTTTAACAAGACCCAATCGTTTTCTTTAAAGGCTTGGGCTCTTCTGTGCTTGTCAACAGCAGCCTTTTGCCTTTGCTGTGAGATAGAGATAGCATCTTTAATCTTTTGAAAAGATTCTTGTAGGTCTCGGCTATACTCATCTGCAATGAAGATCTTCCCATGTACCTTAAGTAGCAAGGGACTTTTTGATCTTCCCTCAATTACCTCGAAAGGTGCTTTTCCCGTGGAAGTATGTACAGTGTTATTGTAAGCATACTCCACTAAGGGTGAGTACTTCTCCCATTGGGATCTTTGATCTACTTCTGTTACATAGGCTTTTAGTAGATTGAGAATTGTTAGGTTAGCTATTTCACTTTGCCCATCCGTTTGTGGATGATAGGCCGAAGAGAAATTTAGCCTTGTCCCTAAATTCTCAAAGAGACCCTTCCAGAAATTACTGGTCATTCTAGGATCTCTATCCGACACTATGGACATTGGCAAGCCATGGTATTTAAAAATTTGTGAAATGAAGAGGGTTGCCATTTGATGGGCTTTGATAGTCTTTTTGACAGGTATAAAATGAGCTTGTTTACTGAACCTGTCTACTATCGCCCATATTCCCGTATTCCCATGGATAGACTTAGGCAATCCAAAGATAAAATCCATGGATATGCTCTCCCATGGTGAATTAGGGATTGGCAAGGGTTGAAGCAATCCAGGTTGCTTCCCTCTATCAAATTTTGTCTTTTGACATACCACACATTTGGAAACATACTCTTGTATGTTCACTTTCATGGTAGGCCAATAGAAATATGTTTCAATTCCCTTTAAGGTAGACTGAATCCCTCTATGCCTCGCATACGGGGGACCATGAGATTCATACATTACTTTCTCACGCAGGGAGTTAGTAACGCATAGTCTATTGCCATAGAGAAGATAACCATCTTGTAAATTAAATGGTTCTGCTTTCTTCCCTAATGCAAGGGCTGAAATCACATCTCTAAAATCGGGATCAATAGCATACTCATCTGTCATTGAAGATAGATCATTGCAAGTTGCTATGGAAACCGCATTCACTCTCGGTCGTCTTGAGAGTGCATTGGCTACTTGATTATGCTTGCCAGCAATGTGAGCAATATGAAAATGAAATTGCGAAAGGAAATTTTTCCACCTCATTTGTTTGTCGGAGAGCTTGGTCTGCGTCATGAAGTACTTAAGACTTTGGTGATCCGTTCGCAGAATGAAAGGAGTCCCCAATAAATAGTGTTTCCATGAGTCTAAGGCATGTAGAACTGCAAGGAGTTCTTTTTCATATATGCCTAGAGCTTGCTCAATAGGTTCGAGCCTTCGACTCTCATAGCCTATGGCGTGACCTTCTTGGAGAAAAACAGCTCCAAGGCAATCACCACAAGCATCACATTGGACCTCAAATGGTTTTGAGAGATCCGGTAGTGTAAGCACAGGTTGAGAGATAAGCTTTTCTTTAAGATTTTCGAAAGCATTGTTCTCCTTAGCAGACCATGTATACCTAACGCTTTTCTTTGTTAGGTCATGTAATGGTCCCGCAATTTGTGAGAACTTTTCTATGAAGCGTCTATAGTATGCACACATACCTATAAAGCTTCTTAGTTCATGAAGATTCCTTGGTTTAGGCCATCCTTTTATTACCTCTAACTTGGATGGATCCATTTGGATGCCATCTTGAGAGATAATGTGACCTAAATACTGAATCTCTTGCAAGAAAAATTCACTTTTCTTTCGATTAACATAAAGTTTATTCTCTCTTAAAACTTGAAATATTACCTGGGGATGTTGCTTGTGTTCCTCCAATGAATTAGAGTAGATGATAATATCATCAAAGAACACTCCAGTGAAGGTTCGATGAGGCCTGAACAGCTTCTCCATCAAGCGGTTGAATGTGGCTGGTGCATTGGTCAAGCCAAAAGGCATGACAATGTATTCGTAAAGACCAAATGTAGTGCAAAACGCGGTCTTTACAATGTCTTGATCAACTATCCTTATTTGATGATAGCCACTCTTTAGGTCAATCCTACTGAAGTAGGTCGATCCTTGTAGCTTATCAAATAGGTCTTCTACCCGTGGAATGGGAAACCTATTCTTGATAGTGATCCTATTTAGTGCTCTATAGTAGACACACATACGATATGTACCGTCTTTCTTTTGCACTAATAGCACAGGTGAGCAAAATGGAGATGAGCTAGGCCTAACCATGCCCTTCTCAACTAACTCATGCACTTGCCGCATAATCTCCTCTTGTTGAGCTTGAGAAACTCTATAAGGAGGTTTATTAGGCGGTGAACTTCCTGGAAGAAGTTCAATTGCATGGTCATCATTACCTCGTTTAGGAGGTAGCTCACAAGGGATGTCGTCAATAAAAACATCTTGAAACCCCTTGAGAAAATTGGATAACTCTAATTCCTTTTGGTTGCTTTTATTTTCGTTTGTTAAAGCAGTAGGTTCATTTTGAGAATCTTTAACAAAAATCATGTACACGGAAATAGAGCTCTTTATTGACTTGTTGAAAGCTGGTGTATGTACAATGGGGATGGTGTTACCCATTTCCTTAGCATCTATATACATGTCTTTTTCCCTGAACTTAAAGGAGATTCTCCTTTCAGGAAATTTAACATCGGCAGCCAGGCGGTCAAACCATGGTGCCCCTAGGATTACATCCTCATGCTTGAGAGGAGAGATAAAGAAGTCCTCTTTGTCCACATAGCCTTGGACATGAAGCCTCAATTTCCCAATTAAGGGAGTGACTGAAGCTTCTTGCCCCTTGAAGGCACTGTCTGCGGGTAGGACATCTCCCATCTCGTAGGATTGTATGCCTAGCTTGGTGGCTAACTCCATAGATATAAAATTGTGAGTAGAACCAGGGTCAAAGAGAATAAAAGCATCATGTTCTCTTACCTTTCCCCAAGCATGGCATAGAGGAGATCCTTTGTGTTGAGTTTGGTGAGTCTCCTCCTCTTGGATTTCAACCAAGGAAGCTCTAGGAGGATCTTGGCGGTTGTTCTTTTGGGGACAAGCGCGGTACGCATGCCCTTGTTCGCCGCACTTGAAACACCGGTTATCTTTACGATAACGCTCAAGCTCTATAGGAGAGAGTTTATTATTACCTTTATAAACTCCCTTCTCTTTAGCTTTGTTGAAATTGCCCTTAGGAGACTTTTGGACATTGTCCTTCCCCTTAGGCTCATTGGAACCCTTGTTTTCCGGGGGTTTATTATTTCTTTTAACCCCCATTTGGAAATTGATTCGAGAGGCCACCATAGTATGGTGTATTACCGCCGATATGGTGCATGGCCTTTGGGAGTTGACATACTCCGCCATTTCTTCGGTTAAGCCCACACAAAATTGTTGCTTTTGCTCTCCAAAATCCAACCTTTTGAAGACAGTGGCTTTGAGTTGTAGGTCCCAAAACTTGTCTACATATTTGTGGATGGATTCATTGGGAGAGAGCTTTAAGCTTTGCCATTCGGTAAGTACTTTGTCTTTGGCATCGGTGGCCAAAAATTGCTTCATAATGGAAGCTCTTAAAGCCTTCCATGTTCGTGGAGCTTCACCGTTGGCTCGTAGGCTAGACCACCATTGTCTGGCGGACTTTTGAAAGTGCATAGCTACATGGCGTAGCTTAGAGGACTCCGTGAAGCCCTCATCTCCAAACGCCGCATCGAATTGCTGGATAAAAGCCAAGACTTTGTCCGTAGCACCAAAGGTACCATCATAGGTAAGGAAAGAGATGCTCTTCCCTCCCTCTTTGAATTTCTTCAGCTTGGACGACCTCTTCCATGCGGCATAGGATTTCCTATGGCCTCTTCTTTTTGATGGTTCAAAGGTTGCACCATCACTTTCTTCAGAGGGTGAAGAATTTGAAGAAGGTGGAGAAGAGGGTGACCTCTTTCTCGCCTTTTTCTTGTCTTGATCTTTGTCATCTTCACCATAGCTTTCATAAGAGGAAGAGGATGAAGAAGATGGAGAAGAGGGTGTCCTCTTTCTCGCCTTTTTCTTCTCTTGCTTTTTATCATTCCTCTTTGAATTGTGTTGGGGAGAAGAATATGATGGTCTTCTCCGCTTTGGTGGTGATGGATAGCGTTTAGCCCACCGTCTTCCTGGAGCCATCTCCGTCGAGGTGGCGGGAGACTCGCTTCTTTCTCGTTCCTTCGATGGAGGCTCTTGAGTTCTCCTTTGGGAAGGAGATACATCATCAAGAAGTAAATTCTTGAGCCCTTCATAAGGATTCTCTTCTTCTTCCCGAATCGGAGAGAGACCTCTTTTGGTAGTCTAACAAGGAGGCTTCCTAGGTGTTCTCTCGTCATGGTGATTAGCTTGAAGAATCCCGTGAGCACGGAGCTGCCGTTGCACTTCACTTTGGAGAGATGGATTGCCCATGGCTTGTTGAAGCCTAGAAACAAGATAGTTAACAAGCATTGAAGCATCATTAGTAGCTTGCTCATGAGCAAAATCAAAGTTATCAACATTAATTTCACTCTCTTTACTATTGTCAGCCATTCTAACAACTTTTAGGTGTAAACTTTTTAGGTGTACTTTGGCACTTCAAGCCCTAGTTGCTACTCCTCTTTACCCCTTTAGAAAAAGCACTCAACCTACTGTACCCGTGGCTCGAATACCATTAATTGCAAGAAAAAGAAAGGGTCTTTCAACACCAAAACAGCACCGGCTCCTCTAATAGCTCAATAGTGGTTAAGCCGTAGGCAAGCCCCGTAGGACTCCACTATTAAGACCATAGATCTTGACGGTGATGCCCCGTTAACTGCACAAAGGCAGGTGCACTGCAAGGCTGAAAAATCCCTATTCTACTTACTCACAGGCAATTAATAATATCAACCATTTGTAGCTAGCTTGAGGACCTCCCTTCTTGAGCAAGAAAAGAGAAACCTTGAGCTCTGATACCAATGTAACATTTAATGTCCTAATAACTTATGTGTAGCGGAAACTAGCATGAACATAGTGGGCATTTCATTAGAATAGATTCCTAATGAGAATTACAAGAGTGCTTGGGTGGAGAGAGCAACAAAAAGCATAACACCTAGTTAGATAGCATCAACAATACTTTCAAAAGAGAGAGAAATTAAGCTATTGACAACAGTCGAGGACCGGATTTGCATGGAGCCGGTCCCCCCTCCAAAAGGCTTTGTATTATGGTTTCTCCCATCAAGAGAGACATTGTACAATACAATTCTTTGTGTTCCTTCAAGACTAGCTAGTGCAATGAAGATGGAAGCTTCATGCACTAAGCAAAACACTTAATCAAACACAACTTGAATTATCCCCGTTCTCAGACCCAAGACCTCACACACCTTCGAAGATGGTGAGAGCTAGCAGGGTATGAGAGTAGATTGAGAGGAAGAAGGAGTATCTTACGAGAAAGATGTACATCTCCTCACATAATCACTCATATTAGCATAGCTTAGCTTAGTAATTAGCTTGGTAGAGAAGATGAGCATGCATTGAATCTTGGCTCTTGGTTGGATTTGCATCCACATGCCAAGAGAGTGTTGATGTAGGCTTCTATCTCACAAGCTTGGAGTAGGTGATGAGCTCTCCATTAAAGCTTGGGAGGAGATAGAGTATTCTTTCTTCACACATGGTCAAGTGTGAGTGTGTATGTGTCAATGCCAAGCAAAAATCAGCCCCCCCTCTCTCTTAGGCGAGCCCTTCCTGCTAAATTGGTCTGGCTTTTGCCTCATTGGACCTCCCGAAGTCAAGCCAATGGGTGTTAAGCAGCATAAGTGATAGCCTTCTGACATGTGTCCCCCTTTCTCCTTTTGTGAGAGCTTTAGGTAATTAAATAATTAAACTAAACTCTCATTGGACCCCTTTGCCTCCTGGCCAATAGGAATCAGGCAAGCCATTGGGCTCCTGAATGCTCATTGGACCCCTTGGGAGACTGCCCAATGGTCTTCTAGGAGAGTTAATTCTCATTGGTTTCTTTTATTAAATGTTTTTAAATTAATTAAACTAGATTTACTCTAGCTTAATTCTCATTGGTCCACTTCAAGGGTCTTCCAATAGGAATTGGGCACACCTTGTGGGCATCTGGCCTAGGGAGTTGACATGTGTCCCTCATTCCCTTTGTGTAAAGGGAGCCTGTGTGTGTGTGTGTGTGGCTTTCTCTCTCATCTCATACTAAATGGGCTCGCCCCCTCCTTTGTAGGCTTTGAAGAAGACTTTTGTACACACACTAAGCATCCAATTTTCCCTAGGATTGACCTTTGGACACAACCTTTGAATTATGGAACCTTAGCATTTTGGAAGTCTTAATGGGCTGAACCTTAGGGTCTTTTTAGCCCATTGTTGCACATGGCTGTTTTGCAGATGGCCCCCCCTTTTGATCCCTATTTTCCCTCCTTTGGATCCCTACTGTGGCCGGTCTGCTAGCTTAACCAATATTCTAGCTTTTTCTCCCCTGGTACCTCCCCACATTAAATGATCAGTTTAATATGAGAAAATCATTTAGGAGAATTAGATATTGATTATTATGACAAATTTTTTGTTGATCTTTGAAGGGCTGGATGAAAGAACCTGTGCCTAGAATTAAGAAAAGAATATTGTTTGTGTATGTGAAACAGTGTGGTAGTAATTAGAGAATAAGCTAAAAAGTGTGAGTGTGGGGTGGAAAGTGGGGGCTGGCTCAGGTTTCTAGTCAAGGATGGGTGGTCTCGATTAGTCGAGAAACTCTCTATTCCCTCTTATCATAAGAAGTGAAATTAGAGACTCATTGTGCCAAGAGTCAAGATGGCCTAAATCTATGTGACACAAGATTACTATTTAGTTTATACTAAGTCTCATATCATATTTATGGTTTATGGATGGAGGCCGTGCCTCTTAAACGTGGGAAAAAATGCGTTGTTTATGGATTCTAAATATGTCAATGGGATTTCATCTTTATATTAGGAAACTGATTCAAAAGAATCCTAGATTTATCGACCTGTCTTGTGGCGTATGACCCTTATCTCCACCCCGCCGTATCAAACGGCGGATCTGAGTGGTGAACCTGGTGGCCACTAGATCTATAGCGGAAGCAAACAAAGTGGTTCTGGGTTCAACTGTCTCTCATCACAAAGTGAGTCACGTTTGAGCCTACTAGTAATAAGATCTATCTCCACCTCGCAAGGAAACCATACTTAACCTGTCTAGCAATCCTAAGACCCACCTTCCAAGAGGAGAGAAATCTCGAGTGCCTTTTTCCCCATGTTTTAGAGGCACATACACTTGAGAATTCGCCGCTCTAGGGGCAATGAGTAGTACTAGTATCGATTTTAATACTATGGGGACAGAGAGTTCCCGACCAATCGGGACAATCCTTCTCATAGGCATTGGAAACCTGAGCCAAGCCCCCACTTCCCACCCCCACACTCACACTTCCTTGTGTGTCCTAATTACTATCACAATGGTTGTTCAACATAAACATTCATTGATTAGATTCCGAATCACAATGTTCGTTAAGATAGCCCTTCAATCAGTATTGCAAAGCAGCACCAAGACAGAGTTCTAGTAAAAATTCTACTCAAACTTATTCATTAAAATTCCAATGTTCTGGAGGTACAACATCCCCCCTCCAGCGAGAGTTTACTCCTCCCGTTGGCGCCTAGCTGCCCATACAACTAGGTATGTCCACCGCATAGAAAGCACGACCTGGACATTCCCACCGCATAGAAAACAAGACGTGGGTTCCCACCGCATAGAAAGCAAGTCGTGGGAATCCACCACTTAACCAACAGTCGTGGATTTCAAGAGCCCTTAAAGAGGAACTCTGCCCCCTGTGATCAAGAGGGGGTTCAGGACTAGTTCAACATTGGAAATAGAATGAACATGCCGAGCTAAATTTTCCCTGGCAGACATTCTTTCCTATTGCAAACAGTATATCCATCAATCATTTATTTCCTACTTTGGACTTAATGAACTCAAATGCCGAGGTTTCCGTCGGATTTCTCCAACATGTTTGGGGATATGTTCTTTCCTAGCTAAACGTGTGTAATGTTAAATCAAACGACTTGAATAAAATTGTGACCTACCTCTTCCACTTCTTCGTCAATGGTCCGTGAGATGGCCGGTGCTTGTTCGTCCATGGGAGCTTTTCCTTTTCCATTCACATTGCTCGTTCCCGCCTCGCGGTCGTGGGCACCACCGAAGCGAGTTCTCTTAACCGGGGCCATTTTATACTCACTACTTTAAATGATAAACTTGAAGAAAAGAGCTAAGGTCCGAAAGCATCATCACAATCCAAATGATAGATTAGAATCATTGAACAATCCCCCTTATACGAGAGGGTTAGATTTTTCCTTCGAGACATAGTAATTTTATGGATAATACTTTACTTGTCCTATGGGAACCGGCTCTAAAGTTAATCACTTGGATTAGTTGATTAAGAAATTCAGAATTTTACTAATGATTTACAAGAGAGATGAAGTAAGCAAGCTCAATCACTTTCCTAGTGCAATTTGAAGAAGCAGAATTACCGCAGGCATGTGTGATAGAAATTTCTCTTCTTATTGGCCTAATGACGGTTTAATTTTAGCCTTAATCACATCTTAATGTGAGAGAAGATTGAGTCTAATTTAATTACAATAGTATTGAATGGTAAATGAATGAATTTCACCAATTCTACATTATTACCGGCGGGCGGCTGACAGTTTATTAACTATGCTGCCTAGAGAGAGAAATCTTTCCTAATCAAGTATAAATCATCGATTAAGAATGATGAATGGCTACATAATTAGCTAATTGAATGATGATTATGTAATGGAGTAGCTATGTAAACTTAGAGAGCAGCTATTGGGAATTATAGCTAAAAGTAGGCATAGTAGACGAAGAATTTGGGAGAATAATGATGAGAATTAAGAAGAACCGGAAATAAACCATAATTACCATGATTAGGGGCTGAGAATCCTCTTGATTTTCTGATCCAATGAATTCTCAAGATGAGAATTTCGGCAGCACCTCCCTCCTTGCTTCTCCTTCAAAAACTGTGTGTGTATCGGCAACACCTCCCCAAGGTGTGTGTAGGTGTGTGTGTGTGTGTGTGTGTGTGTGTGTACTGGGTGTGTGTGTGAGCATATGTCTGTGTGTGTGTGTGTGTGTGTGTGTGTGAGCACACCTTTAAATAGGATCCTCCAAGTTGAAAATCGAACCTAGCTGCTATAAGCATCTGAGTGAGCTCTCACATCATGCATGGCAAGTCTAGTTTCGTGCCTACCAAGTGTCCAGTTAGCTAGTCTAACTGGCTCTCACACTCACTCTCAAGCTTGGAAACTCTCCCACAACTCCCACAAGACAAGAGGGCGCCCCCTAGCTGCTAAAGCAAGCTCTGAGTGGCCTGGAACCTGTTCCCACACAGCCTCCTGCCCGGGTGCCTCCCTGCACAACTTTAGGAAAAATTGGTTTTAGGCTAAAACGACCCATACGACTCGGAATTTAATGCCGTAAATTGCTATACTGAGCTCTAACTACGGCGTACTGGTCCGAGTACCTGCCATATCTAGCAGCCCTCGGGCTCCGAAAATGCATTTTTTCAAATTCGGGGTACGGGTGTAGTTTTTCGAGACGGTCAAAACTGGACGGGTTGGGTCACCAAAAACTTACTATTTTTGGAATTTTTTTACAAAAAATATTTTAATTCACATTTCGAAGCTTTTAAACATTCTAAACATTATGGCACTGATAGAATTTGGAAAACTACTAAAAATAGTAACTTTTTCCATTATGTTCATTTCATGGTACAATGGCGCTCTTTTTGGGTCGGGTCAGAGACCTTATATAACTCATGTACTTGCCCCATACTCTCCTCTTGTTGAGCTTGAGAAACTCTATAAGGAGGTTTATTAGGTGGTGAACTTCCTGAAACAAGTTCAATTGCATGGTCATCATTGCCTCGTTTAGGAGGTAGTTCATAAGGGATGTCGTCAATAAAGACATCTTGAAACCCCTTGAGAAAATTCGATAGCTCTAATTACTTGTGATTGTTTATATTTTCTTTTGCTAAAGCATTAGGTTCATTTTCAGAATCTTTAACAAAAATCAAGTACACGGAAATAGAGCTCTTTATTGACTTATTGGAAGCTTGCGTATGTATAATGGGTATGGTGTTACCCATTTCCTTAGCATCATGTACATATCTTTTTCCTTGAACCTAAAGTAGATTCTCCTTTTAGGGAATTTAACATTGGCAACCATGCAATCAAACCCTGGTGCCGCTAGGATTACATCCTCGTGCTTGAGAGGAGAGATAAGAAGTCCTCTTTCTCCACATAGCTTTGGACATGGAGCCTCAATTTTCCAATTAAGGGAGTGACTGAAGCTTCTTGCCCCTTGAAAGCACCATCTGTAGGTAGGACATCTCCCATCTCATAAGCTTGTATGCCTAGCTTGGTGGCCAACTCTGTGGATATGAAATTGTGAGTAGAACCGGGTCAAAGAGAATAAAATCATCATGTTCTCTTACCTTTCCCCAAGCATGGCATAGAGGAGATCCTTGTGGTGAGCTTCCTCTTCTTGGATTTTGACCAAGGTAGCTCTAGGAGGCTCATGGAACGTGTTCTTTTGGGGACAAGCGTGGTATGCATGCCCTTGCTCGCTGCACTTGAAACATTGGTTATCCTTGTGATAACGCTCAAGCTCTTCTGGAGAGAGTTTGTTTTTGACTTTGTAAACTCCCTTCTCCTTAGCTTTGTTGGAATTTCCCTTAGGAGACTTTTGGACATTGTCCTTCCCCTTAGGCTCATTGGAACCCTTGTTTTCCGTGGGCTTAGAATTTCTCTTAGCCCTTGTTTAAAAATTGATTTGAGAACCCACCATAATATGGTGTATAACCGCCAATATGGTGCATGGCCTTTGGGAGTTGACATACTCCACCATTTCTTCAGTTAAGCCCGCACAATATTGCTGCTTTTGCTCTCCTAAATCCATATTTTTGAAGACAGTGGCTTTGAGATGTAGGTCCCAAAACTTGTCTACATATTTGTGAATGGATTCATAGGGAGAGAGCTTCAAGATTTTCCATTCGGTGAGTACTCTGTCTTTGGCATTGGTGGTCAAAAACTGCTTCATAATGGAAGCTCTTAAAGCTTTCCATGTTCGTGGAGCTTCACCGTTTGCCTGTAGGCTGGACCACCATTGCTCGACAGACTTTTGAAAGTGTATAGCTACATGGTGTAGCTTAGAGGACTCCGTGAAGCCCTCATCTCCAAACGCCACATCGAATTGTTGGATAAAGGCGAAGACTTTGTTCGTAGCACCAAAGGTGCCATCGTAGGTAAGGAAAGAGATACTCTTTCCTCCCTCTTTGAACTTCTTGAGCTTTGACGACCTCTTCCATGTAGCATAGGATTTCCTATGGCCTCTTATTTTTTATGATTCAAAGGTTGCACCAGCACTTTCTTCAGCAGATGAAGAATTTGAGGAAGATAGAGAAGAGCATGACCTTTTTCTCGCCTTTTTCTTACCGTGATCTTCTTTGTCTACACCATCACTTTCATAAGAGGAAGAGAATGAAGAAAAAGGAGAAGAGGGTGTCCTCTTTCTTGCCTTTTTCTTCTCTTGCCTTTTGTCATCCCTCTTTGACTTATGGTGTGAAGAAGTGTGCGATGGTCTTCTCCGTTTAGGAGGTGATGGAGAGTGTTTAGCCTGCCGTCTTTGTGGAGCCATCTTCACTGATGTGGCAGGAGACTCACTTCTTTCACATTCCTGTGGTGGGGGCTCTTGAATTATCCTTTGGGAAGGAGATGCATCATCAAGAAGCAAATTTTTGAGCCCTTTGTATGGATCCTCTTCTTCTTCCCGAATCGGAGAGAGGGCTCTTTTGGGAGTCTCACAAGGAGGCTTCCTAGGTACTCTCTCGTCATGGTGGGGAGCTTGTATAATCCCATGAGCACGAATCTTCCATTGCACTTCACTTTGGAGGGATGGATTGACCATGGCTTGTTGAAGCCTAGAAACAAGGTAGTTAACAAGCATAGGGGTATCATTAGCAGCCTTCTCATTAGCAAAATCAAAGTTATCAACATTAATTTCACTCTCTTTATTATGGTCATCCATTCTAACAAATTTTCGGTTTAAACTTTTTAAGTGTACTTTGGCACTTCAAGCCCTAGTTCCTACTCCTCTTTACCCCTTTAGAAAAAGCACTCAAGCTATTGTACCCGTGGCTCGAATACATTAATTGCAGGGAATAGAAGAGAGGGTCGTTCAACATCAAAACATCACCGGCTCCTGTCAAGCTTCTAATAGCTCAATAGTGGTTAAGCCGTAGGCAATCCCCGTAGGACTCCACAATTAAGACCATAGCTCTTGACGGTGATGCCCTGTTATCTGCACGAAGATAGCCGCACTGCAAGGCTGAAAAATCCCTATTCTACTTACTCAAATGCAATTACTAGTACCAACCATTTATAGCTAGCTTGAGGACCTCCCTTCTTGAGCAAGAAAAGAGAAACCTTGTGCTCTTATACCAATGTAGCATTTAATGGCCTAGTAACTTGTGTGTTGCGGAAGGAGAGAGAGAGTCTTCTTGCTTCACACATGAGTTATTGTGAGTGTGTATGCAATAATGCCTTTGAAAAATCAGCCCCCCCTCTCTCTTGGTCGACCCCTCTTGCTATTTGCTCATGCTACCACCCCATTGGACCTCTCCAGGCTTAGCCAATAGGATTTAAGGAGCATAAGTGATAGCCTTATGACATGTGTCTCCCTTCCCTTTCTGTGAGAGATTTAGGTAATTAATTAATGCAACTAAACTCTCATTAGACCCCTTTGTCTCCTGGCCAATAGGAATCAGGCAAGTCATTAGGCTGTTAAATGATCATTGGACCCCTTGGGAGATTGTCCAGTAGTCTTCTAGAGAGCTTAATTCTTATTGGTTCTTTTATTAATGTTTCTAAATTAATTAAACTAGATTTACTCTAGCATAATTCTCATTGGTCCACCTCCATGGCCATCAAATAGGATTTGAGTACACCTTGTGGGCATCTGGCCTTAGGGAGTTGACAAGTGTCCCTCATTCCCTTTGTGTAACGGAGGCTTGTGAGTGTGTGTGTGTGTGTGTGTGTGTGTGTGTGTGTGTGTGTGTGTGTGTGTGTGTATGCGTGTGTTTCTCTCCCATCCCCTACTTGCAAGGCTTGCCCCTTCCTTTGTAGGAGTTGTGAAGACTTTTGGTACACACACAAAGCATCCAATATTCCTAATCTTTTGACATTTGGACACAAACTTTGAATTTTGGAAGTCTTAATGGGCTGAACCTTAGGGTCTTTAAAGCCCATTGTTGCACATTTCTCTTTTGCAAATGGCACCCTTTTGGATCCCTATTTTCCCTCCTTTGGTTCCCTACTATGGGCGGTCTGCCAGCTTAAGCAATATTCTAGCTTTTTCTCCCCTGGCACTTCCACATATTAAATGATCACTTTAAAATGAGAAAATCATCTAGGAGAATTAGATATTAGTTATTATGATAGGAACTATTCCTTTCTCCTATGAATGATTCTTCTTCCTCTTCCTTACCCTCATTCCCCGCTAGCTCTCTCCACCTCCGAAGGTGTTTGAGGCCTTGGGACTGAGGCTGGGGATGGGTAATGCTTTTACAAAGTTTATGTTATGCTTGTGATGAATGGAGCTTTCCATCTTCATAGCATCACCTAGTCACAAGGAACACATATATTGTATTGTACCAGGTCTCTCTTTATGGAAGAATCTATAATACAAAAGCCTTTTGGAGGGGGGACCGGCTCCAAGTTAATCCGGTCCTCAACTCTTGTCAAATTCTCTAAACTCTCTCTCTTGAAAAATTATTGTTCATGACAAGTTAGTTAAGTATTATGGTTATGTTGCTACTGCTAATTAAGTTCACCCTCTATGTTCTTCAAGTAGTCTCATAAAAATGCCATTTCCATTACATTGGTATCAGAGCTTTTGGTTTCTCTTTTCTTGCTTAAGAAGATAGGTCCTTAAGTTGTCCATGAGAGGTTGGACCTGTTCATTGCAATAGGGTAAGTGGGACATGGATCTATTATCTTGGTTGAGGTTTGAGGTATACCGTTGGGAACTATAGTCTTAATAATGGAGTCTCTTGGGGCTTGCCTTTGGCTTAACCATTATTGAGCTACGAGCAAGCTCAATAGGAACCATAATCAACCGAGCAATGTTAGACCCTCTCCACTAGTCTTCAATCAATAGTGTCTAAACCACGTGTATGGCTACTTTTGAGAACTAATTTTCAAAGGTAAAGAAGAGTCGCGACTAAGGTTTTTGAGGGTACCAAAGCACAAAGTAATTCTATACATAAGTTTAATTAGCATGGTTGACAATAACCAATAGAGTAGAATGAACATTGATAACTTTGATTTTGCACATGAAAGTGCTAATGATAATGCCCCCATGTTTGTTAGTTATCTTGTTACTAGGTTGCATCAAGCTATGGGCAACCCTGCTTTGCAAGCCGGAGTTACCCAACAAGTTCGTGCTTATGGGATTTCCCTTCCTCTCCAAGAGGAGAGATAGCTTAGGATGCCTCTTGATGAGACTTCCAAAAGAAGACTCTCTCCCATAAGAGAGGAGGAATCCAAATAATGAGAAAGAAGTGAATCCTTAAGTTCCTTTGAAGATGTGGCTCCACAAAGACGATGGTCTAGACGGTTGCCGTGTCCTCCCAAGAGGAAACAGTTAACCCATAGTCCTTCTCCTCCTTACTCCAAAAGGCAAGAGAGGAAACAAAGGAAGAAAAAGGCAAGAAAGAGGTCACCCTCTTCTTCTTCTTCTTCACCTTCATCCTCTTTTGAAAAAATCAACAGCTATTCTCCTAGAGAATACAAGAGGAGAGGACATTGCAAAACTTACCTTGCATGGCCAAGGTCCCAAAAGCTGAAGAAATTCAAAGGGGGAGGAAAGAGTATCTCTTTTCTCACCTATGATGGCACCTTTGGTGCCACCAACAAAGTATTGGCCTTCATCCAGAAATTTGATGTGGCCTTTGGAGACAAGGACTTCACGGAGCCCTTCAAGCTATTCCATGTAGCTATGCACTTCCAAAAATCTGGTCCTCAATGGTGTGCTAGCCTTTGTGGCAATGGAAAAGTCCCAAAGACATCAAAAACTCTACGAGTTTCCATCATGAAGCAATTCATTGCAAGCAATGCAAAGGACAAAGTTCTTATCGAATGGAAAAGTTTGAAGCTGCTCTCCAATGAGTCTATCCATAAATATGTGGACAAGTTTTGGGATTTACATCTCAAGGCTACTGTCTTTCAAAAGATAGACTTTGCCGAGCGAAAGCAACAATTCTGTGCGGGATTACCGAAAGAAATGGTCGAGTATGCCAACTCTCAATGGCTGGTTCTATCACTGAATTAATCCACCACACTATGGTTTCTTTGCGCATCAATTTCCAACAAGGGGCTAGAAGGAATACCAAGCCCATGGAAATCAAAGACAAAAGTGATGCAAAGGGAAAAAACAATGCCCAAAATTCTTTCCAAGGCAATTCCAACAACAACAACAACAATCGGTCCAAGGAGAAGGGAGTTTACAAAGGTAAAAATAAACTCTCCTGAAGATCTAGAATATTTTTGTAAGGACCACAAATGCTTCAAATGTGGGGAGCAAGAACATGGCTACCGTTCTTGCCCCAAAAGAAATACCCGCAATGAGACTCCTAGAACTTCAACGATCAAAGCTCCAAAAGAGGATGCTCATTTCAAAGGATCACCTCTCTCCTATGCTTGGGGAAAGGTAAGGGAGCATGATTACTTCATCCTGTTTGAACTTGGATCTACTCACAACTTCATATCAATAGAGTTGGCCACTAAGCTGGGCATTCAAGCTTTCGAGATGGGAGATATTGTAACTGCCAATGGAGCTTTCAAGCGACAACAAGCCTCCGCTACTCTCTTGATTGGGAAGTTGAGGCTTCATGTCCAAAGCTACATCGACAAAGAAGACTTTTTCATCTCTCCTCTCCAACATGAGCATGTTATCCTTTATCCTAACAATCCCCCACTTAAAGGAAAATGTGCTGATAAGTAGGTCCTACTAGCTAAACTACTAGTATGTACAAGAAAACAGTTGAGAGACTCTCTCAAACTACACTAGCTATCTCACTCAATTGATCTACATGCAACCGTATCGTCTCTAGTGGTAGGTGAGTGTGCGTACCCACACTAGAGCCTGCATGTAAATCGTGCAAACTACTCTTGATGGTATGCAAAACTCCACTATGCATCATGCTAGTGTCATTCACTGTACGACTAACAATCCCTGCTACAAATGCTTGCACTACAGCTACTAGGTCGGACCTCAAAAGTAGTAGGTTGTACATGAGATGTTCAAACGTTGACAAAATCTATGCAAACCTGGCTGTACTTGCCTCCCTTGTGCTATTTGCAATCACTACATCATTATGACTACCCATCACATATGGATGTGTGAACATTGACACTGGGATGGTTATGTCCCTCTCACCCATAGACAGAACTGTGTGTCCTGACACCAAATCATCAACCTCTAGCATGAGCATATCAAAGAATTCCATGTCTATCATCTCTGCCTATGTGGCTAGGGAGCTACCTCCACCTGCATAGACTCCAGTGACACTTGTTGTGCCTCATTAGAGCACTACCACTCTACGTCTATCTATATAGAGTCTACTGGCACGTCTTGCAATTTCAATGCTTTCTCTCATGAGCATGGTGGATCTTACCCATGAAGGAGACACATCTCGTCTCTCACCCGGAGCATTCCAATAACAAAACCGAGAGCATGCTACCTTGAACCTCACACTTATGCATAGGATATACCAAGCCACTGCGGGCTCCTTTGGCAATCACTAATGATCCACAATGCATATGGAAAGACAAATCTCTAAGAAGTTTTTCACACCCAAAATCTGCTAATTGTCTCACTAAGATCAAGCTCTCTCTCACCTGATGTACATGGCGCAAATTTCATAGCGTATATGATGCACCACTTGGAAATGACAAGCAGATATCTCCTACACCTGCAATGTCAAAGAGTGAACCATCAACCAAGTGCACAAAGCCAATTATCCCACTAGAGAAGCTGCTAAGACAGTCACAATGCGGTGTGACATTGAAAACTGCATCCTAATCTAGCAACCAACGTGGAAAAGTGTCACCGCTCAAAGACATGTAATCGGGAGGAACGATAAAGAGAAACATGACATCACCACTGTCATTGGCATATGAAACCACCACTCTATCATGTATCAAAAACTCATCTGCACTACACATAGGTCTCCAATGCTAACTCATACATTTGAAACAACGACGCCTAATGTGCCCTATGTGACCCAAATGCCAACATCGCATATATCGGCAATAACGAGACCGTCGTCTCTCATGAGTCACCACTATAGAATCTAAACTTTCACATATGTTTGCAAACTAGATGCCAAGAAGCCAAAATATGGCAAGAAATCTAGGGATAAATATGGCAGAGTCTCCCCTGTAAACTGAGGAAAACCTCAAGTAAAATCTCTACCATAAACCATGCCAAACTGGCAACAAAGTGGGAGATCACTCGACCACTATAGAATCACGAAACCCATGATCAAACGTCTCAAAATTGTTGCTCACATATGCATAAAATCAGCTCCACAATTTGCAAACTGCAAGCGTATAATCTGGGACAAACAGCTCAATTGAGCATATAGTGCATAACCATATACACAAGTAGTGAGCAAACTAGCTTAAATGGCATCCCACAAGAGAAATTTCCTGCAAAAGTCTGCAAAAAACCTGTGAGACCTATGACTGTCTGTTTGTAGCCACACAAGCATACACAATTTTCACTCCTATGAGAGTGGATACAAGAACACTAAACTATGTCCAAGCTGACAAAACCTGTCAAAAGTGAGTGTGAACACTCAATCACTATCAAAGTGGGAGTCAAACTTGACCACTAAAACCATCAAAGAGTAAAACTGTAGATACGCATAAAACATGGTAAGAAGCCGGAAAAAATCCGACAGAGTTTTCCCTAAAATTGAGTGAAAAACTCAAAAAATCTCACCAATATCGCATAAAGCATACATACACTCAGTGTTTCAGTAAACAGATCCACAAATGGTATACAAGCTCACTCTTGAATGAGCGGCTCTATGGACCTTTACCTATCCAAAAATTCTGTAAACCTATGAACTTGGTAGCTACAAGATATACCTATCTCACGTTGTATCAGCATATGCATACACAACATGAATTGTACAAAAGCGTGCTAAAATTTTCTCTCTAGAATGCCCCAGATAGTCATACATAATCTGCATTGCAAGAAAATGCAAACTGCAAGCAAAATGGTCAAAAGTTTGGTGCACTACCTCATTGATAAAAAAACACGTCGATCAAAAACCAAACACAAAGCATGACCAGCTGCATGTGGTTTAAATCATTTTCTAAGCCGCGCTCGTGGGAAAAACTACTCCAAAATGGACCGTTGGAGACACAAACTTGACTGCCGTTAAATGAAAATGCACATAACTTGATCAAAACAATTCCAAATTTAACCAGACTTCACTAGTGTGACTAGGACAACTAATGTGCATTAGGTCAATGGGTTTCATGTTAATTCTGGGTCAAAGATATATGGATCACAATTCATGCTAGAATAAGTGAATTTCTTAGAGTTTATTAGAGTTCATTTCTTCCCAAACTTGCATGGTGATAACCCCTAATTGAGATTTAGCTCTTGGTCAACTTTTTGCAAGATTCTGACACTATAGGGTACATGCATCACAATCCATGTTTAGCAACATTTTGCAACTATGAGTGTATGAGTGGATAGACACAACTGGGAGGAGTATCCTGCTAAAATTTCTCTAGATTTGGAGGTGGGGGTACATGGATCAGAATCCATGTTCCACCCCCAAATTGCATTGTGATTGTATGATTGGATTCTGCCCTACTTGAAGAGTTCCTTGGTGAATTCTTTTTGTGTTTGGATAAGATTTAATGCCTCTAATAGCCATGACAATTTGCAAACAATTTATTTTGGTTTTGATCCGTGTAGTTGATTCGGTTCTTTTTGTGTAGTGTGAGTTATATAGACTTGTACATGGTCGGTAGAAGAACATATCTATCAAATCTAGTGTGGTGTGGTAGCTTTGAGTGTTCACAATAGGTATAGAAGTAATAATGTAACTCTAAGTCACAAAATCTCTCTCTCTCTCTCTCTCTCTCTCTCTCTCTCTCTCTCTCTCTCAACTAAAAATGAGCCCTATTTTGCTCCATTTTGCCTATATGTGCCCGACCTACCTAGAGTGATAAATGCATACTTACCTTGCTTGTCTTGATTTCTTATGGTATATCACCTACGGCTCAAACAGTTCATCATTTGGATACTCGGTCACAAATGCCCTTGATTTTGAAATTTTGATCCATTGTAAGTTGGCCCAAAATTTGACATGTGCCAAATTCTTCCAAACTTGACATGCTTGAAACCCCTGTTTGTTGATTTGGAGTTTGATTTGAGAACTTAATTTTGACTTTTTTGGCTCAATTTATTAATTTTTATCCTTATTAGCTTAAAGGCTAAAGAAAATTATTAGAAATTATTATTATTTGGACAAAAATTAGCCAAAATTATTGCCTAGACACATATATACATACTCTCGCTCTAGGCATCATGTCTCTAAAAACTTGTCAATATGGGTCATTATTATGCCTGATAAGGGATAAGCCCTAATAAAAAGCAACTAAAAAGATAAATTTAATGGGAAAAGCATGCTTTGTACACTATATTCATAAAATGACGACATCTTGTAGCTTAAGATCTTGCAATAGGCTACCAAAACTACTGCTACTCCCCCCTTCCCAGTTTGAGTCATTTCGGACGAAGGTTTGTGCAATGTGCATTGGTGCAAACAATGTGTCTATGCAAGGTAATGTGGCCCTATTATGCTAATGGAAGAGATGCATGGGGCAACATTATGTAACATTACGATGTGAAAGATGTGTATATTGAATTGATTATTCAGTGGCTTTTGTTGTCGAGGCTCCATCTAGAATACAATATCCAATTAAAATATTTTGAAGATGGCAAGCATGATCCTTGATGGTTGGTTTGGTGAGTACCGCTAGCTGGATGTTTTTGGTGCTTTGGTTTTTTCTTTTGGGCACCCATATGTACTTTGGTTGTGGAGACGGTGAAGGTGAATTTCACGGTGGTTTCTTTGGTCTCCATTGCCATATTAGTTTGGGATTTTGTGGCTTGTTATCTGATTTGCACATGGGGATCCATTTATACTTGGGTTGGCTTGGTACAGAGTTTGTTCATGGTTTGGGCTACCCCTTCCAAGTATAACTTTATGGAGGGTTGCAAGATGTTTCTGATTTGTGTTTCTTTGAGATGAAAGGCACCTATGGAATGTTTGGCTTTTGTAACCATACCTGCTTTGGCTTGTCTGCTGCCATGATTGACTTCTTTACCCAGACTTTCCTGATTGGATTTCCATGGGGTGGATGAGAATATTTAGGCTGTTGTTTGGTTATAATGGATTGCACATCCCAAATATGATCAGTTTGTGCCAGGGGAGTGACCTAGGAGGTGCCATTAAGGTTGACCTTTATGGTCTCCTCCTGCCAATCTAGAACTGCTTTGTATATGTGCATTCGTAAGACACCCAAGATTACATGGAATTAGTGTGGTTAGTGATGGCCATTGATGTTGATTGAGACATTGGCTTGACCTAAGTTGACCTCATTCCTTTGTTTGCTGCTCTAAGATCTATCTGGAGTGGGGTCAATTGTACATCTTACATTTTTAGGTGTGTCAAATACTTCATGGCATTGACTCACACTCTAGTATCAATAAGTGGTCTCTCATGTGATCCATCTACCAAATAAGACATATTTAGGAATTGTGGGAAAAATTCACAAAAATGGGACAATTCTTCTCCTCTAGTTCAAGGGCTAAACCCCATGCTTCTAAGGGTGGTTTCAGATTGCATGGGAAAAGGTTCCGTGCAGGGTCATTCTTTTGACATGGAGATAAGTGCTTCAAGGAGCGCCATTTCTTTCTAGACCTACCGCAAACTTGGGTACCCTCAACCCGTGAAACAAGACTATGTCCAAGGCCTTTGTTAGCTAAAAATGTGCATGGTTGTTGATCTCGTTATCTGTAGCTTTTGAGAGCAGTTATGTAGCCACATTCTTGCTTGACAACGCTGGACAATGTGAAGTTTGAACTAACCCTAATACTTGCTCTTTCAAACTTGAGGCTGATCCCTTTCAAAAAATAAACACGATATTAAAAAGCTTGACCTGGCTGGCATGCAGTGTACGTCAATGTGAAGTTTGAACCTGCCTTAAGGCTTGCTCGCCCAAGCCCTTTCCAAAAAAAGCCTATGTGAGTTGTAGTGATAAAGATTGAACTGACATGTAACACAGGGCAATGTGAAGTTTGAACCTGCCCTAAGGCTTGCTTGTTCGAACTTGAGGTCGAGCCCTTTCAAAAAATAAGCACAATATTAGAAATCTTGACCTGGCATGCAACGTAGGGCAATGTGAATTTTGAACCTGCCCTAAGGCCCATGTCACATGAGGGCGACGGACAGAGCCTCCGTGGCTCAGGTACTTTTTGGTCAAGAAAACACCATGTCCATCATAGCAGTCACACGAGGCGGTCGCCTTTTCAACAAAACTTGACGAGTTCTGTGCGCAGCTGCACTTTGATTGGTTGTTGTGTAGGATGAGTGGGGCTGGGCATCATAGACCCCTCAGACCCAAATCTTGGTAGCACACCGATGACATGGCTTCCAGCTCTCCAGAAGGGAAGCTTGTCCACCGCTTCGTGTGACAGACAATGAGGAAGGCGGAATGCAAGATTGGTCCAGCTCACTGCGGTGCATGACCGAATACGTCTCACAGAGGCCTAAGGTTTGCTTGTTCGAACTTGAAGACGAGCCCTTTCAACAAAAAGCCTGTGTGAATTGTAGTGAAGAAGCTTGAGCTGGAATGCAACATGAAGTTTGAACGCTTGCTTGTTCGAACTTGAGGCCGAGACCTTTCAAAAAATAAACATGATATTAGAAATGCATAAAGGTCAAGGCATATGGAAACGTGGCTCCTGTTCATGAAGGTATCACTTATTGTTCACCCTTGTGTCCCATGCTAAGAGAAGCTTGTTAGTACACTGAGAGGGATCACAGGAGCTTGGATGTGAAGGTGCACACCAATTGTTTGAGGGTAATCACAGATTGGAACATCCGCAAGCTCTTTCAAAGATTGGATCCTCTGCGAGATCTTTCATGGATCTTCTCACAAAGAAGCCTCTCATGCCGAGAGCTCTCATAGACGTGCAACCTTATGCATAGGAGTTTGAACATGGCGCATGAGGGAATTACAGGGGGAGAGGTCTGGCAGCTATACCTCAGGCAGGTTGGAGCGGGCCTAACGAGTCCTTTCTCCACCATCTGGACTGCAAAGCCAGCCAACCTGCACATAGGAATCTGGCATGAGTGTAGTCACCATGGTGCAGGAAAGTGTCGCAGTCAAAGATTAAGGCTGGCAGCAGGGCCTTGCATGTCGGCAAGCAACGAAGCAACAGGAGGTGCCTGCAAAGGCATCCACTTATCTCGTCTTCCACGACCTTCACTGCAAATCCAGCCTACTGCAGCCCTCGTCATCAGCAACTTCAATAGAATGTACAATACTATATTCTATACTACACTATGATCCAATAGATCTTTAAGGTCTCTTGGGATAGTGTCCTATGACGTTAAAAATTATCCTTCTCTTCTTCTTCTACTGCCATTTCTATTATACAGTCTATACTATACTACAATCTGATCATGCTATAGAACACAAGAGCTTGGATCGGAAGGTGTTCATAGATATAAGGCACACTAGCTTGAGGAAAATCATAGTATGAAGGCCACGTTTTGGACTCTTTGTGAATGGATCACACCAAGGGTTTGGTTTGCTGTCAATGTTTGACATGCATTCCATGCCCAGTGTCCAAGGCTTTGTGTCACACGCTCTCGCCTTGCTTCTTAGATAGCACACACAATTGGAAAGAAGCACAACTATCACGTCTTATCTTGAGCTTCTCACATGCCGGCATTCATATTAGGTGAGAGACCTTGTTTAATTTAGCAAATTACTTAAGAAACTAATAATCTATTCCATATTTCCCTTTCTATATCTAGCAAGGATAGAGGTTCATAGTTAAGTTCGAGCCTCTATTCCTTATTCTATTTGGTAGGGGTTTAGCCTTTACCATTTTTGTATCGAGCAAAGGAAGAGAAGTTCGAGGGTCCACGACTTTGTTTATTTGGTTCAAGTTTAGCCTCTAACATTTTTGTATCTAGCAAAGGAAGAGGCTCGAACTTTAGTTCGAGCCTCCATGACTTCTTTTATTTGGTAGAGGTTTATCTTGTACCATTTTTGTATCTAGCAACGGTAGAGGCTCAAACTTAAGTTCGAGCCTCCATGCCTTCTTCTACTTTGTAGGGGTTTATCTTCTATCATTTTTGTACCTAGCCATGGTAGAGGTTCTGAATCAAATTCAAGCCAAGTGCATGTGGAGGCTCGAACTTGAGTTTGAGCGTGCACACCTTTTTCCACATACCATGATACAGGCTTAATATTTTTCAAAGTGCTTGTCATTTCCAAAACATCTATGCTATGTAGCTTGGTTTCCATGTACAAATTCATGTTTCCACCTCTACCTGGAAACAAATGCATGCTTTTTTACCTCCAAAATGGCCACCAGTTTTAACAAATTCTCAACTTTATATCTAAAAAACTTGTTCAAAGAGGAGTTATAATAAGAGGTAACAAGCATCTAATTCCTTTCAATAGACCTCCAAGTACCCCAAATTGAACTCATTAACTAGCATCAAACTCCTTCTAGATGACCTCCAAGTGCCCTAAAGTTCTCATTATATTATGACTAGAGCAGAGTTCATGACAATATTTGGAGAATATTATTAAGTGATGAGCTTCTTTAAATAGCTTAAGTTTATCAAAATGAAGGTGGTATTTGGAAAAAGGGAATTCGATTGAGTGTGCCCACAAAAAGATGATAGATCAAACTACACAAAAATATTGAGTTTTCAAGCAGCATTTTAAAAAATGGGACTTGAATTATTCCCAAAATTCCTAAATATGTCTTACATGTATACAAATGCTTACATCCATACCTCCAAGCCAATTTTATTCTCTCTGAATGTCTTCAATAGGAGGAGATGGGTGTTGCTAGTTGTTGAATTTGGTATGTGGCTTTTCGTTCCCCGTGCTTTAAAATTTGCAACTTCGCTTCCTCATGAGCTCTTTCTTGAATGGATTCAGCGTTTTGCTTCCGTTTTTTGGCTTGATGAATCTTTTCCAACATTTTAGTGGTTATTGGTAGATGGTATTTCTTCAACATGCAACCACTAATCGAGTTAGGCATTTCGTCTCCCTCTAATGTTGCAAGTTTTATGGCGCCACTAGATGATATGTTGCTAATCATAAACGGACTATTATCTTGTTTTTTCAGATTTTTGGATTGTTGTTTTAAGGTGTAGACTAATTTATAGTCACCCTTTTGAAACTTCTTGTTGATCACATGTCATGGAGCTCGTTCATGTGCCATTTTTGTGCATAGAGGACAACGACAACTCGTACATGCAATTTATCTAGCTTCTCTATCTAGTTTATTCATCTAGAGAATTCATGTCCTATCCACTTTAATTTCTTGGCTACTCATAGGGTAGGAATCGATAATTCCATAGGTAGTATGACATTGCTCCCAAGCACCATATTGAAAGGTGTTGTTTTGAGTGCTATTTTGTAAGCAACTCGATATGCTCAAAGAGATGAATATAACTTTTGTTCCTAGTTTTCTCTCTTGATTCATCCACTACTTTGATGAGCACTGTGCATAGAGCTTTGTTTGTGCTCTCTGCTTATCCATTCACTAGAGGGTGATATGGCATTGATTTACAATGAATCACCACCATGACTTCCTTCAACAAGAATTCAATCATTTCATTTATGAAGTGAGTCTCTGATCTATCACTCACTATTTCAATCAGTAGCCCATATCTTGTAAATACATCTCCATACAAGAACTGTGCTATTGTTCTTGCATTTTCTTTTTGTTGATTTGTCATCTAACCATTTTCTTAGATAATCTATGGCCACAATGATATATTGAGCCTACGCTATATATGCAGGAGGTGTGATAGGTCCAACAAAGTTTATCCCCCATTTGACAAAAGCCCTTGCTCCCATCATAGGTCGTAATGGAATTTTGTCTCACCTCATCAGTGCTTTGGTATGTTGGCAGTCATCACAACTTTTCACAAACATTTTTACATTTGTGAACAAGGTTGGCCACCAAATTCCTGCAATAAGTATTGATTTTGCAATTTTATATGCAAAAAAGTGTTTGCCTACCTGTTCGGAATGAGCTTGCTCAAAATTGGTATATATTCACTTTTCATGGTACATATTTGAAAATGATTATCCATTCCTTGCTTGTAGAGGTGGTCCTCAATTATCGTGTAGCCATCTGCTTCATCCTGAATGAATCTTATCTTGAATTTACTCATCCCTTCTGGAAACACACCTTTTTTTCAAGTAATCCACAATATATGAACTCCACTTGGGTGAAACTACTACTCGGAATAATGTTTCATGTTATACTGGTGCTTGGTTTTCACAATTGTAACATGAGCTAATATAGTCATGGACACTTCATTGCATATTAGGATAGTACACATCAAGTCTCATCAATAGCTGAAATGTTTATGCTTTCCCATTGTCAATCATGTTGGTTGCACATGAGCTTGTCTCAAGTACACATTATGTTTGGTTGGATAATAGTCCATCATTACCTTGCTTATATAGTCTTCCAGCTATTAGAACTAGTGTTTGTATCTTCTCAAAGTCTAATGACTTCCTCTCAATCTACAATGGACCAATGGTGAGCAAAGATATGACATGCTTGCTCCACCTTAGTACCATTTAGATATTGAATAGATAAGAGTCTGACAGGTCATTGTCAACACCCTTTGGTGCTTCCCCATGAGTCAATCTAGACAAATGGTAAGCCCTATGATGCATAGTCCCTTTCTTGACTACCACAATGAAATCAAACTCAAGCAATATGATAAACCCCATCAAACAATGTATCCAATATTGCATGGTTTGTTCACCAGGTATAATAGTGCTTGATGATCCAAAAAGAATACAAATTTATTTCAGAGAAGGTAGTGTCTAATTTTTTTTAGTGTATTGACCACTCCTAATCCTTCTCTTTTTGTGTCGTGGCATGTAAGTTTTTTTCAAAATTTTAAGCTATCGGTAGGAGTGATTGATGGGAAAATCCATGTTGTTATCTCTAGGCTGTGCGAATGTGCATTTGATTGCATATGCTGATGCATTGACATGGACATGAAACATCTTATTCCAATGAAAAGCCTTCAAAATTGGAGCAAAAATCAATATGTGCTTCAATTGCCGAAATGCTTCTTTACACTCATAGGTCCACTCAAACTTATGCCATTCTTAGACACAATGTACCCTAAAATCTTTGTCTGTCTTATTATAAAGACACATTTCTCCAGATTTAAGCGTACAATAAGTCTGGCATTTCTCAACGATCTTTTACAAAAGCTGTATGTGTTTGTTTCTCAGGAAACAATGCACGCACAAGTCATATCCATGTAGATTTCTAAGAATTGTCTTAGATACTCTTTAAACACATAACTCATCAACCTTTGGAATGTGGTGGGTGCATTGGTTAAGCCAAATGGCATTACTATTGAGGCGGTCCGGGGCGGCCAACAAGAAGATTGGCCTCTAAACACCCTTCGAGGCTCCCGTGCTGCTCAATTGGGGCTGGGGCAAGCACAATTAGAGACAACAACAACCCACAGCCCAAAACCAAACAAGAAAAGGGGCACCACCTAGTTGTAGATGCAAACTAGGACGCACGTGATATCTCCTTGTACTCAAACGCACAAAGAGAGGGGAATGCAAGATAGCCACACACACCAAACGCAAACATTCACCATGCCAGAGAGAGGTAAAGCGCACAAATCAACTTGAGCAACTCAGTCTTATCCTTAAAGACTAGATCCACACAAAGCTTGATGAGAAATAGAGAGACAACACAAAACTTGACCTTGTTGCCAATACACAAATTGTCTTAGGGTCACGGGAGCCCTCTCACCGAGCACCCTATTACAATTGAAAGTTTTGGCAAACAATTCAACAAGCCCTCAAACCACCAAGCATGAAATGGCACAACAAACTTCAAGGACAATATACCTTCAACCACCTGATGATCCAACTTATCAAGTCAATTTGGAGAGAAGAGTCGTAGTTGCAGCATACAATTGCACCCAAAACTATGAATCTTATTTATGGACAAGAGTAGGCTACAAGTGTGATTCCAGAGTATAGTATCACTCCACTCCTCTAGATGGCATAACTAACTTCAAGCTTCTCCATGCACCTATGTGTAATGATGGAATAGAGCACTCATGATGCACACACTCTACACAACTAGGCTTGAAGAGTGGTGTGTTATGTGTTGAGAATGGTGTGGTGTAGTGTGATCATGTGATGATTTACAAGGGAGAGAAGGGCTCTATTTATAGGTTTTAGAAGCCCCGATTTGGATTAGGCCTAATCAAGTTTATTTGAAGGAATAAAAGATTATACATATTTTTATTTTTTTTAATGAGGGTGGGTCTTTCTTGTCCTTTGAGTCACATGGATGTGGGCTCAAGGGAAGAGAATTATTGAGGATGAAAGGAGAGAGGGATTGAGTGAATAATTTGGGAGTGCCTACTCTAGTAGAGGGTGCATTTTACAATAAGGTTAGTGGTTAGTAGTTAGTAATTATCACTAAAAAATATTTACAAAATCATTCACCAAATGGTGAGATATATGATGAGGAAAGTTAGAGAAGGGATGAGCTTGTAAAGAGAGGTTGAAGCTTTGGAGAAGTTGACATTCACCTCTTTACAGCACGGAAGAAGAAGCAGTCATCATGGCGAAGCAGCGCGTGTCGATGAAGCTATGTTATTTCAAACCTTGAAAAATTCATGATAAAAGCCTTCATTTGCAGAGGTTATCTTTGGATTTTTGCTGATTTTTTGAAGTTCTTTACAAAGTTGAAGAGAGTATGGTAATATGGACATATATGTAGAGAGAAAGGGGGACACATAGGGTGTAGAAATGGAGGATGAAGGCTATGGAGGTGTGAGAGATGTGGCAATGGTGAAGAGGGTGAATTAGGACATGAGCGTTGCAGGTTTGGGAGTGGGAAGGAGAGGGAGGAGTGTGTGTGAAAGAGGAAAATGATAAAGTGGAAGAGTGAGTGTGGCTGCATAGCATGGGCAAACTGGGGTCCACCAATAAAATCATAACTCACAGCTCGTAGCTCAAACAAATATGAAAAAATTTGAGGTGAAAGTTCAGCTCACGAGCTACAACTTTTGTTTGTATGACCTTTTCAAATTCGGGGAGCATGTGATCTTTAAAAATTCAGCAAAACCGACTGTTTTTTCCACTGCACAAGGTCCTTGTGAGGTCCTTCTTTGGATGATTCTTTTGAATACCTCCAAGAGTGAGCTCCCCATGGTGCATGCATGCATTCCACATACCCTTGACCTTATTTGGTAGGTATATCATTGAAGATATTGTTGAGATCATGATATAAGTGAATAGTACAACTAAGAAAATCAAATATTGAGGGGTCTAAAAAAATATGTACATGTCAAATATAAACAATATAGGTGGAAAAAATATAAAGGGGTCAAAATAAATCTCTCTCATTATAAGTCTACCATATTAAAAAGATGAATATTTTTGGTGGTCTAATTTATGAGAGTAATAGAGAATAGATGTAGGAAGGAAAAAATCACAATAGTGAAAAAATATACACATAAATAGAACTAGTTTGTTTGGATTTTTGTTGGGATGGAGTTACACCAAAAATAAAAGAAGCTTGCATGAAATTATTTTTATATGGAATACAGAGTATGCAAAATGGTAAGAAAAAATATGGTAATGGTGAGTCAATGTACATAGCATAAATAACACACCATAGGTAGAAATATTTAAATAAATACCAAAATAATTATGAAAAATCCTTTTATTTAGGCCCTATATACAATGAAATATTTACACAAAAATGGGCCATTATATACTTATATTTTTAATATTTTTTTGGCTCAACTAGCCCAGTGACTAGCTAATTGAGGGTTTTTTAAGAAGATATGGGAAAAGTCCCCTAACTCACACACGCCTATGTACAGTGAAATGGTAGGCATAGCCATAGTGTTTGAGTGATTTGATAGGGTGCGGTAGCTTACTATGGAAATTATGGAAAGCCGAAAAACGGCTATCACTATGTAAAAAAATATGACTCGTTCTATTGAAAAGGCTATTTTATATTGATTCTTTGGCTTTACGACAAGCTGCTTGTAGCCTAAAAAGACATCAAGAAAGCTGCAAGCTTCCTTGTCCACAACTCCTCAACCACATGATCAATAATCAGGAGGGGATAGTTATTTCTAATGGTGGCAACATTTACCTGCTTGAGATTACACAAACTCATAATTTTCTATTTTTCTTGGGCACTACCACAATCGGTGTGTCCAATCTCATAGATAAACTTTGCTTCCTTAAGGTTGTCTATCTCTTCTTTGATGTTTTTGGTGAACGTTTCATTGTATGTATAGGGATTATGTTTGTGAGGTTTTGCATCACTCTTAGGGGGTATCATATGTTGGAAAATGCTCAAATCAATTGCCTTAAGGTCTTTGTATGACCATGAAAACACATCTCTATACTATTTGAGAATAACAATTAATAGCTGCTCTTCCTCCTTAGTGAGTCTTGTGGCAGTATATACCAGCTTTGGTTCTTCTCCTGGTTCAACCAAGTGAATTCATTTGGCATTTTCAAGTCCATTATAGGATGTTCTTGGTTCCTTAAGTTCCCTCATTTATTGTTAAACTACAATATTTTTGTCTTGTATTGTGTACTTTTTATAGTGAGAGGGGTTGACAAATTTGTAGGTGTCAGATTCCTCACGATTTTCCATTTTTGTGGTCCAAAACTCTTTCAAGGTTTACTTCAGCTTTTGGTATTCATATTTTAACCCATTTTTTGTCATTTTTGTTGATGTTTTAGCTTTGTGACTTTGGATTTTCCTTTGCTTTATTTCTTTGGATTAGTCTTTGTAGAAGCTAGTTTCCCAGGTTTTTGTGTAATTTTTTTGCTCATACAGTCATTGCTCCAACTAGCATCAGATATGACGGTGAAATCATGTTAACCTGTCATGCTTTTTCATGTCCCGGACAATGCTAACTAGCACAATTTTGACATATGCTAACTAGTACAATAACTTGAGCTACATCTCCAAGATCTATGACATATGATATATCAATAGAAAGCACTTGAAACAAGGAATCCAAATGTAGAACCTCCGACAAATTTTGATATTATTTGTAAAAAATTTACCAGATGCCCAACTTTTGGAAGATGTGCTAACTTGAAACTGCTAACTAGCACAAAAAGCGCGACAAGTTAACATGCTTTCACCCACGAGATTTTGCTCATCAAAAGAGGCATAGGTTTAGCTTACATGCTTTTTTATTTTCTCACACTTTTTGTTTGATACCACTTTTTCCTTCTCAAATTTTTGTTGGGGAAATCATAGAAGAAACCCTTGTGCTGGTTCAATTTTGTTTTGTTTTCAGATCTACTTAATAGATCATCCTCGGTTTCAATCTTTAATTAATCGTCTCGCAAATCTTGAAACTCCATCACTTTTGTTGCTCATATTGCAGACAGAAACCTTGTCCACTATGTGTTTGCATTCAACCGTTTCCTGGGTCCCTGTCTCCTCAGTTTCCAACCCCAATTCCAAGATAATACTCACCATTTGAAAGTTCACTATGTCAAAACCCCCCATTGTCATAGAATTTTGTTGGGGTTATCTCGTTTGTGCACACATCTAGAGTTGCCATTATTAAATACCATCCAAAAGGTTCAAATAAATCTTATAGAAAAGGCTCTCAAATGTAGTCCTTATCCTCTACTGATCTCTCTAGGATGCAATCCTACTCTAGCATACCCAAAGGTCTTTCTACAAATCCATTTTCAAGCTATAATCATGCTACCAAATTTGCAATTTTTGATTGTTTCCCACAAGGCTTGTGTCCATGGCTCTTTCACTTCTAGAATGGGCATCAATCCTAATGACTTCGCATCTTCTATGCTGTTTGCCACTACCCTTGTTTCCAATATTTTTTTGACTTGAGGTCTCGCATGATCAATCAATTCATTTTTCTTGTGCTCACATTCCATGTCCTTTTGATGTGTCATCACATCTAGGCTAGGGATATTTGTTTTTTTGGCTACATTAGAGCTTGAGCGGTCTCTATGAGCCGTTTGCACATTTCTAATCTCTTTGTTTTGAATTCAGGATGTGGGTATGTCAATAATCTTTGATCCAAAGCTTGGTTTTTGGTCTTTATTATTGTCTCTTAGGTTTGCAACAGAGCCTCTAAGGGTTCTAGCAATTTGTCCACTACGATTGAACCTCCTAATGAAATTTTGAAAAACTCCGCTCTTTCTACCTTTTCCTTGTTTTCTTTTTTATGTTTAACATGTTCCCTAGTCTATTGCATCTCTTTCTTCAAGGAAATCTTTTGCTTTACCCTTTTAGCTTTCATTTTGTGTCTCTTCGCATTCCATGATTTTTTTGAGTCCTAATCGTTAAACTTTCAAACTCAGTTTGACCTGGCAAAACTTTGCCTTGTCCTCTATCATCATGTTTCTTGTGGCTTCTTGAGATTGAGCTCTAGTTACCACATTGATAGGAGTTGCTGGCTTGGTTTTAGGTTCACTTGAACAAGGCAAAACTCTAATGACATTCATCGTCACTTTTCCTTTGTTTTAAGGATTCTTAAGGGAATTTGGAAGTACATGACCTATCCCACAACCCTCACAACCCTCACGACAAGGGTTAATTGTGCAATAGAAACCTCAAACAATTAAAAAAGCTGAGTAAGGGCAAAGCCATATTGGTAGATCTTGATTTAGACACAGATCGTGATTATTCTCCTAAATACTTAAGTTTAAACAATAGATTACAGAAGAAGAAGGAAATTTAGATACAATAATATTTGAGTGATGATGATGCCAATTTAGAGCTTGAACGATTCTAGATGATGTATGTGGGGGACAAGCATATGATCAATCAATTAAAGATAGTCAGTTAACATGAACATACCACTTTCCAGTTGCCTCCTCATCCCTACACAATTTAGTTGTTGAATCGGGAGCCATAATATCTACTCATTATTGTATTGGTAAATCCTCAAGTGCAATAATTTTCTACCGTGAATGTTTAGGGCTTAGGAATCTAGTTGGAAATGTTGTTGGGGGAAATCAACCTACATACGGATGCATGAAAGATACTAGATTAAAAATAAAAGCCTTGCTCACCAAGCTGCAGATTGGCCCAAGGATATTGGATGAAAAAATGAAGATCATATTGAAGACACTAGGGGACTGTTTGTGCGAGAGCAAATCACAACAACTATAAAGTGCATGCAACACAACATAGATCAACATAATGTCAATCAAGGATACAAATGACATGATAGGTGCACGGAGGCAATCTCTTTAGCTTGCCAGGATGAGACTATCCCACACACACAACACTCTGGAAGGCAAACTAAACCACAATCTATAATCTCACTACTCTCAACTACACCATCTAACCCACATGCACACAAATAGAAGTAAAGACACTAAACCATACCAAAATTGTACAAAACTTAAGGAACACCATCCCTTCACTAGGATACACATGTCCCAACTCCTCTACACTCAAAATCCTCACTCTAGACCCATCTACGGAAAACCCTAGCCACGGTTCTAATAACTACTTGCATGCAAAAAATAAACATTGCTTGATATACTTATGGCCACAAATAACTCGTAGATGCATGAGAGTGTGTGCTCTGTTCCACAAGGAATGCTTGGCATTGATGCGTAGCTCTTGTAGAGCCAATCACAATGGTGCAATCGGATCTCCAATGTGATGAACGAGCAGGACTAGTGCCAGGATGAAGCTCACACTCTCCCTCTCTTTCTCTCTCACATAGTCTACAACAGCTTAAAACTTGATTATGATAAAAATTCTCGTTCAAATGACCTAGGTACCTTATATACTAAGGCTACCATAGGTTAAACTAAAAGAACGAGTTCAAAGGGTAAAATGCCTTTGTATGTACAGTGCCATTGTACCCCGGCTTCTGCAACTAGACTAGCTACTCATTACAAATGATGTTTTTAACCATAATCTGTAGCATCTCATAACTCTTAGAGTATAAGTCTTTGTTGAGTTATGTCGTGTTGTTGACCCACGGGTCAACACTCCCCCCCCCCCTTTCGAGTTCATGTCGTCCCTGACATGACCTGGTTGTCAATTTTGATGCGGTCTTTGTTGTCATTTTACTGTCTTGTGCTCCATTGCTTGTACTTTTGTCAAACCACACAAGGACTATGATCCATGAGAATCATAATTGATGACAAAACTTTTGTCCTTCACATCCATGTCTGAGCTACATCATCTGTTTCTGTCATTATAGGTCTATTTCCAGATCTATAGAGAAAGCTCCATCCTTCACTTGCTCCAAAAAATCTGTCAATTATGAGTATTTGTGATTCTCAAAAAAACTTCTACAATCTTTAGAATTGAATAACTGGTTTGCAGATCTTGTGATCCAATGACAACTTGGTAAGGATTCTATAGAAATTGTATGGCTAAACCTTTAACTTCTTTAGGCCAAGCTGCACTCCAATACCAAGTCTATCTGTCAAGTCGAATCTGGGAGATAATTTTTTTTTATTTGAGGTTCAAAACCCATGTCCACCATTCAATCCGGCTCATCAAGTACAAGATATGTAAATATGAGAAGGTTGATTTTTCTACCATTCGAGAAATGCTCTTCTTCGTTGGTGACTCCTTTGGTCCTGCATCAAGGTAATCAAAGTTGCATTTTCCATTGTTAGCTTTTGTGTGATGTGTAAATCATTATCGTGATTCTACTTGATAAATAACTTAATTAAAGCTTGACAAACCACAGTTAATTCCCTAAGTTAGTAACTTGCCTCAAAAGGGATTTATCCGATATCATTCATCATCGATGAGCTATCATTGTCCATTTATCTCCAAAACTCATATACATGATGTGCCAGGTATGTAGATGGCTATCATGGCTTCAAATCTTAAAAATTGCATCTTTGGCTAGCTAGAGGTTAGACTTTTTAATTTTATTTATAGAAACCCCTTAGCTTGTACTCTCTATTCGTAGCCTCCTAAGAAATTTTGGTTTGATTTGGACTTGTATTTGGCACTCCAAGATAACTTTTGGATTTCAATCTCAAAAATGACTGATGACAATTTTTGGCACCTTCCGGTTACCAAACACATGTAGAACCAATGATGAAAACCAGAAGTTGACTTGTTCCTTGGTTGCCCGTGCAAACATCTATCATGAGAGATGTGTGAATTGTCAACTTTGCACCCTTTTGTTCTTGTCAGCATTGTTAGTCCCTTTTGTTTTCTAGGCTTCATTATGTCACATACAATATAGAAGATTTACATTATGAAGATCTACTTTTTATATACGGCCTTGTAGTCGCATGAAGTGTCTGATAGGCAACTCTACACTTGATGGGTGCTTTTGTTTAGTTGCATCTCCAACTTCCATTGTCCTTGTAGGCCACGCCGAAGTTTGATGACTATTCTGAGTCATTTTTGGCCCCATATTGTTGTCGAAGACTGATCAACATTCTTTTCTTACCTCTGACGTTACCCATTGTGCATATGGATTTTGAGGCATACCTCGTGAAGTGTTGTCATTTTCTTGGACCTTCTTCTCTTTGTACTGCTCGGGATCTCTTCAGTGTGTTCTTCACATAGATGATGGATTTTTTTTTTAAAAAAAATAATAATGAAATAAAACCAAAGATCAACAATCAATTCAGAAAAAAGAAAAATTATTCGAATAGAATTCTAAATGCTATGTACATTGTACAATGTCCCTAGGGGATCATATATGGCTTTTGTCCCTATACTCGTCTTGTAACGCTATTATGAGGGCATATACTCTAAATTTTGTCAAAAAATGTCACAATCAAATGCAAAAATTCAATACAACTCACAAAACATTGCCCTATAATATTCATATATTAGGTCCGCATTTAAAATGCCTCCCCCCCTCCTATTTGGAGTCCTTCTGGATGACAGGGTATCGCCAAGGGTATGTGGTGTGCTCTGACAATAAATAAAATGTGTCTATGCAGGCCTTGTAATGTAGCCCTATTATGCATATTCAATCAATGCGTGAAAAAGATTTATGTTGTGCAAGATGTGGGTATAAACAATTTTCTTATTGGCATTTGTTGGCAAGGTTTCCTATTCTAAGCAATGTGATGATCCTTGAAGCTCCCGTGTTGTTTTCTTGATTGAAGGTTGGAGAGAGATTTGGACTCCCTCTTTGGTTGCCTCTGGTTTTTTTTTAATTTTTTTGAGCTTTTCCTGTGCATCACTTCATTTCTTGATCAGTACGTCTTGTGCAACATGCAATGGTGAAGTGGGATTCTTGATTTCTTCTAACTGTATTGTAATCATAGGAGGAATTGAAATAATTCAAGCGGCAATATGGTGATAATAGTTCTATTGGTTTCCTTTGGAACCCACTTCTTTTTCATTACTATCCGTTTCGTTGATGCTGCTTGTTTGTGATACTTGTCCCTACTTCGTTTGCATTTGAAGAGACTTCTTTGGGATCCACCTTGTCTTTGTGTGAGTTAGCAATGGTCTTTGCTTTAGCCCTTGTATGCTTGGTTGACGACGAGATTCAAACTTTGGGAGTTGATTCTCTAACTATTTTGGAATCAAATAAATTCCTAACCTCTTTGTGCTTGAATCAACTTCTTTGGAACCCAAATTTGAGTTGCGAATGCTTACGGATTTGTAATTTTCTTAGTTGTTCGTGCAGGCTTTGATTCTTTTTCTTTTGGTATTAGATTTTGTGATTTTTCATCAGAGATATATCATTTTCTTGATCCATACCTGTTTTTGGCCAAGCTGGCTCTTTGGTATTTAGGTTTGTCTAACTGTTTGGTTCAGAGTTTTTGTTATTTCCTTTTGGCCGTCCTTGGTTGTTACGGGAGCTGCTAGTGACGGTAACGACTTGAGTTCCTGGTAGGGGATGTCATAAGATTCATCACTATTGCTACTATCATTGACAAGGTTGATCTGTCACTTTCCCTCGGTGTTTTGGTTGGTTATGGAAAGTTACTATCTGTTTGCTCTTGGATTGTTGTGTCTAGAATGACCTTTCCAGCCAATTGATTAGTGTGTTGTTAGCTTGTTGACATGGATATCTTCCTTTTGGCTGAATCTTTTCTTCCTGTATAGGAGCCACAGATGAGGATGCTTGTTGCACCTGCATCACCATGAGAGATTTTGCAATCCACTTTCGATACATTTTATTCTTGTAGCGGTGATATTGGTTCCTAGATTTTTGATTTGGACAATCATAAAACCGTGGATTTGTTAAAGTGTCTTTCGTGTCACCTGCTGGGTTGTATGGATTTCCGTTGTTTTCATCTTCTTGAATCTCCAAGTGTTCTACAAAGTCATAGAACTCGTCTTCTTCTTCATATTTGTTTCCTTGACTACACTCATTGCAAAGTAAGGAACAACACCATAGCCATCTTGATCACAAAACTTTGTTGTTGGACCATCTTGAATAGCACACACATCCATAGTAGCCAAGATGTGTTCCCATTCAAGTGACTCTAAAGCTTCCTCAAGAAAGGGTAATGGGATATAATCCTTATCTTCAATTTCCCTTTCTACCATTTCTCTCGCTTTAAGCTTCCGCATTGCAAAGCTCCACACATCCCTATTCTTTAGTCTTACCCTACCATGGTGGAAATTTTGACCGTGCTACAATAGCAAAATCAAAATCTTCTACATGGGTTTGATTCATGCCCTTGTAACTATAATCCTTAATATTTATCCTTGTCGTGGTTTCCATGTGTCTAAGGTATATATGGTTGTATCCCCAATCTTGGACCATTTTCAATTGTCTTATGAATGGTCTTCCTAGAATGATATTGTAGTTTTTATTATTGCCAAAGTTAAAAACAATAAAGGTATGCTCATATTCAATGCCACAAGAAGTAACAACTGCTTTTTGTAGCAGTCCTAGGGGCCTTTCTGTGTGTGCGTATGCAAGCTATAGTTTCATCCTAGTAGCCCTCACTGCTGGTTTTTCCCTTTTTTTCCAGAACTCTTTTGTAATTGCGATGGCTACACAAGCTCCACTATCAAGAATTTCCATGGTTTTTACACCTTGGAATTCCACAGGAAGAGTGGTGTTCCCATCTTCTCCCTCATAGTACTGTCCACCCTTGTTTAACGACATTGGCCTAGTGTTTAGCTGAGGCATTTCTAGCTCTTTGATCCCTTCCTTGATTTGAGTCATTGGTTTTTTTATGCCAAGTTTCTCTATGAATTTTTCCATTGTATTCCACATGTTTGGTTGTATTATGAGCAACTCGGCTAAGGTTATCGTACAGGTGATTGATGTCGACAAAATATCTATCAACCCTTGTGAATTGATGACCTTGTTGGAAGACAGTCTCTATGATGGGACTGCAACAACATTTGACTTGGCCTTGTACTCTCTCGTATAGGATGGTAGTGTTCTTAGCAAATGGGGTTGATCGCCCATAGACTTTACAGATCCTTTGTCTCCCAATACGATTCCACTTCTAGATTCATTTGAGATCTAGTCTCAATTTCCTTTATTGGTGGAAGAAACACTCCTCTCCCATCATTGGTGTGGTTTATTCATCTGCTTAGCTCACTCTCTTCATTGGCCTCTCTGACTTGTTTCCACAATTGGTCAAGACCATCTTTTTCTTTGTTGCAACTCTCAGGTATATCTATATGAAATCTCTTGAAAGAGTTATCTGTGGTATTCAACACTATCCTTGGCTCTAATGCTGGGTCCTTGAGCTCTGATCCGTGCTCATGACTAGAATATGGCTCTTTTTGTTCCTGGCTTGGTGGAGTTACCGTGTAGATGGGACAGGGATGACATCCTCAGGTTTTCAAATTGGTGGTTCTAGTAAAGCTTGGGCTGTTTGAATCATTTTATTGCACATTTCAAGATTGTTATTTCTAGTTTTGCATACGGATATGTCATCCACCTCTGTTCTTGGGTTTGGCTATTTTTGAGTCGCACTTCATAGGCTTTCAAGAGAGGACTAGTGGATCATTAACCTTCTCGACCAATACTGATCCTCCTGAACTAGCACTTCTTGGTTTCTCCTCTATGCATGGTTCTTCTGGGTTTAGAGACATCTGCTTAAGAGAAGGTGCAACTCTCTCCTCATGTTGTCTTATCTTCTCTTTATCTTGGGTAAGATCCTCAGCTAGGCATTTCTTCTCTCTTTGCCTATGTGCTTTCATCTTAGCCTTTCTAGCTTTCCAGCTATTTTGCTTGCTCTTGGTTTTTTGACTAGGTGCATCGGTCTTTGGTTCACCCATCTCTGGACTCACGTCAATTTCTATTTTCTCCGTCTCTGGGTTCTCATCAGATTATTGTTTATCTTGTGCTCTCGTAACTATTTGAACTCGTATGACATTTTCATGTTCTGAGCTACTGGGTAGTTGAACAATTCCTGAGACATTTGTCATGATCTTTCTGACTTGGTTTGGGTTTTTTGGACAGTCGGGGATCAAGTGAATGATGCCACAGTCAAGACAATAGGCATTTACTTGTGTGATCTCCATCTAAGGACAGTGTTTGACCAAGTGGTTTTCATGGCTTTTATGACACTCTATCTCTAGTTAAGAAGCTTCTCCGTGCCTTTCCTCTTGGCTCTAAACAGAATCTGACCTAGCTATGCCTCTATTAACAATGAACCACAATGTACTGGCCTCGCCATTCCATGTTTTTCTCTCATCTTTTGTTGCTTTGAAGGGCAGTACCCACTTTGATTGCTATAACACATTGTAGTTGGTACTAGCACTCGTTTATTAGATGCTTCCATCACTGGTATGTATCTCACGTCTACAAGAATTCTAGCACCTGGCAGTGGAGGTTGTTTTCCTAAGATAGGCTATGGCCTTGAATATCCTACTAGACCTAGTGCATTCCCCATAGCGTATCTAGGTGGCATAGGTGTTACTGGAACAGGTTGTACATACCTCTCCCTAGCATATGCCATGCTATAGTAACACTCTTCTCTCATATGGTTTGTCCATTTTCTCTCAATTTTCACAACTTAGGCTCCCTTGGATCAGCATTTACAAGAGGAGTCAACCTCTTGATTATTTTGTCAATAAAATTTTCTTGTTTGATAGGTGTCATTGGTTTCGCAATGGACTCACTCATCTGTGAATCCGTGTGCTGAGAGGATGTGTTGTCCTTTTGACTCTTACAATTGTTTTCTTTATATTCCTCACAATTATCTACCAGATAAATATCTTCTTTGGTCAATTCGTTTAGCATCATGCTCCTTATCATATGCAAATCCTTTTGAAGACCCTCATGTCTCATACCTTGGATAAAGATCAGCATCAATCTTTTCTACATAGGTAGTTTATCTCTCAAATAGAAGTTGATGTATCTCTTGAGCAGTAATGCCACTTTGCGTACTGATTCACCCTCTTTCTGCTTGAATCTTTGGATTTGTGAGACTCTATTGTGAGCTATACCTTTCTGGGAGAATTCTTCGATGAATTCCTCAAAAAACTCGTCTAGAGTCTCAAAATCTTGTCCTTCTACTTAGTCAAACCATATAGCAGCATCATCTTCTAGAGTCAGTCCGAATCTAGCAAATTGTGTCACAAAATCCAAAACTTCCTCTCCTCTAATTACTCTTTTGAAAGCCGCTAACTGATCTCTCAGATCTTTATCTTCAGAGTATCTCCTGTTCACCCATTTTTGGACTTGGGACGGTCTAACTCGCCTATTGTCTACAAGTCCGAGATGTAATTCTTTTGTCCTAATCCACAAGCCTTGTAAACCGGCCACTAGTCATATGAAAAGCCCTAGGTATAAGCTCAAAATCTCTAGTTTGAAGACACCATTGTAACATTATCCAAAGTTTTGGAAGAGCTTTGTATGTACATCTGTGGAGTGGCAACTCAGCAACACATTGTAGTTATTTTTTCTCCTTCTCTGGTAATCAAAATTCAGTTCCAAAAAGTGCATCGAGTTTCTTGTCTTTTGCTCTACTATTTAAGTATAATCATTCTCAGTTTTTTTGTGGTTTGCAACTACCATTTGTGTGCTAAATTTGTAGTTTTGAGTACAAAAAAGGTTGTTATTTGACATTTTTACCATAGGAGAGTGTTCCTAGACCATAGAGAAACCTTTTTGGATAGTTATAGCTTTTATGACCTAGACCATGATGGATCGGTATTTTGGTACCTTGTCATATGACTACCACTCTTTGTAAGACAATTCCCCTAGGCCTATTATAGCTCCTTCTAAAGTTTCATTGCATTCCGAGTACCATTAGGAGAAGTTTGAGGTCTCTTTTTTGCCATTTAACGTTTAAAGAGAGTGTGCTCTAGGCCAATGAGAGGAGGGAATCCCTTACAAAACCTTCACTTTTAAAATTGCTTTTAAATTTCTAAAGCAAATTTTTTTTCGAAAGAAAGTCTAAGGTAAGTTTCCATCACGTGGTCCTTTTACCTCAGAAAGATCTCCTTCATTGGCACGAAGGTATTTTTGAATCTTCTCGCGTCCTTCTTTTCCCTCCTATTCCCACCTCTCTCTCATTCCACCACCTTATTCTGTCTCCTCTTCCTACTATCCTCTCTTCACTCTTCTGTGTGTCATCTTACTCAAGCAATGGAGTCCACCTAGTGTAAACACCCTAGCACATCCATTGAAACCATTATCACCTATGCCACACTAAAGGACTCACAAATAGTAGATTTTAACATCCATACCCAAGGTTAGCTGGATTATAATTTAGCAAAGCAGGAGAACAAAATACTCCTCAAAAAATTAATTCTTGTCATGTTGGAAGAAAGAGTGAAAAATTTTAGGCTTTCTGGAGCCAAGAATATGTTTATATGCACAAGAAGCTTCATCTCCATTCTGGGAGCTCTAATCTTGCTCTCCACAGAGATAACTGTAAGTGATTCATATGGTGACTATTATTTCCAATTTGCTTTAGGTTGTTTGTGGTACGTTTCTCTTATGATTTTTATTATTTTTGCTTGTTTTGTGCTACTGTGCTTCTTACACATCTCTATTTATGAAGCATAGAGGAATGGCAATTGGTGGAGTGTGCCAAGATGTCCAAGCTTGGTTCATTGGGGAGGAGCTTTACAAAGGGAGAAATCATGGGTCTTTCTTAGAGAAGGGGTATTCTTCCATGTTATAGGACATTGATATCATGTGAATGAATAGTGAACACATGGCCACCTTGAAGATAAGATCCATGTGCACATTGCACTAAATGAGGCAAGATCTACACAATGCACATACAAATTTTTCTATAGATTTTGCTTTTGAGATAGATGAAAAGGCCTATAAATAATGATGTCTTTCTTTCTACCATTCTTTGCTTCTATGAGGCATAGTTTTACTTTCCCTTTTTTATAATATTTCTTGCAGGTCTTGATACAGATTGAAATAGATTTCTATGCCAATAACTACCATTAGGGATTGTCCATCTAATGCCAAGCTAAAATACTCCTTAGCTAGAGTCCTACACTATTGCTAGTGCTATTGGCAGTTTGTATCAATTGTTCCCTACAATTGGCATTTGTACAAGATATTTTGATAGCAATGAAAAAAAGAAAGTGCTATCATACCACAGTCTTCTCATCCTCTTGCTTTATAACACTATAAGTAGCTCGAGCCAATTTTTAAATCCACCCATACACACTTACAATGGGCAATACGGGGATTTTATATTTGCAAGATTTTGTTTTCAAGCTTATGGAATTGAAACATTATTTTTGAGCTTTTTAATGCTTGTAATACAATATCTTCAAATATTGGTGTGGCATGAGAAAAGTCTACATTAGATCGTGCAATCCTTTAATCACCAAACAATCAAATGTAGCATGTATGCATGTCTTTGCTATGGGAATGTATGCTCGTGCAAATCTTTTATTATCCTGAAATGTAACTTTAAAGAAAGCACCATTTCTAAGTAGTTTTTATTCAACACCATTTTTTGAAGTATTAATAGTGGGCATTCTCCAAGAAAGTATTGCGTCAATTGCTAAAGAGATTCTTTAATGTTCGACTCTATAAATAGTCATACTAGGCATCTCCCACGTTGTGCTAGAATAGTCTTGATCCTCTGATGGAGCTCCATCAATGTCGTGGTCGCCCTCATAGATGTGGGCATCTAGCTTGCCCGAGCTCAATAGCTGGGTCAACTAATATACCTTTGGTATGGGTGGGCTCTAAAGTCTGTTGTGAAGCATGCTTGTCTGGCTACCGAGTCTCTGTTCTAAAGAAGTCAGTGATCTCCCTTTGTGAATTTCTCCCACTGCTTGATCTCCTCAAGAGACTGGAGGAGAAGAAATGTCAAGTTTTATCAAGTAGTCAATCAGAAAAAATCCTTGTATTATCCCCCACCTACTTCCTTGTCTCTTTCTAGTGCAAAGAAATTATAAAAATCTTTCACTTTCAGATGATCTACTGTATGCATCCTTTGTTTTTTGTATATTCCTCTGTATAACTATAGCAATATCAAAACTATCTAATAATTTTTTAATCTCTTGTGATCTTGTTCTGTGACACACTTGTCTATAAAACCACTGGAATACTTCAAGAAATCTATTAGCGTTTTGAGCTCCTCCACCATCATGTATAGTGTGTTTGAAGAACTTGGTTCTTGCCTGATAGTGGGACTTCTCCATGCCTTGAGTAGACCAAATTGACAAGCTTCCACATTTCTCTATAGGAGTGTGATTGTATATAATGTGTTGCATAAGAAAAAGATAATTTCTTCAACAACTTATGCAAGTATTAAAGAAAATTAGTAGAATCAAAATTCATAAGTATTACCATGTAGTGTGTGAAGTGCTCTGAGCTCCAAGCACTTGTCATAGCTTTCTTGAATCTGTTCAACTCTTTCTCAAAGTTGGAGAGGTCAATTTTTCCCTAATTATAGTTAGAAAAGTGCATGCAGTGTGCAAAGGTGGATATTTGAATGGGGAATATCTAGAACAACTTGAAATTTTGGATCTTTATGGTGTCTATTTGCGGATTTTTTCTAGGTAGCAGGATTCAGCTCGTTTGCTACACCCATGGAGTAGATACAGAGGCTTTTGGCATTGGCACCCCTTGACACATTGTACATGGGTGAAAGCATGTTAACCTGTCGCGCTTTTTGTGCTAGTTGGCAGTTTCAAGTTAGCATATCTTCGAAAAGCTGGGCGTCCGGTAAATTTTTTACAAATAATATCAAAATTTGTCGGAGGTTGTACATTTGGATTCCTTGTTTCAAGTGCTTTCTATTGATATATCATATGTCATAGATCTTGGAGATGTAGCTCAAGTTATTGTACTAGTTAGCATATGTCGAAATTGTGCTAGTTAGCATCGTCCGGGACATGAAAAAGCATGACAGGTTAACATGCTTTCACCCACATACATTCTAGGGTCTTTAGGAACCCCCCATTCCCCCTATGTGCCATTCCATCTGGTACCTACCAAACTCCCTCAACATCTAGCTCCTCCCTAGTCTATTGAGATTTGATTATTATAGGGATACTAGTGTGGTGAAATACCCAATTCAATACATTGCAAAATCTTTAGTATCAACTTCAAAAGCACCTAACCACAAAATGTTCTTCTTTGTCTGCACACTAAAATTTTTAAGGTTTCTACCCCCTATATGGTGTGAAGAGCTCTATTCACAAGGGTAATTGATACTCTCTCAAGCTTTCTATCCTTCATAATTTCACTCTCATCTAATTTAATTACAAAAATGGATTTCCCATTCACACCAGTATGTTGAATACCATAGAATCTTATCATTTCCCTCTGCAAAGTTCTCAAGTCAAAGAATAGCTTGTTGAAAGAGTTAAACTTGAGGTCTTTCTTTTTATTAGGATATATGTCATTGATGTGGAAAGGCTCTCCAAGCATCTCCATGACCTTGGAATTAATTTTGAGCCTGGAATGTTGAGAATTTGATGGCTTTGGAAGTGAGGACCCCTTCACTCTCTAGTGCTTTAGGTTTCTATTGATGACCTTGAATATATTTTAGTAACCTGCCTTGCTGATTCCAACTTTGTCCAAAGTGCCTTGAACTTCATCTTTGTCCATAGGAGAACTTTGCACAAATCCATTGATGAGTTTCTACCTAGGAACCCTAAATCTTCTTTTATTCAATAGGTTTCCAATAACAACATGTGGAATTACATCACAAAAGGATTGTGATACACCTCTCATGTTTCCTTGTAAAAAGTCTGGCTGAACTAAGGACTTGAGGTAAATACAAAGAAATACTATAGCAGCCAAAGGTACCATCTTGCAAAACAAATATTAATTTGATTCTAAAAAAATCAATTTTACCTCACTGTTTTGATCCTTCTATTGCGACCTTCACCTCCTCACTTGAGACTCTCTATATTCTTCAACTTACTTTGTCATTGTCTAAGCCCAAGAACTGTCCTCTTTCTTCTCAATGTATTCGACAATGATTGGAGGTTCTTTACCTTCTCCTTTCTTTCTTGAAGCTCATGATTAAGGAAATCCTTCAACTATAGTAGCAAATGGTTTTCTAGCTTAAGAATGGACTTCTCTTCTACAAGGTTTTGTGTATAGCCTAATAGCCCTTTCATACCACCATCTCCTACAAATTTCATCAATGAAGAAAAATTGAGAAATGGTGGGGTGCATTTGGTGATGGGTCTATGGGATACAATCTACGATTTGTTCATAGATCAATGTGGTTCTTTTTTTCTAATCTCAATGCTTCTATGGTAGAAGGAGGAGTTTTACAAAGCGTATTTCTTTTTTGGAGAGGGAAATATTCATCTTCCAACTCTACATGGAGATGATAGATACCTCTTTTAGCAAGATTCATGGAGATGATGTGGGAAAGATGATGAGTTGGATATGATGGAGAGAAATGTGTAGAGAAAGTACAGAATGAGCAGAGGGAAATTTGAAATTTGTACTAAAGAGAAAAATTGTACATTAGGAGGGAGAATTTTTGGGAAAGGGACAAATTCCCAAGAGATTTGAAAACGTCACTATAAGTGGAGACCCAAAAAGTGACATTCCATGCACCCAATAAAAATATAAAGTTTCCCCCCAATTTTGGGTTTTAAAATTCCTTGTTTATTTTTTCAAAAATGAAAATTATTCTCTCTCTCTACCATTTCTTATAGGGAAAATTCTAGACCTCAAACTTCCCTTAGATTTTCTCATGCTAATGATAGCTTAGTTTCATAGGTTCATTTATTGAGGCTGACACCCTCAAAGAGTCTCAGTGCCCCATCCAAGTCGCTTCCCCGAGTATTGACATTATGTTAGTGCGAGATAGCTATGCCACAAACGTTCGATCCTGGGACCTGCTAACAGTCTCTCCTCTCAGTGGTTTAAAGATCTCTAGAGATAGGTAGATAACAATTAACCAAGAGGGAACATCACAACCAAGTAGTATGAAAGGTGGCTTAAAGCAAGGTTTAGTGGTACAAAAACCGGACCATTTGTTTCCACATTATTGAAACCAATGATAAAAGTAGGGGCCATTAAAACTTTTGCAATCTATGTCAAAAATTATTGGAATTTGTATTTTTATGTTCTTATTTCAAAGATGTATTTGATGATATACAATATGGTAAGTGATTTTGTTTGGAACTTTGATAAATTGCATTGCAAAGATTTGTAAGAGGTACTATGAAGGACATTAAATTTTGTACCACCAGATTGTGATTTTAGCCATGCTTGGTCTATGTATTTTAAGCGCTAAGACCTGGAAATTGGTAGAGATGTTGTCAAAAATTTGAAATAACGCAAAATTGACCATAAAATGAAAATGCAGAGAACTTGATCAAAAAAAATCCAAATTTGACCAAACTTCATTAGTGTGACTAGGACAACTAACAGGCATTAGTTCAATGTGTTTCATGTTAATTTTGGGTCAAAGGAATATGGATCACAATCCATGTTGAAATACGTACATTTCTTAGAGTTCATTTCTTCCCAAACTTGCATGGTGATAACCCCTAACTAAGATTTATCTCTTTGTCAACGTTTTGCAGGATTTTGACATTGTAGGGTACATGCATCACAATCCATGTTCAACAACATTTTGCAACTATTAATGTATGAGTGAATAGGCATAGTTGGAAGAAGTATCCTGAAAAAATTTCTCTAGATTTGGAGGTGGATGTACATGGATCGGAATCCATGTTCCACCCCCAAATTGCATTGTGATCGCATGATTAGATTTTTCTTTACTTGAAGAGTTCCTTGGTGGATTATTTTTTATGTTTGGATAAGATTTGATGCCTCTAATAGCCCACGACAGTTTGAAAATAATCTATTTTGGTGTTAATCCGTTCAGTTGATTCAATGTTTTTTATGTAGTGTGAGTTATATACACCTGTCCATGGTTGGTAGAAGAACATATCTATCAAATATAGTGTGGTGTGGTAGCTTTGAGTGTCTGCATTAGGCATAAAATGATACGACAAATCTAAGTAAAAAAATCAATCTCTCTCTCTCTCTCTCTCTCTCTCTCTCTCTCTCTCTCTCTCTCTCTCTCTCTCTCTCTCTCTCTCTCTCTCTCTCTCTCTCTCTCTATCTATCTAAGTCGCTCATAAGTTTCAAACCCAAAAACCCAAAACACAGAGCTTCTTGAATCTCATGCAATTCAAACGGAATATTTAACGATAATTTATACTTATCTTCATGAGACCTAGCATCTCCTCTTCATGGTCTTTGTGATCGTGCGCTCCGCAGCTCTGAATGACATGCCCATAACAATGAAGCATTGAAGTATGATGTCATCACACGTTCATAGTCTTCACATCATGAGTAGCATGTGTCCTTGCTTGGCTGCCAATCTCATGGCCGAGCGAGCTTAGAAAAAGGGCTCCCGATTCCACACCATATTCCGCAAGGAGGATAGAACGCCTCCATCAAATGCCAGATTTGCCATATGCCAATGTTGGCACACTTCTAGATCTTTTACATTCTATTGATCCTTATGTTGATCTGTAGTTGCAAAGGAACCATGGCATCATGGAACTTGTCATGCCATCAATAATGGAGCACCGAGCTCACACTTGTACAAAAACTTTTCAATGGATAAAGGAGCACCGAGCTCATATCTCAGTCATAACAGGAAATCTTGCACCAGTCTTTTCTTGCCAACATAATTTGCAATGTCTAATGTACAGCCATAATTGGAGACACAGATGTGAAGCGTCTTCCATGCACAAGGAGTCATCAATTCCACATAGATCGTCAAGACGAATACGATTTTCCAGCCTCATGCCTTCATCAAGTTGGGATCCGAGGTCAGCCATGAAGAGACACAAAAAAAAGAAAACTTGCCCTCCAATCCATGTGTCGATACTGAACCAGCCTTAAAGGAAGCCATGGAAAGAGCTGCGCAGCCAACCATGTAGCCATGAAGAAACCAGAAAATCCCACGCATGGATATTTTCTTAAACTTGCTTTAGATAGATGCCCTCTTTGAATTTCGGCTAAGATTTAGGGTTTCCATCAGAGGATTTGTGAGTGAAGTTGAACAAATGGTTGTGCCTGCAATTGCTTCTTTGCGCTCTCTGTGTTGAAGGGATGATCATCTCAAGACCAGATCCGATTCATAACCAGCACCAACAAAGGAAACGTGTATTGCAGTGCCTACTTTAAGAGTTGATGCACATAGGCAAGCATCCAAAGCATAGAGAAAAGTAACTTTATCTGGTTTCAAACCTTGAAGCCTGAATGTTGAAATAGATCTAGAGAATCATGGCCACACCCATTCTGGGTGAATGTTGTCATATTGCTTGGCAACACATCAAACACTTTCTTTGCGACGAATAGACTGCCACGCCTGCCATACATAGTAATGAATGCATTTCCAACAGCCTCGTCTTCATCAAGATGGCAACTGTGAAGCAAATGATGAATGTATTTCCATGCTACAATTCCAATTTTTTAATATAACGGTAGGTGTATATAGAGTTGTGGGTTTTTCCCTTGAGCCCCCAAGGGTTTTTTCATCCACAGAAAGGGACCTTCGTTTGAGTGGGGGTGTTGAGCTATATATAGTGTGTCTCTATATATAGCGCCCTGCAATATATTCCCCTCTATATAAACCTGTCTCGTGTGATCAGTAGATACAGTTGGGGTTGTCATATCTGGTGTCTCTTCTCTCGTCTTTGCTCCACTGTCAACAATATCTGGTGTCTCTTCTCTCGTCTTTGCTCCACCGTCAACATGTTGAGCTATATATAGTGTGTCTCTATATATAGCGCCCTGCAATCTGGTCCCCTCTATATAAACCTGTCTCGTGTGATCATTAGATACAGTTGGGGTTGTCATATCCGATGTCTCTTCTCTCGTCTTTTCTCCACTGTCAACAATATCTGGTGTCTCTTCTCTCGTCTTTGCTCCACTGTCAACAAGTAGCCCATATCTTGTAAATACATTTTCATACAAGAACTTTTCTATTGTTCTTGCATTTCCTTTGTGTTGATTTGGCTTCTACCCATTTGGTTAGATAATATGTGGCCACAATGATATATTGAGCATGAATTATATATGCAAGAGGTGTGATAGGTCCAACAAAGTCTATCCCCCATTTGACAAAAGCCCTTGCTTCCATCATAGATTGTAATGGAATTTTGTCTCACCTCGTGCGTGCTTTGGTACGCTGGCATTCATCACAACTTTCACAAACATTTTGACATTTGTGAACAAGGTTGGCCACAAAATGTCTGCAATAAGTATTGATTTTGGAATTTTAAATGAAAAAAGTGTTTCCCTACCTGTTCAAAATGAGCTTGCTCAAAGTTGGTATATATTCACTTTTTGTGGTACATATTTGCAAATGATTATTCTTTCCTTGCTTGTAGAGGTGGTCCTCAATTATCATGTAGCTCATTGCTTCAAATTGAATGAATATTATCTTGAATTTACTCATCCCTTCTAGAAACACACCTTTTTTCAGGTAATCCCCAATATATGAACTCCACTTGGGTGAAACGGCTACTCGAAATAGTGTTGCATGTTCTACAGGTGCTTGGTTTTCACAATTAATAACATGAACTAATATAGTCATCAGCACTTCATTTCATATTAGGCCAATACACATCAAGTCTCATCAATAGCTGAAATGTTTACACTTTCCCATTGTGAATCCCGTTGGTTGCACATGAGCTTGTCTCAAGTACACATTATGTTTGGTTGGATCTATATATAGCCTCAATATTCCATCATTCACTTGCTTATATAGTCTTCCATTTATTAGAACTAGTGTCCATGTCTTCTCAAAGTCTGATGACTACCTCTCAATCTACAATGAACCAATGGTGAGCAAAGGTATGACATGTTCACTCCACCTCAGTACAATTTTGATATTGAATAGATAAGAGTCTGGTAGGTCATCGTCAACTCCCTTCGGTGCTTTCCCATTAGTCAATATTCTAGACAAATGGTCAACCCTATGATGTGTAGTCCCTTTCTTGACTACCATGGTAAAATCAAACTCAAGCAATATGATAAACCATCAAATAATATATCCAATATTGCACGATTTGTTCACCAGGTAGAATAGTGCTTGATGATTCCAAAAGAATACAAATTTATTTGAAAGAAGGTAGTGCCTAATTTTTTTCACTGTAAAGACCATTCCTAATCCTTCTCTTTCTTTGTCGTGTAATTTTTTTTTGCATGTTGCGGGAGAGAATCACACCACCCATAAAGTGCATGCAACATGACCTAGATCAACATAATGTCAATTGAGGACACCTATGACATGATGGGCACAGGAAGGAAATATCTTTAGCTTGTCAGGCTGGGACCATCCTACACATACAACACTCTGGAAGGCCAAATAAACCACAATCTAGAATCTCACTGCTCTCAAAACTAGACCACCTACCCACATACACACAGACGGAAGGAAATCCATCAAATCATGCCAGAAATCTTAGGAACACTATCCCCTCACTAGGATACACCTGTCCCTAAGCCTCTACACTCAAAATCATTGCTCTAGGCCCATCTGCAGAAAACACGTAAGAAGACAGAGCCGAATTTTGGAAGTGCCCAAAAATGGGTGCTTATTTTATGCAAGCTTCTAATTTAGATCTTTTTAGGAGAATTTATAGCTTTTTTTGTGTGATTCTTATTTACATTATAGCACCCATTAACTTTTGAGCTTTCACTTGCAAAAAAAGCACACCTTCGTAGAATTAGATCATGTATAGACAATTAGTTGCATTCCTAAGGAATGCTATTCAAAATAGAAAATTTCAACAAAGAAATTCTTATGATACCTAAAAAAATTTGCACTCAATGGAATGTTAATCATTATACACAGATACAATTAGATTCAAGTCATAAAACCTAATCTAAGCTTTATTATTATTCTTATAGCAAAACTTTTTACAGTCAACTGTGATCATACAAGGATTGGCACCAGGCATGTGGTATGATTAGCAATCAAATGTCATAAACCATTGTTGTAAGTGCTTATCAAGAGGCTTGTGTTGTAAACTCTTTTAGATTAGTATTCACGTGACCAAGATACTACCTTTTTAGTAATCAAGGGAAAACTACCAAGATGCAATTGTAACTACATGTGCATCTACCAGGCTTAGAAGGAGAGCACCTTGGACTAGTAGTGGTCTAAACATCACCTCTATTGTGTCAATCACAACCATGATATCCCTTCTTGTATACCATGGAATTTCACTTTATGTTCTCCATGCTATGTACTAGGTTATGAGTGTACTAGATAAAGCTAAATTGTTAGGAACTATTACATGAAGGGAATTTAGTGACTTCGGAGATAGGACCCAAAAATTGAGACATGGGAGCGAGTCTTGTTCACTATAAGAGATAATGTTCATGCATAATTTTGTGGTGTTTCTATCTTCATCTCTATCTACACTCTTTATTTCTCTTGACTCCCCTCTAGAAAGATGCACAAGTGTGAGCTCTCTCCTCACACTTGTGCAATATTTTGTGGTGTTTCTATCTTCATCTCTATCTACACTCTTTATTTCTCTTGACTCCCCTCTAGCAAGATGCACAAGTGTGAGCTCTCTCCTCTCAACAACAAGTCTTACCCATACATGGCATGTGGGACTTGTCTTGATGCTACATACCATTTATAAAATTGGTGAACACACTGAGGAAAAATCACCACCCTTGAAAAAAATGGGAACCCCTTTATTGTTTACTACTTTATTTGTTCATTTTACTCCATCTCTCATACATGACTCAACATTCATTTCAATAAGGATATTAGGCACTTCTGACATTATCCTAGGGAGGCACCAAATTGATAGTGATATATTTTAGCCTATTTTAGGACGTAGAGAAAGAGTTTACCTATATGATATGATCAAAATCATTGAACAACATATATTTTCCTTAAACCATATGGATTCAAAAGAGCGCATAGAGAACATGGTTTGGAAAGTAAAATCTTAGAAATGATTTCATTTCACTATTTTTAAACTAGTGTTCGATCATTCACATTGTCTATTGATGCTCCTTAGTACATGTGATATCAACAAGCTTTGTATTTTTCCATGTGATATAGCAGTAGCCCAAATTATTGAATAAATAAACATTGTGAAGCTATGTTGCACAAAAATAGAAGTAGAAATGTACTATCATCAAGCACATGCTCTTGGGGGTTGAGTGTATGGTTTTGACTATTGGCAAGTGTGCACTTGGGGGTTGAGCAAGCTCATCTTTACATACAACAAAATCAAAATAAATACAATAATATTTTACTAAATGTGGAGTGTATATAAAGGTCACAAGTGGGGATTATTATAGATTTAGAAATACATTTTTCATATGCTACCTTAGCTCAAAAAAATAAATCTGAGTCTAGCTACACCTCCTAGTGCATACCTTACACATGTAATGCATTCTATAAAAAAACCTTGTAATAACAACCAAATTCTCTTAAGGTACTAGAGGCGAGTAGCAACACCTTCTTGAAGGTTTCCAAAGTCAAGACAATAGGACTGTCCTAACTTTGGTCAAAACATTATCTAAGATACTAGGCTTAAAATTGTAAGAGAAGAGCTCATACATTGATGTGGGGTATCATTATCTAACTATCAACCTTAAAATTGCAAGAGAAGAGCTCAGGCACGCAAATTGACCAACATTATCTAATATATCAACTATAAAATTATAGGGGAAGAGTTCGCAGTTCGTCCGCGTGCGTGCGGACGAGCTGCGAGCTCTCAAAGACATAATGAGTATAAAAAAAAATATTGTTGCGGGGCTTACTACAAGAGGACACAATTAACTGTTTTTTTTCAAATTTTTGGGGCTTGTTGCAATGGAAATAGACATAAATAGTGCGAAGTCAAAATTATGTCATGGAGACAGATTGTGGGCTCTTGAAGACATCAACAAGGAGAGGTTAAAGTAGCCAAATATGTATCTTGCTAGCACGATATGCCGCACCCATAGAGCAATAGCCCTTAATTTTTCGGTTAAGAAAAATATCTAGAAAAAAGAGCCGATGAGAGCACGCAGACGGCGGTCTATGAGCTCTTGATCTCAATTTTTGAAGTAGTGTGGGCTTAGAATTGTAAGAAAAATGACTTTCTGCTAAGTAATAGTAAAGCCCATAACATCAGCTCGGTGACCGTCTGCGCACCCGCGGACGGTCAGCGACCTCCCCAAAGTATGATCAAGATTCAAGATTAGGGATTTAACGAGAGAGAGAGAGAGAGAGAGAGAGAGAGAGAGAGAGAGAGAGAGGTAGACGCGTGCAGGAGGACTTCGATGATACAAGGTCTGCTTGGTTGCCTTTTCAACATTGTCTTTTCAACTCAAAATATAGCAATATAGCGGTTTTTTTCGAGTTCTCTCTCTCTCTCTCTCTCTCTCTCTAGGCTCCCCCTTTCTTTTTTGGCCATGCCTCTCTTGCGAGCTGCTCTACCTCTCTCATCACGCTGTCATGCACATGCAATGACACACACACGCAATGATCATGCAGACATGAAGCCTCATTGCCAGCACAAGTGAAGCCGCGAGCTAGGGCCTCAGAGACAACAGATGTCAACGGAACACAAATGGAGAGGTGTGTTTTAGATATACAACATAACCATGGACTGTATGTAGCGAGAGAGAGAGAGAGAGAGAGAGAGAGAGAGAGAGAGAGTGGGGGGAGAGAGAGAGAGAGAGAGAGAGAGAGAGAGAGGCAAGCGAATGAGAGTCGCTCTATCTGAAGGCTGGAGCTTCATTAAGAGAAAATCATTGGCACTCTTCTAGGAGACGTTAAGAGCACTTTAGCGCATGCATGCAATAATATCTTCATCAACTCTGCATTGAAGGGTGAAAGCATGTTAACTTATCCTGCTTTTTCATGTCCCGGACAATGCTAACTAGCTCAATTTTGACATATGCTAACTAGTACAATAACTTGAGCTACATCTCCAAGATCTATGACATATGATATATCAATAGAAAGCACTTGAAACAAGGAATCCAAATGTACAACCTCTGACAAATTTTGATATTATTTGTACAAAAATTACTGGACTCCCAAATTTTCGAAGCTGTGCTAACTTGAAACTGCTAACTAGCACAAAAAGCGCGACAGGTTAACATGCTTTCACCTTGAAATCAATGAGAGAGAGAGAGAAGGTCAGGCAACAGCGTTACAGTTAAAAGACACGCTATTGTTGTCAATCTTGGAAGCAAATACCTTGCCATGCATGCGAGCATACATAATCTAGGTCAGCTGGCAGCATAAGTCAAAGAAGCATATAAATATGAGCGCAAAAGCCTCATAGAGAGAGAGAGAGAGAGAGAGAGAGAGAGAGAGAGAGAGGGCATGCATGCTCACCACCTTGCTAGCATGTCCAAGACTCGTTTTCTATTTGTTGCCCTCTTCACTACGGATGCTTCTCGAGCAGGCTTCCCCTGCCTCTAATCTATTTATTTCTCTATCATCATCATTGCCCTATCGTCACGTGTGTGTGTGTGTGTGTGTGTGTGTGTGTGTGTGTGTGTGTGTTTGTGCACATGCAAACACCATGCACTTTACTTATTGCAAGGAATCCTAAAACTATGATCATAACAATATTGTGTTTAACCTTTGTGTGTGTGTGTGTGTGTGTGTGTGAGAGAGAGAGAGAGAGAGAGAGAGAGCTCTAGAGTTAGAGAAAGAAAGATTGCAGTAGCGTAGGCTTCTGTAGAAAAAACAACTCGAGAGTGCTAGTGTCAATTGTTGTTAAGATAATCAACACCTAGCCAAGGTCCAAGGGGGGTTGGCCTAGCAATAAAAGCGAGGGGCTTTAAGCATGCCTGCTATGCTTCAAATCATGTGACATAGGGACGTCGATGTGTACTAGGCAATAAAAGCGAGTGGTGTTATGTATGCTTGCTATGGTTCAACTTTTGCGACATGTGTGGGTGGGTGTATGGGAGGTGTGAGGGTGGAATCCCAAAAAATTTAGTGGATGTGAAGCATCAGATTGCCAAAAAATAGATAATTGATACCATTTTGTAACCTTTGTGATATCATTGAATGCTACTTAAATATAACTAAGTAAGATTAAAGGTGAAGTGACTTCATATAGTATTGTATGATTCTATGAGTAGTTTTATAAATAAGTAGGGTGCTTCCCTAGAACTACTAGTAGAGGGTTAACAATGTGTCTAATGTTAACGAGCGTATGTTTCAAGGATTTTTTAACGTAACGATTTCTATTACCCTCCTTAGCAATCACACACACTTTGGCCCATTGGCTTGTACTTTTCCTTGAGGCTAGCTACCCACCCCTTTAGCTATGGTCTCTATGTTTGTTATTTTTGAGATAATTGTGTCCCACGCATTGTCACACGTGCACCATTACATTTCTCTTATATGCAATTATGCAAGGTCTTAGAAGTTCTAAAACTTTGGCCCTTTAAGTTGGTCCCTTACTCTCATAGCCATTTGTAGGGGTTTCTTCTAACTAAACATTGAAATCCCATTCCTATTTAATCCCGACAACCTCTCAATCAGTAGAATACCCTTTACTTTTGTGTTGGCCTTTACTCTCATAAGCATTCATAGGGGTTGCTTCTAGCTAAACATTCAAAGCCCGTCCCTATTCATTCATAGGGGTTGCTTATAGCTGAACATTAAAAGCCTATCCCCATTCAATCCCCACAACCTCTCAATTAGTACAATGCCCCTTACTCTTGTATTGACCCTTAATTAGTTGGTCCCCAACTATCTCGATCGGTCCTAGATTTACCTCTAGCTAGCTATTGAAAACCCATCGCTATCCAATTCTAGAAAACCTCTTAGATATGAGATGTTCTTTAGTCCTAAAGTGACTTCTAATATCATTTTTAAGAGCTCCATCATGCTTATTCTCAAATTATACATAACTAATGGGTATGGCCTTTACATAATGGCTCAATCTTCATCACTAATAAAAATGGGCAATAACTTTCCCTTAATGTGAATAATGCAAATATTGACACTATGAATCTTTTCACAAGTGCATGTGGAGCAATTAAAGAAATTTCAAAGCGCAAGGTATTGAAAATTTAAAACTTCAACTTATGTTTGAAGAGTGAAACCTTCAAAATTCCACTCAATTTTGTGTCTTTAAATTATCCAATGAGCTTCTTGTTGTAACACGACCTTAAGTTTATCGATCTATAGACATTGAGATCAAAGAGAATCTAATTGTATCTTACATCAAACCACATTAGTTATAATCCATGCCACCATCTGTAGTATGACATGGTTCAGTTCTCTTGGATAAAATTTTTATGGCTCTCTATCACAATTTGTTAAACATAAACAAATACACATGTAGCTACATGAATTAATGTTCTCGGAAATTAATACCTTCCACATGTTAAAAAGTGAATGGAATCTAGAAATCAAAAGCTGTTTTTATGGAAGAAAAGTACTTTACACAGGTAAAAAAAGTAAAATGAATCTTGCAATCAAAATAGCTCTAAATTTCTAACAAAAATCTCTAAATGGAAAGCTCAAATTTTTATCATCCCTCCCGAAACTGAAATCTATGAGTACCTATGCGAAGCTTATGTCGCCACAATTCTAATGACTACTTGCAAGCAAAAAACAAACATCGTTTGATATACACTATAAGAGGAGTTTTCTATAACCGCTAACATTGCCGCGGAAAAACAAAGGAAAAAGGAAAGAAAAATTTACGGGGGCGGCAATAACCACGGCTATATACGCGGTAGTGGTTTCTCAGCATTAAGCGCGATAATACTAGCGGTAATATACCCGTAGCTATTACCACGTCAATTGCCGCTGTGAGCGGGATGGAAACACACACACAAAGCCTCTATAATGAACCGACACACACTCTTGGAATGATACACACACACACACTATGGGGCACCACTCGGCTTACACAACCCACCTGGCTGAGACAGGGAACACACTGACGGAGTGAGAGGAGAGAGACTATCCACTTGCCCACTCCACACACAAAGACACACACACACACACCCAAAAAACCTCAGCTCAAAAGAGGAGAATTTCTGATGTTTAGATACAATTGAGCTTGGGCCAACACCAATGAGGCAAATAGCTCACACAATATTGTAAAGAATGAGGATGCAAGAGAGCTACACAAGACAAGCACAAAGCACACAGAGATGGAAAGCTTCTTCTTCTTCTTTACAGAAAAGAGAGTACAAAATGACTAAGTGCTAAAGCTGAAAAGTAGCACATATGTACATGCGGTCACTAAGTGTGAACACGCTAGAAGCGTACTAGGCTGACACTATAAGTGTAGTCCAGCTGTAGAATCACTGGAAGAGATCCTCCGTGTCGGTCACCTAACGCGCCAGTGAGTAAATGCCGTAAGCGGCCAAGACCCGTAGTGGATGCCAGCTCAAGGTGTAGAGCTCGACATCTCAAAACTCCCCCTCGAGCTCTGCATGTCGCAGAGTCCAAGCATAGTCCGGAAACGTCGAAGCTTCTCAGCTCCGAGGGCCTTGGTAAAGATATCTGCTATCTGCTCCTCTGTGCTGACGTAGACCAAGTCGATGTCGCTCGCCAACACTCGCTCTCGAACGTAGTGGTAATGGACCTCTATGTGTTTGGTCCTGGCATGGAACACTGGGTTCCTAGCCAACTGCATGCTGCTGAGGTTGTCACAATGGATGAAAATCTGCTGGTCCACCTGCACTCCCAAGTCCTCAAGTAATGTGCGTAGCCAAGCTACCTCGCATGCCGCAACTGCTGCACCTCTGTACTCGGCCTCTGTGCTCGATAAAGCAACCGTAGGCTGCTTTTTGCTGCTCCAAGTAACAGCAGCACTCCCAAAAGAGAACATGAAGCCACTCGTAGATCTCCTATCAACAATGCTACCTACCCAATCTGCATCTGTATACCCATACAATGCTAATGGTGCATCTGCTGCATAGAACAATGCGTAGTCAAGAGTACCTTGCACATACCTAAGTGTGCGTCGTACTCCATCCAAATGTGGCTTCCTCGAAAGCTGCATGAACTGACTCTCCAAGCCTATTGTGTAGCTCAAGTCTGGCCTCGTGATAGTCAAGTAGATTAGACTACCCACAATCTTCCTGTACATGTTGACATCCTCAAGAACATCACCCTTTTCTGCACTCAGCTTTGCATTCACATCCAAGGGAATAGAAATTGGCTTACAATCAGCCATACCATACTTTGACAACATGTCCAAAGCATACTGTCTCTGTGATAGCCATACACCCTCTGGAGTCCTGATCACCTCAATGCCAAGAAAGTAGCGCAACTCGCCTAAATCTTTCATTTCAAACTCCTGTTTGAGAAGACCCTTCACATGGTCAATCTCCATAGCATTGTCACCAACAATAATAAGGTCATCTACATATATGGTAATGACCACAATCCCCACATCACTCTCATGTACATAGAGTGAATGATCAGCATGAGCTCTCCTAAAACCAATACTGACAAGATACTTGGCAATCCTATCATACCATGCTCTAGAGCCCTGCTTCAAACCATACAAAGCTTTGAGAAGTCTGCATACATAATCTGGGTAACCTGGATCGACATAACCAGGTGGCTGATCCATATACACTTCCTCTTGCAACTCACCATTCAAGAAGGCATTCTTTACATCCATTTGATGCATAATCCATCCTCTAGATGCAGCCACTGCTATGACAGCTCTCACAGTCGTCATCTTTGCCACTGGAGGAAAGGTCTCCTCATAGTCTATGCCATACGTCTGTGCATAACCCTTTGCGACCAGCCTTGCCTTGTGACGCTCAATGTTACCATCAGCCTTATGCTTGGTTTTATACACCCATTTACAGCCAATAGCTTTCTTGCCACTTGGCAATGGCACCAACTCCCATGTGTCGTTTGCTTCCAATGCAGCCATCTCTTCATTCATTGCATCATCCCAATGCACATTTCCAACTGCATCCTCAAAACATGTGGGCTCCACATCCTGTATCACCTTAGCCATGTAGGCTTGGTGATGCGCTAGATACCCATCATAAGTCAATTTCTGAACTGGATTTCTAACTCTATTAAATCTGCGCGGTCCTGGGTCACTCCTTTGCCCTCTAGTACTTTCCTTACACCAGGTGTCCTGACAGCCGGAATTCCAAATTCCTCATCAAGACTTTGTTCAGAACCATCTGAATCCATGTCTACATGTGAAAAACCTGATGATGCATCAGCCACAAGATCAACCTTTTCCTTTCCTTTTCGTGATACATTCCCTGTACCTGTTGGTGGAGTAACCTGCGTACGTAGTCTACCATTCCATGGTTTCTCAACAGAGCCACGAGAAGAGGGCTCTTGTGGTCCACTCAAAACCTGTAACTGTGGCCTCACATTTTGTACAACCACATCATTTACATCAGCCCCAATAGTGCCATGTGCATTACTGTACCAGCTGCTCATCTCATCAAAGACTACATCTCTGCTCACTCGTAATTCTTGTGTAGTAGGATTGTAGCACCTGTACCCCTTTTATTCAAGGGAATATCCCACAAGAATACATTTCTCTGCTTTAGGATCCAATTTCCTACGCAACTCATCTGGTACATGCACGTAGGCTATGGAGCCAAACACTTTCAAGTGTGCCAAATCAGGCTTTGTACCTGTAAACTTTTCCTCAGGTGTTACATCATGCACCGCAGCTGTAGGTGTCCTGTTCATAATGTACACAGCTGTATTTATAGCTTCAGTCCAGAAATGATGAGGCATGTTCTTCTCATTCATCAATGCACGTGCAACCTCTGCAATGTGCCTGTTTTTCCTTTCTGCGACCCCATTCTGCTGTGGAGTATATCTGTATGTAAACTGCCTGTGTATACCATGCATTCACAGAAAATCTGAAAAATCATTGGAGAAGTACTCTCCCCCTCCATCTGACCTCAATGTCTTGATTTGCATATCTGTCTCCTTCTCAATCATGACTTTGAAGTCTTGAAAGTGACCAAACACTTCACTTTTGTTACGCATGAAGTAGACCCATACTTTCCTTGTATGGTCATCAATGAAAGAGACATAATACCTGCAACCATGTATACTTGCAGTATCGGTTGGACCCCAAACATCTGTGTGCACCTCCTCAAGTGGCTTTTTACATATATTGCGCTCATGTGGAAATGAGCCCTTTGACTGTTTTCCAAACTGGCATGCTGCACACACTTTATGCATACCATCCACCTTGAATTTGGGCAAACCTTTTACAATCTGTTTTGATTGCATGCTGCGCAATCTCTGCTCATTGACATGGCCAATGCATTTGTGCCAAATGTCAACATCAGCCACAACACTTGTGCCCTGTGCAAATAATGCAGCTTTTACCTCAGGCATGTCTACATTCAGCGTAAACATTCTGCCCACACATTTGCCCTTTGTGATCAGCTTACAGCCATTCTGGAAATCTTCTACATAACAGCCATTTGGATTGAAGCGAACCTGCAAACCCTGCTCAACCATTTGTCCAACAGAAACAAGATTCTTTGTAATGTTTGGGACATGAAGTACATCTGCTAAGTACTTTGATTTCCCACTCTTCGTATTTAGAGGTATGTCCCCTACATGAGCAATGGGGTGAGTTGTGTCATCTCCTGTCTACACATAGCCTGACACATCTGGTTTGCGCATATCTCTAAACCACTCTCCACGAGACGTCATGTGATTAGAGGCACCTGAATCCACATACCAAACATCATCTTGGGTGGAATTCTCTGCAGTCATTGTATTCATTACATGCTGCATAACAAACATGCACTTGTTTTTGCTGTCATCTGCATCTCTGCTAGTAGATGCATAGTTGCCTTGTTCTCTCTTTCTACTTGCTTTTCCCTTTGGACAGTCATGTGACATGTGACCTCTTTCACCACAAGTCCAACATTCTTTGCTATCTGGAGTATGTTGCTGCCTGCTTGATCCTGCACCATGACCTCTTTGACTCCCCCTGCCTTGAGACTGGTTTCCCCTGCCACCTATATTGTTTTGATTTGATTGACCTTCCAGAAATTGGCCCCTACAACCCCTTGGGCCTCGACCACGACCTCTACCTCTACCTCTGTTGGAGTTAGAATAGAAGGCCTGTTCAGAATTATTTCTGCCATGAGAAGATGTGTCAAGGTTCTTCTCCTCAAGAATAAGCATAGAAATCAAATCTTGGAACACGGGGATGTCGTCTCTTGTATTCATGGAAGACCTAAAATGTACATACTCATCTCCTAGACCATCCAAGCATGCACGGACAATGTCATCATCTTCCACTGAGACTTTAATAGATCCAAGAGCCTCAATGATACTCTTGATCTTCAAGGCATAATCATTGATTGAGAGGTTGTTCCTCTTAACCTGATTTAGCTCCGACTTTAGTTGAAGCTTCCTGGCCTTGGTGTTCACCTCGAACACTCTGCCTAAGTTTCTCCATGCAATGGCGGGGGTTTCAGCATCCTGTAGATAGCCCATCATGCCATCTGTGATGCTCATAGACAGCCAATACATCACTTTGCTCTCGCCTTGTTGCCAGTCCCTCAAAGCTTTCCTTTGTTCTGCTGTAGCATTTGCCTCGGGAATCTCTGGTTCCTTTTCATTGTCTCCTTCTACATAGTCCCAATAACCTTTTCCTTTTAGGAAATTTGTTATTCTGAACTTCCATGCAGGGTAGTTATTTTTCTCAAGCTTCTCAGTAACAATCTGACTGAAACCGTCAGACATCTTGAAGCACTAAGACAAAATAGCTGCAATCTGCAATAACCTGCAAATCTGTTGAACCTGCTATCGTGGTACCTGTAACGCTTTCTACACTCAACGAGTGTCCACAATCAAGCGTACATACAACCACTGTACTTGTACAATAAATCTCTGTATACTGCACTTTGGAGACCTGTTCAGAAACTGCGAGGCGCCTTCGGCATCTGGTCGTGGATTGCGAACGAAGGGATTGTGATGCTCTTGCTCTCTTAGCCTCTCTTGCCTGCACCGGGCTCTGATACCATGTAAAGAATGAGGATGCAAGAGAGCTACACAAGACAAGCACAAAGCACACAGAGATGGAAAGCTTCTTCTTCTTCTTTACAGAAAAGAGAGTACAAAATGACTAAGTGCTAAAGCTGAAAAGTAGCACATATGTACATGCGGTCACTAAGTGTGAACACGCTAGAAGCGTACTAGGCTGGCACTATAAGTGTAGTCCAGCTGTAGAATCACTGGCAGAGATCCTCCATGTCGGTCACCTAACGCGCCAGTGAGTAAATGCCGTAAGCGGCCAAGACCCGTAGTGGATGCCAGCTCAAGGTGTAGAGCTCGACATCTCAACAAATATGGGTAAAAGATGCCAGATACAATCACAAATTGGAGCAGAAGCTTCCCTCATAGGAGAAACTTACACAGCCAAAACAGAAGAAAAATAGTGAGGATTTTGGCAAAATGGACAGCACCATCGCGTCCGGAACGGCCCAAAATCCTAGTCTACAATATCAAAGTGCTCAGATCCGACCTCAGATGAGCAGTTTACGGCCAAAACAGGGCCAAAACAAGCTCCAAAATGAGCATAAACACAGTTGCGGTTGTTCCTGCTCTTCTCTCCACTCTTTTTCTGGTCTTCTCTCTGGTTTTTCAGCTCCCACACTTAGCTTTATTATTTGGGCACCCTTGGCCTTTTAGATGACCCCGAACAGGCCAAAAACTGACCTCGCAGTGCATAGTTGTCACCTTTTTGCATCATCCGCACACCTCGCACTGAACTTTTGTCAATAATTCATTCTGCAACCACATGAAGTGGACCCAAAATATGGTCCTCATGATGACCTTTTTGCATAATTATCACAAGAAAACACCCACGTTGTGTCTGTACTCATCCACGTGCAAATATTGACCCCATTTGACCTCTTGACGCCACCAGATGCCATCTGACGCACCTACTTACCTCATGTCGTCGGCCCGTGGATAGCTTCCTCGAGAAGTTTTACGCACTACCAACTCCTCATTATTGTATAAAAAACACACTGGTACTGGTGATAGTGAAAATCGATGCACTATGTACATGTTGTCCTACCTGTACACATGTGGGCCCGACTTAACCACCTGGCTCTGGAAAATGGGAAATCCTTTATTCGATGCACCATGCATGGGTATGTACATATGCGAAATCCCTTGCTCCAAAAAACTCCTGACATAATTTGCCCATCCCCTAGCCTGCTAGATCATTCATGATCATCAACAGTAAAAAGAGATATGAGACTCGCCTCATCACAGGTCTCCTCATCCCTCACAGACATTACTTGCTCTTCAAAAAACTCATCTTGCTCGACGATCATCAACTTGGCATGATACAACATAAGATGCAATTCATTTACCCTTGACTTATGTAGAATCCCATCCAGGTTAGCCAACTGATACGTACCATTCGGAAAACACTCCACTACCTTGAAAGGGCCTTCCCACTTAACTTGAAACTTCTTTTGGAAGGTGTTGTCCAACTTCCTGTTGTAGCGCAAAACCAAGTCATGCTTCTTGATACCCTTAATTTTGACCTTTTCATTTATCTTTGCCAAAGCCTTATCCTACATCTGCCCATAATGTTCCAATGCACTCATCCTATCCAGCTGAACTTCTTGTAACTATAAGAGCCTCTCTTTGAATGCATCACTAGGCGGCCCAAGCAACTTCTCTAGCATCTTTACTGCAGGCAACTCTACCTCCACAGGCAATAATGCTTCCTTTCCATATACCAGATGAAATGGAGTAAACCATGTACATGTCTTCACCGAAGTACGATAAGCCCATAATGCACTAGGCAATTCCAAATCCCAATTCTTTCCTTGGTGCTCTGTCACTTACAAAAGGATTTGTACCAACTCACCATGGAATCTTTCATTCAAGCCATTACATTGTAAGTAATAAGGAGTGGTATGCTGGTGCCTAATGTTCATCTTTGCACATAAGAAGTCTAGCAGTTTAGCTCTAAATCATGGCCCCTTATCTGAAAGTAGCTCTAGTGGCACCCCAAACTTGTAACATATTTCATCATACAAAAATTTTCCCACATCCTTTGCAATGATTTGTTTTACTGCTATAGCCTCTGCCCATCTAGAGAGATAGTCCACTGTAGTCAAAATAAAGCTTTTGCCCCTACTTGTGATAGGTAATGGGCCGATTGCATCAACCCCCACTTTTCAAACACATCAAATGCCAAAATGGTTTTTCGTAGCTCTGGCTTCAACACTCTCTTCCCAAATGCTTGACACCTATTGCAAGACCTACACCAATGGTGAACATCCTTGTGCAAACTAGGCCATACATACCCCTCTTGCAAGATCTTATGCAAGGTGATCTTTAGAGAAAAATGGCCGCCACATGCGCCTTCATGATTCTCTTCCAATACTCTGTAAAGCTCCTCCCACCAAGGTACACGTCTCAACATGAGATCAACCCCTTTCATGTACAAGACATCACCAATCAATTTGTACCTGTATTCTCTACGCACAAAACCATACTTCTTAGACTTCTGAATGTCCTTCGGAATGATTCCTGCTAGCAAAAATTCCTCTTCTTGAGCCAAACATTCCTGGCCATGATAAAGAGGTAACGTGGTCCTCAACACAAATAGCTCCCCAATCATGCTTTGAGCTGCTTCATGTGCCTCTCCATTTAGAGCATGTTCAATGTGTCTGATGCTCCATGATTCAAATGTTTTCAACAGGCCTTTAATTCTGAAACACATTTCCTTCAATGAGGTGTTCTTGCTCTTCCACACACCCAGCACTTGCTTCACAACTAACAAGGCATCACCTTTTATGATCAACCTTCTAATCCCATGCTTCAAACAAATGTGTGATCCGGCTTCCAATGTAGCATATTCAGCCTCATTGTTACTATGTGCATCCAATTTGAACCCTCTCTTGCATACTAGCTTCCCCTCTGGATCATAAAGTGCTATACCCTGTGAAGCCGCATCATGGCTCTTCCTGTATGAGCCATCAAAGAACAACACATGTGCATTGCTGATGTGTGGCACTTCTTCAACTACCTTTATCACCACCTCTTCCTTAACAAGGAGGGGATTCTCCTTGTAAGTCAACAAATTGGCTAGGGTAGCTCTTGTACTGTCTTCCACTAAAAAAGAGAACTCGAGCTCTTGCAGCTCAATTACCCATTTCTTAACCACATTTGACATGTTAGTACCATTAATTAACTGTGGCAAAAAGGCATAACTTGTCAAGAAAACAAAAGGTCATGGTAGCAAGTAATAACGAAATTGTCGACAAGCAAATATTACACTAGCCATCACTAGCTCTACTTCCGAGAATTTTCTCTCTGCTACTAGCTTCACTCGGCTTGCACAATACACCCGGGGCGGTCACTTTTTAGAATGTGTATGATATCACGTGAGTTAACCGAAGAGGATTATTAAAAGGGCAAAATTTATAAAAATGTATACATACAGAGGGGGGTGGGGGTTTTTTAAATAGGCTCACAGTGTAAGTATAGTATCTATATTGGGGTATTATTAATTACCTCTTGAACGCACATGATATAGGGGTCTTTTGATAAGTGACTGCTGCCCCGGGACAATACACTGGCCTCATATAATGGCTGCCCTTCCCCTTTTGCAATAACATGGCTCCAATGGCATCATCCCCTACTAATGGATTTACATAAAACACTTGCTCCCAATCAAGAGCCTGCATGGCTGACAGACCCCCTAATACCTCTTTCACCTCTCGAAACACTTCTTCACACTTGTCATCCCATTGCAATGGATCATGCTTTGCCACTTGTTGTAATTGATAAAGGACCTGTGAAGACAATGGAATAAACCGTGCCATGTACTTCACTTTGTGTATAAAGGTTTCCAATTGCTTCGTACTCATAGGTGATGGAAGAAGAATAATAGACTTAACCTTGTCTGGACCAGCCTCAATACCATTTTTTGACACCATGTGGCCCAACAACTTCACCCTTGGCTATGCTAGATGACATTTATTTGGATTTAGTTGTCCTCCACATTCATCATATCGAGCCAATACCATCTGGAGCTTCTCGTGGTGTTCAGCCCTACTGCTATAGACACAGAATTCATCCATAAAAGCTTTAACACAACTACCAATGAATGGTGCCAATACCCAATTTGCTCTCTCTTGGTAAAAAGATGGTCCATTTGTCAACCCAAATGGCAATACTGTGTAGAAATAACAGCCCCATTGCGTAATGAAATTTGTCTTTGCTCAGTCTTTAAGAGCAATCTTCAATTGAAAATAGCCTAAAAAACCATCACACACATTGTACCTCTCATAGCTAGCCACCACTGAATCCAAGATCTGATCAATGAATGGAAGAGGATATGGGTTCTTCTTAGTGGCTGCGTATAAGGGCTTAAAATCTACACAAATCCTCCACTTCCCATTCTTCTTTGGGCTGACTACTACTGGGCTCACCCATTCTGTGGTCTCCACAGGGACTATGAACCCTGCCTTCAATAACTTGTCCACCTCTTCCCGCAAGGCTTCCATCTGCTCTTGACCCATCCTTCTTAGCCTTTGCCGCACTGGCTTAGCACCTTCTTTGAGCTCTGTATGCATCTCTTCGCCCTTGAACCCTCTGATCTCTTCATATGAAGTAATGAACAAATCAGGAAAACTAGCCAGCATGTGCAAATATATCTCCTTCTCCATAGCTGAGAGGTCTCCACTGATCATTTGTGTCATCAATTCCTACTTCTTTGACAATTCAACCTTGGCTTGCATCAGCCCTTCAATCACTTCATAAGGCCCTTCACTTTCATCTTCAACCTCATTTGCCAATGCAACTAAACCAGACTCCTGGATTTCTTTGTCCATCAAGAGAAATGCAACATCAGCATCCTCATCACTACTGGTAGTACTATCACTGTCATCGTCAATCACTGTGGAATAGTCTTCATCACTAGACTCATCTTCATCTTCATAAATCTCCTCCAATCGTTTCCTTGTGTCCATATTATATAGCTTCTTGGCACATGTCTTTCCATAGAGTCTAATTGTACCACGTCGCCAATCTTGCAGAACAGCTCCCACTGCACGTAACCATGGTCTTCCCAGTATAATAGGATATGCTCCCAACCCTGCTGGCATCACATGAAAATCAACCACTGCCTTTGTATCATATGCTTCCACTTCTAAGCTCTTTACAACACCCAAACATTTTACTTTCTGATGGTTTGCCAATGTGATCCGAAAGCCTGACACCCCAGTCACTGTAAGACCCATCTTCTCAACACATGAGTGTGTTATGACACATATTTGGGCTCCACCGTCCACATAACCTTGTCCCATATTTTTTCTTTTGTGCCACACATCTACTATTGGACAAATGTCTGGTAGCTCGTCCATTGCAAACACCTTCACTGAACCTCTCTCTGGCTCTTTCTCCATTGGGTTAACCATCCTCTTCCACTGTCTCTTTAGCTTAGGCACCATCTCTATAAGCTGCCCAAAAGTAACATCTGCTTTCCTGCTTGTCAGGTCCTCCTTCAAGTCATAGCTTAATTGCCCATCCCCTAGTGGAAAATCTGAAACATGAAACTTGCGACGAGCCCTTCTTTTCCTCTTGGCCTTGACATCCTCGCCTTCATGGCTCTTTCCCTTCTTCTTGCTAGGAACTGGGGCACTTCTTCCTTCCTTGTCCTATGCGGTTCTCTTCCCAATAGGCATCACTAATGTATCCTCTAGCTTTGATGCCTTCTCCAAGGTGACTACACTTATCACTTTTGTCTTTCCCTTTTCCTCCTGGGTTAATCCACCGGCTCCCTCATTTCCCATAATTTCGATGCCATAATCATTGGACCTAGTTAGCACATGTCTTGGCAATGGATACATGTGTCCCCCCATCCTTGGTGGCTTATCACATTGCGGGCTGATGTGACCCAACTATCCACAATTATAACATGTGGGTGTCTACCTCCAGAACCTCCCATTGCTTTGTCCAGCACCATTCTTGGGTCTTTCTTCACCTCTTGGCTGATTTGCGAACCTCCCTCGACCTCGATTATTTCCCACTTGACCTAGCATGTTTAGGCTGAGATTCTTCATTAAATCTACCACTTGTCTCATGTCTTTTCTTAGCCCATCATCTTGCACTGATGTAGTGACCACTGCTAGCATAACCTGAGGAGTAACAGCAACCACTGGTTCATGATGAACCCCTGGCATGCGACCTTGTAAAGAGTCCATAGGCTGAAATTCAGACCTCATGGGCAAAGACTCCACCCCTAACTGGCTCATTTTCCTCAGCTTCCACTCTTTGTTCCTTGCCACTTCCAATGCATCTTCATATGTTCTAGGCTTCTTTAGCTCCATTCTCCAACGTATATTCTCCCAAAGACCAGCCAAGAACCTGTCATTCTTCATCATGTGAGGCGGGGGTACTTGTGGTGCTAAGGCCTTGCACATCCTCTCCCATGCCAATGAGAACTTATGTATGTACGCATCTATTGGCTCACCTTTCTTTTGCACTAAAGCCTGTACTTCTTGCCACACTTTGTCAGGATCTTTTTTCTTCACAAACTCCACTTCCAATCCATGCCTTAGATTGTCCCAACTCAATCTTACAGGTGGATCCGCTGCACGCAACTCCTCTTCAAATGCTTTAGACCAAACTTGTGCATCACTCTTCAAACAAATTTGGAGAAGACGTAACATTTGCACCGAGTCATGAATCTGGTTGCTAATACAGGCAACCTCCATCTTTTCCAAAAAGTCTTCCACATATTCATCACTTCTTCCATGAAACTCCGGATAAGAGAAAGCCATGGCTACCCAAGTTACGATGCTTTGAGAACCCCTTTGAACACACGTGCAAGAACCCAAAACTTTTGAATGACTCAATTCCTAGAAACTTCAATGGCGCTCAAGCTTTAGATAAGGACAAACACGTGCACATCAAATGAGTTTTCATAATTAATCATCATCAGAATTACAACAAGAAAAGGACATTCCAGGATCTCTCTTAATCTTCTTGGCCCGAACATAAAGACTATGCGCTGCTGGAAAATCTTCCTGGACACATGAACATTTATCTGGATTCTTTGAGTTGAATGAAAAGGAGTGAATTGAGGGCCATTTCGATGATCCATTAAAGTCAACCATGCAGCTCCCAAGAAATCACACGTGTCTTATCCTCTGATTTTGCCAAAATTTCAGCAGCATAACAACATAAATGCCTTAAAAGACCAAAAGACCAGCCATCATAACTTGGAAAAATTTTGACAGAGTTTCCCCAAAAGTAGAGTAGTGAGAACCCAAAATATAGACTGTTTATGTATGCATAAACTGTCAACAATAGAACCCGAGCATCAAGTCAGAACCACTAGTACATAGCCTATGGTGAGGTCACGAAAAGGGTGCTCTAGCTACCTGTATCACCGAAAGGATCTCCACATTTGAGAATCCCCCAGCTCAATAAAACCTCACGCTATCGACCCTCCCACGAAGGCTTATGCAAATCTCGTATAGTCAAGTCTCAGAAATGACTATCTTCCAGACCAAGTCTCAGAAATGGCTGAGACTGCCAAATAAAACCAAATATGGCTCCACAAAGGCGTACAATGGTAGTTTCCACAAGTAACGTGCAGTACCAACAGACAATGCGCTCAAACAGGCGCTAAATGATGCATACCCACAACAACTATAAGTGACTCCACTGCTACTATATCACTGTACTCCAGCTACATGTACCTGTGTGAATCACCTCTACCTGTACCTATCCTTGTAACCTGTAACCTGTAATTTGTAACCTGTAATCCCGAATCTCGAAGCTCGAAGCAGAAGGTACTCGAAGAAGATCCTCAATGGGGGCACCAAAAGAATGTGAGCGGGATGGAAACACACACAACGCCTCTATAATGACCCGACACACACTCTTGAAATGATACACACACACACTATGCGGCACCACTCGGCTTACACAACCCACCTGGCCGAGACAGGGAACACACTGACGGAGTGAGAGGAGAGAGACTATCCACTTGCCCACTCCACACACAGAGACACACACACACACACCCAAAAAAACTCAGCTCAAAAGAGGATAATTTCTGATGTTTAGATACAATTGAGCTTGGGCCAACACCAATGAGGCAAATAGCTCACACAATATGGGTAAAAGATGTCAGATACAATCACAAATTGGAGCAGAAGCTTCGCTCATAGAAGAAACTTACACAGCCAAAACAGCAGAAAAATAGTGAGGATTTTGGCAAAATGGACAGCTCCATCGCATCCGGAACGGCCCAAAACCCCAGTTTACAATGTCAAAGTGCTTAAATCCGACCTCGGATGAACAGTTTACGGCCAAAACAGGCTCCAAAATGAGCAAAAACACAGTTGCGGCTGTTCCTCCTCTTCTCTCCACTCTTTTTCTGGTCTTCTCTCTAGTTTTTCAGCTCCCACTTAGCTTTATTAGTTGGGCACTTTTGGCCTTTTAAATGACCTCAAACGCACCCCAAACAGGCCAAAAAGTGACCTCGCAGTGCATAGTTGTCTCCTTTTTGCATCATCCGCACACCTGGCACTCAACTTTTTTCAATAATGCATTCCGCAACCACATGAAGTGGACACAAAATATGGTCCTCATGATGACCTTTCTGCATAATTATCACAAGAAAACATCCACGTTGTGTCCGTACTCATCCACGTGCAAATATTGACCCCATTCGACCTCTTGACGCCACCAGATGCCATTTGACGCACTTGCTTACCTCATGTTGTTGGTCCACGGATAGCTTCCTCGAGAAGTTTTACGTGCTACCAACTCCTCATTATTGTAGAAAAAACACACTGGTACTGGTGATAGTGAAAATCGATGCACTATGTACATGTTGTCCTACCTGTACACATGTGGGCCCCACGTAACCACCTGGCTCTGGAAAATGGGCAATCCTTTATTCGATGCATCAGGCATGGGTATGTACATATGTGCAATCCCTTGATCCAAAAAACTCCTGACACCGCGTTTATTACCGCGCATATTTCCGCTCCACGCTAATTCAAAAATAAAGGTGCTCATTTGGGCCACCTAATTTTGGGTGGCCCAAATGAGCACCTTTATTTTTTATTTGCATAAAACAATGAAATATCAATTGTTTTTTGGAAGAGTATAAAAAATACCAAAGAACTGAAATTGAATTTACTTTACCTTGACAATTTAAAATGTAGAAGATCAACTATTTAAAAAAGTTACAATAAAAAGTAATTAGTTGTATATACATTGTGCCACATTGGGACTTTATGAAAGTTTGGACAAAACAATTTTCTATCTAATCCTCCTCTATCTCGCCGTCGTCCAGAGGCACGTATGTTGAATCACTTTGACTCTACATAAACCCAAACCAAATTAAACAATTATCAATAGCTCAAAACAATTGATACAAAATTACTTGTTTAAACTTACCGCTTGTAGTGGTCCAACTGAGGTGTTGAATTGCTCGTGAGAGATGTGGTTGTTTTTTAACAACCATCACCAAGTATCAAATTCTGTATGTCGCTCCCAATACTTGACCATCTCTCTGGTTGGTCGAGAGAGAGTGATATTTTCCTAAGTTAGCAATAACAATACCAAATCATCAACTACAATCTCTATAATCACCGATCGACGTTATAATTCAATTAATCTTACCTATTTATCCTTCCAAGCTCCCTTGTCTCCTGAGCCATAGTGCATGGGAGTTTTTCTTGCGCGAGCCTCGCATTGTTGTCTGTATGATGAGCCCGTCCACAGCTTGATCACTCTTCTCTTGAATTGCCCACTCCCACTCCGCGTCTGCGATGTTGCCACGGAGGTAACTCCTGTCAGGATATCTTACCTGGTTGGCTGCTGTGCGCCGCACACTGGACTGCTTGTTTTCTAAAAATGTCTTTATGTAGCCCTCCAACCATTGTTATGAAAAACATTGATCGGGCTCGTTTGTAAATCTAACTAACACAGCGTCCTCAAGGTACCATGCATGATCGGTATTGTGAATGATCGGGCAGTTGGTCTCTGAACTTTATAAAATAGTTCCTATATGTTGAATGCATAAGAATTTGTAGATGGCATCAAAATGCCCTACCCTGTGCTGTGCCAAAATCCACCTCCTTGCCATATTTAACCCTGTAGTAGCACCCATGCGTGTCTAGCACGGGTACGTCAGTATCCTCATCCTCTGCATCAGGGGCGGCACGCTTTGAAAGTGGGGACTCCGTTCCCCCATCACTACCAAAACATGAGAAACCACGAGATCCACCGCCTCTTTGTCTCTCATGGCGCTCGCTGGCCTGAGACGAGCATCAATGCGTGCTGCCAGAGAAAGTCCGTCGATGATGTTCTTGCGAAGGAGGAGTGGAATGGAGTGGTGTAGGACCATGTGATGCCATGGGAGTGGGACCCTGCGATGCAAGGGGAGAAGGACCCTGCGATGGAATAGGAGTAGGACAATAGGAAGGGAGAGTAAAGGGAGGTGTCGTCGGTGCGAGGCTTTGTAGATAAGGAGTCCCTCCTAACTCCCCCATGGTGTAGTCTGTGGAGATATGCCGTAGGTCGCAAGCTGTTGCGGAGTGTAGCAGCCAAACAAATCCTCCATCGAACGGTGGTACTGCTCTTGTAAAGAGATAGCCCGATGTAAGTCAGGATCTACGACCGATGGAGGAACCTGAGAAGGGTAGATGTAGGATGGCCATGCCTGCAAATAACAAAAAAAAAAACTCTGACACTCATGATTTAGGGTTAACTACGTAGAAACATTCTTTATTTCTTTGCTTGTTCTCATCGACTCAAGACTGGGTCCACTGGAGGCGATGTCCACCCCAGGTGGGAGCCCACCTGGGATGTGAACCAACCAAAAGAAGAGCAAGCTGGCTACTCCACTCCAATTGGTCTCTTGTCTGACATCTTATACATTACAAAGAGCAATATAAGATTAAGCTTTCCACCCTACTCACTCATCTACAAATATGTACACAAGTATATTAACACACAAACATGTGGATTTGTATACATACTAGTAGACCTAAGTAGAGGCTAGTAGTGCCAAAGGTCAACTGCACCTCTTTAGATATCATCGCGATCTCAATCATGGTAAAACAAAAGGTCCATTGCAGTAATCCATGCATGAATGGTATCAATGACCGCAACGCCACGATTAAAAAAGGACTATACCCAAGAGGAAGCATCTAACCTTCGGGTGCTATGCTCCCGTACTTAGTGCTTACATACATGTATAAACAAATATATATGTACACACATATATATGTTATGTTGTAAATGTAGCCATCATTTTGTGCTCGTTGCACCTATATTCAACGTTTAAGTGATCACTTGATCGTAACATTCAAATTCTAATGTAATGCAATAAGTAATTCCATTTCTCTCACTGAGTCTCTCTCTGTCTCTCCCTCTGGCTCTCCCCTTCTCGGTCGTGCAATCAAACTACAAAGCGGAAGCTCCATCCCAGAGGATATATATATATTAGCACACAAACACGTAGATACATATACATACTAGTATACCTAAGTAGAGGCTAGTAGTGACAAAGGTCAATTGCACCTGTTTAGATATCATCGCAGCCTCAACGTGGTAAAACCAAAGGTACATTGCGTTAATCTATGCATGAGTGGATCAATGACCACAACGCCACGATTAAAAAAGGACTATACCCAAGAGGAAGCATCTAACCTTTGGGTACTATGCTCCCGTACTTAATGCCTACATACATGTATAAACAGATATATATGTACACACATATATTTTATGGTTGTAAATGTAGCCATCATTTTGTGTTGGTTGCACCTAGATTCAATGTCTAAGGATCAATTGATTGTAACATTACAATTTTAATGTAATGCAATAAGTAGTTCCATTTCTCTCACTGAGTCGCTCTCTCTCTCTCTCTCTCTCTCTCTCTCTCTCTCTCTCTCTCTCTCTCTCTCTCTCTCTCCCCTTCTTGGTTGTGCAGTTGAACTATGAAGCGAAAGCTCCATCCTAGAGTCATGCATGTCCCTCCATGTAACGCAAGCACTTTGTCCAACAAAGCATCCTCGCCTTGAAGGTAATCTTGGTGCTGGCTTCTCAGGTATCGCTTCGGAGCCCAATTTTCATCTCCTTAACTTCTTTCTCTCTCTCTCCCTCTTTCCCCTATTTCTCTCTGTCTCTTTCCCTATCTCTCTCTATTCCTCTCTTTCCCTCTCTCTATTTACTCTCTCTCTCTCTCACTCTCTCTCTCTCTCACTCATCCTCTCTATCTCCCTCTCTCTCTCTCTCTCCCTCTCCCTCTTTTTTTTCTCTCTCTCTCTCTCTTTCCCTCTCTCTCTCTCTCTCTCTCTCTCTCTCCCTCTCCCTCTCCCTCTTTTTTCTCTCTCTCTCTCTCTCTCTCTCTCTCTCTCTCTCTCTCTCTCTCTCTCTTTCTATCTATTCCTATCTCTCTCTCCCTCTCTCTCTCTCTCTATCTCTCCCTCTCCCTCTCTCTCTCTCTCTCTCTCTCTCTCTCTCTCTCTCTCTCTCTCTCTCTCTCTCTATTTCTAGCTATCCCTATCTCTCTCTCACACACACTCTCTTTCCCATTCTCTCTCTCTCTCTCTCTCTCTCTCTATATATATATATATATATCTATTCCTATCCCTCTCTCTTTCTCTCTCTCTCTCTCTCTCTATCTCTCTCTCAATCTTTCCCTCTCTCTCTCTATCTATCTATCTATCTATTTCTCTCTCTCTCTTTCTTCATTTATCTCTCTCTCTCTCTCTCTCTCTCTCTCTCTCTCTCTCTCTCTCTCTCTCTCTCTCTCTATTTTTATCTAACATTCTATCCAAACAATCATTTCCAAATGTGCCTAGCAAATCAATCATTCCCAAACGTGCCTAGCAAAGCCACCATTTTCGAAGAATCCTAGCAAAGCAACCATTTCAAACAAGCCATGCAAAGCAACCATTTCCTAATGAATGAGGTATGTTATGGATTCTCTATTTTCTCTTTTATTTTTGGATTTGTGCGTGTGTGTGTGTGTGTGTGTGTGTGTGTGTGTGTGTGTGTGTAGTAAGAAACAAAAGGAAAAGAGGGGGGATGTGCTTTTGTGTTTACCTCTTTCTTTGTAGCACGGTTGAGATTCGACTAGGTTGAGCTTCCAAAGAGGACGGTGGAATACCCCCTTCGCCGAAACTTGGACGAAACCCTCTTCGATGAAACTTGGGAAGCTTGGAGAAGGAGAGAGGGGGAAGGGAGAGCGGGGGGGGGGAACTTGGAGAAGAAGAAAGAGGGAAGGGAGAGGGGGGGTGGGGGAGGGGAGGGGGGGGAAGCTTGGGAGCGATGGCGAAGAGCAAAAACGCAGAGTATGCAGTAAAAACGCGACTTTTCTTTCTTGCATATTTTAGGTACCAGTATTTACCGCGGATATTACCGCGCCCATTACCGCCTATATTACCACGACTGGTCATTTCAAACGGATACATCCGAATCCGAGGTTGCGGGGGGGGGGGGACAAACCAACCTCTCTACCCTTAGCCATACATTATTTCATTTTTTAGCCTTTTGATTTTTTTGATGAAGATTTTTAATTTTGTATGGATACTTTATTTTGTAGTACTTTTAAATGTTTATTAATTGTATTTTTTAAATTCTATTTTAGTTAAAAATAATTTTAACACTCATTGTCATTTATTCCCTTTGACTCATGTAATTTTTCTAATGGAATTAAGTGATTTTCTAATTATTTATTTTTTAGGACACATGACTAAATATTTTCCGTGTGGACGACATCGACTGGGATGATCGTGGTCCCCCTGGAGGCGGCGAGCGCGATCGTTGGCTCAAGGAAAAACTACCTTGTCCTTGTGCCAAGTGCAAAAGGGCAATCCTTCGCTTGAGGCGCATTGCTTTGAAGCACGTGGAGAATGAAGGGCTTTGGAATCCTCGAAAAAGCGCTTGGAGAGATGATAGTGAGACTCACCCGTCGCTTGAGAAGGTGCCCCATTGGTCTATGTTTGGTGGTGGTGCACCGGCGCGCAAGGCCGAACGACAGAGGCAAGAGAGATTGTGCGATTTGGGTGCACAACATGGTGATCCTCCCGTTGGCTCTACGTCGGCATCTCCTATGGCGTCTTCATCGCACTTTGAGGCAGAGGATGAGCACATGTTTGACATGTGTGATGAGTTACTAGCTCATGAGCGCAACGTGTGCGAGGAGGATTGTCAGCCCTGCACTAAACAGGCTGCTAAATCGGAGGATAGATTGATGACAAGTGCCGGAACACCTCTTTACGATGGTGCATGGTGCTCGGTGCTTCGAGCATCGATGGAAGTCCTCAACTTGCAAGAAAAAATTGGTTGGAGTAATGCAAGTGTCGATGCACTACTTCTGTAAGTATGGAATGTGGCTTTTATATACACTCTCCCTCTCTCTTTATGGTGTCTTCTTATAGGAATTATACTAATATGGATGTTTGTTGTAGTTTGATGGGCAAAATGTTGCCAGAAGATCATCACATGCCCCTAGATCGTGGAAGAGCTAGATCGTATGTCACTGCACTTAGAAAGGAGTATAAGCACATCCATGCATGCGTCAATGATTGCATGCTATAACGCAATGAGCATGCACATGCTACCTCATGTCCCGTGTGCGGGGAGACACAATACAAGACATGAGTAAGCGGGGCACACCTACCGGCAAGGTATTGAGACATTTTCCATTAATTCCTCGCATCCAACACATGTTTAAAAGCAGGTCTACTGTGGAGCTTCTCACGTGGCACGTAAACCATCACTCAAATGATGGAATGATGTGTGTCCCTTACAATTCACCTGCATGGAGGCACATCAAAACTCAATGGCTAGAGTTTGGGTTGGAGCCTTGACACTTGAGGCTTGGGTTAGCAAGTGATGGTGTCAACCCCTTCGGTACTAAGTCTACTTCACGGAGTACTTGGTCTGTGGTGATCGTCAACTACAATATTCCACCGTGGGAGACAACCAAGAAGGGCAATATACTTCTTTCCTTGCTTGTGCGAGGGAAGTACAAAGTGTCAAATATTGACATTTACCTCGAGCCCCTCATCCAGGAGTTGGAGGAGTTATGGAGAGGCATTCCTATTGTCGATGTCTCACTTGCAAAGGGGGGGAGAGAGGCCATTGTGAGGGGAATGCTTATGTGGACTATGCACGACTATCCTGGACTTGGAGAGATTTTTGGTAACCCCCTTTCCTCTATCTCTCTTTCCCTCTCTCCCTTTAGTTTACTTTAGTTCACTCATCTCTCTAACCATATGATATGTATGCAGGGTTGTCCGCATCAGGACACAATGCATGTCCTACTTGCGGGCCATCGTTGGTGATGGAGAGGCCCGATTCTTTGCACAAGGAAATCTATCCAAACAACCATCATTTCTTACCCCAAGGGCATAACAAGCACAAGGCTCCAACAAATGGGAAGACTCCTCTAAAGCTCACGATGGCAGACTGGGCAACCATTTGGGAAGAACACCACAACAATAATCCGGCTCCATGTCCTCCACCAAAAGGTATGTCAAGATATTCCATATTTTTAAGGCTTACATATTGGAAGGAATTAAAAATAAAACACCTCTTGGATCCTATGCACATATTTAAGAACGTAGCCCAAACACTATGGGACCACATTATTGGCAAGTAGGACTCTTTGGGTGCGAGGGGGGATTTGAAGCTTTTAAAACGTCTCCCGGCAAACCCAAATGGAAAGATTGTGCTACCTAAAGCACCATGGATGCTAGCCAAAGAATAATTAGACAAGGTGAAGGGTACCATTGCCTCTATTCGCACACCAACAGGATACATGAGGTCGCTAAAGGGAGCTTTCACAAAAGCAAAGAAGGGTGGAAACGTTCAATTGTAATTGTTGAAGTCCCATGATTGGCACAAGATGCTTCAGGTAATCTTGATACTTCCTATTCTATCTATAGTTTTTGTGTATGAATATCACTCACTTTCCCTTTCCCTGATTTACATTGTAGTTCATTCTGCCAGTGAGTATGTGTATATCTCGGGACAAGAAAGTCAGGGATGCTATTTTCAAACTAGGAGAGCTAGTAAGGTACACCACAAGACTCCACTCAACTACACCTTTTTTATGTACACAATAATTTCAACTAGCACTTAGTGTACCCTTGTGTGTTTTCTTGCAGATTTGTGAGCTCTAAGGAAATCGAAATAGATGCTATCCTTGCTGCTCAAACACTTGCAACAGAAACTATGTGTGACATAGAAGATGTATTTCCTCAATTGGTCCTTCTTAGTCAAATTCACTTCTTGGTTCAGGTGGTGGAGGAGATCGCTATATGTGCAGTAGTGCACACACGATGTATGTTCTTCTTAGAGAGGTTTCTAAAGACTCTCAAAGATTTTGTGCGGCTACGATTTCAACCAGAGGCATGTATGGCCAAAGGGTGGATCGTTCAAGAGGCATTTGTTTACATATCAGAGTATTTGGCACAAGCTGATCCATCAATGCCTTGCATGTGGTCAAATGAGAAAGATGCAATGATGAATTCACACTTGCCAAGTGAAAAGGGGAAACTAAAAGCGCGCGGAGAAGACATCACCAACAAAGAATGGGAGTATGCACGAGGCTGCATACCAAAGGTAGAGTACTCATATACCTAAACCAGATTGTAATGCTATTTCTTGAAACTATCTTTAATATGTATTTGATAAATTAATATATGAACGTATTTTGTAGTGCCTTTCCTTTAACTCTATGTGGTCAAAGGGTCGTCACTTTCGTACGAGCCACATTGACAAGCGTAGAACCACCATGGATTGGGGCATCATGGGCAACTTTGACACAGACGGTGATGAAGCTAGGTACTGAAAAACTATTGAAAGGATACTAGAGGTTGATTTTAGAACCTTTCATACCTTCATCTTTGAGTGCAAGTGGTTTGCAAATGTGTCTAGATGACATGAGAATGGCCTCTACATGATGGACTCTAGTGTGCATCACACAGGGAGATATGACAATTTAGTTTTACAGCGCAATGGTGAGAAAGTGAGTGACATGTACCTTTTTTATTCTTATTTTCTTGTAGCGTTAGTTATACCAATGTTAGTCACTTTGAGCTTCTATTTTATAGTTCATCTATATCCCAGCAATCCACCAACCAAAACTTTGGTTCGTAATTCTCGTAACACCTTGGGGAAGAACCATTTTTCCACTAATGAAGTGGAGACTATCTTCGACCCTCTTCCACCTCCGACTTTGGATGAGGTGGAAACAGAGGAGAGGGAGGTCGATGAATCAAGTCCAACGGCAGCAAGTCTTAGCGAGGATGATTGTCATGATGATGAAGATGATGAGATGGAGGATGACGAACTCGAAGATGATGAAGGCAATGCATCCATAGACGACAATTCCGTTTCTCTCTTTATTGATTTAGGAGCCATGGGCTTAGAATTGGGTGATGCTTCATGTAGAGATCTTTTGGAAGATGATTCGTAAACAGTTTGCAATTATGAAGTTTTTTGGTCGTGTAATCCATTCAGCTCTCTCTCCCCCTCTTCCTCTCTTTAGATTTGAGAATATGCTCAATTATGTTAATCAATATGCTCAATTATGTGGAATCTTGTATCCCCCGCCTCCTTCTCCCCCCCCCCCTCTCTCTCTCTCTCTCTCTCTCTCTCTCTCTCTCTCTCTCTCTCTCTCTCTCTCTCTCTCTCTCTCTCTCTCTCTTCTTTTTTAACTTTGAAAATTATATACAATATTCTTTAATTTTGAGAGAAGGGAAACACCAAAATTTGGGGGGAGGCGGGGAAGGGGTTAAGCCAGAATTTGAAAGTTTAGGCGCTAAATTTGGTTGTCGAATATAACAACGATAATACGTGCGGTAATAACAACGGTAACAAACGCGGTCATAACAACAAAAACAGTCATGGTAATATTTTAAACAAAAAAAAAACCTCCACCCTCTTCTCTCTTGTTTCTCTACTTGAATTTGCACATTCTCTCTACAAAACGCGATAAAAAAGCACGGTAAACACTTGGAGATTTTCATAGTGATACTTACAACCGCAAATATCTCGTAGATACACAAGCACGTGCGCTCCATTCCAGGAGGGATGCTTGGCGTTGTCGTGTAGCTCTTGCCGAGGCTAGCACAATGGTGTTGTTGAATCTCCAATGCAATGAGCAAGCAGGGAGTAGCATCACGATGAAGCTCACGCTCTCTCTCTTACTCTCTCACACACAGTTGACCGCAGCTTAAAACTTAGATTATGATAAAGTGTTCTTACAAAAGTGACCTAGGTACCTTATATACTAAGGCTACCTTAGGTTAACCAAAAATAGAGTTTGAGGGGTCAAAAGGCTTGGTATTTACAATCTGGAAGTGTCAGACTTTTGCAGCTAGACTACCTACTTATTACAAATGATGTTTATAACCATAATCCGCAGTATTTCATAACCCTCAAAGAATAAGGCTTTGTTGAGTTATGTCGTGTTGTTGACCCAACGGTCAACACTCCCACCCCTCTATATTATGTCGGCCTTGACATGACCTCGTTGTCGATTTCGGTGCGGTCTTTGTTGTCATTTTGCTGATGTAAAGAAAGTATAGGCTGTAGCCTTTGCACTAGCTCATCCTGTTCGTCCAATCAAGTGTACATAGTTTTCACATGATTCAGGATAATCATAATTGATGACAAACATCTGCCAATTTTGTGTCTTACTCATTTTCAAAAATAACTTCTACAATCTGTAGAAGTGATTGATTTGGCTTTCTGGCTAAACCTTCAACTTCTTGAGGCCAAGTTGCACTCCAATATGCAAAGTCTGTCTGTTAGGGCAAATCTGGGAGATAATTTTGCTGATTTAAGGTTCAAAACGCATGTCCAGCATTCGACCCATCTCATCAAGGACAATATATGTAACCTTGTGAAGGTCGGTTTTGTCTATCATTTGTGTCTTTACTTATTTGTTGGTGACTCCTGTGTTCGTGCATCAAGGTGACCCAAGTCACATTTGCCACTATTAGCTTTTGTGTGTTGTGTAAATCATTATACTGCCTCTACTTGATACATGACTTAATTAAAGCCCGACAAACCCCAGTTAATTCCCCATGTTAGTAACTTGCTCTGAAAAGGGCTTATCCGACGTCATTCGTGATAGATGAACATATATGAGCTATCATTGTTCATTTGTGCCCAAACTTCATATACATGATGTACAGGGTATGTAGATGGCTATCATGGCTTCAAATTTGAAAACCTTGCAGCTTTGGCTAGGGGTTAGACTTTTTTTTTTGAAAAACCTTAGCTTGTACTCTCTATGCATAGCCTCTTGACAAAGTTACGCTTGATTTGGACTTGTATTTGGCACTTTTCTAGATGTCAATCCTAAGAATGCATGACTGATGGGCATCACTGGCACCATCTATCATCCAATCACATGTAGAACCAATGATAATGAACAAAATTTGGCTTGATTTTGGTTGCTCTTGCCGACATCTATCACAATAGATGATTGAAATGTCATCTTTGCCCCTTTTGTTTTTGTCAGTATTGTTAGTCGCTTCTGTTTGTTAGGATTCATTACATCACATACAAGATAGAAGAATTCTAGTGTAAAGATCTACTTCCTATATACGGCCTTGTAGTCACATGAAGTGGCTGATAAGCAATTTTGCACTTGATGGGTGCTTTTGTTTAGTCGCATCACCAACTTTCTTTGTCTTTGAAGGCGATCCTCATGAAGTTTTGTCTTTTCCTTTTACCTTCTTCTCTTTGTACTATCTAGGGATCTCTTCAGTATTTTCTTCACCTGGATTATGGAATTTTAAATATTTTCATGTTTTTTCTTAAAATCACAAAAATAACAATATAAACATCAACTCGACTAAAAAAAAAAATTAAGTTAATAGAAATCTAAATGCTATGTACATTGTACACTGTACACATGTCCCTAGGGGCTCATATATGTCTTTTGTCCTTGTAATCCTCTTGCAACTCTGCTATGAGGGCAATTTCATCAAAAATTCAGTGCAATTCACAAAACATTTCCCTCTAATATTCATAATACTAGGTCTATTTAGAATGCCTCCCCCCCTCCTATTTGGAGTCCTCCTTGACGACATGGTATCGCCAAGGGTACGTGCTATGCTCGGGCAATCAAAAATTGTGCCTATGCAGGCCTTGTAATGTAGCCCTATTATGCATACACAGTCAATGCATGGAAAAATCTATGATGTGAAGATGTGGGTATAAGCAATTTTCTTATGGGCATTTGCTGGCGACGCTTCCTATTCTAAGCAATGTACTGGTCTTTGAAGCTCTTATGTCGTTTTCTTGATTGAAGATTGTAGAGATTTTTTGAAGGCTTACTTATCTATTTGATGCTTCTTTGGGATCCATTTTAGCCTTGTGGTTGGTTGTCCTATTTGGAATTGTTCCTAGAGTGGGTTTTCTTCTAATTGTACTATAATTGTAGGAGGAATTGAAAGAGTTCATGCGGCGATGCAGTGAAAATATGTTTATTGGTTCCCTTTGGGACCCACTTCTTTGTGATTACTAGATGCTTCGTTGATGCTACTCATTTCGAAACCCATACTTGTCCCTCGTTTGTTTGTGTTTGAAGAGTCTTCTTTGATCCACCTTGTCGTTGTGTGAGTCTTCAGTGGTCTTTGATTTAGCTCTTGTACTCTTGATTGAGGACGAGATTCAAACTTCAAGAGTTGACAATTTAACTGTTTTTGAATCCAAATGAACTCGTGACATCTTTGTGCTTAAATCAACTTCTTTGAAACCCAAATCTGATATGCAAAAGCTTGAGACTTTCGGATTTTATTAGATGTTCTTGTAGGCTTCGAGTGTTTTTCTTTTGGCTTTGGATCTTGTGATTTTTCATCAAAGATTTTTATCTTTTTGATCCATACCTATTTTTGGCCAATCTGGCTCTTTGGTATCCAGATTTGTCAAACTTTTTGGTTCTGACTTGTTGTTCTTTGCTTCTGGCCTTCTTTGGTTGTTACAAAAGTCGCTATTGATAGTGATGACCTGAGTTTCTGGTAGGGAATGTCATACAAATCATCAATGTCACTCCTATCCTCAACAAAATTACATTCTAGAACATTCCCTTTGTGATTTGGCTCGTAATGGAAAGTTACTGTTTGTTTTCTCTTGGATTGCTATTTTTGAGATGACTTTGGTATCCACTTGATTAGAGAATTGGTAGCTCGTTGACATCGATGTGTTCTTCTTGACTAAGTCTTTTCTTCAAGTATGGGAGCCACGTTTGAGGGTACTTGTTGCAGTTGCGTTTCGACCAAGGATTTTGGAATCCACTTCTGATGCACTTCATTCCTGTAGTAGTGACATTGGTTCCTGGGTTTTTGATCTGGACAATCATAAAACCGTGCATTCGTTAAATTCATTCATGTCACCTACTGGGTCATCAGGATTTTGGTTGTTTGCATCTTCTTGAAGCTCCAAGTTTTCTACGAAGTCGTAGAACTCGTCTTCTTCTCTGTCTTCATTTTCCTGGATCACACTTACTGCAAAGTAAGGAATGACATCATAGCCATTTTCATCACAAAACTTCGTTGTTGGATCGTCTTGAATAGCGTACACATCAAGAGTAGCCAAGATGTGTTCCCATTCAAGTGGCTCTAATGCTTCCTCAAGAAAGGGTCCTAGGATGTAATCCGTATCTTCAATTGCCCTCTCTAGGATGCCTTCTTCTCGCTTTAAGCTTCCACATTGCAAAGCTCCACACATCCATAGTTCTTTAGGCTTACCCAACCATGTTGGAAGTTTTGATCCTTCTACAATAGTGGAATCAAACTCCTCCATAGGTGTTCTCGTCACATCCTGTAACTATGGTCCTTAAGATTTATTTTTGTCATAGTTTTCATATGTCTCAGCTAGATATGGGCATATCCCCAATCTTGGACCATTTTCAATTGTCTCATGTAATGGTCTTCCTAGAATGATATCATAGTTGTTCTTCTTGCCAAAGTCAACAATAGCAAAGGTTTGCTCATATTCAATGCCACAAGAAGTAACAACTGCTTTTTCTAACAGTCCTCGTTGTCTGTCTACAAGATGCAATTTCATCGTAGTAGCCCTCGTTGTTGGTTTTCCCATTTTTTCCAAACCTCTTTTGTTGCGATGGCAACACCAGCTCTTTTGCCAAGGTTTGCCATGGTTTTTACAACTTGGAATTTCATGAGAAGAGTGGGTGTTCCCATCTTCTCCCTCATAATACTCTCCAACCTTGTTTAACGGCACTAGTCTAGTATTTAGTTGAGGTATTTCAAGATCTTTGATCCCTTCCTCGATTTGAGTCATTGGTTTTGTTACACCAAATTTCTCTAGGCATTTTTCCACATTAGCTTACATGTTTGTTCATATTCTGAGCAACTCGGCTGACGTTATTGTACAGGTGACTGGTGTTGACAAAATGTCTATCAATCCTTTTGAATCTATGACCTTGTTGGGAGACAGTCTCTGTGATGGAACTGCAACAACCTCTAACTTGGCCTCGTACTCTCCTGTATAGGATGGTAGTGTTCTTAACAAATGGGGTTGGATGTCCATAGACTGTACAGATCCTTTGTCTCCCCAATACGATTCCACTTCTAGATTCATTTGAGATCCAGCCTCAAATTCCTCTATTAGTGGAAGAGACACTCCTCTTCCATCGTCCGTTTGGTTTACTTGTCTACTTATCCTTCATTGACCTCGCTGACTTGTTTCCTCAATTCATCGAGACCAGCTATTTCTTTACAACTGTCAGGTATAGCTATGTGAAATCCCTCCTAATAGTTATACATGGTATATCAACACTATCCTCGGCTCTAGTGCTGGGTCCTTGAGCTTTTTTCCATGCTCATGACTTCAATCTAGCTCTTTTCATTCCTGGTTTGGTGGGACAAGGATCACATCCTCACTTTTTTCAACTTGTGGTTCTAGTAAAGCTTGGGCTTTTTGAATCATTTTCTTACACATTTCAAACCTATCCTTATTGGATGCTTCCATCATCGGCATGTGTCTCATTTCTATAGGCATTCTAGAACCTAGCAGTAGAGTTTGTTGTCCTAAGGCCGCAGTTGTTGCCTTGAAACTCCTATTGGACCTGGCACATTCCACGTAACATATCTGGGTGGAGTAGATGCTACTAGAACAGGTTGTGCATACCTCTCCCTAGAATATCCCATGCCATAGTAACACTCTTCTCCATTTTCTCTCAATTTAGCACCACGTAAGCTCCTTTGAGTTAGAATTTTACAAGAGGAGCTAACCTCTTGACCATTTCATTGATAAACTTTTCTTGATCGACAGGTGTCGTTGGTTTTGCAATGGACTCACTCATCTGTGAATCACTATGCTGAGAGGATGTGTCATCCTCTTGACTCTTACAATTGTTTTCTTTCTATTTCTCACAATTATCCACCAGATAAAGAGCTTCTTTGATCAATTTTTTTAACATCAAACTCCTTATCATATGCAAATCCTTTTTAAAACCGCATGTCTCATTCCCTGGATAAAGATCAGCATTAACCATGCTTGCGTAGGAAGCTCCACTCTTGGACAGAACTTGACATATCTCTTGATCTGTAATGCCGCTTTGTGTACTGATTCATCCTATTTATATTTGAATCTGTGGATTTGTGAGACAGTATTGTGAGCTATGCCTTTCTGCGAGGGTTCTTCTATGAATTCCTAAAACAGCTCGTCTAGAGTCTCAAAATCACATCTTTCCACTGAGTCAAACCATGTAGACACGTTATCTACCAAAGTCAATCCAAATCCCACAAACTGTGTTGTAAAATCCAAAATATCCTCTAATTTGATTACTCTTTTGAAAGCCGCTACGTGATCTCTCGGATCTTTATCTCCGGTGTATTTCTTGTTTACACATTTTTGGATCTGGGATGGTCTAACTCATCGATTGTCTACAAGTCTAACCACAGACTCTCCCAATCCTTCTCTTGCTTTAGGTCTTCTACTATGCCTAGTTTCTTCTTCAAAGGGATTAGTCGTTCTGTTGGAGATTGGTCCTTTAAGAAGATTCACTTGAGGAGGCATGTTAGCCATCTCTGCGATCACTTCATCTCTCGTTATGGCTCTAGAAGGGAATCCAGGTGTCTCCCTTTTTGGAATCCTTGTAGGAATTCTCATGTTTGGTGGAGGTTGTTGTGGTCCTTCATTGACCAAATATCCAGCTATTTCTAAATGCACTCCATGGATTTGTGCTTTCTACAGCTCTGTATTCTTGTCCATACTTGTCAACAACTATAAACTTCGACTGATAGTCTACTCCGTATGTATAGTCATATAAGAGCTCGTAATCTGTCAACTCTTCTAGGTATGGCTCTGAGCACCTATATTGGTTGACCTTACTGTCGTCAACGTATCTATACAATACTTTACTCCTATGGTTTGTTATCCACAATCTTTCAACAAGATTGGTTTTGATCAACTGCAAATTTGGAAGATCCATTATGGGTGGATACTCCTCTATTGCTGGGATCGTAAAGCTTGTATAAGCTGAGTTTGACTCTAAAGAGAACATGATCTCTGGGATTAACAACTCTTGCTTGATGTAACTATGTCCAAAACCGCGACCATTTTCTCAAAATTATCACTTTTGGACAATCCTAACTTGCGGATGCATTTTGAGGCCTTAAATCACATTCCGTGTCCTTTTGATGTGTCATCACATCTAGGCTGGGGATATTTGTTTTTTTGGCTACATTAGAGCTTGAGTGGTCTCTATGAGCCGTTTGCACATTTCTAATCTCTTTGTTTCAAATTCAGGATGTGGGTATGTCAATAATCTTTGATCCAAAGCATGGTTGGTCTTCAATCTTGCCTCTTAGGCTTGCAACAAAGCCTCTAAGGGTTCTAGAAATTTTTCCACTAAGATTGAACCTCTTAATGAAATTTTGAAAGATTCCGCACTTTCTACCTTTTCCTTGTTTTCCTTTTTGTGTTTAACATGTTCCCTCGTCTATTGCAGCTCTATCTCCAAGGAAATCTTCTCCTTTAGCCTTTTAGCTTTCATTTTGTGTCTCTTCGCTTTCCATGATTTTTTTGAGTCCTAATCGTTAAATTTTCAAACTCACTTTGACCTGGCAGAACTTTGCCTTGTCCTCGATCATCATGTTTCTTGTGGCTTATTGAGCTTGAGCTCTAGTTACCACACTGAAAGGAGTTGTTGGCTCAATTTTAGATGAATCACTTGAACAAGGCAAAACTCTAATGACATTCATCGTCACTTTTCCTTTGTTTTAAGGATTGTTGGGGCAATTTGGAAGTACATGATCTATCCCACAACCCTCACAAAACCCAAAAATCTTTGTTTGCTCACCCCTTCTGTGGAAAATATTGTGCCCAATGATTACCTCCACATTCATAGAAAGGACCTTTCAGTTGAGTGGCTTGTTGTGCCGCCATTGGATGTCATGTACTAGGAGGATATCCTCCAGGTTTGTAGTTCTAATTTGCTATGAAGACGAGCATATTCTCATCCATTGTATAATGATTTTTTGTTGGTTGAGCAATGTATAGATTTACACATTATGTTGGATATATGCTAGCTACACAAAAAAATTGTAAAGGGACAACACTATGGAAAATCAAGATGTTCTTCTTGATTTAATTGAGCCTCCTACTTAACCGTGTTTTGGTCAAATGGACAATTGGATCCATAAACAATGCCACAATGGAAAAAATTAGTATTCTTATGAAGATATCACCACTTTTGTTTTTGAGGATGAAACTGATTCTCCAAGGGGGAATAATGTTAGGCCTAGGGTAAGACCGAACATGCCAAGGACCAAGACAAACAAATGGGTCCTATAAATAGCATGTCAAAGGGCCTATATAGAGCATATTTGGGTGGTTATTTGCATGTACTAGTCCCCTCTATTTCAGATACTTCTGGTTTGAGTCGCCATCTTCATCCAGTGAATTTTCCTTCTCCATGTAGAGACTCTCACAAAGTGTATATAGGGTAATGAAGGGGCACCTCATGTCACAGGCTATGCAAGAAACCATGGATAATAAAGCAGCATAACTTGAAGAGATTTTGCAACCTATAGAACAACACTGTTTGGTGCCACATCACAACATTGAAAATTATGTTTTTCAAGTAAATGAAAGGTCATTGTTAAAGTTGAGGGACAAGGAGGTGGTGGTCAAAGCAACCAAAATTGCCTTTGATGCAAAAATAATTCAGCACGTCATTGAGATGTTCAATGTTGATACATGGGTAGTCAACATAATGGTAGATTGGTTGTGGCAGCCTTGTCTCATGTGCTAAGCTTGCCATTTTCTTCAAAACCTCAGCCGTGTTTAGCTAATGAGGTGAGCACATGCCTAAAAGAGAATGACCCAGAAAAGAAGAAACAAAAAGGGGAAGGACAAGGTATTCCGATCTCACCATTGGAATATTGACCAACATATAGATTTGCACCTGAAGTAATCAGTTTGAAGAATAACCCTAATTACGTCTCAGAGAATATTTTTAGTATGTTGCTAGCCAAAATCTAGAACCCTTAGGGGGTCATTAATCTAAGCTCAATCCTAAATAATAGTGTCATGCTTCACAAAAATAAGGTAAAAACCAAAATTTGTTTCAATCTTGTTATGCATGGCAATTCTTGTACTGGGCCACTTGCATTCCCCCACATGTCAATGCAACTATGGCTTGGGGGAAAGCTAGAGACCAAGCGATTGTTACTAATGAGAGTACTAAGTGGGATACCTAGGAAGGAAAAACAAGAGAGCTGGATCTAGTGGCAATTGGAGAAAAAGGACTACAAAATAATCAAAAGTAGGAAGATCAGAACCAACCACCAAGAAATAGAAGAATACATTGAATCTCTTAGAACATATGAAGGTTTTTTTTAAAAAAAGGATTAGCAACTAGTACTCTAAATACATTCCAACCAAACGTTGGTTGGATCTAAGGGTCTTTTCTAGACAAAGAAATCAAACTTTGAGGTTTACCATCAAACACCCAATGTAAACAAGAATAGATTAGGGCCAGGTCTACAAAAATTCAATAAAACACACAAAACATTTCCCTCTAATATTCATATATTAGGTACGCATTTAGAATGCCTCCCCCCCTCCTATTTGGAGTCCTCCTAGATGACAGGGTATCGCCAAGGGTATGTGCTGTGCGCTCGTGCAATAAAACAAAGTGTCTATGCAGTCCTTGTAATGTGTCCCTATTATGCATATACAGTCAATGCATGGAAAAGATTTATGATGTGCAAGATGTGGGTATAAGAAATTTTCTTATTGCATTTTTTGGTAGGGTTTCCTACTCTAAGCAATGTGATGATCTTTGAAGCTCCCATGTTGTTTGCTTGATTGAAGGTTAGAGAGAGATTTGGACTCTCTCTTTGGTTGCCTTTGGTTTTTCTTCTTGAGCTTTTCCTGTGCATTCACTTCATTTCTTGATCTGTACACCATATGCAACATGCAATGGTGAATTGAAATACTTGCTTTTTTTAACTATACTGTAACTGTAGGAGGAATTGAAAGAATTCAAGCGGCGGCGTGGTGACAACAGTTTTATTGGTTTCCTTTGGAACCCACTTTGTCATTACTAGGTGTCTCGTTGATGTTGTTTAATTGGGAGTCCATACTTGTCCCTGCTTTGTTTGTGTTTGAAGAAACTTCTTTGGGATCCACCTTGTCTTTGTGTAAGTTAGCAGCGGTCTTTGCTTCAACCCTTGTATGCTTGGTTGAGGACGAGATTCAAACTTTGGGAGTTGATGCTCTAACAGTTTTGGAATCCAAATAAACTCCTAACATCTTGAATCAACTTCTTTGGAACCCAAATCTGAGTTGTGAATGCTTGCTAATTTGTAAAATTTTTAGCTATTCTTGCAAGCTTCGACTGTTTTTCTTTTGGCATTGGATCTTGTGATTTTTTATCAGAGATCTTCATTTTCCTGATTCATACCTATTTTTGGTTGAGCGCTCTTTGATATCCAGATTTGTCTAATTGTTTGGTTTTGACTTGTTGTTCTTTTCTTTTGGCCTTCCTTGTTTATTACGGGAGTCGTTAGTGAGGGTGATGATCCGAGTTCCTGGCAGGGGATGTCAAAATAATCATAAATATTGCTACTATCCTTCGCAAGGTTGATATCTGGCAGTTTCTCCTGGTAAAGTTACTATTTGTTTGCTCTTGGACTGTTGTGTCTGGAATGACTTTCCTAGCCAATTGATTAGTGAGCTGTAAGCTTTTTGACATGGTTGTCTTTGTTTTGGTTGAGGCTTTTCTTCCTGTATAGTAGCCACATATGAAGATGCTTGTTGCAGTTGCATCACCATGAGAGATTTTGGAATCCACTTTGATACACTTTATTCTTGTAGCGGTAACATTGGCTCCTAGATCTTTGATCTAAACAATCATAAAAAACCGTGCATTTGTTAAAGTGTCTTTTGTGTCACCTGCTAGGTCATCTGTATTTTTGTTGTTGGCATCTTCTTGAATCTCCAAGTTCTCTACAGAGTCATAGAACTTGTCTTCTTCTTCATCGTCATTTCCTTGGACTACACTCACTGCAAAGTAAGGAACAACATCATAGCCATGTTGATCACAAAACTTTGTTGCTGGACCGTCTTAAATATCATACACATCCTGAGTAGCCAAGATGTGTTCCCATTCAAGTGGCTCTAAAGTTTCCTCAAGAAACGGTTATGGGATATAATCCTTATCTTCAATTTCTCTTTCTAGGATGCATTCCTCTCGCTTCAAGCTTCCACATTGCAAAGCTCCACACATCCACAATCCTTTAGACTTACCCAACCATGATGGAAGTTTTAATTCTGCTACAGTAGCAGAATCAGACTATTCTAGAGGGGTTCGGTTTATGTCCTTGTAACTATGGTCCTTAAGATTTATCCTTGTTGTGGTTTCCATGTGTCTAAGATATATATGGTTGCATCCCCAATCTTAAACAATTTTCAATTGTCTCATGAATGGTCTTCGTAGAATGATATCATGATTGTTCTTCTTGCCAAAGTCAACAACAACAAACGTATGCTCATATTCAATGCCACACGAAGTAACAATTGATTTTTCTAGAAGTCCTAGGGGCTTTTTGTGTGTCCGTCTGCAAGCTGCAGTTTCATCCTAATAACCTTCACTGCTGGTTTTCCCCATTTTTTCAAGACCTCTTTTGTTGCGATGGCAGCCCTAGCTCCCTTATCAAGGTTCACCATGGTTTTTACACCTTGGAATTCCACAAGAAGAATGGTGTTCCCATATTCTCCCTCATAGTACTCTCCGAACTTGTTTAACGACACTGGCCTAGTGTTTAGTCAAGGCATTTATAGCTTTTTGATCCCTTCCTCAATTTGAGTCATTGGTTTTTTTACACCAAATTTCTCAAGGCATTTTCCCACAGTAGCCCACATGTTTGGCTGTATTCTGAACAACTTGGCTGACGTTATCGTACAGGTGATCGATGTCAACAAAATGTCTATCAGCCCTTGTGAATTGATGACCTTGTTGGAAGACAGTCTCTATGATGGGATTGCAACAACATCTGACTTGGCCTTGTACTCTCCCGTATAGGATGGTAGTATTCTTAGCAAATGGGGTTGATTGTCCATAGACTGTAAAAATCCTTTGTCTCCCCAATACGATTCCACTTCTAGATTCATTTGAAATCCACTCTCAATTTCCTCTATTGGTGGAAGAAACACTCCTCTCCCATCATCGATGTGGTTTACTCGTCTGCTTAGCTCACTCGCTTCATTGGCCTCTCTGACTTGTTTTCACAATTTGTCAAGGCCATCTATTTCTTTGCAACTCTCAAGTATATCTATGTGAAATTCCTTGGAAGAGTTAATCGTTGTATTCAACACTATCCTTGGCTCTAGGTCCTTGAGCTTTGGCCCATGCTCATGATTGGAATCTGACTCTTTTTTTTCCTGGCTTGGTGGACTTACTGGTGTAGGTGGGACAGGGATCACATCCTTAAGTTTTCCAATTGGTGGTTCTAATAAAGCTTGGGCTGTTTGAATCATTTTCTTACACATTTCAAGCCTACGATTTTCTAGTTTTGCATAGGAATATGTCATCCACCTTTGTTCTTGGGTTTGGCTATTTTTGAGCCACCACTTCATAGGCTTTCAAAAGAGCATCTAGTGGCTCATTAACCTTCTTGACCAATAATGATCCTCTTGAACTAACACTTCTTGGTTTCTCCTCTGTGGATGGTTCTTCTGAAGGTTGAGACATCTGCTTAAGAGAAGGTGCAACTATCTCCTCATATTATCTTATCTTCTCTTTAACTTGGGTAAGCTAGTCAGCTAGGCATTTCTACTCTGGTTCCCTACATGATTTCATCCTAGCCTCTCTAGCTCTCTAGCTATTTTGTTTGCCCTTGGTTTTCTGACTAGGTGCATTGGTCTTTGGTTCACCCATCTCGGGACTGACGTCAATTTCTATTTTCTGTATCTGTTGGTTCCATCAGCTTCTTTTTTAGCTTGTGCTCTTGTTTGTGTTGCATTTATACGCTTCTATCGAAAAAATTATACGTATAAGCCATTATACGCCGAAATCCCATATAATCACGGTATAGCTGTTTTATTTTCTTTTTGATCAAAAAATATCTTATATAAGAAACTGTCGCCAACTTCGATCGAAAGCAGTCCTAGAGCTTCAGCCAACTTTGATCAAAAGCAGTGCCAAAGATTGAGGAGGATTTTGGGACAACTAGAGCTTAAGGTAATATTTCCAACTTGTCCTGCTCTTTTCTAGCTTGTTTTTGTGTGTTGTGCCAAACTCGTGTGGTGCAGTTGTTTTACTCTCACCACAAACGTTGGCTTGGAGGTTATAGGCCACTTCATGATGTGTAGCCATCCGGCTCACTCCAGAAGTGTGTAGAAATTAGTCACTTTTCTTGTGATGTGTAGCCACTTGGCTCACTGCAGAGAAGGGTTTTAGGACAGACTTAGATTCTCACTTATGTGGTGCATTGTCTATCTCTCACCACATGGCTGAGTTTAGGGTTTAGTGGTTGACTCCTGGTGTGCAATAGGCATGATGCTACACCTCTCACTTCAAAGTGGCCTATAGGTTGCTCAATTTTAGATCAACTCAAATTATCGTTTGTTTCACGTACACACAAGAGTTCTGTTCATCAAACAGAGATTGGAGAGATGCATAGTTTATGCCCTTTTCATCTTTCTGTGATGCACTGGCTACTCTTGTGTTTCAAACTCCAAAGACACGTCATTGTTCATCACCAGATGACTTGGTGTTGTCTTGGATGTAAATACATACGCATTTGGTCTGCATCTGAGATTGTTAAGTTGTCTGCTCATGTTTGTGTTGTGAGTTCCACACACTTCATCAAGGATTGGATTAAGTCACATCATTGTTCTTACTACATAGAAGTATGAGGGATACGTTTGTTTACCTAAGAGTGGAGAGATGCATACCTATGCCCTCTTCATCTCAGCATGACACGCCTTGTACTTTTTAATCCGTAGATATGTCACTCATCAATAGATGACTTGGTGTTGTCTTGGATGTAAATATGTATGATGTTTGACCACAATCCAAGATTTCTAAATTGTTTGCTGATAGTTGTGTTGTGCGTTCCACACACTTCATTAGGGATTAGATTGATTAAACTATCAATCAACATAACAACAACGTCCAGGACTTGTGTTGAGTGTACATCACACCAGCTAGGTTGTTCACATTCATGCTCCGATCATTTACGTGTATTATGTATCACACATAATAGGGTCCAGTTCTTGTGATGAGTGTACCTCACACTCCTAGCCTGTTCACCTCTCTCCATGTCTCTCTTTGTGTATTCTCCTCTCCATTGTACAATGTACTATGCAATCATAATATATCATCGTTTGCTATGAATTAAGTCAAATTATGTATGGAATATGGATTAACACACTACAAGAGGCTATTCATATTAGCGACGCTCACACAGCGACGCTAAAAAAAAAATCCCGGCGTCGCTATGAGCGTCGCAAATTTCTTTGTAAATTTGCGACGCTCATAGCGACGCCGACTGGGCTAAAAAAATAACAGAGAGCGCCCAAAAACTCAGATCTCAGATCTGAGTTTTTCGGCGCCCTCAAGCAAGGAGCAGGTAACGCTCTCCCTCTCTCTCTCTCTCTCTCTCTCTCTCTCTTTCTTCTCCACACACACACACACACACACACACGAGGAGAGGAAGGAGAGCCAGGTATGCTCCTTCCCTCTCCTCACTCTCATGTTCCCTTCCCCTCTTTCTCTCTCCCTCTCTCTCTCTCTCTCTCACACACACACACACATACACACACACACACACACAGAGTGTTTTTGAGAGAGAGAGAGAGAGAGAGAGAGAGAGAGAGAGAGAGAGTACAAACATAAACAAAAACACACACACACATACATAAACAAAGAATGCACACACACATTGAAAGAGGAAAAGAGAGAGAGAGCATGCATAAACAAAAAACGCACGCATTGAGAGAGGAAAAGAGAGAGAGAACATGCATAAACAAAAAACGCACACATTGAGAGAGGAAAAGAGAGAGAAAACATGCATACGATCCAAAAAAACGCACACACATTGAGAGAGAAAGAGAGAGAAAGTAATTTAACATCGTAGAAAACTAATTAAAATTAAAAGACCTAAAGATCTAGCCGACGAGGAGTTGAACTCAAGACCTATTATTCAAGAGGGAAATGGCATAACCAATCTATCATACTTGGCATGGGTGATAGAAAGGTTATACCATTTATCTCTTTTTATTGGCACACACATCCACATACGCGCACACACACAAGAAGAAGAGAGTTATAACGTCGTAGGAAACTATCCTAAAAGACGTTAAAGATTAGGTTAGATGTAGACTTACGTTAAATTAGATTTAGGTTTATTTAAGTTAAATTAGATTAGATTTAGGTTTATTTTTAATTAGATTTACGTTTATTTACGCTAGATTTAGATTTACGTTATATTAGATTAGATTTAGGTCTCCATAGACTGCGATGCCTGCATGAAGCGGGTGAAGAAAGCCCTCAATGGAATATAGGGTATTGCTGCCTTCACTCATGGTGGGCTCCGTCGATCCAAAAGTACTGGTGAAATGTCTTCAGAAGATATGGAAGAAGGTGGATCTTCAGGGCGGCAAGAGTCACTACATCCCCGACACAATGACCATCTAGACAACCTCTAGTCATTCAACAACAACTTCAAAGTTGGTAACAAGAGCAAGAACGGTCTAAAGGGCCAATTGCTGTCGTCAGATGTGGATGGAGATGAGGCAGCGTCACCGCCGGAAGTTAACTCTCACATCTTTAGTGATGAGAATGCCAACTCTTGCCGAGTTATGTGAAAAATTATGTGTTAAATCAGTTTTAAGGTTCTTATAATCCCTGTTAGTTTAGTTCTTTGTTTTTAATATAACATAATTTACGTTAGATTTAGATTTATGTTATATTAGATTAGACTTAGGTTTATTTAGGTTTACCCACACACACACACACACACACACACACACACACACACACACACACACACACAAGAAGAAGAGAGTTTTAACGTTGTAGGAAACTATCCCAAAAGACGTTAAAGATTAGGTTAGATGTAGACTTACGTTAAATTAGATTTAGGTTTATTTTTAGTTAGATTTACGTTTATTTAGATTTACGCTTATTTACGTTAGATCGAGTCCATGCAAGAATTACTTACGGTTTAGGGTTTAGAGTTAGACGAACAGTGAAAATATCTACTGTGAAAAGATGTTAAGATGCTGTGAAGTGCTACAGCTAGAGAAGAGGCAAAGGGGTTTTGTCCACTACATGCAGTATCATGTAGACGTGGGTCTGTAGATTTCTTGTACCCACAAATATAGGTATTGACCAATAAAGACGAGATTATAACCCGGTGGTTCTGATCTCCGTGCACCTCTAGACCGAGGTGGGCGGGGATTGGACATGACTAGAGAATGTGAGGTAAAGAGAGAGAGAGAGAGATAAGACGAAGAATGCCAATAGAATATTAAATTTGTTGTCCAGGTTATAAGATTTTTATCCTCATTATGAGTAGTGACGAGGATGTGGGACCGTCCAACCGAAACACCTATCTCTCAATGAGGGTCTTATGTCCTTGTAATCAATGCAAGCATGCTGTGCGACGGACAAGACGTGTTTCTTTTCAGCACGTTCGCGAATTTGGCAAGTTCGATCCATCTATTATAGATCGAGTTGTTGCCAATTATAACTCGTCGGACTCTGACGCTGGCCAACAAGCAGCAATCTTGCAACCCAATAGACGTGTTCGCAGGCGCTTTGGTCAAGCAGCATATGTGAGGCCACAAGATGTAGCCTCTGACAGCTCGGGGGATGATCATGCAGAGCACATTCCCAACGAGGCAATGTTTGAGCCCGAGATTGATGAAATGATCGAGACGATCATGGATTCAGAAAGGCTTATCTATGATGATATGAAAGTGTCTAGATTGAAAGCACTCCTGGTTCTTCTCAACATGCAGGCAAAGTTTGGATGGAGTGACACTAGCGTCACAGCGCTTTTTAGGTGATCTATTACAATTAGTTTACTTTAATAAAACTCTAAATGTATAATGATCTGATAGATTTTTACATGACTGTATCGTATTTTTATGTTGTGTAGATTGCTTAAAGAGCACATACTACCAGCTGACAATGTGATGCCAGATTCCTGAGATGAAGCAAGAAAGATTTTGCGAAACTTGGGGATGGATTACAATTCTATCCACGCTTATCCTAATGACTGCATTCTTTTCAGAGGGGAATACATAGACATGGAGAAGTGTCCGAAATGTGGTTCCGAAAGATATCGAGTAGATCTCCACGGGACAAAAATTCCACAAAAGGTTTTGCGACATTTTCCTCTGCTTCCTCGCATCAAGCATTTCTTCGAATGTAAGTCCATGGCCGCCCTAGCATCATGGCATGAGGAGAATAAATCTTCGGATGGTGTGCTACGAATTCCTGCAGATTGCACAGCCTGGAAACATATAGATGGAACATGGTCGGATTTTACCAGGGAAGCTCGAAATTTGCGCTTAGGCCTGGCTATGGATGGCGTAAATCCATTTGGTCAAAGATCAACATCTTACAATGTATGGCCCATTGTCATCGTCAACTACAACATTCCCCCGTGGTTGACTACGAAGAAGGGGCACCTATGGCTAAGCTTGATTGTGCCAGGGCGATATAAAGTGGGGAATATGGATGTGTATCTTCGTCCACTATTGGAAGAGCTACAACAATTGTGGATTGGCATAGAGGTGGTGGATATGAGCCGACACACAGGACGACGGAATGCTTTGATCAGAGGTATTCTAATGTGGACCATGCATGACTATCCCGGGCTAACAGAATGCTCAGGTGATCTATTGACACTCCTCACTCAGACACTGTAAATCTTGTTTTTTCCCATAGTTGATCTATTATCATGTGTATACATGCAGGGCTTCAAACAAGCGGATACAGAGCATGTGTCACATGTGGACCTAGACTGAATGCACGTAAGGCGCCCTCACTGAAGAAGCAAATCTACGAAGGTCATCAAGCGTATCTTCCAGAGAATCATGTGTTACGCGACGGCTTTTTGGGAAGAGAGCCACCAAGGATGTCTGCACAAGCATGGTTAGAGCAGAAGGAGACTATCTCTATGGTACGAGTTACCATACTGGCCCCGACTCATGATCAATCACTTGCTCGATCCAATGCACATATTCAAGAATGTGGGTAATCTACTATGGGACCATCTGACCGGTAAGAAAGATACTTTGGGAGCCAGAGTTGACCTTAGAAATGTGGATCGTATGGAGCAATATTGGCCGCAAACAGTGTCTGATGGATCGATAAAACTCCCTAAAGCACCATGGATTTTCACAGGAGCCCAAGAACGCAAAGTAAAAGAGACCATTCGATCTTTGCGGACCCCCACTGGCGTAATGCACTCGCTCCGAACGTGTTTAATTACTAAAGAAGGAAAGCTTACAGGTTTGAAGTCACACGATTGGCATAAAATGTGTCAGGTACGTTCATAGTGGACTTTAATATCATTGCATAAAATGTGGACTTTAATATCATTGCTGCACATACTTTACAGTTTATTTTACCGGTTGCCATTGAGGGATGTTTGTCTCTCGACATCCGTAACACAATCTACAAACTTGCAAAGCTGGTGCAATGGATCTCACAAAAGGAGATCAACGTAGACTCCATACCATTCGCCAAACTAAATGCTGCGGAGCTTGTGTGCATGTTTGAGAAACATTTTCCTACTACCATGCTAACCATTCAGGTGCATCTTCTTGTTCACATAGTTAATGAGGTGGAAATAGCTGGCACAGTTCATTCCAGATGGATGTTCTTCTTAGAACGTTTCATGAAAACGCTTAAGGGATATGTGCGTCAAAAGGCACGTCCGGAGGGTTGGTATCAGAGTCCGTAGTGTACATTGGAGAGTGGCTAGACAGATTTGATAAAGCCCGGGACACGCTATGGCGAACCATAGATGATGAGCGCATATCTGGGATTGTCATGTGCAATCTCGGTGTTGAGAAGAAGATGACGGAAGATCTAGAGGCTAAAATCAACCGATTTGTATGCTTCACAATCCAGTGATGCAAAAGTGGATTTCACAATATGAGGATGCAAAGCAAGAGCGACAAAGGGCACGAATCAAGTGGAGACGGGGAAGACGACCACCGATGCACTATCCGACGGTTCTGGAGAGCCTACCAACCTTCATGAGCTTAAGATGGTTGCACAACCAATTGAAAAGCGCACAACAATGCGGTGACGAAGTGACTGAGGAAGAGTGGGAGTACTCTCGGGGTTGCGCGACCAAGGTAAGTTTGCAATGTACGACATGCTAGTGACTTTATTTCTAAACGTTTGAACGGCCACTCATAATCTTTGTTCGTTGTAGTATAAGTCATACACAGCAGCATGGTGTAAAGGTCGACATTTTAGGGTGGAACGAATCGACAAAAAGCGTTTTACTCAAGATTGTGGAATCATGGCAAAGTTTGAACTGTCTAGTCGACGACGTTCCTCTGATGCAGATCCCGTGGTGGCGGAACTCACTTACTTCGGCACGCTGCAAGAGATTTTGAGGATCAATTACAGAGGATTTTTTGTCGACTTGTTCGACGTGCAATGGTTCAAGATAATCATGGAGGGTCGCAACGCTACTGTGCGTAGAGGAGAGTCTGGTTTTCTTGAGGTGGATTCTACTAAGAAATGGACTGACCTAAGAGACACTTTCGTACTACCAGAGCATTGTGAACAAGTAAGTATGTAAATAGTTAACATCCCCCTTTTACAAGTTATGTGCTTGAAAGCTCTCATGTAAGTTATGTGGCTCTGGCAGGTAATATTTCATCCTACAAAGTCTACATCAGACTGGTGGTACGTCATAGAGGTAGCCCCTCGTAGTGCAAGGAAGTATGAAGGCTACCATGTGCCAATCACAACGGCATCAATGGAGGAGATCAAAGAAGATGCTCAATCAGAAGCCGTTGTGGTGGTGCCAGACGAGCATCAAGATGCTACTACTCTATATGGGGTGCATGCAGAGGAGCTACAAAATGAAACAGAGGATATGTGTTTAAACAGAGAGCTCTATATAGATATAGGAAGTTATGCTGAGTTATGCGAGGATGAGAGAGAGATCTCTTAAAGCCACAAATATTGTATTTGAACAATTTTGCTCTGTGTTGTAAAAGCTCTGGCTCTCTAAGTACCTTCCATGGTGTATAACGCTCTTTTCTACTCGCGCTCACATCTTTTGATTGAAAATTCTGAGTTTTCGACTTGCCTCTTCTATCGCTCAATTCATTGCGTCATTGTATTTATATGCGTCATTACGTCATTGTATTTAATGGTCTTTGTGTCATTGTCTACTCTATTCATTCAATATTAAGTTTAAATATTCGTGTGTTTAATGCAGGTATGGATGATGAGGAGTTTCTTTCTTCTTTGTCACCGCAGCAGAGACAGTGGTACGTGGAGCGTCATCGCTCTGGCGCATCATCGCGCGTTCCTACTCCATCCGCATCTCCCTCTATTTCGGAGCATTCGGCGCGCTCCGAAGCTTCGGCGTCGATGAGACGAGCTTCACACTCGTCTAGACACCGGCGCTCTAGTGGTGGCGGTGGCGGTTGTTGTGGGGATTCCGCCACCGATGCCTCCACACCGCCTCGTGTTCGACGAGGCTCTTTACCCTCCCCTTCTTTGCCCGCCCCCACACCAGCCACAGCATCGCCATCTACGCCAGGTTTTGCACGGCTGACTGTTCCTAGCAGCTACACACCTCTACCTACTCCGCCAGGGGCCACCCCACTCGACACTCCTCGCTTCGGGGCCCAGACGTCGGTGGAGACACCTGACGTCCGTACCCCCATCGACACGCCGCTAGAGACCCCTACCGGGACACCCAGGTTCACGCGTCACCGGCCAGAGGGCTTGCCTTACTCCGTCGACTTCAGCGGCGGCATCATCATGGATGATGACGGCAAGAAGGTGATCTCGCGCATGCGTGGTCTTTGCTCTCAGCTGTTTAGACACTACATACTAAACAAATGGAGTGAAGTACCAAGTGATTTAAAAAACAGAGTCATCAGCATACTTCATGATGAGTTTCCCGTTCCAACACGGGATCAGCGCTTCAATGAAGACTTGATGAAGATTCGAATGCGCGAATACTGCAAACACAAGTGTTCCGAAGTGCAAAAAGCAATCAAGCATGGGTGGAACAGGCCAGATTGGCTGGCCAAAGAAGATTGGAAGAATTCGAAGAAAGCAGCGCGCAAGAATCCCGACAAGTGGAAGCAACAAAAGGATGCAGCCAGAGCGCGAGTAGAGGCAGGGAGCTTGCACCACTTGGGGAGCGCTGGATGGGCATCATTTGAGGCCGATTTTGTAAGTGTTTTCGCATTGCTCTTTATGTTCGATAGTTTAGGGTTTATGAGTTTTTTAATTCTAACATAATGAATTCTTTGTATGTTTTGACAGTGGTCGATGACAGGACGTGATCCCACACCGTACGAGCGCGAGTACGCAGGCAGGAAGGGCTTAAACGCCCTGATGGACATTCTCAGTTCTCGCGGCGGCATGGTTAGTATTAGGGTTTACTCTTTTCTATTGTTTGTATTGTTTTATAAATGTCGTTATATGTTTATACTTACTGAAAGCTGTCTTATTGTCTTTTTTTGCAGAATCCGACAGATACGCCGCTTGGACACGATGAGACGTCTGACTAGACGACGTCAGTTTAGCCGTAGCTAGATAGCATTAGTTTAGGGTTTCTCATAGCTTATGTATCATGAGACGGATTTTATACGTCTTTTTGAACCATGTATATTAATACATTTGTCACCGCAGTTCATTTTGCCAATCAATTCTTTATGCCTATGATGTTGTACAATTGTCATTATTACATTTGCCAATCAATTCATTTTGCCTATGATGTGTACAATTGTCAATTTTACGCTTGTCAATTTTGCAAACAATGCGTCTTGTGGGTGACTATTTTGGGTCTATTATCTATCCTTGCACTTTTTTTAAAAAGTGAATCAAGTACAATATGGTTGATGGGTGGCAGGGCATTCAATGCCCTGTCACCAAAAAAAAAATTCTCTCGGGCGTCGCTATTTATGGCTCTGTAGCGTCGCTATGAGCGTCGCTATAGACTTCTGTGTAAACGTCGCTATAACCGTCGCTATGACCGTCGCTATATAGCGACGCTATTAGCGATAGTTTTAGCGACGCCGGGGGTTATAAAAACCCAGTGTATTTCCGTCGCTAATAGCGTCACAAGAGCACACAACCTCTTGTAGTGACAAACATGATACAAATTTGATAGTTTCCCCTCTTCTCTGACAACATTTATGTTTAAAATCATATCTTACATATATGGCGGATATTAAGCTGGCGAAACATCAACAAAAATTTGTCTTCGAAGTGATAATATGTCACTTTCATCACATGTCAGAGCCTGAGATTCGTCGTTGCCTTAACCCCTCTGCTTTGGAACAGTATTACCGGTTCACAAAGGCCTTAACAAAGTCTGTCTTTGAGCAGCTTCAGCACGCATTTACGCCCGTTGTTTTTGAAATATCTCTAATGACTTCAGGTTCATTATTGAACATGGTCAAGTAGTCTATTGGACAGATTGCAAAGATTTTTCAGGATCTAAAAAATCTTGAAATCGTTACTTTGCCAGGCAAAGCTATTCGCATACAACTTGTGCAACAATTGTATACTGAGTTCAAGAGCAAGGGAAAGCTGGAAAGAGCAGCAAAGTGCACGAGAGTGGAAGGTAGCTCTTCCGATGCTACTATAGAGCCAGAGACTACGATTAGAATAGAGTCTCCTCCTAGTGCCACTCTCGCTCTCGATCAGTCTCAGCTCCCCCTTGTATACATCTTTTGCAAGAAACTACGATCTTCAACATACATGTTCCGCAGCTGGGAGAAGGGATATGGGAAAACGTGAAGAGTGTAGGTGTCACATATCCTACATTTAAAGAGCCACTGTATGCGGTGGTAATCTTCAAAGTCCACTTGCATGGACCCAAAGTGGATCAGCAAGTCAAGGACAAAGCCACAGCTTTGGACATCGCTCATCGCGGTATTATTTATCCACTTGCCACGGTTTGCCACATAGAGCAACCAATGCTCATTTCATGTTTTTGGAATGGTGGCCTTATAGAGCAGTGGATAAGAGAGTGCACTTCATATGGCAGTCAACCTGCCATTTGCGATTATGTAACCACAGAAGGAACAATAGAGTTATTCCAAAATAACATTTTGGAGATAATGAACGCTCTTCTTCAGACCCTGAAGTATGTACATGCACACAACTATCTTCACAATGATCTTTACTCCCGCAACGTGATGCTTCAGTTTGGACAGAAGGGGGTCTATGCAAGCATTGTGGATTGGGGATCATGTACAAAGACCATAACAATGGCATGCTTTTCTCCTCTTTGCAGCTTGCAGATAGAAACTAGAAAGCAAGCGAGAGAGATTTTCCATGGGCTGTCCCAGAATGCATATCTATTAATCCCTCTCCCTGGAATAAAGCCATGGATATCTACTCCATGTGTCATACTTGTAAACGACTCTTGAAGTGCATGGAAGTGCCACAAGAGCAAAAGAAAAGGGATTGTTTTGGCCACAGGGTGACAATTCTCTCTACATTGCGCCAAAAAACTTGCAAGTTCACAAGCTGTACACACATTGTAGCTGCCTCTTGATAGCTAGGATACTTGTTGAGCCATGCATCCCAACTTCTATCAGCTACTATTTTGATCAATGCAGGCTTCACTTCTTGCTAGGTGGCAAGAACATAATATGCAGTTGCAAACCTTGTCGCACAAAATATCTGCAAAGTTTTGTTGGGTGATTTTAATCAAAAAAGAGCATACAAAATTGATGCTCTCTAATAAATTTCACCACATGATTAGCATCCAACAATGTTTGTTTTATGACGGTCATTTTTCCAATGTCTTTTAGTAGCAAACTAAGGGTATGCACAACACATGGCACCCAAGTAATTTCTGGGTACTTAACTTTGATAGCCCTTCTTGCAGCCTTGTAATTGAATGCATAGTATCAGTGACAATTGCAGTCACATTCTTTGGTCCACCTGCCTTTGCTATGGCATGCTTATATACCCTTGCTAGATAATCACTGGTCTTCTCTTTTAAAGAGGTGTCAATGGCTTCTACGAACATAGACCCTCTAGGATTGATAAGCATCACATTGATGAGTGGCTTCTTCTGACAATTGGTCCATCCATCCAACGCTATGGTGCAACCATATGCAGGAACAAACTCCACCACCGTGCGCTTGAGGATGGCTTCAATACTGTCATTCACTTTATCTAGATACTCTGTATGTACCATATTATAATCAAGACGTACAAACCTTTTTTTGTCCGTGCTCATTAAAGCATCTTGAAATATGGGGTTGTGCATAGCATTGAATAGTATACCAAACGCCACAAAATCTTGCATCCATTTCAAGTGCAACACAAGAAACCATTGCTTATCTATCGATTCATATAGCGTTTGGCCATTGGATGATGATTTAATAACTCTAGTTGAGCTAAGATTTGTTGCTACTGACGTTGAAGCATGTCCGTGAAAAGGAGTTGACTGGGGAGTATGATTATTTTGCTTTCGTAGGCACATGCTCTGTCCTCTCATTGACAAAAGGCATTTCAACGTCCATTGCAGCTTGTTTGGCATTAACACTTTTCTTTTTAGCTGCAAGAATTTGCTTTGCAATGCGAACGTACTTTGGCAATCTAGCATGAATATCTCTTGGCAGCGCCGTACACCCGGACTCATTAATTACCAAGGACTTTAAACAAATGTTCTTTGATTCTGGTCGCATTACCACTGAACTCATGGCCTCATGTCTTGCATCTCAATCAAGATGTATTCTTTCCAACAGGTAGCTCGTGGACGTAGCTCCACTCATGTCCTTTCACCATGCGGACAGATAAATTTAAGCTGCCAGATCAACAAATCACCACTTGTTAATTTTGAGGAAAAAATTACTTCAAAGCAGCAAACTATATAAGCAATGCTCTATTGATCAATATAGTGATCAAAATATCCTGTCCATATTATCAATTAATAATTTTGTATTGTGCAATCGTTCCCATAACATGCATATTGATGATGACCTCAGTAACCCCTAGACTATTGTCGACATGAAGTGGTGTAAATTGTGCTTCCATTTGAAGCTTGAAAAGTCTAAAGTTCAGTGAAGTGAGCAAGAAGATGCACTTGTCTTCCATGCTTGGAATTTCATAATACCAAGGTTCTTGATGGATGAGGATTATTGGTACATTGGTGGTGAGTAAGAAGATGCACCTGTATTGTCTGAGGACAATCCTAAAGGCTCTTAAAGAGTGGAACCAATGAGTATGAAAGGTCATGTATATATTGGTTATCTATGAGTGAGACCAAGACCATGATTGCACATATATAGGATGCCGGAAGTTCCCTAGAGAGTGTTTACTCTTGATATTCTGAATGTCCCTGAGATGGAATCTGCCACATTTGCACAAGGTTCAATAGTTTAACAGACATTCATGTTTGAGTGCATAAGCATATTGGACATGCTAATGTGCACACGCTGAAGACAATGCAAACCAAGAGATTCAGAGAGATTTGTCATTGTTTGAGATGACTGCAATGCATATGATTTGTGAGGCTTATTAGTTTGGTAAGCGAGAAAATGCATCGTTATCATTAGTCGATCAAGGGTTTCAGTCCACTTGGGTGTCTTGTCCATGCATTGGGAAAAATTATTCTATGTGACATTGTGAATGTCCTTGAGAAGGAATTTGCCCCATTTGCACAAGGTTCAATAGTTGTTTGCAGATATTCACGTTTGGGTGCATAAGCATATTGGACATGCTAATGTGCACAGGGGCTGAAGAGAATGCAGACCAAGAGATTCCGACAAATTTATCATTGTTTGAGATGACTGCAATGCATACGATTTGTGAGGCTTGTTTGTTTGGGAAGCGAGAAAATGCATCATTTTCCCTTGTGACAATTAGTCCATCAAGGGTTTCACACTTGGATGTCTTGTCCATGCATTGGGAAAAATTCTTCTATCTCACAAACAATTGTCTTCTTTCACACTTCATCGACATCCATGAAGCTAGTTTTGTTCCTATAGTTGCTCGATAAGAGAGAGAGAGAGAGAGAGAGAGAGAGAGAGAGAGAAGCTGCAATATATGGTAGTGTCACGAGCAAGATTTTATCCATTTCTCATTTATTCCAAGGCCGGAGATACCGTAATTATAATAGTATCATTCCAGACGTAGCATTACATAGAACAATTAGCTGTCGGTGCGGATACAATATGTTCTGTGAAAAATGGTTCTTAATTAAGCTAATTAATGATGATGATGATGATGGTATAAATATATGAGGGGATCCTGAGCTTTTATGAACTAGCCCTGAATCCAGACAGCGCGCAACTTGGTTGCGCCTTGCACCACGCAGCCTGGTCCATAGATCTGCGCGACGCTACTATAGCCCTCGCAATCTTGCTGGTTATGAACGGAGACGGGGTGCTGCTGCTGACCTCGGAGATGCGAACGGCGCCCTGGTCGTTGAATCTCTGGCAAGTATTACCCCTACAAAGAAGGTGTTGGTAGGGCTTCCGTCGCAGCTGGCTACATTAAATGTCTCAATCTTGGCTGCCTCACCAAGCTGCAAAAGCAGGAAGGCGCAACAGAAAATTAGAGCCGCGGCGGGGGGGGACGAGGGAGGAGCTGCGGTGCCATGTTACGGCGCCTGTGGTAGGGAGGGCCGAAGAGAGGCTGAAGAGGGTGGGGAGGATATTGAAGGAAGATAATTAGTGCAGATGGAGGCGCTAGGAGTGGGTGGTGGTGAGAGGCGTGGAGTCTGAGGGCCTTTTATACTGCATGCCACACTCGCTGCAGTTTTGAGGACGTAGGAAAAGTCTCTGCTTTCAGATCGATTCTGCAATTTTTATGCGTTTTAGTCAAAGATCAAAAGTGAAGGTGGTGTTTTGAAATTTGGAGCTGTGGAAAAAGTCCTCCTCGTTGAAAATGTCCTCCCGTTCTCCCTTGGTTTTCAAATGTGCCAAAAATTTTCCGCATTTCTTCCATTATACAAACCTTTTTTTTTGGGGGGGGGGGGGTCATATGCGAATTATCGATGTTGAGCTCTCCAACTCTACAAAAAATGGAGAATGGCTCTCTAGTGTTCAACCCTGGCAGATGTACGCAATATACAACTTCAATGTGAACGCCACAAGCACAAAGGCACACGGAACAATGTATTTCAATGCTCTTAGAGTGCCTACCCATACACTGTTCATATTAGCATCACACTCAGCTTGCATATTGGCTAACCATTTTTTTGCCATTTATGCCTCATCAAACAAAATTACATTCTTCCTCCTCATCACACATATTTGAAACAAGAAAAGAATAACAATGTGATGCATACGAGGCATGAGACCTAAGAAGGAAACTGAATAAGTCTCCTACGACTAGAAACCAGATGTCTCTAGTTTGCTCTCATATCAAGTTTTCACTAACCGTTTTGGTGTTCTTCTACTAGCATGCCCACTTTCAGCCCTTTTGTCATCAACTACTGCACATCTGCATCATTAATAGGTTCATCTGTGATGTTCTTAGCATTAGGACATTTCGGAGGTTTTTAAGAGGGGCTTTTAAGAAAATAGCTCGATCTCTGGCGTTATTGGCATTAGGACATTTCATATGTCTTCTAGAGGGACTTCTAATAATTTGCATGTTTTGGCTTATTCTCTCCAAAAAATACTAATAGGAGAAGTTCATATGAAGGCTCAAAACTTTACCACCGAAAAAGTGCACGATTAACACTATTCCACCCATTGCCCTAACCATTTAAGAATAAAACTATCAAACCCCAATTAATGTTGAATGGAAGGAGAATTCTACATTTTGGCTCCTTCACTCATTGCATTTTGAATTAGTTTTGCCTAGGTGGCCACTTAGATGTGGCCATTACTAAGAGCCACTTAGATGTGGCTCTTAGCAATGTGTGGGTATATGAATTCCTTAATAAATGATTGTGTCACTGTCCTGCAATATCCTTAGAGAAAGAGATTATATTACATCCTTGGCAGGTGACTTCTCAAGTCAACCCTACTCACCAGCAACTCTTGCAAAGCTTGCAACACACACACACACACACACACACACACACACACACACACACACACACACACACGTTCGCACGCGGATCTTCTGCCCTTCTCCTACCGTGGCCTCGTGCTGCGTGCAACGCCGCCAACTGCATGGGTACTTCTTCTCATTTCAACACTTGTTCTATTATTAAAACAGGTAATATACTTGTTTTTTTAAAATTTTAAGAGGGAGCTCACCCACGGCCATGACCCCTTACTCCTATTGTAGAGTGTGCGAGTCGCAACTATACTATACATCAGATTCCTTCCCCCTAAACAAGAATTTTTGTCCTCAAGATTTCTTTGGAACGAGTGATCGTAAAGCTAGGAGCCTATTGTGGAGAGTGCTTGCTTGCTTCGACATGGAACTCACTATATAACTATTTGAATTAAAATTCTTGATAAATTATGTATCTAGTTCTCTTTTCTCGAGTGTCTAGTATTTTCTAAGGCTCATGAGGAAGAGACTAAATATCTATGAGCTGCTCCACAATTTGATCATTTGGGATCAAAGTATCAGAATCCCCAAGTCTTTTCTTAAGTTTTCTAACATGAAAACTAGGTGGAATCCACTCGTTTCTAGTAATTAAAGCTTGTAATCTCTCTCCCGTAATCATTTTAAGTATTGTGTGTGATCCATAGTATGTAGGAGATGACTTTGGATGTAGTCCACTTTTCATAGTTTTTGATTTTTCATGCGCCTTAAGGTAAACTCATTCTCCTTCCTTAAAGGGGAGAGGTTTCCTATGAGGATCATCATAGACCGTAGCTCTATCTTGAGCTCTCCTAATCTTGCTCGGAGCAAGCTTAAGCATTTCATTCATATCTTCTAGGAAATATTTAGTTGGTAATTGGATCTTGTAAGCTCTCTCCCTATCTTTTTAAGTATTGTGTATGGTCCAAAATACATAGGAGGTAACTTTTGACATAATCCATTTTTCATAGTTTTTTTATTTTTAGACACCTTAAGGTAAACTTGTTCTCCTTCCTCAAAGGTGAGAGCTTTCCTAAGAGGATCATCACAGGCCCTAGCTCTATCTTGAGCTGTCCTAATCTTGCTCTAAGCACGTTTAAGCATTTCATTCATATCTTCTAGGAAATCTTTAGCTGCCCAAACTTTCTCTTTTTTACATTCCTACTGCATATGGAGCTCTTAGTTGAAATCCATACATTACCATGAATGGACTATACCATATTGTGGAAGAGCGCTTGGAATTGTTATATGCAAACTCTACTATAGGTAATTACTCTTTCCAATTAGTTTGCCTTTTCCTTGCATACACGTCTTCTAAGACTTGGTTAACCCTTTCAGTCTGACCATCGGTTTCAAAACCTACAAATGTATAAATTATGACTCCATATAGCTAAATTCACAAACGCATAAACTAAAAACATATAAACAGCTATCAGTCCATATAGCTAAATGAAGAGTCCTACCCGTGCTTTAAACCTCAATCAAGTGACCCATCCGACACCTACCATGCAAATCATTGCTCATCATACATACTAGAATGAGCTGACAGTTATTCTAGGATAGAGACTTGGAGTTAGTCAGGTAGGAATAGATATTCAAACTTCAGGTGCAAACTTTAAACATCAGCACACAAACCAGATAAAGATTAAAATGGAAACATAGAGACAAGAAACTAGAAATGATATGTATTCAGATACTGAAAGTATACAATTGGCACTAGATAGAGCTACAAAAATTTTAATTTATGCTATGAAAAAATACCCAATTGGTACAAAAGAGTAAGACTCCGTAATGACTATCCCACAAAATGAAGTAATGGGTCCTATTTATAGGTGCCCAAACTAGGATCCTACTGATGACTTACGAAATGATTTTCTCATATTAAACTAATCATTGAATATGGGAAGATAAAAGGGGAACAAGAGTTAGGATATAGATATATGTGCTTCTAGACCTATCTCAATAGGGGTCCAAAAGGAGAGATGGTTGCATCTCAATAGGGGTCCAAAAGGGATGGTCTACCAAAGAGCAAATGTGAAATAAGTGCTTCTAGACTTATCTCAATAGGGGACCAAGAGGAGAGTTGAGGATCCTTTTGTGAAGAGTGCTTACTTTCTCCCACGTAGAACTCTCTATAGAATAATCTTTCCATTTGAATTAGAACTCTTGATAATTTACGCATCTAGTTCTCTTTGTCGATAGTCTAGTATTTTCTAAGGCTCATGAGGAAGAGATTGTGTATCTATGAGTTCCACAATTTGAATCATCTGAGATCTCTTTGGGATCAAGTTATCAGAATCCCCAAGTCTTGTCTTAAGCTTGCTAGCATGAAAAACTAGATAGATTCAACTTGTCTCTGGTATTTGGAGTTTGTAAGCTCTCTCCCGTATCATTTTAAATATTGTATATGGTCGACAATATATAGGAGGTAACTTTAGACATAGTCCACTTTTCATAGTTTTTGATTTTTTTGTCACCTTAAGGTAAACTTGTTCTCCTTCCTCAAAGATGAGAGGTTTCCTATGAGGATCATCATAGACCCAAGATATATCTTGAGCTCTCCTAATCTTGCTTTGAGAAAGTTTAAGTATTTAATTCATATCTTCTAGGAAATCTTTAGTTGGTAATTGGAGCTTTTATGCTCTCTCCCCTATCTTTTTTAGTATTGTGTAGGGTCCACAATACTAGGAGATAACTTTGGACATATATAGTCCATTTTTCCTAGTTTTTTATTTTTCAGGCACCTTAAGATAAACTCGTTCTCCTTACTCAAATGTGAGAGGTTTTCTATGAGGATCATCATAGGCCCTAGCTCTATCTTGAGCTCCCCTAATCCTACTATGGGCAAGTTTACACATTTCATTGATATCTTCTAGGAAATTTTTAGCTGCCCAAACTTTCTCCTTTTGCAATCCTACTGCATAGGGAGCTCTTGGTTGAAATCCATACATTCCCATGAATGGACTATACCCGAGCATCAACATGGGAGACCATTGAGGATCAATGCTATTTCCATAAATAAATTCAAAGAAGACAAAGTGGATCCATTGATCAATGTCAATATTGGCAACAATCAAGTTGAAACTACCGCTCTACTCAATGCACGAGCCCAAGGAAATGTTGTTTCCCTCAGCCTATATACACAGCTTAATGAAGATGCAAAGCTTCAAACACCACCACACAAGATGCAGAGCTATACTGACCACAAGATCAAAGCATTACTAGGGTCTGTAACCTTATTAGTTCAAATCAATCAATCTATCTACCCACATAGATTTATGTGGTAGAAGATCATCAAAACCAACACAAAAAATTGCTAGGACACCCATGGCAAAGGAAATAAAATGTTCAAATAGATTGGAAGTTTGATCTGATACAAATTCGGATTGAAATAGAGAGTCACACGGTTCCCTTAACTACAGTAACAGAAACATGTCTAGCAATTGAACAAACAATTGACAAGGGCAAACAACCCTTGCATACGGGAATCATGCCATGGATTTCCAAAGAGTTGCCACAAAACCAACACTTCAAATAAAGATGACATCAAATCCGATGAGATAAACACAAAACAAAAGCAAAACATGGATACCCAAACACCAACCCCACATAATGCAGGTATGGTTCAGGGGGGATTTTATTTTTGTGAGCTTTTGTTTTCGTGCTTTTGCATTCATATTGTGTTTTTTAGAGTTTTTTCATGTATTTTCTTAGACAATATTACCATACAATTAAGCTATCCATATTAAGTTATTGAGTTAGGAAAAGATTATGCATTGTCTAAATTACTCTGCATAACAAAAACTCAACTCAAGCTCAAAAGGAAAACTCTTTTTTTTTTAATGGAACCCCCTTTGTCCAATGGTATGGGTTTCAATCCATAAACTAGCCACCCCAGCATGGGCTTCCACATTTCTAAAACAATCCTCAGAAATTTCAACCGACCATACATATGCATAACATTGTAAGGAATTTTCCAAAGCAATCCATACCACAATTACTCATTTGCATAGCCAAATATGAACCACACCCCTTGAGAGGTTCACGCTATGTAGATCTTCTTTATCATGTGTGTACAATGCAAGTTTGATAAAAGACATTATTGTTAGAAAAGAGGCATCTAATATTGTTCTCCCACAAGGAAAAGGAGGCCCATATGTGTTGACTTTCTTGAAGGGTTGTCAAGTGGACACGGGAATTGGTGATTCAAGGTTTAACTAGGGGTTTAACACAAATTTTCCTCAACTTTCTCATCAACCCTATTTCATGTCCTTCCTTTGCTATGGTGACTAATCGACCTCCTCTCCAAATCTCCTCAACTATTTCAAATCGACCTCCTCTCCAAATCTCCTCAACTATTTAAAATGTTCAAACATTTCCCTTTGTCTCATGTAACAATCTTCCCTTTAACTTTGTAGCTTCCAACATCTAGCAAAATGTAAAGAAAAGATCAAATACGCAGATTGGGAGTCCCAAATTTGACAAGGATACTTAGGTTCTTGAGACTAGATATGTCACTCACCCTTCAAAACCCTTACATGATCCTCTTGCTAATGAGAACATATCTCAAACCCTAGATACTTCACATGAACCACACCAAGCGCCTTGAGGGGATCACTTTATAATTATGTGACTATCACGTGAGTGCAGTAAATTTCATTTTTTCTCATATTCTCACATATAGAAGGGTACTGTAAAATGGTCTTGAGAAAGAAATTTATATATCAAATAAGAAAGAGGTGTTTTTTATTTGTAAAAAAAATTCATAGATCGGGAGTTTAAATTAGCTCTTGAAGACACATGATATACACAATTTATACATAGTGACCCTCTCGAACCAAGCACACACTAGAGAAGGAGAATATGGACGTGTATTTATTGAAATCTAAGAATGAGAAAATTGGTATAAACAATTGCATGATAGAGTCTTCATTGGCCTATTTCATGGAGCAAGATGGTCTTCAGTTGAAGCCTTAAATTATGGATGGCTCATAATTCGATAAAAAGAACTTTTTGCATACCATATTTAGTAACCTTAACAATTACTACCTCTTTTTTTTCACGATGGTCTTCAAGTTATTAGTCATGGTCATTGGCTTGCACAACGGTTACTCTTATTTCCCTCTCCAAATGGAATTTTTTATTCAATGTGGGACAAGGTGAGCCCTCTAAGGTGCCTATATGGGTAGATTTCCCTAATTTTCTTGTAATATTCTACCCTTGACTTAAATTCTACCATTGGTAGTCAGATTGGCAAGGTTCTAAGCCAAAAGTGAAGGGATGGTTTTAATTTCAAAGTAGGACGCTCAACTTATCATTGAAGAGGACACCCTACAGGGGTTGAAACACTTTTTTCCTATCAGAGATTTTTTAGGGGTAGCCTCCATATCTTCAAAAGGTTACATACAAAAAATTTCCCAATGCATTATTCCATTGTTTTAATCAAGGACAACTAAGAAAAGGCTAAAAATTTAGTTGCACTTAAATTCTTTTGGTCAATATCTTGCTTCTCTATACTTAAAAATTGGTCTACTGCAAAATATGCATTGCAATATTTGACGGGTACATCAGAGTCTATACTTATGCATTAGTGGTGAAAAAATGGATCTTCTCAAAGATATTTGTAGCAAACTTCTTGGATATTTTCATGAAAACTTAGTAAACTTCGTGATTTTCCATGGGTTTTGTTTACAAAGAGATCTAGCTTTATGTACTAATAGGGCATCATGTCCTTTTAATAGCGTACCTAGGTTTCCCAAGTTTCTCCAATTCCCTTACATCATGCCCCTATGAATCGTTGCAATAATAACTATAGAATCTTTTACTTAATGTAGTTCAAGTTCCTTACATCATGTCCATGAATCTCTACATGCAGTACATTCTATAGCATCTTACTAAATTCCTTCTTATCTTTTCTACACCTTTTCCGACTCTTCTTATTCATGCTTGAATGCCAAATCATATGAAGTCCCAACACATGAGAGGATTCCCATTCTAATTAGCTAAGATAGTCAAGAGTGAAATACATCCTTTTGGAACATGCTATGATTATTAGCCATAAGAGGCTTGACGTATCAAATTGCTTGCACATTCAAATATGCATTAGAATTAGAAAAGTTCAAAATAAGAGCAAAGTTTTCAGATAAAGAAGATTAAATATCTACATACATCACTATAAGAGGAAAACTCCAAAACCGCTAGCATTGCCGCAGATTAACAAAGGAAACTAGAAAGAGAAAATATTGTGTGTGCGCCAATGACCGCGGCAAAGGACGTGGCAGTGGTTTGACAACAATATACGCATTAATAGAAGCGGTAATATAGCCACAATTTTTTTGCACGAATATTACCGTGCATATTACCGCATTTATTACCGTGCTTATTATCATGCATATTACCGCGCATATTACCGCACATATTACCTCACATATTACCGTGCATATTATTGCCATACGGATTTTCAAAAATAAAGATGCTCGTCTGGTCCATCCAATTTGGATGGCACAGATGAGCATCTATATTGTTGACCTGTATAAAGTTATCTTGTCTATGACTATTTTCTTCAAGCACATAGTTCACATCAACAAATATTGGTCGCTTCTTCTTAATGCTCCTCTCTTACAAGTAGCTCTATTTATTGTAGGGGCTTTGTATACTCATATTCGACATTGAAGAGTGAGTCAAATCAACCAGTAACTTGGAAGCTGATGTAGTTGATGATTGACTTAAGAACCTTTGTGCATGATCAAAGTTCTAGTACTAGGAGCACACTCATAACCTTTAAGATAAGCATCATATTTGAAACTTTGTAGCATTTCCATTGCCATTGCCATGTTTATGCTGGCGTCCATTTGGCATTTTCAATGATTATGCATTATGCTCATTATGACATCTATGATAGGTAGATATAGATAGACAAATAGATTTAATTATCATTCATGAAGGTCAGAGATGACCTATGGGACAAAAGGAAACATTACAAAGTTCCTTCCGAATAAAGGAAAATGGGTCTTTTAATTCATGATGAAGTGTGTGTGTATAGCTGGGTTTTAACACTAGTTTGGTACCAAAACAGGACACTTAAGTGTCCTTTTTTTTACAAATTTAGATTAATTGCTACTTGCATCAGATAGTGTATTTGAGAAAACCCTCTTGATATGCTTAAATATATTAGCTAAAGGTTCTTTGGAAAATATAACCTTGCATTTTAGAAGCTATCATGATTAAGAAATATACTCATCAAGTGGACCCCCATAAGACTGCAAATGATGCCTTGAAGAAATCAACTTTATAAGCTAAAAAAAAATGAAGCAACCTTGTAGAAAATTGTACACAACTTTTCAACAATTGTGCTATAGATAATTGCAAGTTTCATAGGCAAAAAAATTTCCTTGAAAGTATATAAAATAATGGGAGCTTCTATGTGTTTGGGCCATTTCAAGCATATCGTTGTATGCATATAAAAAATATGTTTTTGATGTGTTTTTAGTTTTAGATGCGATACACTGCTTATTCTCTCCAATCAGGACTCAAGGTGGCAAGTAGGAGTGCTTTGGTCAGATATTGTTTTTGGATCATTTCCTTGTTTTTGGATCACTTCCAATATTCAAAACTGCAGATGCAAAAATTTTGATATTTTAATTCTTGAGACATAAGTATTCAAAACCTACAATAACTTCAAACTTTTCACACATATCAACTAAATGTATCAAAGTTCATGGTATGAATACAAATGGGATACCTAAAACTTTGGTTTCAATGTTATTGTGGAGGACTCAAGATTTTCAAGCACACTCAAAATTTCAAGATAGGGTGTAAACAACAAGATTTATGTAAGTTAGGGAGCCAAAAAAAAATGTAATTTCTTGGTTTTACAATATAAGTCATTTGATGTTGTCAAATTGCAGAAGAATAGCCCCAATTCCATGAGAGGACCTTTGAAAGGCCAAAATTATGCCCTTAGTCAACACGTGCTCAAGTATGAAATTATGTTTATAACTTGCAATTAAATTTGAAACTATTCCTTGAAGGTCATTTCATTGTTTTGTAACACCAAGTACTAGCACTTGGCTTCTAAAAACATGAAAAAGCTCATCTCTACAAAAAGATATAAGAATTTTATGATTTTTTTGGTGAAACAGCTTGAAATATTACGATTTAGAAATTACCACAATTCTCTCCATAGGGCTTGTATTTTGACATGGAGAAAAATACAATGTTTTCTTTTCCTCATAACCAACCTATGGTCGAAGCAAGGTGTAAAAAAATTATTTCTAGCTTGACAAATAAATTGCCAAAACTTCGCTGGAAAACAAGACACTTTAGTGTCCAATTACAGGACTAGTGTTAAAAATACCTCTTAAATGCACGTGCTATAGGTAGTTTTGAAAGGTGGACCCCCCGGATGTTGGATACATCTCAATTAAGGAGTAAGGGTCTAGCGAGGTGTGATAAAGGGAAGATAAGATGAAATGAACAAATTCTAAGAAGGGGTAGGTGAGGAGGGAGCCGGTTTGGGAGTTCAAAACTCTTGGATAATGGCTTTACCTTCTTGATAAACTGACCATTTCCCTATTGAGTATGCTTCTCACATCTTTGCTTTTTCAAAACGCTAAAAAGCACAAAAAGCTAGAAATAGCATAAAAAGAAAAAAAGAAAAATGTTCTTAAATTGACCCATGACTTTTCCTTGTCCATCCAAGCAAGGAAACGGACTCGTTCTTCACCGAAAAGTATGAAAAGCCAAAAATAGCATGAAAGGCACTCAAAAAGCACATTTTCACAAAATTGAACCATAGCATCTCTAGGACTCGTAGATTAAGGATCCAACGTCCCTGCTTTTTACAAAAAAACATCAAAAAATAACAAAAAGCAAGAAAAAGCTAATTTTGTTTTTTCAAATCTGAACCACTGACCTACTAGAACATGAAAACAGCCTTGCTTTTCATTTTAAAATCTTACAAAATTGCTAAATAAGCATTTTGAACAAAAATTCAAGAAGAAAACATTGGAATCTAATTTTCTTATTTTTAAAAAATTACCCAAAATTAAGGATCTTACAATTTTGGTGTTGTAGTCCTACTTTTGCGATGAAATTTTTCCCTTAAGGCAACCCCTAGTGTTGAAGTCTACATTTAACCACTTGTTCTGGGATTTTCAAAAAGACACGTAAAAGTTAGTTTATTGACATTTTCTAAAAAATCAAGTGTGAAAAAGGGTGAAACAATACTTTTAGCTAACTTGAATCTTATCCACTTTTAAACTAATCCTAATCTTACCTTAACCTAATCCTAACTAGCATGAAAAAGTTTAAGGCACATTGGTCTTTAAGGGTTTATGAGCCTCCAACAGCTCAATGAAAAGATTACTTCTAAACCCTAATCTATTCTAATCTAAAGAATGAAAAGGTTACTTCTAAATCTTGATCTACTATAATTTAAAGAATGAAAATTAAACCCAAGAAACACACAATTCAAACAACCATGCACCATCCTAGGCTTTATTCTTTGTTCATTCCTCAACAATGGCACCAAAAGTAGGTTGTGCAGCCATACTAGTATAGCTTCGCACCAACCGACTAGATATGGAAATCTGGTGAACAAGAAAGTTAACCCTAACTTAGAGTGTGGAAACTATCTACACACACACCACTACATTGGTGGTCTTGAGAGATGCATGCTGATTGCATTGTAATATCAACCACTCCTACCATTAAACTTTTTCAATGGAATTCAAATGCGTATCCCTTCGTTCTTGTGCAATGCTTAAATGTCCAAATGACTCATAGACCTACACTAGATGCAACAGGCAATGATGTAGCCATTCCTTGCATGTATCAAGGAGGCGATGTGCATATGCAATCAAGCAAGCATGCTTCCTTCTCATCCCCTACTTTAACGCACAAGTATACTAAAGAACATCCAGGGTCAAATTGGGCATAGCGTGCAATCAATGCCCTCCAAGAGAGAACATCCCAATACAAAACTCAACAACACAACCACTCAATCAAATAGCATCACCACAAAGATTAAGCATCCAAATACACAAGTGAGATTGATTAGCAACTTCAAACACACATGCACAAATGGCAAAGAGAGTGAGAGATACATTGATTCTATTCAAAATGCCTCAACCATCATGCATAAGGGAGCACGTGGGAGTCAAAGAATACAGTAGAGTACCTCCTTTGAGCATATATGGAAGTTATGGATCTCGTTGGTGTTCTCAAGGCTCAAGCTTGATGTGACTAGAACCTCAACTTTGGAGCCCCCAAATGAGCTAAAATTGGCAATTTTATAATAACAAGCTTTAAAAACTAGACTTTGCACTTGGTTGACCAAAACCAATTGATTATAGTCTACACAACTAGTTTTAAGCTTTGTGAGCATCATGTATTTATAGGAGAAATCACCAAGCTTCTTGATCAGCTCCTAAGTCTTTCTATGCCAAAAAACTAGAGTTTACATATCCAAAATTACATGGGGCTTTAATAAATGGGGCTCCTAAGTCTTTCTATGCCAAAAAACTAGAGTTTACATATCCAAAATTACATGGGGCTTTAATAAGTGGGGCTCTACTAGTTATAGCCACATAGTGGCTTATGGAAAAAATGATGCAAATTGGTTGCCATCCTGGGACCTTGAGTGTCCCCTTTAGCTTGTTTCCTTCATCTTCAGTCTTTATCAGTTGCCCCACACATTAAACATGCATTTTCTAGGTGTGTATACTTGGAGGCACATAGTCTTGTCTACATTTGAAAGGGTGTATGAACTGTGATCCATTGAAGGGAGCACAAATGGGAGTTTATGATCTAGTACTGTAGTGCTTGAAGTGCTCTACCGGTCTATCTCAATGTACGTCACATAATCCAAAATTGCTTGAAATTTGAACCTCATTTGGGCATTTAAAAGGCCATCAGACCATAAAAACTCTAGAAAACCATAAAAACAAGAAAAATTTAGCATTAGTATTGTGCTGTGAGTTTTGATTATTCTAAGGCTTTTTTTTCCATCTCTATTGCTATTTGTGTATCCATTCACTATATTAGATAGAGAGAATTTCAAAATTTGGTTCAAGGGGCATTTGATAGATGATTTTAGACATTGAGCACAAACCAAAGAGTTCAAGCACTCTTTGGGAACTCACTTTGAAAGAGCATAAGGAACAAGTTTGCTAAATTTTACTTCTATCTGAGGATGCACATGGATCGTGATCCATGGGTCACCACAATCGAAAGCGGGTTTGAACCATAGCTCCTAAGTCCTTGCTAGATGTGCATGGGCAACCACATATGATAGTGTGATTTGTACCAAGAATAGCTAAGAGCGTAAGTGTTGCAACCCAGAAGGCACATTTAGTTTTAAGCTAATTTGGGTAAAGAACAAGCTAGAAGTAATTACACATGCTCCAAAAAAGTAGATTGAGAGTCAGATACTAGAAGTCATATTTGAGCAGGTAAAATAACTCCAAATCACTTGGAAATTGGCATAATAGTGTAGAATATAAGTGCAAGAGTGTGGTAAAGGTGGTTTTCAAGGACTTGAGCATGGATGGATTGCGATCCATCACCACCCTTTAAATGACATGAAACTTTACCATCTCATAGATCTAGTCTAGACTAAGTGTCTGGTGAAGTTTTATAGAATATAAATCACAAAATATTGTCAAAGGTTGAAATTTGGAGCAACCTATTTGTGTAGTTCTGTTGAAATTTTTATGATCTGGTAAATGATGGATCGTGATTTTGGTACCTTGTCAGATTGTTGCCAGACTTGGTAGACTTGTCCCCTTAGACCTAATATAACTTCCCTTAACGTTTAATGTCTATCTAAGTTTGTTTAGTCATTGAAATGGCATGATGACCTAGAGTAATGAGACAGGACACATGCAAATGTTTTTGCTCTAGGAGTGGTGATTTGCTGGTTGAGTTGATGCATTTTCTTGTTAGATTCACTTCTTAAGGATTGACACCCTCAAAGAGTCTTCATGCCCCATTCAAGTCACTTCTTTGAGTATTAACGTGAGTATGTCAGTGCCAAATAGCTATGCTATAGATGTCCGTTGCAATGACCCGCTAACAAAAATTGATAATTAACCATAGATATTGATCAATTCCAAATTTTAGACTTCATGGTGTCGTTTTTTGATGATGGTATTCACACTAGTTACTCGTAGATTACAACCTTTAAACTTTACTTTTATCACAAAACAAGTTTGAACACTTAGGACAATGCACATAAATAGTTGTGTAAAATTTGTAAGATACCATTAGCAATTGTTATTATTAACATTGTGCACGATGGATGTGTTTGAAACCACAAGTTGAATATTTAAGTCCTCTTTGTGTCCAATATGTGAGATCTATTGATTTGGACCTCTATAAGTAGGAGGTGAAAAGGCCCAAAACAAGTTTGCAGACTTTAAAATTGGTAAACTTGATTATACAAGGTGATTTTGGTGTTCAAACATATGGTAGGATTTCTTTCTAGATGATGGCGAAGACACTGGTAAAGTCAATTACTCCCTATATGTGAGAGAAGGAGAGGAGATAAACACAATTCCAATACCAGAGAGAAAATGATATAATGTAATCAAAATCTATAGTAATCAAAGAACTACCATGGGATACAATCTAAATAGGTAATGTAAAAGTACCTATGGTATGAGTATGATACATAGTATAGGTACTTTTAGAGAGACTAAGTGGTTGATCCCCAAATCCAAGCTAGAGGCCCCATTTATAATGAGTATGTTTTCCGAGCTTAAAAGACTGAATACAAGATGATCTATTGCCTTACAATGTCTCTCAAATCTCTCTTTTTGTGTTCTCTGCATATTCTTTGTTGAACTAGTATATTGGAACATTTATATATACATGCAACTCTCAATTTTGAGCATATGTCATGGATCCCTTTTCAAGGTTGATGCACCATAATGTGGGGAACATTTCTTCTTCACACTACAAAGAGATAATGGAAGTATCACTTGGCAGGTAGTCCAAGTTCGTAAGAAGCTATTTGGTGGTAGGTAGGAGCCATGTGAATGCCTTCTAGCAAAATCTGCTCATTAACCTATCTGTCAATACCATGCACTTAAACAATTTAAACAAGAACTTTGTGTTGAAGATAACTTAGTATGTCATATATTTACTTGAAAAGCTCCATGACACCCGTGTCAGACCATCCATAAATAGATTGTAGGCTAAACATTGTCAAAGCTGTACGAAGAACAAAATTTTTGCACCATTGTAAAGCGGCATGTGAGCAAGAGTTTGCATCATCTCTCCTTACTCTTTGTCATTCTCATGCCATCGATGTGAATGGGATGATTGAGGTTGAGAGGTAGTGTTTCCTTGAATTCTTTCTCCTTCTTGGATTTCAATGATAAGGTCCATGTCAAAGAAGGCATCCAACATTTATTCCATCTCAGCTTCTTGGAAAGTGGCATCGAGTGTTGGTGAGTAGACTCCACCGGTGGTGGTTCATTTGATATTCACCTCCTTTATTCAGTCTGTAATGAAATTGGAGAAATATTTAAGAGTGGGGGTTGACCTATTGTCTCTTGACCATGAGAATGATAATGCATATCTTGTGATTGTTCTGTGGGAAAAAGACCATTCTTGCATATATGATGATCACAAATATTTTGTTTTTGAAAGATTTGATGCTTACATAGCACACTAGGACATGCCATCCTATCTTCCATAATCAATCTGAAGATTACATAACAAATTAATTAGTAATAGCGAGTACAGTCTGTCGTTACAATATATAACATGTAACATATTACAATGAACAAATGGCTAGCTAACCCTAAGAGAATTGAAACTGCTAAACCATAACCTGTTAACCCTAAGCGGCTTGAAATCGCCAAGCCATAAGCTGCTAGCCCTACACCGCTATCCCTTTAGAGCTTCTACATTGGCACAATGTAAACTACCTCGCATTCTCTAGCCATGCCTTATCCCCATACACCTTGGTTTAGATATGCACATAGATTAGGACCACTGGGTTTTGGTCTTGTCTTTATTGGTCAATGTCTATATTCATGGGTGCAACATATGTACACACCCATGTCTACATGTGGAGTGGGTGAACTCTAACACTCTAACAATCTAACCCTAGAACTCTAACCTAAAGTTTCTAGTGCCCAAACCAAAAGCCTAATACGACTCTAAGCCAATTTAGAGAATCCAAACCAAAATCCACTAACATAAGCCGGCTTAGAGCAGCCAAACCAAAAGCCACTAACACAAAATTAGAATGATGAGGGAACCATCATTCAACCTCTTTGTGTACAAGCAGTGATCCTCTTGGCTCCGTACGTAACCCTGGGACTGAATGTACTTATCAAACTTGATGTACCATTGCCTTGAGCCTTGCTTTAATCCATACAAAGATTTCTTGAGTCTATACACCAGTTCTGGCTGTGTTGGCTTCTCAAGCTTTATCACAAAACCTTGTAGATGTTTCATGTAAACATCCTCTTCAAGGTCTCCATGAAGAAATGATGTGGCCACTTTTTCCACTACAGGTAGTATTGCGTGGGCTATTTTGTCAGTTTGTGAAAATTTTTTGCTAGTGGCATTTTTTTCATAAGAGGTCCCTTACAGTCTTCTACGGTTTGTGCTATATAGCACGTGTTGTTCCTGATTTTCTTCTCCTCTTTTCTGGAAATTTTCACATCAGTTGCACCATTTACCATGTGGACTGAAATGGCCAAATCAATATGATCCTAAGACGATTTAGATCGGCCAACCCTAAGCGCCTTTTACACGGCCATCCTTAATAGCTTTACTCGATCAACTCTTAGCAGCCAAACCAAAAGCCCAATACAAGGTTGGGTAAGGCCTAATACAATATATCTGCAAGTATGAAGGAGAAGCGTAGATGAGGAGAAAAGAGAAGAGCAAGAAAATGAGAGGAAAATCCAAAAATGAGTCCATGAGGTCTGTTTTACAATGGTGCATCGTATAAGCATCTGTATGGTCGTCAAAAAAAGCATTGGAATAGGTATCGGTATGTTCGTCAAAAAAGGAATTAGTATGACTGCCAGTATTTTAAAATTTGATTTTTTTTCAATTTGAGACTCCCTCCAATTTTAGCAATGCATATATTGCACCCGCCAACAACATCGGTAACTTGGTGGTGGTACTGAATTTATCTCTTGTAGTGCAAAAGTAAAAAACATATGAGACCGACACCAATCAAGACTAAAATATGTAGGGGATAGGGGAAGAGTGGGATGTGCCATCTTGTGAGTAGCATGGGATGATTGTGCATAGGGTAGAAAACATAGAACTATAATTGCAGACTTCCCTTGATTGGTCTAGATGCTCTCAAATATCAGAGACTAAATTAAATGAATACTTACAAAAAGGGAACTAGTTGATGACACAATCTTTAGTGCCATCTGATCCAAATGTGCTTTCCACATCTAGGGATGGTGGAGATGTATATAGAGAGGCTACTATACCTTCTCTTGATACCAATCAAGACCTAGAGAAAACACTATCCTCAAAGACATAAAACCTCCTCACAGGTTAAAAAACACTCCACTTGAGTACCAACCACTAGCTTTCTAGTCTATCATTGGGGCCAAAATCCCATAAATGGTGGATGAGCTTTGAGGCACTAGGAAAGATTCCAAGAGATTGGGATCAATTTGAGAGAATTTTTGTGAAATAATTTCTCCCTAAAAATGAGCTAGAAAGAAACGGGGAAGATTGGGATAAAGCTATGCAATGGGGTAGGCCTTTCTTACTTACATTATAGAGTATAGAGAAATTTTCCTCCAACTTTAATAATGGAGGACTTTCACAAAACTAGAGGGTTTATACAGGAATTAGATAGACACTTCAAGCAAGAGGTAAAAGGAAGTGCACCTAAAACTTGGGAGGAAGCAATTGAATTTACACAAATTTATGAAGATAATTGCTTTTGACAACTTCTAATCCCACTCAGACTGAGCCCAAGTCCACAAATATGGGGGTGTCACAACCTTTTCTAAAAGGAAAAAGGAAATTTCCATTTAAAAAGGAGGGTGAAGCAATGTTTAAAAAGAGGGTTGCACCAGGACCTAGGCTAAACCAAGAGGACTTTGCAAAGGCTAAAAAGAAAACTTGTGCTTCACTTGTTTGTCACCCAACCATTCTCAATGGAATTATTCAAAGAACAAAAGATGATGAAAAGGATAGAGTTCATGACAAGACTCATAAAGATAGAAAAATCCATGTGGTCCAAATACTTCCAATAAATGGTAATAAAAATTATACATTTTTAGAAGTGTTGCATGAGGATAAAGAGAATCATTGTTGCTTGTCAACTAGCATGTGGAAATCAAGTTTCAATCCACATGAGCTTGTGAAAATGCATGGGATTGTTAATGCGAAAGGGGTTAGGGTTATGATAGATAACATGGTGAAGACAAGAAGATATGAGATACTTTGGTATCCAATTTGGAAGTTTAGATACAAGGATATAAAGAAATGATTGACTTTCAAATTATAAATGTGGATCATGCAGACTTGGTTTTGGGAAGGAATAGTTGTGTGCCCTAGGACCTTCTTTGAAACAAAGTTACGAGCAAAACTCAAAATTGAAAAATAAGGTATAAAAGGTAAGAATAATGTACAAAATAGTCCTTTGATATGTTCTCTTGAGTTGAAAAATCTTGTAATTAAAAGGTATTGTGATGTATATATGCTTTGGTGTTGATCTATTATAAATATGGACTCCGATGTGGAAATAAAAGATCAAGTTTCCTACTTGTCTTTGTCTTCTCATAGTGATTATGAAAGTGATTTGAAAGTCTTGCTAGAGGAATTTAAAGATGTTTTTCCTATTGATTTTCCAAAAGGTTTACCTTCTAAAAGAGTTAAAGATGCAAAGCATGTCTATAAAACATCTTATAGATTAAGACAAGCACAACACTTAGAAGTAGAAAAGTAAGTGCAAGACTATGTAGATAAAGGTTTTACTAAACCCAAAAATTCTCCATGTTCTTCACCTATCTTATTGGTAAAGAAAAAAGAGGGTTCTATGTGACTTTGTGTTGCCTATAGAGCTCTAAATATTATAATAATTAAGAACAGGTTCCCTATGCCTAGAGTGGAAAATCTTCTTGATCAGTTAGAGGGAGCCAAGTATTTTGCCAAGATTGACTAACCTTCAGACTATCATCAAGTTAGAATAAAGGTTGAAGATGTGGCAAACACAGTCTTTAGGACTAGATATGGACATTATGAGTCTTTGGTAATGCCTTTTGGGCTTACCAATGCACTAACTACTTTTATGAAGCTGATGAATAGTGTTCTACAGCCCTATCTAAGTTCATTTATAGTAGTATTTCTTGATGATATCCTCATCTATATTCATACTTGAGAGAAGCATTTAGAACACCTTAGAAAAGTGTTCCAGTTGCTCAAAGAAAATTCTCTTTATGCAAAGGAATCAAAATGTGAATTCTTTGATGAAGAAGTAAAATATGTTGATCATATCATCTCTAAATATGGAATCAAAATGGATCCAGATAAATTTCAAGCTATTTTGCAATGACCTAGACCTAAGAACCTAGAATATATGTAGATCTTCTTAGGAATGTCTGGAATCTATCATAGATTCATTATGCCAAGGTAGCAGTCCACATGATTGACCAACTCAAAGGAAAGAGAAAAACCTTTGAGTGGGGGGCAAATCAAAAGAAAAGTAAGCAAAAATTAAAGGTAGCAATAGCTATAGCTCCAATTTTATACATAGTGGATCCCAATAAACCCTTTATGGTCGAGTCTCAAGAGAGTCGACCAATAGCATTTGAAAGTAAAAAGCTAGAGCATGCACAACAAAATTCCTCAGTATATGAGAGGGAGTTGTATGCTATTGTCCATGCATTGAAGAAATGGAAGCACTATTTATATAATGCTTATGTTTGATTAGGAAAGAATTACGTGGCTTTCTAAACAAATAGAATTGAAAGGTCGGAAGGCTAGATGGGTTGGACTCTTACAAAAGTATGATTATGAGCTTAGGTATCACAAAGAGAAATATAATGTGGTAGTAGGCTCCCTTCGCATGATGCCTATAATAAATGAATTGAGTTTTAGTCGATTCAATAGTGATCTGCTTGAATTGTTTAGAGGGAAATTCCAAGTTGACCCTGCATATTCCAAGATATGGGAAACCATTCAGAAGAGGATCCAAAACAAGAGGTTTCAAGTGAGAATGAAGCATTGATGGGTGCTTTAGAGGGATTCAAGTGGGAATAATTTTTCATAGATGATGACTATCTACTCTACAAAGGTAGAATATGTGTCCCAAAAGATCAAGAGATTAAGTGATAGATACTCTATGATTGTCATGATAATCCAAGTGCTGGACACCCAAGTGTGAACAAGACTTGTAGTCTTGTTAAGAGGCAATTTTATTGGTCTGATATGTATAAGGACATCCTAAAATATGTAGTTAGTTTACCAGCAGACATCGTGTCAGTGAGATAGGAAGTTTAATAGCCATCTTTGGAGAGCTATGTTTAAGAGGTTAGACACTAAACTAAGCATGAGTACACGTGAGTATCCTTAAACAGATGGTCAGATTGAAAGGGTTAACCAAACTAGAAGATATGCTCCAAGCATATGTAAGTAAATGGAAAACTAATTGAGAAGAGTAAGTACCTGTAATAGAGTTTGCATATAATAGTGCTAAGCACTCTTCCACTAGATATAGTCCATTTAAATTTACGTATGGATTTCAGCCTAGAGCTCTTTATGTAGTAGGATGGCAAAAGGAAAAGGTTTAGGCAGCTAAAGACTTTTTAGAAGACATGAATTAAATGCTCAAACTTGCTAAAGATGATATTGAAAAGGCTCAAGATAGAGCAAAGACATATAATGATTTGCATAGAAGGCCTCTTACCTTTGAGGAAGGGATCAACTGTCTATTAAAAAGTGCCTAAAAAGTCTAAAACCATGAAGACAGAACCATGTCCAAACTTATGACCAAGGTATTGCTGACCTTTCACAATATTAAATAAAGTTAGAGATATGGCTTAAAAACTCCAATTACTAGAGACAAGTGGCACACATCTGCCAGTATTCCACATAAGTAGACTCAAAAAAAACGTTGGGACGATTTGATAATCTTATTCAAGATGATCAGATAGTGGAACTCATAGATACTCAATCTCTTCCACATGAGCTAGAGAAAATAATAGACACTAGAGAAAAAAGAGCTAGAAATACAATTTATAAAGAGTGTTTAGTTAAGTGGAAATATTATGATGAAGAGAGTTCCACATGGGAGTGAGTAAGCACTCTTAAGGTTCCCCAACTTTAGTAATCTTCTGAGTCCAATGGATTTTTCAAGGAAAAAAATTCTTCTTAAGGGGGAAGGAATGTGAAGTCTCCTATAGTTTGGGGCACGTGCACACCAAAGGCTAGGGATTATAGCAAAGTGTGGGGGCCGCCTCTAAATGGAAAAGGATTAAAAAATTCCAAGTGTCCGCAATTAGAGGAGGTTGCCCATGCATCTCAATGGCAAGGCCATGAAGAGGGGTGTGATAGAGCCTAGTGTGCGCAATCATACAGGTGATCTCTCTCTCTCTCTCTCTCTCTCTCTCTCTCTCTCTCTTCATAGCTTTGATAGATAGCCCAAAACACTCAAAATAGATAGCAAGAATAGCCCATGCATCTCAATGGCAAGGCCATGAAGGGGTGTGACAGAGCCTAGTGTGCGCAGCCATATAGGTGGTCACTCTCTCTCTCTCTCTCTCTCTCTCTCTCTCTCTCTCTCTCTCTCTCTCTCTCTCTCTCTCTCTCTCTCTCTCTCTCGCTTTGACAAATAGCCCGAAACACTTGAAACAAGAATCCCCTATTTTGTGTGATTTTGTTTATCTTAATATACCTTTATGTTGTTATTATTCTACCCTATTTTCCCCCTTTTTGATCACTTGAAAGGGGTATGTGAAGCATGGTTTCCTTTCTACTCATGGTTGTGTATGCAGTAGGGTGTGTTCCTAGGTAATAGATACAAATACCTTGCTCTAGAGTTATATCCTTATGTATTTTCCAAAGTTTTTATTTGTATACTTACTTGTTGAAATCAACATCCAAGTGGTCTTGATTGCTTCTATATTACACCTTTTGCCTTTTTGAGTACTGCATGAGAGATGGCCCCACCAAGAAAGAAGATTCAAAGTTCCAATGCCATGCCTCAAGCTCCAACAGACCCTCAACTTGCGGCTTTTGTTACAAATGAATTTGTTGATGGCCATTCTCAACCATAGGGTTATTGTTGCACTCACACTTGTCTTTATGGAACTTGTAGTTGGGGTAAGCCTTTAGCTTACACGCTACTATGACCAATCCCTAAAGGCAAGCATACATGCATGCACCCCTATGTGCATGGATACAACCTCTTACATAGGCACATGCTACACATTGTAATCCACATGCTACTTGTTGTATCCCATATGCTACTTACCCTTACCATATGTGGTGCATATCCCTTTCACTTTTATTTCCACCTTCCATCTTGAGCCTACAAAGAAACTATGAAAAGCTTGTATTTCTCCCTCTTAATTATTTGATCAATCAAGCAAGGTTCCATTCCATTGTATTGAGCACACTCTTCCTAATTTAGCTATTCTCTATTGCTATGGTGCTTACACAATGATGAATGCCACATTGGTTTATCCACCATAGCTCTTACATGTAGTATCAGAGCTAACACATAATTAGTATTTCCTAATTACAATGGTTAGATCCTTATGCTAGACTTAGTGCTCTACACTTTTAAAGTACAACATATGCCTCATGAATGGAGATGTAGCCTTTATGAATGTACCCAAGCATGTATTAATTTTGTCACCACATATAAATACAATGCTTATCTTGTTATACAATCCTCAAAGCATAGCTCGATGTAAGAGCAATAATACTTAGTTTTTTAGATCTTTGAAGTTGTAAAGACACAAACAAGGTGGTGCACAAGAGAGTCGAATGGTGGTAGAGGAGGTACCTCTAATTTTAGAATGCACCTTATGTTTGGACTCTACCTTCTATATTATGGAAAGAAATAAGTAATTTCGAAAGGAACAAGGTAAATCTTTCAACCTATTGGTGCCCTTCTGCGTGCCAAAAAGTAGTGTGCTTTTGGGCTATAATATTAAAAGAATGCGAGGGGCTTCTAGCCTTGTGATTGGTCTCGTTGGCAATGGCCTAGGTCATGCCAAGTGGTCACTTCCTATGGCTTCATTCAAAACCCATATTTATTTTGTCTCATTTATGTATGCGGAGTCATCTTTACATAAAATCTTCATGATTTCACAACAAAAATTAAAAGCTAAGTTTCAAACATTGAGGTTTGCTACTTCTACTATAGTAATACTTTTGGTAATACCAATTTTTTTGAATGGAAGAAAAGATTCTCTTTTGCAAAATATGTGATTTTTCCACTTTAACTTGACTCTTGGGTGTATTACATGGAAAACACTAACATTAGTTTTCCCTTTGATCACGCACATTTTGGATTTTTTTTTAAAGAATGTATTTGTCAAAGAAGTACAAACAAAATAGGTTTTTTTGGTGACATATATATATATATATATATATATATATATATATATATATATATATAGAGAGAGAGAGAGAGAGAGAGAGAGAGAGAGAGAGAGAGAGAGAGAGAGAGATCATAGGCCCCCTTCAAATATCTATATTTCACAATTGTCAAATCCTCAAACTTCCAAGTCTCTATGTATAGTTGTATAGATTTTGGAGAGTATCAATTAGCTCAAGCTATATGATCTTTTGCCTAATGTTCGTCCCAAATACCTCAAAATTATTTTTTCAGTACCTAGAAGCTCAAATCTTGTGGGAACTTCTCATCAAGCATTTGATGTTAATGTAGACTGGCTAATTCATTCTACACAATGAGAGGACAACTTTGGTAATATTTGGCCCTTCATTTACCCATGTCAAAAATCTTATATCAAATATTTTTGATGTATAAAAGCTGTTCCTAGCTTGTTTACAAGCTTTAAGATTGTACCCTTTGATTTTTTTGTGTTGTCTCAATACTTGGCTTGCATAAGGCTATATTTGCCTGTAATTTCAAAAACATCACATTTTCAATCTAGTTTCTTCCACTCCAAAATGTGAGCTCCATAGGTTTCGTGCTTAGATATTCATAGATGCATGTGGTACATGCAGGCAGGCATTGTAAGCCATAAATAAAACATCACCATGAGCTCCGTAGGTTTCATGCTTAGTTATTCATAACTGCATGTGCAAGCATTGTAAGCCATAAATAAAACATCACCATGTTGCCTAATAAAGTGATTGCCCAAAAATTGAAGGTAGAACCAATTAAACATAACAAATAGACCCAAAAGATGTATAACAAAAAGTACATCAAAATTGACTCTCATCAAACGCATGCATGGAACAAGCAAAGATAATAAGTTAAGTAAAATCTTGCAAAAATAATCTTGATAAGTTCATACCTGCATATGGGTACATGCAAGCATGTGGGTACATGCAAGCATTGAAAACCAAAAATAAAATGCCACCCATGTTGCCTAATAAAGTGATTACCCACAAATTAAGGATTAAACCATTTAAACCTCATGCTTGCATTTGATGAGACTCCATTTTGATAAATTTTGTAGAATCATCTCTAGGATCTATTTGCTAAACACAAGAAGTTAAGTAAAATCTTGCCAATAATCTTGATAAGCAAATAGAAATGAAAGATGATTAACAAAAAATCCATCAACATGGACTCTCATCAAATGCATGCATGGAACAATCAAACACAAAAAGTTAGTAAAATCTTGCCAATAATATTCATAAGAAAAGGCTTATTTGAACTTATGGGTAGGACAATGTCTAGTGTTATTAAACATTGGATGATAATATGATGAAATATTAATCTAACCCATATTAGTTTTTGGTAAGGTCAAAGAAAACCTTCAGTGAACTTTAAACATATAGTCTAAGTTATGGGATCTTCATAAAAATCAAGACCTACTGGGTAATTTTGGAGCCAGTTTGTATAGGGGGTCTAGAAGATATGCTTAGTTTTTTGACCAAAAAATGTGCTTACTTGGGTGTACAATTCTTCTATTGTACAAGAACCACACCTGTAAACCAATATATTGAAGCAATATGATGCCACTGTACTCCAATCCTGCTAAAAATGTTACATTTAATGGTCTAGTAACTTGTGTGTAGTGGAAAATAGCATGAACATAGTGAGAATTTCATTAAAATAGATTCCTAAAGAGAATGACAAGAGTGCTTGGGTGGAGAGAGCAACAAAAAGTATAACACCTAGTTAGATAGCATGAACAATACTTCAAAAGAGAGAGAAATTAAGCAATTGACAACAATTGAGGACTGGATTTGCATGGAGCCGGTCCCCCTCCAAAAGGCTTTGTATTATGGTTTCTCCCATCAAGAGAGACATTTTACAATACAATACTTTGTGTTCCTTCAATACTAGCTAAAGCAATGAACATGGGCAATTCAAGCACTAAGCAAAACACTTATCAAACACAACATCAATTCCCTCGCAGTCTCAAACCCAAGACCTCACACACCTTCAAAGATGGTGAGAGCTAGCGGGGTATGAGAGTAGATTGAGAGGAAGAAGGAGTATTCTTCTGAGAAAGATGTGCATCTCCTCACATAATCAATCATATTAGCATTATCTTAGTAATCATCATGGTAGAGGAAGTGAGCATGCATTGAAGCTTGGCTCTTGGTTGGATTTGCATCACGACGCCAAGAGTTGTTGGTGTAGGCCTCCCTTCTCACAAGCTTGGAGTAGGTGGTAAGCTTTCCATTAAAGCTTGAGAAGGAGAGAGAGAGAGTCTTCTTGCTTCACACATTGATGGTGTGAGTGTGTAAGTGAATAATTCCTTTGAAAAATCAGCCCCCTCTCTCTCTTGGTCGACCCCCCTTGCTATTTCCTCATGCTCACATCCTATTGGACCTCCCCAGCCTCAGCTAATGGAAATTAAGCAGCATAAGTGATAGCCTTTTGACATGTGTACCCCTTTCCCCTTTTGTGAGAGCTGTAGGTAATTAATAAATGCAACTAAACTCTCATTGGACCCCTTTGCCTCTTGGCCAATAGGAATCAGGCAAGCCATTAGGCTGCTGAATGCTCATTGGACCCCTTGGGAGACTGTCCAATAGTCTTCTAGAGAGCTTAATTCTTATTGGTTCTTTTATTAAGTGTTTTTAAACTGATTAAACTAGATTTACTCTAGCATAATTCTCATTGCTCCACCTCCAAGGTCATCCAATAGGATTTGAGTACACCTTGTGGGCATTTGGGCTAGGGAGCTGACATGTGTCCCTCATTCCCTTTGTGTAAAGGGAGCTTGTGTGTATGTGTGTGAGTTTCTTTCTCATCTCCTACAACTAGGGCTCGCCCCCTCCTATGTAGGGATTCATGAAGACTTTGGGACACACACAAAGCATCCAATTTCCCTAATGTTTGACCTTTGGACATAACCTTTGAATTTTGGAACCTTAGCATTTTGGAAGTCTTAATGGGCTGAACCCTAAGGTCTTTGGAGCCCATTGTTGGACATAGCTCTTTTTCAGATGGCCCCCCTTTGGATCCCTATTTTCCCTCCTTTGGATCCCTACTATGGCCAGTGGTCTGCTAGCTTAAGCAATATTCTAACTTTTTCTCCCTTGGTAGTTCCCTATATTAAATGATCAGGTAAACATGAGAAAATCATTCAGGAGAATTAGATATTAGTTTTAGTTTTTATGACATTACCTCTCTCTTGAAATCATAGTCATCCTCGACTATGGGGTAGAGAAGATAAAGCATATTCATTAGTCCTTTTTCTACCGGGTAGAGGATCCCTATGTTACCCTACGACATCGTTCCAGAATGGGATGACTAGTCCATTTGGCCCTTGAGAGCCTAAGCTGCCGCAAGCATGTCTGCACATTAGTCCTATCAATCTGCCATAGTAGAGTGACAAGCTCTACTTGGTGTTTGGGAGACGTCTTCTTCGCAAAATTGATCTAAGCATGCATACAACTTAATTTTTGTGCACAATAAAGAAAAAGAGATTCTTATAGGACAAAAACTTTGTTCATATTTAACATTTGTACATTTGCTTACTCTAGGGAAGCATTGTAAGCATTGACGAGGTTTAGGTTATCCTTTAATTGTATGCCTTTCATTCATCTAGCATATTCAAAATGATAATTCTTAAACTTAATATCATTGGATAGTCTTACCACCTCTTAGTACCTTGTCTTCATGTCGGAGAATGGACTCGGTCTACAGCACCTCTTCTTGGTTGTCGATCTTTGGTGGCTCTTCAATAGTAGGTTTTTGAGGTGTCTCTCCTTTGTAAGGGTTTAGTAGGCTCACATGGAAAGCATTGTGTATGAGCCAATGGTTGAGAAACTTGAGTTGATAGGCCATCCCATGGATTGGCCTAAGAATATGGAAGGGACCATAGTACATTTTTGCTAACTTAGCATAGTACTTTTGGTGTCCCGTAGGATTCTTGCCCGTCATGTGCCTTAGTCGAGCCTTGGGAGATTTTAAAAAGACCCAATCATTTTCTTTAAAGGATTGGGCTCTTCTGTGCTTGTCAATAGCAGCCTTTTTCCTTTGTTGTGAGATAGAGATAGCATCCTTAATCTTTTGGAAAGATTCTTATAGGTCTTGGCTATACTCATTTGCAGCGAAGATCTTCCCATGTACCTTAAGTAGCAGGGGACTTTTTGATCTTCTCTCAATTATCTCAAAAGGTGCTTTTTCCGTGGAAGTATGTATAGTATTATTGTAGACATACTCAACTAAGGGTAAGTACTTCTCCCATTGGGATCTTTGATCTACTTCCGTTACATAGGCTTTTAGTAGATGGAGAATTTTTAGGTTAGCTATTTCACTTTGGCCATCCATTTCGCGGGTGATAGGCTGAAGAGAAATTTAGCCTTATCCCTAAATTCTCAAAGAGACCCTTCCAAAAATTACTGGTCATTCAAGGATCTCTATCCGACACTATGGACATTGGCAAGCCATGGTACTTGAAGATTTGTGAAATGAAGAGGGTTGCCATTTGATGGGCTTTGATATTATTTTTCAAAGGTATAAAATGAGCTAGTTGACTAAACCTGTCCAGTATCATCCATATTCCTATATTCCCATGGATAGACTTAGGCAAAAAATCCATGGATATGCTCTCCCATGGTGAATTAGGGATTGGCAAAGTTTGAAGCAATCCTGGTTGCTTCCCTCTATCAAACTTCGTCTTTTGGCATACCACACATTTAGAAAATACTCTTGTATGTTTGCTTTCATGGTAGGCCAATAGAAATATGTTTCAATCCCCTTTAAGGTAGACTGAATCCCTCTATGCCCTGCATAATTAGGATCATGAGATTCATACATTACTTTCTCACGTAGTGAGCTAGTAACACATAGTCTATTGTCATAGAGAAGATAACCATCTTGTAAGGTAAATGGTTCCTCTTTCTTCCCTAATGCAAGGGCTGAAATCACATCTCTAAAATCTGGATCAATAGCATACTCATCTATCATAGAAGATAGATCATTGTAAGTTGCTATGGAAACCGCATTCATTCTCGGCTATCTTGAGAGTACATCGGCTACTGGATTATGCTTGCCAGCAATGTGAGCAATATGAAAATGAAATCATTAGGAAAAATATGAACCCTCTAGGGGCCCTTTGGGATTAAGGTTAATTAGAGGCCATTTAATGAGAAGAGGGTGGTGGACACACTCTATGCCCTCAAAAATGTAGGGGGACAAAGTAGTCTTACACTTCTTAAATGGGCTCTTACCTAGTGAGAAGGTGGGGTGCGGGGGGTGGGCCATATGGAACCTCCAACTTTTCTCCTTTTTGATCTGGTTTTGAAAAAATCCCAAAAATTTGAAATTTTTCAAAATTTTCAAACCTCAAATTTCATCTTCTTAAACCCCCCCTAAAACTATTTTATGGTCAAAAAAGCATTTTTTGACCTCAAAAAGTCAAAACGTGCACCCAAAAACCCTAAAATTCAAAATTTTTTTAAAAAAATTTTCGCTATCCAGAGCTCCCCCAAAAGTAGTTCTTAGGAAAAAAGTGATTTTCTCTCTCTAGAACCCCTTTTCCAACCCCTCCTTGGTTGCAACCATCACACTCATCCTCTACTCCAACACACTCTCTCTCTACACCATCTCCATTGCTACAGCAAGGAAGCTCCTCTCTCCTCCCCTACCACCTTCCATTGCCACACCAAGCAAAGGATATCCACCTTCTCCTCCCATTGCCACACCAAGCAAGGGTTATCCACCTTCTCCTCCCATTGCCACACCAAGCAAGGGTTATCCACCTTCTCCTCCCATTGCCACAAGGGTTATCCATCTTCTCATATCACTTTATCCTCTGTACATTGTAGGAACAAGCAAGGTCCTTCTCTTCCTCCTAGTTTTCTTTGCTCAACCATGGCCAACTCTACTTCGCAAAGGTGGCCAAAGGATGAGGTCACAGCACTTGCATGCCACAACACTAGAGGTGTAGATGATGAGTGGGAGCCACAAGAGTTCACCAAAGGTGCTTGGGTATACATGCAACCATCTGCTATTGGCCCTCATCGTGTGCGGAATCGTGCAAACTTGGATCTTCATTGGAAAGGAAAGATCCTTGGCTTCAAGAACCGCAAAGACAAGGGGACCGTAGCCATTGTGCAACATGTTTTCTCAATGTCAACCATGCATTTGCAACAACCACCTCAATTTCCAACACATTGTAAGTACATGTTTTGAGAATACAAAGCTAGGTGTGAAATCACAGTGTAATGTTATTATGGATTCATACTTAAGATTTGTCATGCATTTATAGTCATATTTCCATCCACGTTGGTGGAGGAGCAGCTACTACATAGTCTCTCCGCCACATTCAATGCTATACATGCAGATATTGGAGTAATAATGTTCCCACATCTTTGCCCAACCAAACTGGTTCAAAGAAGGAGTTTCTTCTATTCTCACTCCTATATTGTCCCTACTTCTACACAAGCGTTTGGAACGCTTGAACCCATCAAAGTAACTTCCTTATTAATTATGGAGTGGCCAGTGTTAGATTTGTGGTCGGTAGCATCTTTCAAGTAAAAGATGATAATGGATGTCCAAAACTCTTTGAAATACTCTAAAGCTTCTAGGTCTGTGGGCTTGAGTTGGTGTTTGCCTATTCATTGTTTTGTGCACATTTTTAAAGAGTTTGGATTTGTGGAGACTACCACAATGCTTGTATGTAAAGATGCGCATTACGAGGAATTAGGAAGGCTTTTAGAAGAGGACTGGGGTTTTGTGGAGGGCATGCACAATGGGGACCAGTACCGTTGTAAGGTTGGAGCTTCAGGTATTGGAATGCTCTATTTGAAATCTCGCACCTCCTTGTACATACGATTTCACTATGATCGTTGGATGTGCAAGCTTGGAGTGTGGACTCCCTTACAGAGTGTAGACTGCACTATTGCAAGCTTTGACATTGCAGTGAAGATGCCCAACGATGCTTTGGAGGCAGTCCAAGTGAACAAGCATTGGACTCTCAGTAATGTTTGAGAACATTTGGTTATTATGGTTTTTGAGGCCCTTCAACAAGCACAATTTTGTTTACAAGGTCACAAGGTGAGAATCCTTCCACCACATTTTCATCATGGTTTGTCGATCATTGGATGCTTATTGTAATGAATGTCCGCAGATTGGAAAGAGAATGGAAGACAAATTGAAGGTCGAGGAGGACTGGGGGATGGATGGAACTATGCTATCGATCTTATAACTTTGTAACTCTTGTAATTTTCAAACTGATCCCCGCTGTAATCAACATGATTTGCTTCGGAAAATTATGCTTTTGAATATAATTTTTTGCATTGGGATGAGAAATCATTTTTTGGTGAAAGTGCCTTTTTTTTTAATGTCTTGAAAAAAGGGTCCATTATAAAAGGGGGGCCACCTAACTCATTCACTATTTTCACTTTTGCAACTCTTGAGCTCCTCCACTCTCTATCTACACCCCAGGCTAGACATGGATGCTTCCACAGCCTCTGCATCTACAGCCACATCCACCCCTTTGTCACGCTTCATCCTCTTCCTCGAGGACACCAAATACAAAGGGAAGTTGGACCTCCACACCTTTTTTACTCGTCTCCCTGACCTTGATGCCACAGTTGCCCTTCACATGGATGCATTTGCCGAGATTTTTGCGTTCATGGAGGAGCACATCATAAAATATTCTGTATCTATCCCCCCACATGTAGGGATCTAGGTGCCTTGCGATCTTTTGTGCTATATACACAAAGGTGATCGCCCATTCTCCAAGCGGTTTCAACGATTCCAAGAAATTGCAACCGATGCAGGCCTTTACTTGGACGAGCGCAAGTTGGGGGTGGAGTACCTTTCTCGGATCGCAACATTTATCTTCTTGGTGAGCAAGGAACCTGATTTGGAGGAGCTTTGCTTACCACAACTTCAGGTTGGGTCCTTTATCAAGGACACCAAGGAGCAGCAGGTTATCCCCATGAACCCTGCAGCGGAAGGAAAAGCATACCGGCTCGAGTACCCTAGGGGTCTTGAGGAAGTGGTTGAGAAATCCATAGTTGGAGCTGGCCCTAGTGACACTCCAGTGCCACATCCCAGAAGTAGAAATCAATCGCTTCTCCTCAGTGTTAGTGGATGGGGAGGAGTATGTGTTCCTACATGATTTGGAGAAAGCATTTGGCCTGCGCATGGATGAATGCTTGAGCGTGCTATGTAACAGCACCAAATGTCCCTTAGACAATACGCCAGATTCCCTAGAAAGCAAGCTCTTGCCAGATGGGGACTTTGTTGCTGACACTATTGCAGTTGTATGTGCGGAGGTCCTGGAAGCAGAGCAGTTGCACGTGGCTGATGAAGAATTCCAAGCCACGCAAGCCAAGGTTGAGGCTACTAGGATGCCTATGGCATTCTGCAACCTCCCATCTGATGATCCAAAGGTCGTATCTGTGGTGCATGGGAGCATTGACTTGGATGCAAAGGGCAACAGGGAGGAAGACGACAAGGAGCAGGAGGTAAGCTGTATCCTAAATTTCATGTTACTATTTTATCCTTCATTGTCTTTTTTCTCAACCTTCATCGGTTTATGACAAGATGTCATGGAGGTTGATGATTTTGCTGCAAGGATGGGTGGCAAGCGGACGGGCTTTGGACCTCAAGCTTCACTTGCGCATTACCTAGGACAACTCCCCCCTGGCGATGTGGCCATTATCCATAATGAATTTACTTCCCAATCCCATTTTATGACTTGGTCGTTAAAAGCTTTGAGCAAGTTTTTGTGTTTGAGCACCATTGCTCAAACTGCGCCTCAAGTGTTCCTAGTGCGTAGATCCCTTGTATGCACAACGTTTGGTACTGGCTTTCGTGGTAAAGTGATTGCCCAGATAGGGATACATGGTTCCATTGGATCAACTGACCCAAAGGCCATAGAGCAGTCCCTCTTGAGTGGGGAGTTGCCTTACGTGCAAAATAGGCGCCAGGAAATGGTCAAAAAAATTATGAACTCCTCAGATACATGATGTAAAATCACCGTTTTGGAAGTAATAAAAAATATTTGAAATTGTCTCTCTATCTTGAAAATTCTTTTGAATGTGATTTGTCAATCTTGAAAATTGTTTCAATTGGTGATATGAAAATTGTTTTGATTAGTGACTTTGTAATTTCAAGTTCCTAATGTAATTTCAGTCAATTTCAGTAAATTTAGGTATTTTATGTTCCCTAGGGGGTAGATAAGCCTACCAAGGGCCAAAAAAAGCCTGGCCACAAGGGCGTGCAAATGGCCCATCCATCAGTTTTGGATGGGCCATTTGTGCGCCCTTGTGACCAAGCTTTATTTTGCCCCTGGTAGGCTTATCTACCCCCTAGGATACTTACAAAGCACAAATTTATTGAAATGAATTGGTTTTGCACCATTAATTTAGATGCACCCTTTCTATGGCAATTCTAGCATATGTTCACACTCAAGGACACTAGAAAAGGTGAAATCAATTATGAAATGAAGTTTCCAGCACACTATCACTTGCTTTAGCTCTACCTAGTACACCCCTGCACCAAAAAGTCCAATTACATTGGACATTTGAAATCTCCAAATTAATGTTGCATAGACACTTGGTTTCACAATATGTTTTTTTTAAAAAAAATCCTATAGGGAATTCAAAGCTTGAAATGGCCAAAAAAGGGTGTCCACAAGGATCCATGTAAAATAATGTTGCAAAACCAATAGGTTTTAGTAAATTTGTGCTTTTTAAGTACCCTTGGAGGTAGATAAGCCTACAAGGGGCAAAAAAAAGCCTGGCCACAAGGGCGCGCAAATGGCCCATCCAAAACTAATGGATAGGCCATTTGCGCGCCCTTGTGGCCAGGCTTTTTTTTGCCCCTTATAGGCTTAATTATCTACCCCCAAGGGTACTTAAAAAGCACAAATTTACTGAAATTGACTAAAATCACATACAGAACTTGAAATTACAAAGTCATTTCATTACAAAGATAATAGACACAGTAGACACAACTGTTGAGCATATTGTCATTGGAAAGTCAAATCATTACAAAGATAAGGGTGTGCAATACAAAAAGAGGGGTAACTTCGGCTAATGCTAGAAGTCTCGTCGCAATCGACGTGCAAGCTGCATATCTTTTGGTTGTATTGTCACTCGCTTTGCATGTATGGCGCATAGGTTGGTATCTTCCAACACCGAAATGATGTGGGCCTCTGCAGCTTCTTGAATAGCCTCTAGTGCTATTGCTTGCATTCTTTACTGATTTCCATAGCTTTGAAGCACCTCCTTCACAGTGCGAGCAAAGGGGGCGCGTCGAATCAAAAGCTCCGTCGTCTTCTGGTAGTGGCGGATTTATGCAAATGCCCTTGCTATTTTCCGGCGCCGCTGTGGTTGTCTTGGGGGCACTTGCACATTTGCTGGCAGGCGGCGTTTAGGCTTCTTGAAAAACTTAGACTTGCGCATGTTTACATGCTTAGGGGCTGGTTCTGCAGCCTCTTCTGATTCTTCCTCTTCCCTTGGCTGCCGATCTTGTCGTGTGTGGAGGGCTCCCTGGCCTCCAGGCAATTTCTTCCCCCCAACGGCCACCCGGTGTGTGTGCGGTATTTTTTCTCGCAGCCATGGTGGCTCACTCTCTGATTCAGTGTCTGTATGGACCACCCGAGTCCTGGATGGTCCTGCTTGTGATTGGTGGCACGACGGATGCTCCCTATCGAACTTTGTTGTTTGCTGGCCCTCTTCTTCTCTCCAGCGTTGGGCACGTTGCTTCATTCTCCTTCTAGGTGTTATATCTTGAGGAGGTGGAGATTCAACAGTCCTCGATGACTCTCGTGCCCTACCACCATGCCCACTACCAGATGAGTTCCTGGAACGGCCAGGCGTTCGTGGCCGTTTTCTTGTGCCTTTAAGACATGACGGATTCTCACATCCTTGGAGGGTGTTTTTGTTGGCAGGCAAATGCTCTTTCGTGGTTTGTTTGGTGCGCGCCATTTCGTTGGTAAGAGCTCACCTGTTCTTAAGAAATGAGTGGTTTATGAGAGCATGCAATATTTATAAGGGCCCATTTAAAAAGGGCCCTGTTCACACTAATTTTTTTTAAAAAGTATTATTTTTTAAATAAACATGTCGCTAAGAGTTGGACCCTGCGTTCACGTTTAGTGACTCACGCAGTATCCACTTTGATCCTTGTCGCACTCTGCATCGCCGCCATGCAGCATGCTTGGTGGGACCTTGCGACATTTGCCACTTGTTGCTATGCTCTTGACGACTCCATTTCCGCACTTCAATAGCAATCTTGGATTGTCGCGCACGCTCCATTGTGAGCTTACGAGCAAATGTTGTGCGAAAAAACCAATTGAACATCTTTTCCAAATAATTGGATTGCACCATTCCACCACCATCTCGAGTATTTTTGAAGTACACTCCCCTTGCTCGATAATGGGACTTCTCCATGCCTTGAGTGCTAAAAATTTCAAGCGATCCATACTTGTGCATAAAAAATGCAGCATGCGCAAACAAGATATGTTGTTCACATGAGTCAACGATCCACATTATTAAATAAAAGAAATCCCTTGTAATGAATACACCAAGTAAAATGACTTACCATGTAATGTGTGATGTTATTTTCACCCCAAGAAAGGGTGAAGACCTTGGTAAAATCCGCCAAGGCTTCTTGAAATGATTGGCGTTGTTCTTCTGTTATGCTGTTAAGGCCCATAAGCTTGACCATTTTATCAAAATGTGCCCAAACTTGCTTGCGCTTGTTTGCAAGCTCGCTATTTGAATCATTGTCGGTAGTAGCTTTGCATAACTCCTTCCAAAGCTCCCAAAGGTTACCTGCCTGCTGGTTGGAGCTGTTTTGAGCATCATATCGACTTGGCTTTCCTTGGGAAACTTTCTTCAAAAAGTGTCTAGCTTTTTGTCCACTCATTGAGACTTGTTGAGCAATTTCATGGGCCTCCCCTGTGTTCTTTGCAGCAACGATAGACACATTTTCACCGTGACAGCCAATGGAATTCAAGAGTACCTCCACTCTTTTGATTGCTTCTTGGTACTTTTCCAACGGTTTCATTGTGAAAGCATAGTCAATGTGGAGCTTCAATAGCCTATCAAAAATGCGCATGAATGCGTGTAATGTACAAAAATGTACATTCGATAGAGGAAATCAAAAGATTGGATTCCAAGCGTGGTCCTTTTGATCACGGTCTGGGACATTGAGCATGGGACATCTCAGAATAGACGCTTCCCATTCTCTAACTTCATCTCCGACATCACGACAATCTAACCCTTGTTCTCCATGCCCTTGCCATGGAAGCATGGAACTGGCCTTTGCAGTGCTCTTATGTGATTTTTTTCCATTAGGTTTGTACCCTCGAGTGCAAAATGCACAAGGCATGAGATAAGAAGCCCCTTGTTTGCAGCCAAGCAAACACTTTATGGTCTTCAAATCCCCACCTAAGTGCCACTCCATATCATAACTACCAAAACCCTCAATCTCCAACTTCTGACCTGCAATTTGGGAGTGTATTACTTCTGTGATCCATGGAGTTCTCTCAAAAATCCATGAAAGTACGTACTCCATTGGTATCTTTGGGCACCTCAATAGCACCCAACCACCAAATGTATTTCTCTGATTGCACGCTAAAAGATGGGGTGGGAGATGGCTCGACTGAATTCCTTCGCTTGGTTTGTAGAAGGGACTTGTTCATTAGAGTGACACTTAGCCTCTCTAACCTTCGGCCTTTCACTATTTGACACTCATCGAGTTTCAGCACAAAAGTGACTTTTGTGCCAAGAACTACAAAATAAATAGTGCTAAGACCTTAAACTTCAGAGTCTATGATAAGAATAATACCAAAGAAAAAAGTAAAGTGTGTCACCTTCTTCAGGTAACTCGTAAAATCTAGGCATGGCTTCTTGAAGCCTTCTAAGATCCACGAAAATATTGTTCCACATTGTGTAAGGAAAGCCCTTCTCCGAAGGTCTTATGGATAGTTTCTTACCTTTTCCCCTTGTCTTTGTTGCGCACGAAGCATAAAGGGAAGTTGGCATTGTGTCCTCAATGTGTAGGTATGTCCCAATGCGGGAGAACACATCTTCGTTTGTGGCCTTCTTTGCGAGCTTGACTTGTGAGGAACGAGAAATAGGTTTTCCACAATGCCATGTTCTTTGAGGGCATCCTTTAGGAGTTGGAAAATAGCCTGATAGGCTTTGGTGCTGATTCCAACCTCATCACAAGCTTGTTGAACGTCATCATCACTAACCACATTTCTTAATTTACGCATAAGGTCCTTGGTGACTGCATCCTTAATGTGCTTACCTCTAGGTGATTGTAAGATAGAAATCACGTTCTGGGTATTGAGACAACTAGTGAGAAGGTTGACTCGATCATCTTGGCTTGTTCCACCGCATGCCTCCTGGATGAAGTTTCTAGCAAACAAATAAACATAAATGTTAGAAAATAGTGTGAAGTAAGAATGCATCATGCAAGTAAAGACCAAATCACCTTGTGGCTGTAACTCGTTGTTTGCGTGCTCCTCCCGAATGTGCAAGAGTTTCAATGGATGAATATGTGCGTTTGCGTTCCCTTGCACCAAGGGGTGTTTCTTTCAAGTATGTGATGTTGTTGGTAAGCTTCTGGATGTGGGACTCCTTTTCTTGCATTTGTTGTTCAAGAGTTTTAACTACCCTCTCCGAAGAGGCAACACTCTCTTGTAATCCCATCGTCTTGAGGTGAAGAGCTTGACATTCGTGCATCCACATATGCAAAGAAGCATCTGCACCCATACACAACCGCTTGCAATAGCCTAACAAACCTGCTTCTTCCCTCCCAAGAAATTGAAGAAATGTGTAAAGGCTATTAAACGGTGGATGGAAGCGGCTCATAGGATCGTAAGGGTACAAATGGCCATCCACCCAAATGTCAACATTGGTCTCACAAGCGGTGCGACGTTCCTATGATGACCTTTGATCACCTTCACTAGTGGTCTTTGGTGCAAATGCCGTGAGTAAGCAAATATGTGTGCTTTTGGTGTGCGGAGTACGTGGTGGTGGAAGCAAACCATTTGTGATGTCCGTGAGCACCATGGAAGCTGTTGCGTGAGGAAGCAAATGATGAAAAGATAGAGGGGGAAGGGTAGAGAGGTTGAGGAAGATGGGAGGAGAGAAGGAGGGAGGGGGAGGAGGAGGAAGTTAAGGGCAAGGAGGGAGAGGAGAGGGAGAGAGACAGAGGAGGGAGGAGGGAGGAGGGAGGAGGAGGAGAGAACAAAATGTTTATTACTTTTTGGGGGAAAAGAGTTTTGAAAAAATGGACTTTCTAAGCTTGTGGGTTAAAAAATGGGTCAAAAAATGATTTTTGGATATGTATATATGTTGGAAGGGAGTTTTAAGTAAAAAACAAGTAAAAATGAATTTTTTTTAAAAAGTCAAATTTTGTCTCTTTGTGACCCACGTTTCTGCTGATGTGGACACACCGCTATGCTTCCTTCACTTTAAAAAAAGCTAGAGAGAGAAAGTAACCCTTTAGGTCCACATCCTACATTTGTCTAAAAAGAAGGCTAGAAAAGCCTACTCAAAACTACCTTCTTCAATGCCCTTGCCCCCTAAACCCCACACAACATTAGCCTTAATTTCTAAAAATTAGGATTCCTTACAAGGCCCATGCAAGGTTCATATTTCTCCTAATGTTGCAAATGGAAATTTGCCCACCTCGTTTCGCAGAGCTTGGTCTACATCATGAAGTACTTAAGACTTTGGTGATCCGTTCCGCAGAATTAAAGGAGTCCCTAATAAATAGTTCTTCCATGAGTCTAGGGCATGTAGAACTCCGAGGAGTTCCTTTTCATATATGCTTAGAGCTTGCTCAACAGGGTCGAGCCTTTGAATTTCATAGCCTATGGCATGCCTTTCCTGAAGCAAAATAGCTCCAAGGCAATTACCACAAGCGTCACATTGGACCTCAAATGGCTTTGAGAGATCCGATAGTGTAAGCACGGGTTGAGAGATAAGCTTTTCAAAATCATTGTTCTCCTTGGCTGACCATGTATACTTAACATTTTTCTTTGTTAGGTCATGTAATGGTCCTGCTATTAGTGAGAACTTTTCTATGAAGCGTCTATAGTATGCACACATACCTATAAAGCTTCTTAGTTCATGAAGATTCCTTGGTTTAGGCCATCCTTTTATTACCTCTAACTTTGATGGATCCATTTGGATGCCATCTTGAGAGATAATGTGACCTAAATACTAAATCTCTTGTAAGAAAAATTCAGCTTTCTTTTGGTTAACATAAAGTTTATTCTCTCTTAGAACTTGAAATATTAACTGGTCCAGGAGATGTTGCTTGTGTTTATCTAATGACTTAGAGTAGATGATGATATCATCAAAGAACACTCTAATAAAGGTTCGGTGAGGCTTGAATAGCTTCTCCATCAAGCGGTTGAATGTGATTGGTGCATTGGTCAACCCAAAAGGCATGACAATGTATTCGTAAAGACCAAACGTAGTGCAAAATGAGGTCTTTACAATGTCTTGATCAACTATCCTTATTTGATGATAGCCACTTTTTAGGTCAATCCTACTGAAGTAGGTGGACCCTTGTAGCTTATCAAATAGGTCTTCTACCCATGGAACGGGAAACCTATTCTTGATAGTGATCCTATTTAGTTCTCTATAGTCGACACACATACGATACGTGCCGTCTTTCTTTTGTACTAATAGCACACGAGAACAAAATGGAAATGAGTTAGGCCTAACCATGCCCTTATCAACTAACTCATCCACTTGCCGCATAATCTCATCTTGTTCAGCTTGAGAAACTCCATAAGGAGATTTGTTATGCGGTGAACTTCTTGGAAGAAGTTCAATTGCATGGTCATCATTGCCTCGTTTAGGAGGTAGCTCACAAGGGATGTCGTCAATAAAGACATCTTGAAACCCCTTGAGAAAATTGGCGAACTCTAATTCCTTTTGATTGTTTATATTTTCTTTTGCTAAAACATTAGGTTCATTTTCAGAGTCTTTAACAAAAATCCTGTACACGAAAATAGAGCTCTTTATTGACTTATTGAATTCTTGTGTATATACAATGGGTATGGTGTTACCCATTTCCTTAGCATCTATGTACATATCTTTTTCTCGGAACTTAAAGGAGATTCTCCTTTCAGGGAATTTAACATTGGCAGCCATGCAATCAAACCATGGTGCCCCTAGGATTACATCCTCATGCCTGAGAGGAGAGATAAAGAATTCCTCTTTGTCCACATAGCTTTGGACATGGAGCCTCAATTTCCCAATTAAGGGAGTGACTAAATCTTTTTGCCCCTTGAAAGAACCATCTGCGGGTAGGACATCTCCCATCTCGCAGGCTTGTATGCCTAGCTTGGTGGCCAACTCTATGGATATAAAATTGTGAGTACAACCAGGGTCAAAGAGAATAAAAGCATCATGTTCTCTTACCTTTCCCCAAGCATGGCATAGAGGAGATCCTTTGTGGTGAATTTCCTCCTCTTGGATTTTGACCAATGTAGCTCTAGGAGGTTCATGGCAGGTGTTCTTTTGGGGATAAGCATGGTACGCATGCCCTTGCTTGCGGCACTTGAAACAAAAATTATCCTTGAGATAATTCTCAAGCTCTTCAGGAGAGAGTTTGTTTTTGCCTTTGTAAACTCCCATCTCCTTAGCTTTGTTGGATTTTCCCTTAGGAGACTTTTGGAGATTTTCCTTCCCCTTAGGATCATTGGAACCATTGTTTTTTGTGGGCTTAGAATCTCTTTTAGCCCCCGTTTGGAAATTGATTCGAGAAGCCACCATAGTATGGTGTACAACAGTAAATATGGTGTGTGGCCTTTGGGAGTTGACATACTCCGCCATTTCTTCAGTTAAGCCCGCACAAAATTGTTGCTTTTGCTCTCCAAAATCCAACTTCTTGAAGACAGTGGCTTTGAGTTGTAAGTCTCAAAACTTGTCTACATATTTGTGAATGGATTCATAGGGAGAGGGCTTCAAGCTTTGCCATTCGGTGAGTAGTTTGTCTTTGGCACTGGTGGCCAAAAATTGCTTCACAAGGGAATATCTTAAAGCTTTCCATGTTCGTGGAGATTCACCGTTGGCCCGTAGGCTAGAACACCATTGCCTGGTGGACTTTTGAAAGTGCATAGCTATATGGCGTAGCTTAGAGGCCTCCGTGAAGCCCTCATCTCCAAAAGCCGCATCGAACTGTTGGATAAAATCCAAGACTTTGTCCGTAGCACCAAAAGTGCCATCATAGGTAAGGAAAGAGATGCTCTTCCCTCCCTCTTTGAACTTCTTGAGCTTGGAAAACTTCTTCCACGTGGCATAAGATTTCCTATGGCCTCTTCTTTTTGATGGTTCAAAGGTTGCACCATCACTTTCTTCAGAAGGTGAAGAATCTGAGGAAGATAGAGAAGAGGGTGACCTCTTTCTCGCTTTTTCTTACCTTGATCGTCTTTGTCTTCACCATCACTTTCATATGAGGAAGAGGATGAAGAAGATTGAGAAGAGGGTGTCCTCTTATCGCCTTTTTCTTCTCTTGCTTTTTGTCATCCCTCTTTGAAGTAGGGTGGGGAGAAGTATGTGATGGTCTTCTCCGTTTTGGAGGTGATGGGGGAGAGCTTTTAGCATGTAGTCTTTGTGGAGCCATCTCCGCTGAGGTGCCAGGAGACCCACTTCTTTCTTATTCCTTTGGTGGGGGCTCTTGAGTTCTACTTTGAGAAGGAGATGCGTCATCAAGGAGCAAATTTTTGAGCCCTTCATATGGATCCTCTTCTTCTTCTTCTTCCCGAATCCGAGAGAGACCTCTTTTGGAAGTCTCACAAGGAGGCTTCCTAGGTGCTCTCTCATCATGGTGGGGAGCTTGGAGAATCCCATGAGCACAAAGCTGTCGTTGCACTGCACTTTGGAGGGATGGATTGCCCATGGCTTGTTGAATCCTAGAAACAAGATAGTTAACAAGCATTGGGGCATCATTAGTAGCCTGATCATTAGCAAAATTAAAGTTATCAACATTAATTTTAGTCTCTTTACTATTGTCAGCCATTCTAACAACTTTTAGGTGTAAAAGTTTTAGGTGTACTTTGGCACTTGAAGCCCTAGTTGCTACTCCTTTACCCCTTTCGAAAAAGCGCTCAAGCTATTGTACCCTTCGCTCGAATACCATTAATTGCAAGGAATAAAAGAGAGGGTCATTCAACACCAAAACAACACCAACTCCTATCAAGCTTTCTAATAGCTCAATAGTGGTTAAGCCATAGGCAAGCGCCTTAGGACTCCACTATTAAGACCATAGCTCTCGACGATGATGCCCTGCTAACTGCACAAAGGCAGGCACACTTCAAGGCCAAAATCCCTATTCTACTTACTCACATGCAAATAATAATACCAACCATTTATAGCTAGCTTGAGGACCTCCCTTCTTGAGCAAGAAAAAATAAACCTTGTGCTCTAATACCAACGTAACATTTAAAGGTCTAGTAACTTGTGTGTAGTGGAAAATAGCATGTGCTTGGGTGGAGAGAGAAGCAAAAGTATAACACCTAGTTAGATAGCATGAACAATACTTCAAAAGAGAGAGAAATTAAAAAAATGACAACATTTGTGGACCGAATTTGCATGGAGCCGGTCCCCCCTCCAAAAGGCTTTGTGTAGACGGCTGGATAGTTCACTGTGTGGGAGCGTCTTCTTAGAGGATGGGAAGCGAATTACTTAGTAGTTACTATGGTAATTACTACAGTAAACCCGAAGTGTATAAATAGGGCCCATTACATTGTAATCGGGTTGGCAATTATTATCATTTGGGTTAGCGCCTTGGCTATACTTGTACTTGAGGATCATTGGCAGTATTGTCGCTGTACTTTCTCTCTATAAATCATATTCGTTGTAATCTTGATCTGTGATCCCAATCATGGCATATATTCCAGTTACACTTACTTCTCGTCCAATATTTTGAATCTGAATCTTATTTTAGTACATAAGTCTGACTGTTATTTCAGTATCCAAATTCCAGTCTAGTCTCTGATTCCTGTCCAGTCTGCTGTCTGAAATCTTCCTACACTGCTGAAATCTTCCAACACTGGAATTAGATGTCTCAAGAGATCAGCTCCAATTCCATTTTGTCAATCACGGTGGCTCGAGCTGAAGCTCGTTGACTGAAAGACTCTTCTCCCTGTTCGAAGTTTTCAGCAATGGCACCAAAATCCAATCGAGGCCGGAAATCAACCATTCGTGTTGACCCCATTCCTGAGGAGTCGGGAAGAGAGTCTAACCCCAAGCAAGAGAGGATGACTGACACTGAGGATCAGGAGGAGCATAGTCAGGCTGATGAGGCGCAGGACTCACAGCACTCCAGTCATTCTCGACGCCGACGGGCAGAACGAGAAGCACGGAAGGAAAATAGTTCCAAGAGTTCTCGGTCCCGACAGAGAGATGAGGATACCAGGGGCAGTAAAGGAAGTCACCGTACTTCTAGCAGACAAACCAGAGAAGACACTGACACGGAGACAGAGACAGAGATTGATTGGGATGTTGACACTGACAATTGCAAGAAGGCTCCCAAGCGTCATTCTGAATCCAAGAGGATAAGTGGCAGGATCAGTAGTAATCGAAATGATTACACAGCTTCCCTGAAGATTTCCTTTCCAATATTCAAGGGGGGGGGAAAAGCATGATCCAGATGTTCACATACAAGCTTTCGATCAGTATGCTAAACTAAAAAACATTGATGAAGATGATTGGGGGGAATATTTTCCACAAACTTTGAAGGAGGCAGCGAGAAAATGGTATTACCATTACCCTGCATGCTAGCTCAGATCATATAACAAATTGCTTAAGGCCTTCAGGTTGGAATAATCCAACAATAGAGGGGACGAAGATATTCTCTGTGAATTAGATAAGATCAAATAGAGGAATTTGTCAGTCCGCAGCTATGTGGAAAAGATAAAGGAGCTAACAGGCACTTGCAAGAACCGCCATCTGAGAAGAGATTGAGGGCATGGTTCCTGAATGGGTTCAGAAGCAAGAAGCTTAGGGAACAAGAGGTACCAACCCCTACAAAAAAATTCAATGATTTGGTCCAAAGGGCATTAAAGATGGAACAGCAGGCTAAGAAGGAAAAGAGCCACAAGAAGCGAAGGACCAGTAGCAGTAGCTCTGCTACTACTGAAACTTCATATTCCAGTGAGATGTCCAGTAGCTCTGAGAGTAGTTCTAATGAACGAGCAAAGGAGAAATCAAAGAACGGATCCTGGATCAAGAAAATTGAAGAGATGGCTAGGCAGATTGCCGAAATTAGCCACACAAGACAGCCAGTTTGAAAGATGGAGACTTGGTGTTCAAGATGCAAATCCAAGGACCATATCTCCACTGAATGTCCACAATGTACCTACTACAAGGCCTTTGGTCACCTATGGATTAATTGTGGAATCAGAATTCACCACTTTAAGAAAGGAAAAGATATGTCAGTTGTTGCCTACATTGAACCAATGAAGGTAGAACCAGTCAAGGTAGCTCAAGAGGAGAGACGAGGTACCAGTGGTGTTGGTGAGGGACGTGGCAGATACCAACCAAGAATGGGCAGAGACAGAGGAAGAGGCAATTTCCAGAACAGGAGCATGAATTGCTATACTTGTGGGAAGTATGGTCATTTTGAAGCACAATGTCCAGATGCACCTATAACGACTACTACTGAGGCTAAGGCACCATAGCCAGTCCCAGTCAGGGTAGTTACCAGGAGAAAGGGAGTAGTCATTTAAGAAATCCCAGACACTTCGGAAGCACCAGTCAATCCTAACAGCAGCAATTGGGCTCAACAAAGGGAAGTTTGGAAGTCCAAAGGTAAAGAGAAGGTGGTAGATGAGTGGCAAGAGTAGAGGGAACTAGCAGCTAAAACCACCGAGGATTTAGCTAAGAAGTTGCCAGAGCAGCCAGAAAGTTTCAAAGCTAGAGTCATTCAGAAGATACCAGCCCAATCGACTGATAAAGCTCAATCAGTACCGGCCATGATCGAGACCATGCTGGCTGTGGTACATGGACTAGCTGATGAAATGGGAGTGGATAGAAAGAGTAGAAGCACTGAAAAAGAAGAATGGAAGTGTGAAGATACCAGTTCTTCAAGATCTGACAATCAGTCTGACCAAGAGAGAGAAGAAATTCATGGGAAAATTTGTGATAGAATTCAGAAGCTGACTGTAGAGCTGGAGGATATAAGAAAAACCTTGCTTGAGGTGGCCAACTTTATCAGACAGCGCAGGAAAGCTGAGGCAGAGGCCAGAACAGTGGACCTGGCGGCTATCCGAGATGATGAAGTTCCACTTATTCAGGTAGAGTACAAGGTCAGGAAGCAGTGGGAACCTCTCTCAAGCGTTATCCTGGATGGAGGGGCAGGAGTCAACATAATGGGAGCCCATCTTCAGCAAAGAATGGGTATCACCAATATGAAACCACCACCATTCAAAGTATGGATGGCAGATCATACAGTAGTACAGGCGACAGGTATGATTGAAAACATGCAGATAAGAGTTGGGAGTGAGAAATTCAAAACCAGTTTCCTAGTCTTGGATAGGCATGGAGCATATGGGATGCTACTAGGGCGCCCATGGTTGAGAACAACACATGCTATTCATGACTATGCAAACCAAACTTTGACCATAGAAGGGGCCAGTGGTAGAATCCAAATCCAGACCAACAATACCAGGATCTGGAAAAAGGAACTGAGGAAGAAGGAGTTATGTCAAAAGTATAGAGCCAAGAAGATCGAGCGAATGCTAGCGGCTATGAACATATTTCCTTTGAAGAAATTGACTTGAATGCAGTCTTGCTGAACAAAGAACAAGTTGACAAGCAGAAGAGACGATTCCATGATCAGTTTACAAGACCACTTATTGATATGTCGTAGATTCAGTCAGGCTGAGCAAGGCTATAGGGTGAAAGCATGTTAACCTGTCGCGCTTTTTGTGCTAGTTAGCAGTTTCAAGTTAGCACATCTTCGAAAATTTGGGCGTCCGGTAAATTTTTTACAAATAATATCAAAATTTGTTGGAGGTTGTACATTTGGATTCCTTGTTTCAAGTGCTTTCTATTGATATATCATATGTCATAGATCTTGGAGATGTAGCTCAAGCTATTGTACTAGTTAGCATATGTCAAAATTGTGCTAGTTAGCATTGTCTGGGACATGAAAAAGCATGACAAGTTAACATGCTTTCACCCTATACGACTACTGAGAGAGAAGCCCTTGGAATGGTTTTTAGTGCTACAAAGTTCAAGCATTACCTGTTGGGAAAGTTATTCCATTTTTATGTGGACCATCAAGCTCTTCTGTTTTTGATTAGCAAAGTAATTATTCAAGGCAGGCTGATAAGATGGATGATGTTCCTTATGGAATTTGAATTCAGAATTTTCCATAAGCCTGGCCGAAACCATTGTGGAGCTGATTTTCTTTCAAGAAGTACGGAAGGATATTCAGAATCACCCTTGAGAGATGAACCAGTGGATGTTGATTTATTTCAATTACAGGCAGAAGAATCAGTGGATCCTGAATGGTATGATATTTATCAATTCCTTTCCCAAGGTGCCTTTCCAGAGGATTGGAAGCAGAATCAGAAGAAAGCTCTGATCATAAAAAGCCTGAAATTTACTATCATAGGAGGATTACTTTATCGATTGGGTGTTGATGGTATACTTCGACGATGTGTCCCTATGGAAGAAAGAATGCAAGTAATTTCAGAAGCGCATAATGGTGAGTTTGATGGACACTTTTCCAACGAAGCAACCTATAAGAAGATTCTGCAAGCTGGTCTGTGGTGGCAAACACTGATTGTTGATGTCAGAAGTTTTTGTAAAACTTGTGACATATGCCAAAGAATGGATCGACCAACAACTGCAGATATGACTCCCTTGATGCTAGTACAACCACTGAGAGTATTCATGAAATGGGGACTGGATTTTATGGGACCTTTTAAGAAGGTTACTCCAAGGAAGAACAAGTACATAGTAATGGCTACTTGTTATGTTACCAAGTGGGTTGAAGCTAAGGCTCTTTCTGACAACACAGCCAAGTCAACTGCAAGGTTTCTATTTGAGAATATTGTCTGCCGATATGGATGTCCAGTAGAGATTGTGATCGATCAAGGAACACATTTTATCAATGACATTATGGAAATCTTATTGGATATGCTTTCAGTCAAGCATCAGAAATCTACTCCTTACTATCCCAGATGCAATGGACAGGATGAAAGTAACAATAAGACAATAAAGAATATTCTCACTAAGGTGGTGCAAAAGAAACCAGACCAGTGGGATTTGAAACTTCAGACTGCTCTATGGGCTTATAGGACAGCTTATAAGGTAACTACTGGAATGACACCATTCAGAATGGTGTATGGCACTGAAGCTTTGGTTCCTATGGAGTTTGTGATCCCCAGTCTGAGAATGGCTGTGAAGTATGGGCTAGACTTCAACCATAATCTTAAAAAGAGGCTAGATGAACTGATGCAATTAGATGAACTCAGGCAAAGGGCTATGTTGGAACAAGAAATTGTTCAACAACGAAGGAAGCACTGGCATGCTCGCCGAATTAAAGTTTGAGAATTCTAGAAAAGAGACTTAGTGCTTCTATATCAGTCTAGACTGGGTCCAAAGAAGTCAAACTTGAAGATTGCCTGGGCAGCACCATTTGAGGTAGACTGGGTCTTCTCCAATGGCACAGTCAGACTGAAAGATTTATCATTGTTTGTTGCCAGGAGTATATAATGGGGCAAAGATCAAGCTTTATTATTCAGAGACCAGAGAAACTGGGCCAGAACAAGGTACTAAGGAACTGGAACTTACTGATCAAGAGATACCAGAATCAGACATTTTTGGACTTTTTCATGTGCAACCAGTTCCAACTTCAGAACCAGTACCAAAAGAACCAGATCAGGCTGACCTTAGAATCAGTACCAGTATGGTCAAGCCAGACTGGAAATCAGTCCAATATCATTGGGGACACACTTTCCAAATTTTAAGCGCCCAACAGTCAAATGGCACGCCAGTAGTAATTATTTCAAGGATGGGTCGCAGTCTTGTCCAATGCATGTCTGCCACGACAGCAACGTGCACACAAGTTTAGGAGCGGTGAGTGGTGGAGCTTTTATGGCGCGAACACGTATAACAGTCAGGAGAGTTAGCAATTTTTCTCATAAATCCCCTGCACGACTCTTTCCTCCTGTTAACCATTCGCCATCACCAAGCTCCGAGGTTTCTTCGTGCTACAGCCGCAAACCTCAACCTCTGAAGAGACGGTTGACTGTCAGCTAGCCTTGCCAGCGACACCAGGGAACGGCTTCGATACGACAAGTAAGTAATCTTCTCCTTCGCCTGTTTCATCGTCATCGTCCTCACAGTGTATGGGTAGAAGGAAACGCTCAGAGAAGATGCAGGAGTCTCTTGAGGAAACCCAGGCCATAGTTGCTGTTGCAAATGCAAGCCTTCCCATTATTTTGTACAGCAAAATCCAGTGTTATGTATTCATTGATCAAGCAATGACTCTGCTACAACTCTGGGATCTTCGAGTTGTGTTGCAAGCTACAAGAATTTCTTTTGATGCAGACATCATCAAGCAAGTTCTTGATTTCTTCGACGCTGAAGATGGTAGTGCCATGGTAAATGGTAGGAAGGTGTCAGTGACACCAGAAGCCATAGCATTTGCATTGAGAATGCCCAACGAGCCCAAACCTTCTGTGGCAACCGCACAACAGATAAGTATAACTCTGAAGGAGGATGAAACGGCTAGACGAAAGCACAAGGCAAGCAGGATTGGAAGCTTCCACTGCTTACAGGTTTGCAGCCGAAGCAGAAAGCCTTAAAAACAACCCAACGTATGTATCCAAAAAACTGTTTGCTATGCTGTTAGCCAAGATATTAGATCCACAGGTTTCTATTAATCTTTGTCAAATTCTCTCACACAATGTACTCCAGAAAATTGCCAAGCTAAATTCTCAAAAAAATTTCAAAGCCTGGTATGTTTGGCGATTCCTGTATTGTGCTACTGCAGCAGATGCTAATGAGCAGGTAGAGAAGGCTTGGAGTGAGAAGCCAATTTCTAAGCCGAAGAACATTGAGCTGTCCTCGGACGATGAAGAAACGGACAGTCAAACTATTTGAACAGACCTGAAAAGGAAAGCAACTGTAGAACAGGCTGGCAGTTCAAAAAAGGCAAAGACTACACTGACAAAGAGCAATGAGTTTTTGAAGCAGATAGAAAGCCAGGTCAAGACAGTTAACACTGAGAAAGCTGTAGTGAGCCAGACAGAGCAATCTGCTCATCAGACTGTGCCTAACCAGTCAGTAGCAAAAAGTGTTGTTGTTACTGGCTCCGAGAAAGATCAAGCCAAGCCAGCCACTTCTGAGAAGATAGCAGACCAGTCAGGGAACAAAGGCAAGAGCCAATTGGACAAAGGGAAAGCTCCAGTTTCCTCAACACTACCAGGTGGAGTTCCTACTGCAAATATTGGAAACATCCTGCAACTGGTAAAACAGGACAAGTTGCAGCAAATGCAGACTAAACAATTGAAAGGGCATCTTATGCTAAGCAAAGCTGATTATGCAACTTTACCCTACATAGCTCCAGTGGCAATATATGAGCCTACTGATTCTGATCCAACCACAGTCAAAGACAGATGTTCAGTCCTCATACAGTCTTCTTGGAATACCATTGTCAGTTATATGGAACAACTGATGGAGGATGCTGGATCAGAAGATGAAGTGAAAAAGCTCAAAGCTGATTTGACAAAGGCACAAGATCAAATTGAAAAGCTCCAGAAAGCCCGGGAAGAGTAGAACATACAACACAGGGTACTGGAAGCTCATTCAAAAAGGACTAATGAGTTGCTAAACAAAAACTTAGCTAAGGTTGAGTCTGCAATAATGATCATAAAAAATCAATGAAATGAAGCACTGAGAGCTACAAAGCGGGCTGAAACAATGCTCAGGATGAAGCGGACGGAATTCAAAAACCTGTTAATGCGCCATACTGCTCTGAAGGCCTCTTTGACTGGAAGATACATCTATAACAGCTTGGCTAAAATTTTAAATTCATCCGGCAATGCTGTTTTTAATCTAGAGAATATAAAGTCCTTGATGGAAAGTATGCAGAGTGATTTGCAGGACAAGGTGACTGAGTATAATAATGCTCTGATGAATCAAGCTATATTAGATTATATTGAGCAGCAGACTTCTCCGGCTGAGGAAGAAGAAGACTAGGAAGATGAAGCTGATCAGGAGGAGGATGATCAAGAATTTGGGCATACAAAGGATGATGATGATGCCCCACCACCATCTCCACCTCAAGGATCTGGTACTGGGGGCACAGGGCCAACTAAAGGAGGCCAGTCACAGCCAGACCAGCCAGGCCAGAATGAGGGCCAGGAGGAAGGACAGGCTGAAGGGCACTAGTCAGGTAACCAGCAGACTGAAGAGCAACAGCCCAGTCACACTGGGAATCAACCAACAGATCAGTCCCAACTCAGCAGAGATGCTAAAGGGAAAATGAAAGTGCAGGATGAGGGACCAGTTGTTGATCATCAACATTCACTGCAGCTCATTACCTTGAATAGGCAATTGAGACATCAATAGGCCTCCATAACCAGACAGTATCTGGAGGATAATGATCTCTTGTCTGACTTGGAAAGATTTCAAAGACTATATGTGGGAGCCAGGGAAATGGTAGAACATTGAAAATCAGCAGCTTTCCATGATAAAGAAGCTTGCCGACTACCTACGCATCCCAGTACAGTCCAACTACTGGAACGAGTTCCTAAATGGATTCAATGCTGATGTAAGAGTGGTAAACCCTCACTAGCAAAGGCAGCCTACTGCAGATTGTCGCTCCCTAGCCCTGGCCAGAACTGAAATTCTGTTGGGTAACAAACCAACTTACCGATGTAAGAAGGAATGTTAGGGTACGGCTCAAGGAAGTTTTGGTGCAAATGCAAACTGCCAAAGGTGTTTTGGATCAGAGAGTCAAAGCCATTCTTGAGGACTAGATAGCCACTAGCAGAGGACCTCAGACGAGAATGTCAGTCAGAGCACAGGAAACTGCTCTTCAAACATTGTTCCAGCTAGTGAGAATCACCAGAAAGATGATGCAGCAGGAGAACCAGGCTGTTCTCAATTTCTTAGAATTTGTGCCCGATTCTCCAGTTCTCTTGTATGCTATTCTAGCAAGAGAAACATAGCTGCCAAGATTCTTTCCAGCACTGTATCCTCAACATCCAGAACCAGTTGATCATCTCACATAATTCAGAATTACTGATGAGCTTCAGGATTGGTATGAGCGATCAACTGTGAAATGGAAGACTTGGCAGACGCTGTTCAATGATGCTCTACAAATCAATGACATTCAGGCACTGAAAGAGGAGATGCATAGGATCCAACTGTGTATGGGCCAGTGGAAGATTCAAGTCAGAGGAGTGACCAGGATTACTAATCAATTACTACAACTTACGGTCAAATCTTCTAAATTGCCTGAAAAAGACATTGCAGCAAAGCCGGGTCTGGCACCATAGTACAGGGAGATGGCTGAGATTCTTTTCGAAGCTCGAGTCAAAACTAATCAGCCTCTTCCAGAAGGATGGATCCATACAGCTTCGCATTATCATAAGCTGGCCAGAACCAGACTGAGCAAGGGCAGGCGTACACTCCATGATCCTGACACCAAAACCTATCATTCCCTCATGCCTTATGAAGTAGAGATGACCACCGATTGGCGGGATCATCTTGAGGAGGAGGCCATTTACCGATTGATTCAGAAGGAGAATGCTGGTACTGGGACTTCTCAGGCGCCATCCAAGTCAAAGGGAAAACGAAAGACGGTCCAATGGAAGGATACTGGGTAGTTCCATCTCACAATTCAGTGCCGACTTTTCTCCTCAGTAGGCAGGTGGAGATGACAGCTCTACCTTGGCCTGATGAAAGCTCCACCTTGGCCTGGTGAGAGCTCCACCTTGGCCTTTTCAGCTGCCTCTCGCAATCCTTGGCCTTTTCAACTGCCTACTCGCAATCTTTTTATGGCCATTTTGTCAGTGGTCAAGCCAGATTCCCAACATCAGAACCAGACGATGGATTTTTTAGTCTCACATCAGAATCAGACACGGGAATTTTTCAAAAATTGGAATCTTGCCAAAATTCAAGAAAGAAGGGAAGGATGTCGACGGCTAGATAGTTCACTGTGTGGGAACGTCTTCTTAGAGGATGGGCAGCGAATTACTTAGTAGTTACTATGGTAATTACTACAGTAAACCCGAAGTGTATAAATAGGGCCCATTACATTGTAATCGGGTTGGAAATTATTATCATTTGGGTTAGCGCCTTGGCTATACTTGTACTTGAGGATCATTGGCAGTATTGTCGGCTGTACTTTCTCTCTGTAAATCATATTCTCAGTAATCTTGATTTGTAATCCCAATCATGGCATATATTCCAGTTATACTTACTTCTCATCCAGTCTTCTGAATCTGAATCTGAATATGAACCTTATTTCAGTACATAAGTCTGACTCTTATTTCAGTATCCAAATTCCAGTCTAGTCTCTGATTCCTGTCCAGTCTGTTGTCTGAAATCTTCATACACTAGTAGCAGAAATCTTCCAACACTGGAATTAGCTGTCTCAAGAGATCAACTCCAATTCCACTTTGTATTATGGTTTCTCTCATCAAGAGAGACATTTTACAATACAATCCTTTGTGTTCCTTCAATACTAGCTAGTGCAATGAAGATGGAAACTTCAAGCACTAAGAAAAACACTTATCAAACACAACATCAGTTCCGTCACGGTCTCAGACCCAAGATCTCACACACCTTCGAAGATGGTGAGAGCTAGCGGGGTATGAGAGTAGATTGAGAGGAAGAAGGAGTATTCTTACGAGAAAGATGTCATCTCCTCACATAATCACTCATATTAACATAGCTTAGCTTAGTCATTAGCATGGTAGAGGAGATGAGCATGCATTGAAGCTTGGCTCTGGGTTGGATTTGCATCACAAAGCCAAGAGTTCTTGGTGTAGGCCTCCCTTCTCACAAGCTTGGAGTAGGTGGTAAGCTTTCCAATAAAGCTTGAAAAGGAGAGAGAGAGAGTCTTTTTGCTTCACACATTGATGGCATGAGTGTGTAAGTGAATAATGCCTTTGAAAACTTAGTCCCTTCTCTGTCTTGGTCGACCCCCCTTGCTATTTGCTCATGCTCACATCCTATTTAACCTCCCCAGCCTCAGCCAATGGAAATTAAGCAGCGTAAGTGATAGCCTTCTGACATGTGTCCCCCTCTCCCCTTTAGTGAGAGCTTTAGGTAATTAATAAATGCAAATAAACTCTCATTGGACCCCTTTGCCTCTTGGCCAATCGGAATCAGGCAAGCCATTGGGCTATTGAATGCTCATTGGACCCCTTGGGAGACTGTCCGATAGTCTTCTAGAGAGCTTAATTCTTATTGGTTTTTTTATTAAGTGTTTTTAAATTAATTAAACTAGATTTACTCTAGCCTTATTTTTATTGGTCCACCTCTAAGGTCATCCAATAGGATCTAAACACCTTGTGGGCATCTGGGCTAGGGCGCTAACATGTGTCCCTCATTCCCTTTGTGTAAAGGGAGCTTGTGTGTGTGAGAGAGTTTCTCTCTCATCTTTTGCAACTAGGGCTCGCCCCCTCCTATGTAGGGATGCATGAAGACTTTTGGGACACACATAAAACATCCAATTTCCCTAATGTTTGACCTTTGGACACAACCTTTGAATTTTGAAACCTTAGCATTTTGGAAGTCTTAATGTGCTGAACCCTAAGGTCTTTGGAGCCCATTGTTGCACATGGCTCTTTTGCAGATGGCCCCCCTTTGGATCCCTATTTTCCCTCCTTTGGATTCGTACTCTGGCCGGTCTGCCAGCTTAACCAATATTCTAGCTTTTTCTCCCCTACCACTTCCCCATATTAAATGATCAATTTAACATGAGAAAATCATTTAAGAGAATTAGATATTAGTTTTTATGACAAAAAGTGTCTTGTTTTTTTTAATGAATGTTTGCAGTCGATTCTCATAGTTTATTGCATTTTGTTTGGAACACGACAACTTGGAGTCTGTTTTTTTAGTTTCAAATGTGCAAAACATTTTCTATTGACATGTTACAAGTCCATGAGGACTTATAGGCCTAGAAGAAAAAGGATTCCACTTCTCCTCCACTTATCCCAAATGGGAAAAGATAGAGCAGGGTATTGAAAATTGAACTTAGTTCTATTGTGCTTAAGATCATATATGCAAAATGGTGAGTTATGCCCTAATTGGGGAAACATATGCACCTAATTGAGGATAATACAAATTCTCTGGAGCACTATTAGATTGTGCAAGACTTGACACATTATTTAGTTATGCTTTCCACACACATTCAAAAGTTTCATGTTCTTATGGAGTAAGAGGCACGTCAAAAGGAATAAATTTTTATTGGATATTGATTTGTATACAACAAGAACTTGGATCAACTGTAAAAAATATCTCATGACTTGAATGGGAACAATATCGTAATCTTTAATGATGCCCTGGGAGTATGCTTGGAACTTACTTGAATTTCCCATATTTTGGAATCAATTAGCATAGGAACTAATTATTTTTTATGGAGAACAATTAGTGCATGGTTACTTGGATGCATTTTTGTAAAGGACAAGTGAAAGTATACTTGCGGTACTCTAGTAAATTAAGTAGCTTGAAATTGAGAAACATGGTATGTGCTAGAGCAATACATGAAAAAACACAATGTTTAACGAATCATATGTGTTCATTGAGCCATTTTTTACCACATTTATGAGGGCCTTTTTCTTTTCTTAAAGATGGATTGGAACAACATAGAGGTCATGTTAAAAATTGTATCACTTTTTATT